>NC_086454.1:71355472-72064222 GCF_028390025.1 Pseudophryne corroboree | reverse complement strand
TGGTGGCTGAGCCATTAGCTAGGGTGAACAGACTATCCCTTTAACCTGGGACACTCATGAATTACACAGGTTTTGTGGCTGCTTAAAACCAGGTGAAATTTCAGGCTTGTAGTCAGCCAACCACAGAACCTGTGTAATTCATGAGGATCCTAGGTTAAAGGGATAGTATGGTCACCCTACATTAGCATATTTTTGAGAGTCCCCTTCGAGTGAAATCGCAAGTGCACTAACAACTGCATGCACCTCTGAATCAGGCCCACTGTACCACAAAGTGAACCGGGGCACTAAAATGTGGCATAATGTGAACTAGGGCATTACTGTGGTGCAAAAAATATACTAGGACACTACTGTGGTGCATAAAATGAACACTCGCTGCACAGAAAGATCCTAACCAGCAAAATCACATTGTATTCTGCATCAATGACTGCCGGGTTGGGTACGGAATCCCGGTGGTCAGAATCCCAACTGTCAAAATACCGTAATCAGAATCCTGACCGTCAGAATGCTTGTAGAGGGGTGAGCGTAATGAAGTGGGCTCAGTGGCTCGCTTCGCTCGCCACAGGTTCTATTCCCACTCCATGGGTGTCGTGGACACCCAGTAGTGGGCAGTGTCGACTGGGGCATGTAGGGCCCACTGGGGGAATGCAGTGGTAGGGGCCCATGTTTAGGGGTGTGGCCAGTCTCTAGAGGGGGTGTGCCCAGCCACCACATTGGTTTCCCTAACCATTTTGCAAGTGTTGGTCCCCCAGATAAATATATACAGTAAATACTGTAGTGTATGCAAGATAATGTACTAGATTAGTAACAGCACAGGGATCAGTACGAAATCCTGCCGGATGGGATCCCGGCGGTCGGAATACCGACACCGGAATCCCGACCAGCACAATCCCGACGGGGGACATGCGCAAAGCAGCCCCTTGCGGGCTCGCTATGCTCGCCACTCTGCGGGCACAGCGCCTCACGATGTTCGGCACACTAATTTATTCTCTCTCTATGGGTGTCGTGGACACCCACAGAGGGAGAATATGTCGGGATTGTGCTGGTTGGGATTCCGGTGTTGGTATTCCGACTGCCGGGATTCCGTCCGTCGGGATCTTGACCGCATCCCACAGCACAATCTGCAACCTGATCCCTAGAGGAGGGGGTGGGGCCCCAGGCAGTAGGGCCCACCGGTGGTTTCCCCTGTACGCCTGTGGGCCAGTCAAACCTTGGTAGTGGGAATAAATTGTGGCGGCGTTGCCGGTATTCTGGCAGTTGGCATTCCGTCGACAGTATTTTAACCATCGGGATTCCGACCACCGGGATCCAACTACATCCCTGACTCCCAATTCAGATGAGGCCTTTCGCATTTTGGAGTTGGGGGGAGGAGCTTGGACTGCACAACCTAATTTTAAACATAATAAGAGGTGGTATTATGCAGGGAAGACTTGTAGTGCCAGGAAGGAAAAAGAAAGTATGGGTACACACCCTTAGCACTAAGGAGGGAATTCAGTTGTTTTTGCCAGCAGCAAATCAACCATTGATGGTCATGATGTTTCGACCATCAATGTTTGTACTAATGTTTTTAAAAAAAAATATATATTTTATAAAAATGTATTCAGTATACTTTAATTAAATATATAATGAATACAGAAAGTATTCACAGCGCTTCACTTTTTCCACATTTTGTTATGTTACAGCCTTATTCCAAAATGGAATAAATTCATTTTATCCCTCAAAATTATACACAATACCCCATAATGACAACGTGAAAAAAGTTTTTTGAGATTTTTGCAAATTTATTAAAAATAAAAAACTAAGAAATCACATGTACATAAGTATTCACAGCCTTTCTCAATACTTTGTTGATGCACTTTTGGCAGCAATTACAGCCTCAAGTCTTTTTGAATATGCCATAAGCTTGGCACACCTATCTTTGGGCAGTTTCGCCCATTCCTCTTTGCAGCACCTCTCAAACTGCATCATGTTAGATGGGAAGCGTCGCTGCATAGCCATTTTCAGATCTCTCCAGAGATGTTCAATTGAATTCAAGTCTGGGCTCTGACTGAGCCACTCAAGGACATTCACAGAGTTGTCCTGAAGCCACTACTTTGATATTTTGGCTGTGTGCTTAGGGTCATTGTCCTTCTGAAAGATGAACCAAGTCTGAGGTCAAGAGCCCTCTGGAGCAGGTTTTCATCCAGGATGTCTCTGTACATTGCTGCATTTAAATTTCCCTCTATCCTGACTAGTCTTCCAGTTCCTGCCGCTGAAAAACATTCCCACAGCATGATGCTGCCACCACCATGCTTCTCTGTAGGGATGGTATTGGCATGGTAATGAGCGGTGCCTGGTTTCCTCCAAACATGACAACTGGCATTCACGCCAAAGAGTTCAATCTTTGTCTCATCAGACCAAAGAATTTTGTTTCTCATGGTCTGAGAGTCCTTCAGGTGCATTTTGGCAAACTCCAGGCTGGCTGTCATGTGTTTTTTACTAAGGAGTGGCTCCCGTCTACAGGCCTGATTGGTGGATTGCTGCAAAGATGGTTGTCCTTCTGGAAGGTTCTCCTCTCTCCACGGAAGAATGCTGTAGCTCTGAAACAGTGACCATTGGGTTCTTGGTCACCTTCTTGACTAGGGCCCTTCTCCCCCGATCGCTCAGTTTAGACGGCCAGCCAGCTCTAGGAAGAGTCCTGGTGGTTCTGAACTTCTTCCATTTATGGATGATGGAGGCCATTGTGCTCAGTGCGACCTTCTAAGCAGCAGATATTTTTCTGTACCCTTCCCCAGATTTGTGCAATCCTGTCTCGGAGGTCTACAGACAACTCCTTTGACTTCATGCTTGGTTTATGCTCAGACATGCACTGTCAATTGTGGGACCTTGCATAGACAGGTGTGTGACTTTCCAAATCATGTCAAATCAACTGAATTAACCACAGGTGGACTCCAATTACAGGATGCACCTGAGCTCAATTTTGAGCTTCATGGCAAAGACTGCAAATACTTATGTACATGTGATTTTTTTAGTTTGTTAATTTAAAAAAAATTTGCAAAAATTCCAAAAAAACTTTTTTCACATTGTCATTATGGTGTATTGTTTGTAGAATTTTGAGGGAAAACATGAATTTATTCCATTTTGGAATAAGGCTGTAACATAACAAAATGTGGAAAAAGTGAAGCACTGTGAATACTTTCCAGATGCACTGTACTTAACCTAATGCAATCATGAAAAAAACCAACAATTTGAGCATTTTTTGAATTTTTTTAAATATTAGTTATGTGGTTAGACTGGACAACGGGCCAGAAAAAAATTATTGAGTTGCCCCCTAATACTGATAGTCAAAACAATTATAATAAACTATACGGTCAATAAGTAGTATAGGTATGGTTGTAACATCATGTTTGGCCAAAAACATATCAAACCCCCTCAGATGTGTACCTAACATCCCTAATAACACAATTAATCAATTGATCAAGGACTTACCATAATAGTGGCCAATCTAAGTAGATAGCAGAGACCTGTCCTGACTCCCTTTCAGAATGAGACCAGCCTTGTTAGCATTCCAAGACTGGGTCTGTCCTGGAAAAATTGGGACTGCTGGCAAATATGCAATGGAAGTTTACAAAAGAGAGGCATCAATTCCTGCTTTGTAAGGGAGAGTTGAAGGCTTTTGGGACCATTACTGATCCAGCAATTAGTTTAAACCTGAAAATAATAATAAATGGAACTCTTTGTATTCCACCTAGTTACCAGTGCACCCATTGTCCTAACAAGTTGGATATCTAAAAATTATTTCATAAGTGTTTTTGACACCATAGTACTCCTGCACCAGTTTTGTAGAAGTCTCACATCTCTAGTCTGTGCTGTTCTTAATATATTTTCTTTTGAATGAGCAACATGTTGACCTAGTTCCCAGTGTTTCAGATTGTCCACACATGGACATGCAGGAGTGGGCCAGCTCATGTATATACTATTATTTCTATACTAATGCTCTGATTGGTTCCAGTATGTTCCATGACATACAGATGATTGCCTGCTTGAATAAACATAATAGGTGCTCAGTAGAAGTCAAAGAAGCCTACAATCTATGAGGCATTGTTGAACTATATATGGAAATATCATTTGTAATGCACACATAATTATACATGATTATTTAAAATTGATATAATATTTCTTCATAATAGTCATTCATTATAATTGTATTTCATGTGCACTCAGTCAGATGCTATACCAAAATAGGGCGAATATGCATAACAGAGTAATGTTCCCCAACGTTTCTCTTATAATGTCACAAATTACTTAAAAGGATATTTAAGCATCTAGATTTATTGCCAATTTACTGCTAAATATAGGGCTAAATGTTATAGCCTGCGAGCTGGAGGTGTGGGACTTTGTGCAAGTCTTCCCATATTTTTAAAGCGCCATTCATTTACAAGGCAAAATCACTGTTTATGCTGTGTAAATGAATGCCGCTTTAAAAAAAATAAGGGCACAAAGTCCCTCACCTCTGGCAGTTTGCATAGAATCCAGAATATTATTTTTTTAAATGTATTTCCAGGCAGGAAAGGAGATAAGAAATGTTTAAACTGCAAATTACATTTTCTTTTCGGCCTAAATACTAGAAAATATTTACATTGCATAAACAGAAATTAAAATTTGGCTTCCTTTGTTATATTTAATAACATATACATCTCAACTGCTGTGATTTCATGAAAACATTCTGAAATGTCTTTTTTTTTAGCCCTTTGTTATTAAATAAATTCTCCTTGCAGCGATTGTGTGGGAGGACAGGTATGCTTCTTCAATGTGCGTGGCCTGACTGTTATAGTTAACATATAAATAACATGAAGCTTCGTCACAGGAAATTAAATCCATGATTTAGTAAAGTTTGCCAGATAAAGTGTGGTAACACCTAGAATTATTTCTATAGTAATTAAGGGAAAGGCAAATGAAGAGGTGAAAGGTTAAAGTCTATCTGTCACCTACACACAATAGATGTCGTTATTTAGTGGACGGATAAATAAAAAATGTGCGCCAAAAGACGTGTATTTATTAGCTGATGTGACTCCTCAAATGTAGCTAGGGTCAGTAAGAGGTTTCCAAAACAGCCTCCAATCAATAGTTGACTTGTGTTGAAATCTCCCAGGAGTGTCCTGGGAATCGGATCGGTCCCTGGCTTTAATTTTCACTACATTCACTTCAAATATATCTGATGCGATCTATCATGTGCCAGATTGCATATGATATATCTGATGCACACATGCTACATGTCATTGATCTGCTGCTGCTGCCTCGTCCTGTGGTGGGTGGGAGTGGCCAGGGAGATGCCAGTCAAGTGAAGCTTCAGATGAATCTGATCAGATACATTTGAAGTAAAAAAACACTCCGATGTGCACCTGATTTCTTCACATTCAGATAAATAGTTGAGGCAGCCACAAAGATCTGTAGTTCAGACATATCTAACACAGGAGTGCGCATCGGATCGGAAGAGCCATCCGATGTGACACTTTTCTTTCGATTTTTCGGTCAGATGTGTCGAAATCTGAAGAAAACTGCCCAAATTGGACTAGTGGAAGGGGGCCTTAAGGGGGAAGGAGAGGGACCCTTTGGATTCCACTCCGAGGATTTTTGCTTAAAGAAGCCTATAGGCTTCTATAGGTGGGATGGTATGCTGGTGGTCAGAAGACCGACAGTGGCATCCCGACGTGTAAAATCCGGACACCTGCTTGGTAAGGATTCCAAATCTTCCCTCTACACCCCTAACCCTAACTCTCCCTACCTGAAGCCTAACCCTAACCTTCCCCCCGCAGGCTAACCCTAACCCTCCACCTTAGTGCCTAACCCTAACAATCTGCTGACCAGTATTGGGATTCCAGTGTCAGTTTTCCGATTGCCGGCAACCCAAAAGCTGGTATGTGAAATGAATCCTCTATAGGCAATTCCAGCTAAAGATGGTATTGCCTATCGTGCAGATGCTACAGAAGGTTTCTCTTTGCAGAGCTTGCTGTATACCGGCACATCGCAGCTCCATAGAATTCTGCGGAAATATTTCTGATATATGCTGCCAGTGCCATAATTAGGGCTGTACTGCCATGCAAAATGTGGAGGCCTGTGGGCAGCACAACTGACCACTCATGGCCCCTACATCTGGCTAGCATGTTGCCTGGAATGGCATCCTGCTAAGAAATGCTGGAATTGTCCTTTGGACACTTATGACATGCACATGACAACTCTTACACCCCACCTGAGAGCCACGTGTGGATGCTCCAGTCAAGAAGCCATGCATTTGGGTGGACGTGGCTGACACAGGGTGCAGAAAATCCCTGTTATGGCTCTGTTTGCTGCTAGACATACTCCAAAAACGACATAGTTTTTCTTTTTACTTTGATACGTCCGGCCTTTAGTGACTTAGGGCCTGATTCAGAGATGGACGGTTTTGCACAAATATGCTAATGCCTGAAGGAACAAGACTCCACCTTCCAGCATCTCCGATCCAAGAACTGCATCCAAAGATGCAGCATTGCTGCGATATTTGTAGCATGGACCATTTGAGTTAGCCTAAATCTAAGCTTTACTCAGAATGGCCACCTCCTGCTCACTTGCAAGGCCGGTAAATCTACATCAGAAGACGCAGTCACCGGCCTTGCCACTCACACAAAACAGGGCCAATGCGCTTTCTGGAAACACAGGCAGATCCACGCAGCCTTGACCACAAATGGCCACAGTGGCTTAGGAGCACTGAGTACGGTCTTGCAGGACTTGTTCTGCACATGCATAGAAGAGATCCTGCTCATGCGCAGACCCACAAACATCGGGGATGTACATAAACCATCGCAATATCAGCATGTTTACTCTCTTTGACTGCAGAATTAGCATGTATCCATTAATTTTTAATCATCTTAAAGGACCCAGACTAGTAATATGATGGGCTATTATTACCAACAGAGGTAGAGACCTGGGCATGAGCTGAAAAAGGAGCGGACAGTGACTGTGACGCACTAATTTCCCCTTGTTCGGGAGACTGCGCACGTACAGAACCTGTTCTGCAAATCCTGCAATTGCATCTCAGTTATTTGATCGCCTCTGCCTGAGTAACAAGCAGAGGCGTTCGTGGGGAAGGATGGGAACAGAGATGGCCAGCATGCAAATTCCTGCCCACAAATGCGATTGCAATGCAGTTGCAATCACATTGCAGAACAGGGAAAGTAGGGATGACCCCCTTTATATACAGCATGGCTGTGTATGTAGGTCCATTGCTGTAATTTTTTGGGTCGCAGCGGCTGCGGGTGATATCTCACGGCCGCCCAGAAAACAGTCCGGACACGCCTCTGTTGTTTTTACCACACTCCCACAACCCCGTCTGTTTTCTAATCTGGGTTTCTACTGATGAAGAGTGAGGACCAGAGCTTTAATTATGACTTTGTGAGTATGAACTGACTTATATTAGTTAAATAGTGGGATTTAATTGTAATAGAAATATTTTATCACAAAGGATTTGTGTGTGTATAATATAGGTTATGGCGAACCGTGGATCATTATACAACAATGTCTTAGATATGGCATTAATTATCAGTTCCAAGCAGGACCATCCCTCCATTGAGGGAATGTTCTCATCTTATCTTGACTCTCCTCCTCTAGACTAGTGTTCTGGTCACTGTTGTGCTGTACTACTGTAATAAATGACCGCAGAACAGAGCACATGGCGAAGCAAAACTACTGTGCATCTTCTCAAACCCATGTACTACATAAGATGGTCAGGATGAAGCTGTAGGTAAAGCAGAGGAAGAAGTATTCTCCATCTCCTTCCCTCCTCCAACTAACCAATAACTGGATCATGCGGGAGTGTCCACACAAGTGCGTCTCTGGCTCCATGTTTGGTATAGTGTATCATGTGCACATTAAAATAAGCCCAACATTGAATAATGTGCCTCCCTCATAACACATAACAATTAACAACAATCATCCAACAGGCCCTGAAGAAGGAAATTTTTGTATGTTATTATTACACATTATATACAAAGCACCAATTAAATCCATAGATTACTTTGTGCTTTAAGGAAAATATGATGCAGATGAATTATGTGCAATAACATGAAAAATAAGGTACAAGATGGCATTGCCAAAATAATTTACAACATAAGAGATACTGGGAACTCTTTATACGTAAAGTAGAGGAAATACAAGTAGTAGCAGCCAGTTGGGAAAAGGTTAATGGCTACTGTATTATATAGAAGAGGGCAAGGGATAGGCTTTATTGAAGTATGAAGACTTTGTGGACCTACTAAGCCGAAAGATTATGGTTTAAAGGGGATGTAGTTGACATACTGGTAGTCGGGATCCTGGCAGTTAGAATACCAACGCCGTAATCCCGACAGCCGTAATCCTGAATTTAAGTATGCCGAGGAGGGTTAGGCTGCGACTGGATGAAGGGGGGGAGGGGGATTTGGGTTAGGCTGTGGGGAGGGTTAGGGTTTAGGCTGCGGGGAGGGAGGGTTAGGGTTAGGCTGCAGGGAGAGAGGGTTAGAGTTAAGTTGTGGGGAGGGAGGGAGGATTAGGGTTAGGCTGCGGGGAGGAAGGGTTAGGGTTAAGCTGTGGGGAGGGAGGCTTAGGGTGGATGACTTATGGTTAGTCTGCGGAGAGGGAGGGTTAGGGTTAGGCTGCAGGAAGGGAGGGTTAGAGTTAAGCTGTGGGGAGGTAGGGTTAGGGTGCAGGGAGGGTTAGGGTTAAACTATGGGGAGGGAGGGTTAGGGTTAGGATGCAGGGAGGGAGGGTTAGGGTTAAGCTGTGGGGAGGGAGGGTTTGGGTGGATGGATTATGGTTAGTCTGCGGAGAGGGAGGGGTAGGGTTAGGCTGCGGGAGGGAGGGTTAGGCTGCTGGGAGGGAGGGTTAGAGTTAAGCTGTGGGGAGGGAGGGTTAGGGTTAGGCTGCAGGGAGGGAGGGTTAGAGTTAAGCTGTGGGGAGGGAGGGTTAGGGTGCAGGGAGGGTTAGGGTTAAGCTATGGGGAGGGAGGATTAGGGTTAGGATGCAGGGAGGGAGGGTTAGGGTTAAGCTGTAGGGAGGGAGGGTTAGGGTGGATGGATTATGGTTAGTCTGCGGAGAGGGAGGGGTAGGGTTAGGCTGCGGGAGGGAAGGTTAGGCTTCTGGGAGGGAGGGTTAGAGTTAAGCTGTGGGGAGGAAGGGTTAGGGTTAGGCTGCAGGGATGGTTAGGGTTAAGCTGCGGGGAGGGAGGGTTAGGGTTAGGCTGCAGGTAGGGAGGGTTAGGTTGCGGGGAGGGAGGGTTAGAGTTAAGCTGTGGGGAGGGAGGGTTAGGGTTAGGCTGCAGGGAGGGAAGGTTAGGGTTAGGCTGCGGGGAATGAGGGTTAGGGTTAAGCTGCGGGGAGGGAGGGTTAGGGTTAGGCTGCAGGGAGGGAGGGTTAGGGTTAGGCTGCGGGGAGGGAGGGTTGGAGTTAAGCTGTGGGGAGGGAGGGTTAGGGTGGATGGATTATGGTTAGTCTGCGGAGAGGGAGGGTTAGGGTTATGCTGCGGGAGGGAGGGTTAGGGTTAGGCTGCAGGGAGGGAGGGTTAGAGTTAAGCTGTGGGGAGGGAGGGTTAGGGTTAGGCTGCAGGGAGGGAGGGTTAGAGTTAAGCTGTGGGGAGGGAGGTTTAGGGTGGATGGATTATGGTTAGTCTGCGGAGAGGGAGGGTTAGAGTTAAGCTGTAGGGAGGGAGGGTTAGGGTTAGGCTGCAGGGAGGGAGGGTTAGAGTTAAGCTGTGGGGAGGGAGGGTTAAGGTGCAGGGAGGGTTAGGGTTAAGCTATGGGGAGGGAGGGTTAGGGTTAGGATGCAGGGAGGGAGGGTTAGGGTTAAGCTATGGGGAGGAAGGGTTAGGGTGGATGGATTATGGTTAGTCTGCGGAAAGGGAGGGGTAGGGTTAGGCTGCGGGAGGGAGGGTTAGGCTGCTGGGAGGGAGGGTTAGAGTTAAGCTGTGGGGATGGAGGGTTAGGCTGCAGGGAGGGTTAGGGATAAAGCTGCGGGGAAGAAGGGTTAGGGTTAGGCTGCAGGTAGGGAGGGTTAGGTTGCGGGGAGGGAGTGTTAGAGCTAAGCTGTGATGAGGGAGGGTTAGGCTGCAGGGAGGGAAGGTTAGGGTTAAGCTGCGGGGAATGAGGGTTAGGGTTAAGCTGTGGGGAGGGAGGGTTAGGGTTAGGCTGCAGGGAGGGAGGGTTAGGGTTAGGATGCGGGGAGGGAGGGTTAGAGTTAAGCTGTGGGGAGGGAGGGTTAGGGTGGATGGATTATGGTTAGTCTACGGAGAGGGAGGGTTATGGTTAGGCTGCAGGGAGGGAGGGTTAGAGTTAAGCTGTGGGTAGGGAGAGTTAGGGTTAGGCTTCAGGGAGGGTTAGGGTTAAGCTGTGGGGAGGAAGGGTTAGGTTTAGGCTGCAGGGAGGGAGGGTTAGGTTTAGGCTGCAGGGAGGGAGGGTTTGAGTTAAGCTGTGGGGAGGGAGGGTTAGGGTTAGGCTGCAGGGAGGGAGGGAGGGTTAGGGTTAAGCTGTGGGGAGGGAGGGTTAGGGTTAAGCTGCAGGGAGGGAGGGTTAGGATTAGGCTGCGGGGAGTGAGGGGATAGAGTTAAGCTGTGGGGAGGGAGGGTTAGGGTTAGGCTGCAGGGAGGGAGGGAGGGTTAGGGTTAAACTGTGGGGAGGGAGGGTTAGGGTTAGGCTGCAGGGAGGGAGCGAGGGTTAGGGTTAAACTGTGGGGACGGAGGGTTAGAGTTAGGCTGCAGGGAGGGAGGGTTAGGGTTAGGCTGCAGGGAGGGAGGGTTAGGCTGCGGGAGGGAGGGTTAGAGTTAAGCAGTGGGGAGGGAGGGTTAGGGTTAGGCTGCGGGGAAGGTTAGAGTTAAGCTGTGGGGAGGGAGGGTTAGGGTGGATGGATTATGGTTAGTCTGCGGAGAGGCAGGGGTAGGGTTAGGCTGCGGGAGGGAGGGTTAGAGTGAAGCTGTGGGGAGGGAGGGTTAGGCTGCAGGGAGGGAGGGTTAGAGTTAAGCTGTGGGGAGGGAGGGTTAGGCTTAGGCTGCAGGGAATGTTAGGGTTAAGCTGTTGGGAGGGAGGGTTAGGGTTAGGCTGCAGGGAGGGAGGGTTAGGGTTAGGCTGCGGGGAGGGAGGGTTAGAGTTAAGCTGTGGGGAGGGAGGTTTAGGGTTAGGCTGCAGGGAGGGAGGCAGGGCCGTTTTTTCGTATGGGCTCAATGGGCACTTGCCCAAGGGCCCCAGTAGTATAAGGGCCCTATGCTGATAGATGAGGGTCCGCTCTTTCCAGGGGTACCAGATTTTTGAAAATCGGCCCTGGGGAACCAGAGATATCCAACTTCAAAGCAGTGGTCCCCATCCGAGCCTGTTAATTGCAATTCCCCCCAAGATATCTCGGGCTCTGTCTGACTTAGAGTAGTTCTGATGGTATACTCCAGAAGCTGGGACTCTCCCCTTTCACTGGACACTGGCAGCTTATCTCTACTTTGCCCAGAACCAGAGATATCAGCCTTCGAGCAGCTGGTCCCTGCTCCAGCTCCACATGCCTGGTATGCAGTTTTATAATTCCATTGGTGGATTGCTCTGGCTCCTGATCTCGGATCCCCAAGTCCCCAGTACTTCCTAAAAGGTGGGACTCTCTACTTTTATATACCATTGAAAGCTAAGAAATCTATATCCAGGAATTTGAGATATCTGCAATCAAGCAAGCTGCCCTCTCACCAGAAAATTATGAATATTAAGCCCACTCCCCCTACCGCCCTGGAAGTCAAGTACTGGGGCCCTTTCATTCAGTGCAATGCCCCCTTCTACAGTTTAGTTTTCTCCCTCTCACCGCATCTCCCACCATCTGTGCAGTAAAGGAGTATTAGCAGAAATTACTGCTCCAGGTCCTACATGCTGAGTGGAAAATAGAACACCCACTACCACCCGCGGATCATCAAAGCTGCCGCTGATAGTACCCCCACCCCTACTGCTGTAGGATGGGTAGGGGCCACAGTGCATTGCTGTGCCCAGGGGCCTACACTGCTGTTAAGACGGCCCTGGAGGGAGGGAGGGAGGGTTAGGGTTAAGCTGTGGGGAGGGAGGGTTAGGGTTAGGCTGCAGGGAGGGAGGGTTAGGGTTAGGCTGCGGGGAGGGAGGGTTAGAGTTAAGCTGTGGGGAGGGAGGGTTAGGGTTAGGCTGCGGGGAGGGAGGGTTAGAGTTAAGCTGTGGGGAGGGAGGGTTAGGGTTAGGCTGCAGGGAGGGAGGGTTATGGTTAGGCTGCGGGGAGGGTTAGGGTTAGGCTTCGGGGAGGGTGGTTTAGGCTGCAGGGAGGGAGGGTTAGGGTTAAGCTGTGGGGAGGGAGGGTTAGGGTTAGGCTGCGGGGAGGGAGGGTTAGGGTTCAGGCTGCGGGGAGGGAGGGTTAGGGTGCGGGGAGGCATGGTTAGGGTTATGCTGCAGAGAGGGAGGGTTAGGCTTAGGTTGCAGGGAGGGAGGGTTAAGGTTAGGCTGTGGGGAGGGATGGTTAAGGGAAGGGTTAGGATTAGGGTTTGTTTTACTACAGCCCCCCAGTCAGGATTACAGGCTGTCTGTATTTTGACTGCCGACATCCTGACTGCTGGTATCCCATACCCAACCTTTTTAAAGATTCTGAAGGTTCAGAAGTGCCTGGTTAAGGTTGAATACAGCATGCCTACAAAGGGGAACTGTGCATGGATTATTTGGCCCACCTGGGGTCACCACAGCCTCCAGTCAGACATAACTAAAAATAAAAAGCAAAAAGTTCTCATCTAGTGTCTCAAACACTATTTTAATAACATACAAGTTTAAGTATGCAAGATTTAATGATTAAAGAAATTGAAAAAACTGTTTCTAAGTTTCAAGACAATACAGTCCCTTATTTTTTATACATTCCTATTTCCTCATAAAGAGGCACTCGCATTTGAAACACAACTCTTCATACTAATGACTACCAATTGGGACACATTGAGCACTAAACCGGACTTCCACATTCTGGTCCTTTGTGCTTCTAGCAGCTGTTTTAAGTAAAATAATGGGAGAACTGTGGTTTGAGCAGATGTTAAAACAAGACTTTCAAGGCTCTGAGCAAACAAGACGGATACAGTTCATCAGGATGCAATCTAAGTTATAATCTATGCTTTAACACTTCTATTTGCTTGTGTTGTGTTAAATTATATATAATGGAAAACATGTTTGAGTAGTCTGTTTGACAGGAAATGCAGTCATCTTTTATTTATATTTTATTAAACAAATTGAAGTGAATGTTTTTGTTTTATTTTTTACCTAACTTTCGGATGTGACATAGCGCGGTTGCTCAAGGAGACTCCTTTATACTAAACAGTTCATTGACAACACACAGCAATAAGTCAGGATGAACTCTTAAATGAAAAATATAAGTTCTCAGAAATAAAACAGAATTTCCAAATTAACAAAGTGCCCAAGATTTGAGAAAAATTATACTTGAGAAATGAGAATTTATGCAAAACTGTGTCATAGATATTTTAACTTTGTAGTCCTCATGAAGATAACAAACCTACTCAGAATATATAGTGCTGTCTCTCTCTCTCTCTCTCTCTATATATATATATTGTGTAGTATCTTATATACAGGGTGGTGGCCGTCATTAAACTTCCTCTATTCGGAGGCATCTATAGCTTGCTTTGACAATCAGAATGTCACCAAATTTGGAAGGGAGACTAATTAGAACATACGAAGGAAGATATGAAAACAGCGTTAAAAGGGACAGACAAATCAACAAGATTAAACAGTAATGAGCGTTTACCTTTATTGTATTAAGGGGTCCATACATCTAGGCGGTATTGGGTAAATTCACCGTACTGGTGGCGCCCGGATTGGGGGTTTGGAGAAATTCACCATGTTGGACAATCTCAGTTCCCCGATTCAGACTTGAAATGGTCAGAATCAGTGAGTCTGGGATTTTTAACATGTTAAATTTCCTTGATTCCCTGACAAATCGTGATCATCGATTTCCACAAATCGGGGTGGGGGGTAATTGGTTCACCAATTGGCAGAATCCCGCTTCTCATTTCCTAATTAGCCTCTCTACCAAATTTGGTGACATTCTGATTGTTAGATTTAGTTACAGATGACTCTTAATAGGGTAAATTTAATTATGGTCACCCATAATTTTACATGTTAATACAGTGGGCAGGATGTAATGACACCCGAGACTACCGGAGGTGCTAGATACTGGCCGATCTCCGACCTTTTTTTTTTAAAGGGGTAATTATTTGTATGACATGGTTTTGCCTTGTAAGGGAATGCCCCTTTAAAAAAAAGTCTGATATCGGCCGTCATTTCACACCTCCGGCGATCTTGGGTGTCATTACATCTGGCCTGGTGTATTAGACATTTAGGGGTAAATTTACTAAGATTGAAGTTCTATTTAAGATGGGATGTTGCCCATAACAACCAATCTGATTCTACTTCTCATTTATCTAGCACCTTCTAGAAGATAATACCTGGAATATGATTGGTTGCTATCTTAAATAGAACTCCCGTCTTAGTAAATTTACCCCTTAGAGCAGGCATTCCCAACCACGGTCCTCAAGGCACACCAACAGTGAAGGTTTTAGTGATATCCAGGCTGCAGCACAGATGGTTAAATCAAAATAACTGAGCTACTAGTTAAGTCACCTGTGCTGAAGCCTGGATATCACTAAAACCTGCACTGTTAGCGTGCCTTGAGGACCGTGGTTGGGAATGCCTGCCTTAGAGTGATAGTTTAAAGTTTGCTATTCACCTATTAATTATCAGGAGTCTAGGGTACCCCTCCAAATCCCAGGGTAACATTCAACTGATATCATCTCTCGTCCCCAACAAGCACAGTTGTGAGGTTAACACTTCAATCTCCGGTCCCCTGTACCTCAGCAAACCTTTATTAGCCAGCAGCAAAGGTCAAGCTAATGTCCACTCTCCATCCGGTGGCACCAATGTGTTAACTGAAGCTTGCTGGATGTTGATATAAGTTGACAGTATTTCATGAACAGCAGGGGTTCCAGACCCACAAACAACATGGCTCTGTTATTTTATTTTTATTTTATTTTATTATTATTACTATTATTATTATTTTTTTTGGGGGGGGGGGGGGGGGGTTGATACCAATACAAATTAAGCCTGTCTGAACTTTTACAAAGCTTGTTTTTCTTTTATATTTTTTAATTATAAAACACAGTTCATACTATGCATTTGAAGTTCATACAACACATCAGAGTTGTACTGTATGAACTTTAAATGCATAGTATGAATAGTATGAACTGGTCTGCTCTGAACTCAGTGTCAAAGAGCTCACTAGCCAGCTGTAATCTACATCCTGACAATGCACATTCAGAATAAACGGAGACTTATTAAATTAGAAGAATTTCAAATGTTAACAGAATATATACAAACTGCACAGTATTCTGGATGTCTATATGACCCTTTGTTTACTGGTGTTGGGCATGGTGAGCATAGCATTGGCTGAGTTGGCGACAATGCATGTTAACTCTGTTAATATAATTGGCTTTTATTCATAAGGCACCAGAAGGGTCCCATAGAACCATAGAAGGATAATATATAAAACATGTTACACAAGTACAGACTGATGCAAACAATTTAACAAATTCATATAAATACATAATTAAAGTATGCAATTGGCATATGTACAGTATGAATTGAAGGAAAAGGATTAGAGGGCCCTGCTCCCACAAGCGTACAATCTAGAACGGATATGGATGAGCACAATAAGGAGATCATGGCTGAGTAGAGGAGAACATACACTTCAGAGTTAGGAGAAAGAGTGAGAGGCTAGAATAAAAAAAAAATGGGTCTTAAAGGCATGTTTGATGGCTGGGAAGTTGGAGGAAAGTCTAATGAAGCCAGAGGTTGGGAGTTGTTCAAGAAAAATCCTTCATCTGAGAGTTGGAAGTGATGATAAGGAGGGAGGTGAGTCAGTCACACACAGAGCAAGGAGAGTGAGACTTAGGGGGATATTCAATTTGGCCCGGGGTGCCGGGTGATAAGTATCGGCCGGTGGGGGCTATTTAATTGGCCCCGATAAGCCGGCGCGTGCCGCGGCTTATCGGGGGTTTTGCTTCACCTGCCTCCGGCAGGCGAAGCAAAATGCCCGATAACAGCCCCGTTTTCAACCGAAAACGGGGCTGTTTCACCCGAAAACACACAGGTTTCACTGAACCTGTGTGTTTTCGGGTGTAAGAGGACTTGTTACTGGCCGAGCAAATTAAATAGCCCGACCGCAGCACCCGAAGAAACATCGGGGGTTTTTACTCCCGATGTCTCTTCGGACCAAATTGAATATCCCCCTTAGTGTGTCGGACTGGGGCATGAAGGGCCCACCGGGGGAATGCAGTTATAGGGGCCCATACTTAGGGGTGTGGCCAGCCTACAAAGGGGGTGTGGCCAGCCTCCACAGAGGCTTGAAATACACAATAGTTTAGTGCAGTGTAATGCAACATATCTACCATGTATAATACAAGTGCACAGTCTGGAACCTGATCCTTAGAGGAAGGAGTGGGCCCTCAGGCAATGGGGCCTACCGGTGGTTTTACTGGTACCCCTGTGGGCCAGTCCGACCATGTCCGTAAATGAGGCTGGTGATGTAGGGAGGAGAGGTGTGGCTGAGAGATTTGCAGATGAGACAGTTGTGCGGTAGTTCTTGTCCCCTGAGTTGGAACACAAACCATTGGTTATTGGCCATTGCAGCTGGTTCCCCATTGTTTCTTGCTTTGTACACTACATGTTAAATATTAATCTGATTCTAATAATATTTTATTCAGGTTTAACATGTTCATTTAATTTTTCAATTCAATATGTAGTAAGTAGAATCTGGTGGTGGTCACTGTGCATCATGTTCTGTTTAACTGCCCACTTTTTACCTTCAGTTTACTGCCACTAATTTGGAACAGTAAAACCAGGGTTTTTATTTCTTTATAGGCCCCTGATCTTACAATGCTAACCCCGCTGCATGGGAGCTGCCACTGTAAAATAAAGAATTTTGCGCCAGCTCAGAGCTGGAGTTTCTGTTCCTCTTTGTATACATTTGTGTTTTGTAATATTAAAATAATTGAACATGTAATAAAAACAGTCTCCATGTTTTCCCAGTATCTAGATTAATTTATGCAATATATGAGGCTAAATTGAGTAATATTTTAGTTGAATATCAAAAAAGTTGATTTCACTTAAACAGGGCCTGATTCACATCCCAACACAACTTGAAATATAACCCAAAGTAATGATGACCGGTATTTTGCCTATGTGCCAGACCCGTACTTGCCATGTGCAGTATGGGTCCTTTGTCATTGGATGCAGGGCAGCTGTATATGTCAAGTGATTGACAAACTGCAGCTGTTTGGGGGTGGGGAGGGGGCAGCAATGGCAGCCGTTTCACAAAACAGAGGCATTTTTGGGAGTATCAATGCCAAGGTCTCTGGCCTCTTGGAAGGAGTTGCAATGGCAGGCATGTGTGACCTCATCTGTCATGCAGCCGTCCAATGGTGTAACTTGCAGCTGATCCAATGCTGAGTCCTCGGACATGGCACTGGATCACACATTGACATATGCAGTTGCGTTAACATATGCTAGCATCACTGCTGCTTCCAAAATCCAGCAATATCTAAATAAGGCCCCAAGTGCTAGGAGGATGGACTATGACATTTAAGGTATATGAGTAAGCCTTAGCATGTTGAGGCATCTCCAAGGCCGTAAGAAGATTGTCTGGGCCCCGGTAAAGCAAGGGGTGTGGCCTAACCATGGAGGTGTGGCCACGTCCCATTTGGAAAAAAAACACATGGAAAATGTGTGCACCCCTCAGCCGGGCACAGATCCAGGGGGGATTATCAGCAATGTAATCGCTAAACCACCTTGCAGGCTTCCTGGACTCACCGCAGACCCAAACACAGCAGCAGGCGCTGGGCTGAGGACAAAGTTGTGGCTGGATGACCCTTCAACAACTTTGGGCCTGGGTAATAAGCACGTGCCGCACCCCCCCCCCCCCCCCCCATCCCCTCTCGACACCACTGGGCGTTTCTTGAGAGTGATAGGTGGTCCATCCAGGAGTTGCATAACTAAGGATTTTTTTTTTGCAAGAGCTGCACATATTAGATTTCCATTTAAAAAGAATGGCCTACCTCAGTGATGGCTAACCTTGACACTCCAGCTGCTGTTGAACTACACATCCCAGCATGCCCTGCTACAGTTTTGCTATTTGGCCATGCTAAAACTGATGCAGGGCAAGCTGGGATGTGTAGTTCACCAACAGCTGGAGTGTCAAGGTTAGCCATCAATGGCCTACCTCATCTGAGGTTTACAGGCTGTCAATACGGCTGGCCCCTGCAACTATATTTCTGTAACCTTAAATATGTATAGAATATAAAAAATTAAAAAATTATATAATGCAACATAGAAATCTATTCACTTTCATAAAAAAACAAAAAGATTTTAAGCCTGACACCGCTGCACTTATCTTCCAATATAATAGTAGAAAAATGTTAGAGAAACAAAAAAAAACTCACATTAAAGTTTTTTTTTTTATAAGTCTAACAGCAATTTCATCTTATTTATTCACTTGCTCTCTTCTTAACCTTCCCCTATGAAGACATTCAACACAGGAGTTGTCAAAATCAATCATTATGTCCATTTGTAAAGCGCAACGGAATTTGCTGCGCTATATAAGAAACTGTTCATAAATAAATAAATTCCCACCTTTTATTCCGAGTATAATTATTATTATTATTATTATTTTTTTTTACAATTATAACAAGTGCACTCATCTTCCAGCTCATTATAAACACAACAGATCAAACATGTCCCCAGGAGATTTCCTTGTTGTTCTAAATCTGGCGTGATGCCCCAAAATGTTTTGTTGGCACAGCCGAGTCTGTACGTCAGCCATCAGTAAACTCAGCTGGTCTTCTGCTTGTATCTGCGATGCTGTCATCACAATCACCTGTGACTACTGTGCCTGGCTGCGTTTCACAACACACTAATGCACCATATTGGAAAGCTGGATGCTACTGTTTGTTATAGAGCATACTTGATCAAACAACTGTGGACAGGGGTCCATTATCATAGCTGCTTTCCTGAAGTTTTCTAAACATAGTTTTGCTGCCGGAGGCAGGTCATCTGATTCATTGCTGGGAATTTTTAAAGGTGACTCATAGGCAAACAAAGAACACTTTTTAAACTATCAAACTCGCATGCCGAATGAAACAAATGAACTTTCCTTGCGATTCTTTGTAAGCGCTGAAAGGGCATCAGGATCCTATTATTCTGTGCTGCGTCTCTGATAATGGTCCTTCAAGCAGGGGAACATAACCTTTCATGAGCGATAAGTAACCAATTGGATCATCTAGTCTGCTATTTTACTCCTACAGATTTTAGTGCCTCATACTGTACTTGGCTGTCTTTTATGTTAGTTTTAGTCTTTAATAAATAAATATCTCACTTTTATCAAGGGCCTGATTACGGAATTGTCATTTTTGAATGCAATGGAGACATTATTTGCCACTGCGAAATGATCTTGCGACTGCAGACACAGTGAAGAGTTTTTAGCAAAGCGATTGGCCATTGGGCCTAATTCAGACCTGATCACTCGCTAGGGTTTTTTTTTGCACTGCTGCGAATAGATAGTCGTCGCCCATAGGGGAGTGTATTTTCACTTTGCAAGTGTGTGAACGCATGTGTAGCAGACCTGTACAAACAGATCTTGTGCAGTCTCTGAGTAGCCCAGGACTTACTCAGCCGCTGCGATCTCTTCAGCCTGTCCGGGACCGGAATTGACACCCGGAAGCCTCCCTGCAAACGCTTGGACATGCCTGCGTTTTTCCAACCACTCCCAGAAAACGGTCAGTTGACACCCAGAAACTCCCTCTTCCTGTCAATCACAATGCGATCGGCTGTGCAAATGGATTCTTCACACAAACCCATCGATGAGCGGCGATCCGCTTTGTACCTGTGCAACATGCCTGCGCATTGCGGTGCATACGCAGTTCTGACCTGATCGCAGCTCTGCATAAAATGCTAGCGATGGATCAGGTCTGAATTAGCCCCATTGTCGGAGGCAATGGGTGGGGTGGCTACTAAAACGCTGGCGTGTCACAACCTTTTTGGGGTGTGTGTAAGTTCCTGTGACTGTGATCTTCTATGCAGTCTCATGGCTCTGGTATCTCAGTTCTGTCGGCGATAGGGGTACTCAGAAGATTGAATATCGACTGATGTGAATCCGATGTTTGCGCCTTCCTTATCTCCGATACTTTCAACGGGCACCTCAATACAATCCCGGGATGTAGGGCCAGCAACAGAAATCTTGGTGCCCAGTGCACTGATATCTGTGTGTGTGTGTGTGGGGGGGGGGGGGGGGGGGGGGCACGGAACTTCAAAACCCTACTTTTTCAACCCCTCCTCATAACATCCCTCCCCAGCATGTGCCTATACATATATTACCAAATATAGGACACTGCAATTGTGGAGATACTGACATATAGAAATACTGTACACACACATTCCGGCTCAGGCAGTGTGCGGCTGGGCGGCAGTATGGGAGAGACGTCATGACCTCAAAGTTCCTCATAGTTCCGAGGAGTGGGCGGTGAGACGGAGGGCAGCGCGGTCCAGAAGCAGGAGCGGGGCTGGTGAGTATAGTGTTTTTTGTGGTTTTTTTGTGTGTGTGTGTGTATGTTTAAGTGGCGCTACTATGGGCTACATCTGCTGGGGGCATAACTAATGGGGGCACATCAACTGGGAATATAACTAATGGGGGCACATCTGCTAGGGCATAACTACAGGGGGCACATCTACTGGGGCATAACCACAGGGGCACTTCTGACTGGGGGCATAACTACAGGGGCACATCTACTGGGGACACAACTAATGGGGGCACATCTACTGGGGCATAACTACATTGGCACATCTACTGGGGCATATCTAATGGGTGCACTTCTGACTGGGGCATAACTACTGGGGGCAAATCTACTTGGGGTGATAAATATGGGGGCATTACTACTGGGGGCAATACTACACGGGGGCATTACCACTGGGGCATTACTACTTGGGACACTACTAATGAGGGCATTGCATAGGGAGCACTTATAATAAGGGGCATCACTCCTGGGGACATAAGGGACACTACTACTGGGGGCATTGTGTAAGGGGCACCAATACTATGGGCACTACCACTATAGTGGACATTGCATAAGGGGCACTACTACTGAGGGCATTGTATAAGGGGCACTACTGCTGTGGGCATTATGTGTATTTGGGGTGCTACTACTGTGGGCTTTGTATATAAGGGGCACTAATGTGTGTCATAACAAGAATAAGAGACACTACTTTGGGGTGTTATGTAAATAAGATTGTGCTACTGTGCGTCGTAATTTGAATTGGGGATACTATTGGGTGACCACGCCCCTTTTGTTTTGAGATCACGCCCTTTTGTTTTGAGACCATGCCCCTTTTTTGCAGTGCACACACCATTTATTTCACAAGTGTGAGGGGGTGGGGGAAGGGGGGGTGAGTTCCACCACCTCTCTAGGACCACTTTAAGCACTGTATATATACATATATATATATATGTGTATATACAATAGTCCTCACCATGAGGCTCCGGCCGGGGCTATGGTTAGGAAGAACCAGCACTCCATACTGCAAATTGAGGTAGCTTTTAATATCCTTATTCCTTAGACAAGTCACATATGAGTAAACATGAACTATGTATAGCTACTTATCAGCCTTGAAGTTCGACATAACCTGGGGAATACATTCCTGACCAGGGGTGACTCCCAACAGCCGTTTCGGGCAACGCCGTCATCAGGGGAGAATGACGGCGTTGCCCGAAACGGCTGTTGGGAGTCACCCCTGGTCAGGAATGTATTCCCCAGGTTATGTCGAACTTCAAGGCTGATAAGTAACTATACATAGTTCATGTTTACTCATATGTGACTTGTCTAAGGAATAAGGATATTAAAATCTACCTCAATTTGCAGTATGGAGTGCTGGTTCTTCCTAACCATAGCCCCGGCCGGACCCTCATGGTGAGGACTATTGTGTATTCAATTGTGCCAACCGAGCACCCACGGACTAACAGAAAATACTCGGTGTTTGTGCGGTTTATCTACAAATATATATATATATATATATATATATATATACACACACATGTACATATACACTTTGTGTAATCCCCCAAGACTACTGCCCCCTTCCCCTACTTACATAATCTCTACAACCCATAATACGGCCCTCCCAAATACCCCCGCACAGAATGCAGATTCCCTCTCATATGGCACCCCCAAAAGAAATTTAGCCCCTGCTATTACATAGACTACACTTCACCTAGCATAGTATCCAGCACAGAATACTGACCCCCAACATCAGCTCGTCTATATTATACCAATGCCAGTATATGTGGAGGCTCAGGGCAGACTCGTGGGCACTGATTACTGTACCCGTCCGCTCCAGCCTTCCTTACCCCGTACTGCAACTACCCAGGGCCCTGGATAACGACCCCCCCTAACACTCTAGGGCCACGGATGATGGTGGAAGAGTGTTATAGCGGGCGTGTGATCCGGTTCCTGGACTGTGCTCACATCAGCGCCCGATCCAGGTTATACATTTTTTTCTCTGTTTGGTTCTTATGACTTCCTGGTTATCATCAACCATCATGAGAAAATGGCGACGGCAAGAGACAGGGAAGGGACAGAGCCTGATCCTCGGGCCCCTCTGAACCTTGGGGCTGGTGTGCTCTTGGATTGAGTGGCATGCTCTGCTGCGGCTCTCTGTAATGATGTCACCACTCGCACAATGTGTAGGGGTCCTGGTTGGTCTCCACTTGGTTGTCTGTATTGCCACACTCTACATCGTGTTTCAGACTGCAAATGGTGCTTTTTCAGGGATGGGGCAGTCTTCCCTGTGTTTCTTTTTATAGTTGAAAAGCTTTATTATCAACAGGAAGTTAAAAAAAACGGATATTGAGAAAAAGGCGGCTAGCGCATGGCTGTTGAAGATCTCTAGATTTTAGATATTGTCTGTCAGTTTTTTAACTTGCTTTTTTATATTTATTTGCTTGTTTATTCTTGATGCTACGTGTGTTGTGTTTTTGTGTGACATTGTATGACATGATCTATAAATTACTATATAATAGAATGTAATAGTATATGAATAAAAATACATAAAATTACTGTGTTAGACAGAATACTGACAGTTCTATGTCTATGTTGAGGCCATATAGTTCCAAGGTCTTCAGTAGATCCATTTTGTTTTTCTTTGTTTAATTTGTCACCCTACCATTGCCTCTTCAAAAGGATAATACATTCTGTATGACCCGGTTGGGTCTTTGTTGTGGCTTGTGTCGAAATGGGTAGAAACATTGGGGTCAATTCTATTCGGCAACTTAAGAATAGCGCCGGGAATTAGCTCCCGACGCTATTCAATTCAGCTCCAGTTAAGTCGGCGATGTCCCGTTCTCGCCGACTAAACAGGTTGAATTGTTGGGAGAACGGGCATTCTCCGACTTAACTCCTCGGCGCGAGGCTGATTCCCGCCAGAATAGGCCTCGCGCCGGCCGCGAGGCAGCACTTTTGTCGGGTTTCTTCTCTCATCCCCCGGGGATGAGAGAAGAATTCCCGACAATTGCGGGTCACTAGCAGCTGAATTGAATAGCGTCGGGAGCTAATTCCCGGCGCTATTCTTAAGTTGCCGAATAGAATTGACCCCATTGTGAGGTGCTTATATTATATACTGTACCTGCTCAGCTATTCTTCTTTTTATCTTCCGATTGGTTTGCCTAACATATTGGATATCACAAGGGCATTCCAGCAAGTATATAGCCTCTTCCGTCTCACAGCTGATATGTTCCCTGATTTTATATTATTTTTTTGTTTGGTTCCAACAGAAGACTTGTGTTGGTTCTGTACTGGGTTTTAGGTTTTTTACATCCTATACACTTTTAGCAGTAATTGAAGACTTTTGTTTGGGTCCATGAGGTCTCTTCTTTTCTAATATAGCTTCTTTTCTTTTATTAAAAAAAAGGCATGGGTGTACGACTGCACCTTCATGAACCCCAAATCTTGCATTAGCGTAAAGTAGCCAATCTGGATTTTGCAGCTGCCTGCAACCCCAGCCACCTTGCGTGTGGCTGTGGTGGCCCCGCTTGCTCATGTCAGAAGTCAGACTGCCGACTCAGACTACCTGTCTGCGGGAGCAACTCAGGAGTAACTATGCAAGAAAGGTTCTAGCCCACCTTTCTTTACATTTTGTCAGGATTAGGAACACAGGGGTCTATGTACTAAGTCTTGGAGAGAGATAAAGTGGACGGAGATAAAGTACCAGCCAATCAGCTCCTAACTGCCATGTTACAGGCTGTGTTAGAAAATGACAGGAGTTGGTTGGTTGGTACTTTATCTCTCTCCACTTTATCTCTTTCCAAGGCTTAGTACATAGACCCCAAAGGTCGGGACAGAAATAGTGCAATATAGAGCCATTAAACTTCATTGTACTACATCTCTGCCCATCAGCAGGGCTAAGGATGGGAGACAGGCGGTCACATGACCAACACTGGCATCTTGACACTCAGAATCCTGACAGCTAGAAGGTTAGTATTGTAACCTTCTCTAAACCCTAACCCTCCCTACCCGCAGCCTAATCTTAGCCTTCCTCCCCGCAGCCTAACCCTAACCCTCCCTTCTCGCAGCATAACCCTAATCCTCTCTCCCTGTAGCCTAATCCTAACCCTCCCTTCCTGCAGCATAATCCTAACCCTCCCTGTCCGCAGCCTAACCTTAACCCTCCCTTCCTGCAGCCTTACCTTAGCCTTCCTCCCTGCAGCCTAACCCTAACCCTTGCTGCCTGTAGCCTAATCCTAACCCTCCCTTCCTGCAGCATAATCCTAACCCTCCCTGTCCGCAGCCTAACCCTAACCCTCCCTTCCCGCAGCCTTACCTTAGCCTTCCTCCCCGCAGCCTAACCCTAACCCTTGCTTCCTGCAGCCTAACCCTAACCCTCCCTTCTCGCAGCATAACCCTAATCCTCTCTCCCTGTAACCTAACCCTAACCCTCCCTTCCCGCAGCCTAATCTTAGCCTTCCTCCCCGCAGCCTAACCTTAACCCTCCCTTCTCGCATCATAACCCTAACCCTCTCTCCCTGTAGCCTAACCCTAACCCTCCCTCCCTACAGCCTAACCCTAACCCTTGCTTCCTGCAGCCTAAACCTAACCCTAGCCCTCCTTTCCCGCAGCCTAACCCTATCCCTCCCTACTCACAGCCTAACCCAAGCCTTCCTCCCTGCAGCCTAACCCTAAGTGTCCTAGAGATAGCAACTGCACAGGAATTGGTTTTAAGCACAGTGGAACTTGTCATGAGAAAAGCCAGATTGCAATTCAAATAGATCAGTGTAGGCTAGCAAGTTAGTGAAGCTCAGTGCAGCCGAGTCGCCCGAAATCTGGCTCACCGAGCCAGGGTGCAAAAGATCCATCTGAAACAGAGGTTGCATCTCCATCCACATGCTTCTGAAGTTGGCCTACATGCCCATGACACTCCTGTGACACTGCAACTAGACAGGACAGTTCCGGGCGTCCATATTGTCACCACCTAATTTCTACTCAGAAACTCAAAAAGTGGTGCGATCAATGCATCTGCACTTGTGATCTCCGTCCGTGCATGTTTGTCTGATTTGGCACATGCGCAGTCTCCAATATCTCTCTACAGCGCATGAGCAGTATGCGGAAATCCACAAGATGCACCCATAAACCCGCTGGTGTCTAACTCAGAATCAGGCCCACAGTGTTTTTACGTTCGCTTCCCTATGCATGATACAAATGGGAAACAATTCAGTTTAGTGTTTCTTTAAAGATCTTCACCTTGTAGAGTGGTTATTCCTATCTGTTCCCTGGTATGTAACATCAAGACTCTGACCAGTTACTTGTATTTTCAAATGCTGAAGCCCTGGAGCACTTGGATGCAGCTAATGAGCCAGAAACAATGTTTGTATAATAGCGAAATGTCCCTGGGATCTCTGTGCTGTAAGATAGGCATATCAGAATAGATGAAAAATTCTGATTTCAAAGCAAACGTATGTGCTACCAGAGAATTGTCCCAAAGCCCCCTCACTGTTCCAAAATTTCCTAACTTTGTATATGTATTAAATCATAATGTAAATCTGCAGAAGACAGATCACATATAATAAGCTCCAGGTGGATATATTTGTTACTGGATGGATTGCTGTATGCTTTGACTAACTTATTTTCACAGCCATAACTGGAGGTTACTACGGGCAACCATCACATTAGCCCACTTCATCCATGTTCACATTTCTGGTTACCATGGGCAACCATCAGTGATAATCTGCTTTTTTTATGTTAGTCCAATTAATCTTGTCAATTGTACTCACATCAGTCATTCAGATCTGATCGCCCGCTGTGCGTTTTCGCGCAGCGGGCGATCAGGTAGTAACTGCTCACACATATGTACCACAATGCGCACACACATCAGACAGCAACAAAGGGCATCTCCGGTCAGCGAAGCGATGGTGCGAAAAATCTGATCGCAGGGTGATTGACACGAGGAGGACATTTGTGGGTGGTAACTGACCATCTACTGGGAGTGTCTGGAAAAACACAGATATTCCCAAGCGTTTTCAGGGAGGGTATCTGACGTCAGCTCCGGCCCCGATCAGTCTGATGTGATCGCACTGTAGGAGTAAGTCCTGGGCTGCGCAGAGACTGCACAAAGTGTATATTAGCAGCTCGTCGTTCACATGCAATCGCACACATGCGCAGTGAATATACACTCCCCTTAGAGGCGGCGACTATCTGAACGCAGGTCAGCAAAATTAGCAGCCCAGAGATCAGATCTGAATGACCCCCTTAGACAGGCTTTCACCAAAAATTTCAATATACAGTACTGTGCAAAAGATTTAGGTAGGTGTGGAAAAAATGCTGCAAAGTAAATATGTTTTAAAAAATTGAAGTGTTAATCATTTATTTTTCTCAATTTACATGATGTAAAGTGAATGAACAGAAGAGAAATCTAAATCAATATTTGGTGTGACCACCCTTTGTCTTCAAAACGGCATCAATTCTGCTAGGTACACTTGCACAAATTCAGGGATTTTGTAGGATTATGCAGTAGTCAGGTGTTTTTCACAGCCTCATCTTTGTAGCAGAGTTTGGCTGTTCCTCACCCATTTTTAAGCCTCCTCCTACACAGCTGTTTCTGTTTCAGTTAATGACTGTGTTTCAACCTACATATGAAAATGATGATCATTATCACATTGTTTGGTATGATTGGTTAATCATACACCTAACTACTGCAAAGTCCTACAAAATCCCTGACTTTGTGCAAATGTACCTAGCTGAATTGATGCTGTTGTGAAGGCAAAGGGTGGTCACCTCAAATATTGATTTGATTTAGATTTCTCTTCTCTTCATTCACTTTGCATTTTGTTAATTGATAACAATAAACTATTAACACTTCTATTTTTGAAAGCATTCTTACTTTGCAGCATTTCTTCCACACCTGACTAAACTTTTTGCACAGTATTGTATATTTTGTTAATATTACTAGGCAACTGGAGGTCCATTCATTCTACTGTGCAACATTTAAAAGGATTCTTTTTACAACAGTCTTTCACTTGGTTACATTCTAGCAAATTACTTTTCTTCCACTACAGTGTAACAAATCATTATCTATCTGGATTTCAGAGCACTATTGTCACAATAAGTGTACACACTTATTTGCTCAAAACAAATTCTCATACCAATTTACAAAATTGTTTTAATTATTTTTTATTGTCTTATTTATTGCTGTATTCATACCAGTAAACTCTTTTATTGAATCTGATTGAGCTCCCAATATCTTTTTACTCTGTTTACAATAGGGGTTAGCCGCCCCATTCATAATCTGACTGAAAAACGGAAGCACCTAGTATTTCTTTTACTTTCTTTACATTTTACTTTGGACATATTTTCATCATCAGTGCAGAATGTTGTAAAATGCTTACTTCAGAAATGATCACACTGGCTTACTTCTGAGTTGCACATATATTACAACACAAGCAATTCAATATAAAGGTTTAATGTGTCCCAGAGGCGTCACTAGGTGTGGTGACACCTGGTGCGCACTCTGCACTATCTCCCCCGCGCCGGAGGCATGGTCGACCAAAAAGGGGGCGTGACTTAACAAAAGGGTCATGGCCGCACTAAGGTCTTCACTCCAGAGGTGTGTCCAGCATCCCCAGAGATTCTAAAAAAGTTAGTATTGGGTATATGCTACAGGTTGCCTGGTATTAATGTATCTGATGAGGAATTGTTGCTGAAGCAAATTGAAAGTGCAGCAGGAGTAGGAGACATAGAAGTGATGGGAGATTTTAACTATCCAGAGATAAACTGGAAAAACGATTCATGTGACACTGGTAGGGGTAATATGTTTTTAAACAGACAATGATAACTACTTAGTTAAACTAATTGAGAAACCCACCAGGTGCAATGCAATCTTAGACCTGGTATTAACAAACAATGGGGAATTGGTATCAGGTATTATAGTAGGTAGGGGAGCCCATAGGAAACAGCAACCACAATATGGTCACATTCAATATAAGTTTTCATAAGCAGTCCTGGCTCAACTAGGACTCTAAACTTTAGCAAAGCCAACTTTGAAATGATGAGGGAAACTGTAAGGGATATTGAATGGGAAGGTTTGTTCCTAGGAAAAAATACTACGGAGAAATGGGATGCATTAAAATCACTGCTAGCTAAAAATACTCTCAAATGTATTCCTACGAGCAGCAAAAAACGGGATAAAATCATAAACCTATGTGGCTTAATAAAAAAATGAAGGACCTTATGGGTAAGAAAAGGTGAGCATTTAAAAAATACAAATCTGACGGGAATGCGGAATCATTTAAGCACTATAAGGACTGCAACATAATATGCACAAAAGAAATAAGAGCGGCTAAAGTAGAAACTGAAAAACTAGTAGCAAAGGAAAGCAAAGCGAATCCCCAAAAAATCTTTAAATACATTAATAGCAAGAGATTAAAAAAGGAGAGTATAGACCCTTTAAAAGACAAGTTGGGAATCTTAATCAAAAATTATAATGACATAGCGGACACACTAAATTAGTTTTTTTTTAACAGTATTTACTATTTACTAGAGAGGGCCCAATTAAAAGACTAACACACAATCTCAATAATGAGAATATCTCACTGATAGGTACTTATTTAAGTGAGGAGGTAGTCTGTGACCGATTAAAACATTTAAAGATTAATAAGTCACCAGGTCCCGATGGAATTCACCCAAGGGTTCTAATGGAGCTTCACTCTGAACTTGCAAAACTGCTATTTTTGATCTTTAAGGATTCAGTTATTTCAGGTATGGTTCCCAAAGACTGGCGTATAGCGGAAGTATAGTAGTGCCTATAATCAAAAAGTAAAGTAAAGCTGAACCGGGTAATGATAGACCAGTTAGTCTTACATCTATAGTGGGGAAAGTAATGGAAGGTATTCTAAGGGATAGCATTCAAAAGTTCCTTGAAGACCATAAAGTCATTAAAAGGAATCAACATGGATTTGTGAAGGACAGATCCTATCAAACCAACTTACTAGGCTTTTATGAAACAGTAAGTGCAAACCCCGATCAGGGTAAAGAGGTGGATGTAATCTTTTTAGACTTTGCCAAAGCTTTCGACACAGTACCACACAAGCGACATCTACAAGCTATATGAAATAGGGCTAGGAAGCACAATATGCAATTGGGTTAAAAATTGGTTAGATAATAGGGAGCAGCACGTTGTGGTCAATGGTTCTTTTTCAAATTGGACTGAAGTGTTAAGTTGTGTGCCACAAGCCTCGGTATTAGGACCACTATTGTTCAACATTTTCATTATTGACCTAACAGAAGGTCTAGAGAGCATGGTGTCAATTTTTGCAGATGATACCAAATTGTGTAAGGCTATTAATACGGAGGAGGATGCTGAGTCTCTTCAGAACGACTTAGTTAAATTAGAATCATGGGCAGCCAAATGAGAATGCGCTTCAATACAGACAAGTGTAAGGTAATGCACTGCGGTAGCAAGAACAAAAATAACACCTACATACTGAATGGGGTAAAATTAGGGGATACTGTACTGGAGAAGGACTTAGGTGTTCTCATAGATAGCAAACTAAGCAGCAGTACCCAAAGTAGGATTGCAGCAAAGAAGGCAAAAAAGATACTAGCATGCATAAAACGAGGAATTGATGCAAGGAACGATGATGTTATACACCTTGAATACTGTGTACAATTCTGGGCACCATACTACAAAAAGGATATCCTGGAGATAGAAAAGGTTCAGAGGCGGGCGACCAAACTAATTAAGGGCATGGAGACGCTGGAATACGAGGAAAGGCTTGCAAGACTAGGCATGTTTACACTGGAAAAGAGGAGACTAAGAGGGGACATGATTAACATCTACAAATATATAATGGGACAATACACAGAGCTTACGCGATACCTGTTTTTGGTTAGATCAACACAGAGGACTCGCTCAGGTTAGAGGAGAGGAGATTCCACACAATATGGCGTAAAGGCTTTTTCACGGTAAGGACAATACGTGTTTGGAATTCCCTGCCAGATGGAGTTGTAATGGTGGACTCAGTCAACACCTTTAAGTATGGTTTAGATAAATTCCTAATGGATAAGGATATCCAAGGTTATGGCGTATAGTCACGCACTAGAGTTACTATAAAAAGAGGTATAAAACGCGATGGCTGACATCAGCATCAGCCTAAATTTTAGACCATTAATCCTGCATAGGAGACCACAAATAGGTTGAACTCGATGGACAATCGTCTTTTTTCAACCTTAGATACTATGTTACTATGTAAGTTGTTAAAAAAAAGCTTTACATAGTAAAGATTGGTCATCCACGACATACTGGTTCTCACAGTCTAGCCTCATTCATTTGTAGTAGCCACAGGCCCCTCCCGACACAGCTCCTCCTCTTTTCACTGCCTGGGTCTCTGCTTTACCGGAAAATACACCCAGGTCCTGACTTCCGGCTCTCCACTATAGGTTTGCTATGAAGCGCTGGTGCTTTCACATCACTCTCCCATTGGCTCGCTACCAAACACGTTTCGACTCTAGACTTCATCAGTCGGCATCATATTTAAATATGTATTTGTTTAAAAAATGTAAAATAAAGCTCTTAAATATATACGGGCAGTCATCTTTAATACATATGGGCAATAAGCAGCAAAAATACTGGAGGGCCGCAGTTTGGACATGCCTGGTTTAATATCTGGAGATGCCAAATAGTTATCATGTATTCCGGGTAAACTTTTGATTACATGTACAATTCTAACAGCAGATGTATTCTGCCCTTTAAGGCAGGTTGCAATCTCATTGTATTTGGTAGTCCTTTAACTATTCAACTACTCCTCAACAATTAAAGTTTTATATCTAATTATTTTACAGAACATATGTAAAACAGTGAGTGGGAAACTGGGTTCCGCGAATACTTGCAGTGGTGCCATGGGTTGGTGGTCCAGGACCAAATCAAATTTATGGTCAATATGATTGACGGTATCCGGTCTTTAGGTCAACACTCCTTAGGTCGACACTCATTAGGTCAACCACTGTTGGTCGACATGCATTATGTCGACATGGTCATTAAGGCACCATGGTCACTAGGTCGTCATGGCACAGATTTTTTTTGAGTTTTTGAACTTTTTCATACTTTACGATCCACGTGGACCACGATTTATAATAGTAACCTGCGCCGAGCGCAGCAGTAGCAGAGCAAAACACCTTGCCCGAAGCATGACGGGCGAAGCGAGCCATGCGAGGGTAGACAGTGCGCTAATTGGGGTTCCCGGTCACTTTATAAAGAAAACGACACCCCAAAAATTTTAAAAACTCACGTTGACCTTTTCCCATGTCGACCTAATGACCGTGTCAACCTATTTCAGGTATCGACCTAGTCACTGTCGACCATTAGTGATCAACCTAATGACTGTTGACCTAGTTACTGTTGACCAAATGAGCCATACCCATGATTGGCAGCCACCAGCGCTGGTTTTGCCTGTCATTAAACATGCGGACAAAGGTATTGCACATACGTGTATATACATGTGTGTGTATATTTTTTATTTTTATTTTTTTCTTATTTTAATTTTTTTCTTATGTTCGAAAGTACAAATATGGGTCAGTTGACTGAGTTGAATTTCAGACCCGTTAGACAGATGATCTTCAGAGGTCTTGTTACTTACAATTGTGATGCTGTTGATTGCTTATAACAGATATATCCCTTGATTAAGGACTCAACTGTACTTTTCTCGTTCTGTTTTCTTATAATACCCTTCTATCAAAGATGTGAAACATATTGAACATCTATGTATGTATAACATGTATTGCTTCAATAAAAAATTTATGTTAAAAAAAACAAAACATGCGGACAAAAAGAAACACAACCATGCCCACTTTCACAGAAAAAGATGGGCGAATCCGAAAAACACCTGTAGCACTTTACGGTGGTAGAATCTCGCTCAAAAGTGTTCTGTACCCCAAAGAGTAGCAAGCACTTAAGAGCAACGAAGGTGTGACTCGGCTGGGTGAAGGGTGCGAGTCGGGCTGCATTTGCTGGTATTTCAACTCAGCGACAATGGCAAATTGCCCCCTTTGCCAGAAATGTAATTACCCCAGTATGTGCAATGTCTCTCCCTCTTTAGAAGAATTGATACATCTCCCCCATAGTAATGACAGTAGAATGTAAAGGGTGAAATGTGAATTGATGATGGTTGAGAGTATGGAAAGTGAGTTAGGTCTTTTTATACACACTTTTAAAGTAGTTTGGAAGCAAAAACAGAGAAACGCGTGGTGATAGTTAGGGAATGCATGTTTACAGACAGTAGAGAAGGACAGGTTGAAGACATGAGCTAGACGCGGTCAAGCATTTTGGAGGAGGGTATGGATGAGGTTGGGAGGAAACAGTTTAAAAAAATGTATCTGACATAAATTATAGCAATCATACACAGGGCAGTAGAAAGCCTGGCCGGGCCCAGGTACTTTTCAGGGGTGTGGCCCAATCATGGGAGGCGTGGCCATGCACGCTTAGAAAAAAATACAGAAAAATGAGTGCCTTCCTGGCCACACAGCAGTCCAGCACACACAGCCGTGCAGCTGGACTGAGAAGAAGTGCTGCAACTGCTGCTGCCAGGTTGGGGGGGGGGGGGGGGGGGATGGGTGGGACTGATGACTTGGGCCTCCTCTAGGTCCCTCCATCAGGCCTGGGCCTAGGTAAATAGTACCTGCTCCCCCTCCCTGCTCATAAAATAGTTTCTTAACAGTTCTAGAAAAAGAGATGGAAATAAACCATGGTTAATGATAATATATATTCTCCCTTTAAATATACCGTCACAGAATACAGCAATGCAAATTCTGATTGTCAAAACAAGCGCTGCCAGATCAGCAGGGAAAGCTGCCTCTGGCATTATATATAAAGTAAACATCCCATTCTTGCTTTTTTCAAACTTCACCAGAGAAATGGGGAGTGGGTGGACAGTTGACAATGAAATTGGTCCTGTTGTAGCAAAATATTTTCAATCCATGCAATAATATAAAGCAATAAAAAATCACTCTCACAGCATCTTGTCAAGTTCTACTTGCTTGACGCAGACGGAATAAAAGTATATTTTAATAAAAAAAAGTACATCTAGAGAATTAGTTTTGAATTATTTGTTTTCTCTTTCACAAAGAAAAGTGTTGGCTAGCAGAATGCTTAGCTTTTATTTTGTATTATGCTCAAAATGTGATATTTAGGATAGGTAAGTGGTTCCCAAACTTTTATGAATCCCGGCCCCCTAAAGAATCAGAATTTTTTTCAGGGCACCTGTAGGCCAAAAGTTTCTTATTGAGATATTTAGAAATACATATTAAATAAAGTAAATTGTGTTAAACTTTATACTGTATGTCATCCTTTTGTTCAATTGTGTGGTGAGGGACAAGATTCGCTTCTGCGTGTCCACATATATTATGACTGTCAGCCACTAGTAATGGGTTTGCCTATTACATTGACCATAAATAATGTTATTCGGTTCTGGACCACTAATTGAAGGCACTTCTGCAAGTGCGCCCCACCCCCCCTTCCCCCCACCCTCCAGGTGCCACGGCACACAGTTTGAGAACCTCTAAGATAGGCTGAAAGATCTCCTGTGTTACTCAAAGTGCAAACTATGACCCTATACAATTGAAGCAACCATGTTGTGGGCTAAATGCACTTTATGAGGATGTAGCCTATTATAAATGCACTTGGACAGTCACATGATATGTCCAGCCATTCAGAACTAATAGTTATTAATAATAATAATAATTTTATTTTTATAGCGCTCTTCTCCAACAGGACTCAAGGCACTTTACAGATTAAGGGGCAGATGCTACAGATCTAGGACATGACAGAGAAACTTTGGGCGGGATGTATCAATCCCAAAATTGTGGTCAAACCTCAGAAAAAACATAAGTTTGCTGCATTCTCTATATGCACTTAAGTGATCTAGAGCGGATCTTGGGGGTCATTCCAAGTTGATCGCTCGCTAGCTACTTTTTGCAGCTGTGCAAACGCATAGTCACCGCAAACGGGGGAGTGTATTTTCACTTTGCAAGTGTGCGAACGCCTGTGCAGCCGAGCTCTGCAAAAACATTTTGTGCAGTTTCAATTCAGAGTAGGTCTGAACTTACTCAGCCCTTGCGATCACTTCAGGCTTTTTGGTGCCGGAATTGACATCATGCACCCGCCCCCCAAACGCCTGGACATGCCTGCGTTTTCTCTATGGGTGTCAGCTGACCAGAAAACGGTCAGTTGACACCCATAAACGCCCTCTTTCTGTCACACTTCTTGCAATTGGCTGTGCGTATGGATTCTTCATTAAATCCATAGCTCAGCAACGATCCGCATTGTACCCGTACGATGCACATGCACATTGCGGTGCATACACATGCGCAGTAGAGACCTGGTCGCAGCGCAGCGAAAAATGGCAGTGTGCGATCCACTCGGAATGATCCCCCTTGTTAGTTATGGCCCACCGGTACTACAGTCCCCACAGTATTCTATGGGACTGCATAGTGCTGATAGGCAATGCCATCTACAGCTGGCAGTGCCTATAGAAGCTTATGTGCTTCTCACCGCCTACTTCTCCAGCAAGAATTGGGTGGTCCTAGCAGGGCTGCTCAGGAGAGGTGGTCACCCGTGTGCAGATTCCTCTCTGTGGGCCCCCTCCTCTCTGTGGCGCCGTAGACTCTGTGCATTCACAGGGTTCCAGAAACATGGTGCCCACCATGTTCCCAGAGACTAATCTCTAGTGTGCATGCTCGGGTCTCGAAAAACATGGTGTCCACCATGTTCCCGGAGATAAATCATTACTGCGCATGCGCGAATCACCGGGAAAATGGCCACCGTGCCATTTTAAGAGTGATTTCTCAGGCATCATATGTGCTGACGTGGGACTCGGGAGAGGTAAGTAATTAAATATGGTTCCAGAGTGTGCGGTGTGGGTCCCCCCAGGGAGCCAAGGGCCCGTGTGCAACACACACTGCACCCATTAAAGAAATTCCCGTGGGTCCTACGGCTTGATGATAAGACCTGGGGGGAATTGCATAATCGCAGCCTCGCCCCCTGCTGCTGAATGTTGCAAATTGCATCATTGAGCAGTGAGGGGCAGGACCATAATAAACTGATTTGTGAATAATCCTCAACTGCCAACTACTGTTGTTCAGGTGCATTTGAAAGCCAGATATTACCTTCAAATTTGGGTTTTGAGGATCTACAGATATTAGCAAGCTCTGACATGATGGACAAATCTTCTTTTAGGGCTAGATGCATCATCGCTTGCAAAGTGCTAAAATGGAGAGAGATAAAGTACCAGCCAGCTCCTAACTGCCATGTCACAGGCTCTGTTTGAAAAATTGCAGTTAGGAGCTGGTTGGCTTGTAGTTTAGCACTTTCCATTTTATCCCTTTCCATGCGATAATGTCTGACCCCCCAACTGTACCTTTTTGGCAGATACAGTACCGTTTTTAATGGTCTGTACCGGCCAAAAGGGGCCTTCTACAAATTTCAGAGTCTCCCTTGTCCTACAGATGCCTATGGCAGCGTCGGATGGTCATGCTCTCTTTACTCATGGCCACGCCCCTTTTCTGATTTTGAACCAATTTTTGGTCTCAGGATGTTGGAGGGTGTTTAATGCATCTAGCCCTGTGTCTAATTGTGTGATATAATGTCTGCTGGTGATAGTAAATGCACTGGATTGTGCTAAATGAACTACAACTATTCACATACAAGTGTATATTGCAGCACTTGTGCAGGAGCATGTTCTGCGACAAGCTATGGATCTCATGCTACACTACTTCTTTGTAAGTCATTGTATTGTTTGTCTCTTAGTTATGTAAGTTTGCAAAAACATAAATAAAAATCTTTAGTAAAAAAAAGACATACAATGTATAAAAAGAAAGAAAGAAAGAATATAAAAAGTAGGACACCACCTGAAAAAATAAAAATTAAAAAAATCCTGAAAACAATACATTCCCAAACAAGAGCATAATTTGTAAGAATTAAGTCATTCATGATAGATGCATGCCACAGATAGATGAATGGGCAATGTCAGCCATCGGATTTAGGAAATTATAATCTCTTCAAACTATGTTTTTGCTGGTCGTTTTTTAACATGCCAAAGGGTGCATGACGTGAGCAGTCGGAATATCTCCTATTAATGACTCACAGTCAGTGAATTTCAAGCTGGAGTTGAATAGGAGGTAACAACACGAGACAATATTAAAAGGCCCCTGCTAATCCAACATGAAAAGTCATTTTCTAATATTCACCAGGAGTAAAGCAGACACAGCAGGGCTGCAATGATGCAATTTGTAGTACCGCACACCCTGGAACTTGGACCTCCCTTCCCACAAACCCCCAAATGCGAGCATTCAGATATTGGCAAGTGTGAAGTATATGCAGACAGACAGAAAGCCAGACTGGTAAACACAGGAGTTGTTCCCAAATGTTGGCAAAACAAACACAAAGCAAAGCTTCCGACAGAACACAGGTTATATAATTTATGGGTCTACTTATGAATATTTGACAAAAGAAACGTTTTTTTTAGCGCCACAACTTAAATTTGGGGCCCATTAATCAACGAGTGATAAAACTCGTTGTGAGCGCTAAAACGTGTCGCATATGATAAATGATGCTCCAGCCAATCAGCTCCCAACTGTCATTTTTCAACACATGACAGTAGCTGAACACATGACAATTAGGAGATGAACACATGACAGGAGCTGATAGGCTGGAGCACCATTTATCATACACAACGAGTTTTATAAGTCACAACGAGTTTTATCTAGAGATGTGCGGTGGGTACTTTTCGTGTTTTGTGTTTTGGTTTTGGATCTGGATCCTCGCTCGTGTTTTGGATCTGGATTGGTTTTGCCATAACCACCCTTTTCGGGTTTTGGTTTTAGATCTGGATGATTTTTTTAAAAAACATAAAAAAAGCTAAAATCACAGAATTTGGGGGTCATTTTAATCCTACGGGATTATTAACCTCAATAGCATTCATTTCCACTCATTTCCAGTCTATTCTGAACACCTCACACCTCACAATATTGTTTTTAGGCCAAAAGGTAGCTGGATGACTAAGCGACTCAAGTGTGCGGCACAAACACCTGCCCATCTAGGAGTGGCACTGCAGTGTCAGACTTGATGGCATTTTTAAAAACTAGTCCCCAAACAGCTCATCATGCAAAGAAGTAAAAGAGGTGCAATGAAATCACTGGTTGACTAAGCTAAGCGACACAAGTGTGCGGCACAAACACCTGGCACATCCAGGAGTGGCATTGCAGTGTAACACATGATGGCACTTTTAAAAACTAGGCCCCAAATAGCTCATCATGCAAAGAAGAAAAAGAGGTGCAATGAGGTAGCTGGATGACTTTGCTAAGCGACACAAGTGTGCGGCACAAACACCTGGCCCATCTAGGAGTGGCACTGCAGTGGCAGACAGGATGGCAGATTTAAAAATTAGGCGCCAAACAGCATATCATGCAAACAAGAAAAAGAGGTACAATAAGGTAGCTGGATGACTTTACTAAGTGACACAAGTGTGCGGCACAAACACCTGGCCCATCTAGGAGTGGCACTGCAGTTGCAGACAAGATGGCACTATTCAAAAACTAGGCCCCAAACCGCAAATTATGCAAAGAAAAAAAGAGGTGCAACGAGGTTGCTGGATGGCTAAGCTAAGCATGAGAAGCTGAGCCACCAGTCATGAAAATACAGTAGGCCAAGACCTTAGCCTTTCCTTGCCACTTTGTGTAGTGAATGGCATATTGCCAATTTTACGTTTCTCATCAGATAATTTCTTTTTTTTCTCTGATTATTAATTATTGAATTTTGCTTCTTAGATTTTACACACCCTCTATGACACTGCGCATCGGCCTTAGCAGATGACGTTGATGGAATTGCATTGTCAATGTCATGACTGGTGGCAGCAGCAGCTTCAGCACTAGTACTGGGAACTGGAAGTGGATCCTGATCTTCCACTATTTTTTCCTCTAAATTGTTGTTCTCCATTTCACAGGACAGCACCCCTTTATTATTACAGCACACAGAACAGTGCCACTTTATTTTCACAGCACCCCTGTATTCTTACAGCATACAGGGCCACGTAATGTTATTAAGACATCAGCACCCCTATATTTCACAGCATACAGGAACAGTGTGCTTTTAATTTTTAACTGCACCCACACTTTTATAGCAGACAATGCCCCTGCCTCCTGTACAACACAGTGACAGCCAGGACAGCAACACACATGTACAGCTGCAGCACCCGGCAGTAACACCAGTGACAGCCAGGACAGCACCCCTAACACAGCACAGATAAACCACAGTGACTGCAGCAGCACCCCAACACACACTAACCCCACGCCACCACCCACAGAGAGACAGAGGTCTGTCTCCCTCACTCTCCAAGTCCGGAGTGAAAATGGCGGCGACGCACGGCTGTTTATGTGAGATCCAAAGCCCGCGAGAATCCGACAGCGGGATGATGACGTTATGCCTCATTCTGATTTCCGAGTCTGGTGGGAAGTCCCGAGCCGGGCTCGGATCAGGCACGGGATGTGACGTACAGGGGCGTTCGGTTCTCAGGGAACCGAACCCGCTCATCCCTAGTTTTATCACTTGTTGATAAATAAGCCCCAAAGTTTGCTGTTATCTCTGCGCAATGCTCAGTTCCCCGTGACACGACTACTTACCAACGGTAAGTGGACTCTTACTGCTTCGTCAGCCATTCTTAGGACCTTCTGCGCTTCTGCAAGCTAACTTGCTGGAAAACACATATGCAGTAGAACTAAAGTTATTGGCTTTTCAGTTTCCACTTCTGTGGAAAATTAATGGTTGTATAATAGAAACATTTTTAAAATACATAAAAACAATAAAAAATTATATTTTTGCTGTATTTTAATAATAAAACTTGCCATTACTGCTGTCTATATAATCACCACCTGTATGTGGCGATAGTTATTGGTGAAAAGCGGTGGTACTTGTACAGAAGTGGTTCATGCTAAATACTTCATGCTTGGCCAAGCTGCATGGGGAATTCAGCGCCATAGCCCAACAATGATTGTCTAGACCCCGACAATACTTGCCAATAGCCATTGCCGGCGGTAGTCTTTGATAAATAAGAAAGAACTCTAGACAGGGCTGTGACCTGCTTCAAAAATGTGCCCCTTATTCTTAAATCTGACATCTCTCTGTACCTCTCACATATATTCCAGATCTCTGATATCAGCCAATAGTTTTTATTCAATTTTTTTTATTTTTTTATTGCTAGATATATTAATAAACGATGTACTTGAACATTGAGGCTGGCACCTTTCGTCTTACATTTTTCACTCATAGAGGTGTAGCTTGAATGTGCTAATTTATTCCCCGGATATTCCACAGAATATTGAATACAATAAATGGTGTAAGGAGTTTTGTGACTAAGCCTAACACAAATTAACTCTCCCATTTTCACAAGTTAATAGGGTTGCATTATATGTACAGTAAGTCTTTGTGTGAGGACCTTGCAAAATGCACAATGTAACTTGTACTACAAACAAGTGTAACAGTCCCCTGACCACATTGGAGGTGGCTAGTAATGTCCACTACTGACACTCAGGGCCACTATCAGTGGGAATAGGGGGAGGGGGGATTGATCCCGGACCCTACTGCCTGTTTGGATCCACACTGAGGGGTTTATTCATGAAGCAGTGAAAAGTGTGGAGAAGTGAGCCAATAGAGAAGTTGCCCATGGCAACCAATCAGCAATCAGCATTGAAGTAACATTTATAATTTGCATACTATACAAAAGTAGGTTCACTTCTCCACTCTTTTCACTGTTTCATGAATAGAGCCCTGAAAACTGTTTCTTCTTCATGGCAAACATTTGCCTGTAAATAAGAAGTTCACGCCGAGGTCATCGTCACTGACGGTCACCTCTGCCAGTCCTTTCAGACTGTGGTCATTGGTGCATTTGCCTCTTTTGGGAGGGTCTCCAGACCACCTCTGCTTCCTGCCTGCACATTTGTCCCCATCCCCAGCTCTTCTACCGTGTTTAACGCCGCATAAACGAACCTCAGGATGGCAGGTAAAGTTCTTTTCACCTTTAAAATCAAATAGGAATCTTCTTTACTGTAGATGTCCAAATGGAAAGGCCAATTAGATAATGCAAATAGACGGAAGCCGCTTTGTACAATGTACTACTGTAGTTACGCTGATTATATCAGCATATTTCCCAACATTTAGATGGTGGCAGTTGTGATACTGCTTGCACACCTTTGGCTTGCGCACAAAAAGGAGGCGTTCCCACACATCACAAAAATCAGAAGTGGCTAAATACTGTAAATACTATTGAATGTCATTGTCATCATCATTGCATATTGGCCCTCATTCTGAGTTGTTCGCTCGCTAGCTGCTTTTAGCAGCAGTGCAAACGCTAAGCCGCCGCCCTCTGGGAGTGTATTTTAGCTTAGCAGAAGTGTGAACGAAAGGATCGCAGCGCTGCTACATAAAAAGATTGTGCAGTTTTTAAGCAGCTCCAGACCTACTCAGCGCTTGCGATCACTTCAGACTATTTAGCTCCTGTTTTGACGTCACGAACACGCCCTGCGTTCGGCCAGCCACGCCTGCGTTTCCCCAGGCACGCCTGCGTTTGTATCTGACACGCCTGCGTTTTTCCACACACTCCCAGAAAACGGTCAGTTACCTCCCAGAAACGCCCACTTCCTGTCAATCACTCTGCGGCCAGCAGTGTGACTGAAAAGCTTCGCTAGACCTTGTGTGAAACTACTTCGGCTGTTGTGAAAGTATGTCGCGCATGCGCATTGCGCCGCATACGCATGCGCAGAAGTGCCGCTTTTTTGTCTAAACGCTGCGCTGCGAACGAAAACAGCTAGCGAACAACTCGGAATGACCACCATTGTTACGCCAGTCTTGTGGTAACACTTGCATGAGATATAGTACACTTCCTAAAAGGGAAATCTGTAGATGCATTCATATCTAAGTGTGCCAGAATTCCATTAGCATGCCCTTATTGCACACAGGCTATGTTTACCTGCCCATCCTTCCACTCCAGGCACAAAGAGAAACAGGCCAGAGACACACTATAGTCTACATATGATAGTATGCATATGGGGCCTGTTCTGAGACACAAGCAAGCTACACATGTAGTCAGATTTTTAATTCAGATACAGATGCCAATGCATGTCTTTTCACTTCACTTTCAGTCCACAGACACAGCTGTCATCACTAGTACAGGAATTACACCTACTGTATGCCTACTCTATCATCCCCCCAGGCCACTGCACAAGTCAGAATAGGATGTAACTCTGGCTAAATGTCCACAACCAGTGCTGGCTACACATACTGTACGTCGGGCCTGGGAGTTAGAGGAGGTGTGGCCAAGCAAGACGTGTGGCCACACCCACTTGTTAAAAGTTTGGCTGAAAATACTATGCGGTGGCATTCGCCTGAAAAGAAGGAATTCAATCTTCTCCATGAATGGCCTGGGCCTCCTCCAGGGCTCTCTAGGCAAGCCTGGACCTGAGTAATGAGTACCACACTTGGCACCCCTGCCCAGGACACTCCCATGATATGGCTAGCTTCCAGGCAAATGCCCTTTTGCCACCCAAATTTCCATTTCTGCCTGGAGAAACACATGGATGGATATCTTTGCTATGGCACCTGCACAGTTTGCTAACATTTACTAGACACGGCTGCTCAGAATCAGGGTCTTAATTATTTATGCACAGTGCGGAAATACATAGCTTATGCATATAAAAAATAGACATACTGTATGTACAACTTCAATTTGTTCACAGAAACAGCTATCCCCATGTCTTATACTATGGTCGCTGGGATGTATGGCTACAGCTAGTCAGCAACACCAAGGTAAGGATAGTCAGATAAACTGGTCAAAACTGGAGGTGAGCGGGTTCGGTTCTCTGAGAACCGAACCCTACCGAACTTCATGTGTCAAACATGGGTCCGAGCCAGGCTCAGTTTTTCCCGCCTGACTCAGAAAACCAGAACGAGGCAAAACGTCATCATCCCGCTGTCGGATTCTCGCGAGATTCGGATTCCATATAAAGAGCCGCGCGTCGCCGCCATTTTCACTTGTGCATTGTAGAGGGTACAGAGAGGATGTGGCTACGTTCTCTCAGTGACAAATCTCAGTATCAGTGCTTATTGCTGCTCAGTAATACTAGTACAGTGTCTTGTGCTGCATTGTGCTGCTCAGTGTCAGTTCTCCGTAATATCATCAGTGCTCAGTATCATCAGTGCTCAGTATCACTGCTCATTGTCTTGTGGTGCTCAGTAATACTACATTAGTAATACTAGTACAGTGTCTTGTGCTAATCCTGCTGCTCAGTGTCAGTTATCCGTAGTATCATCAGTTCTCAGTATCATCAGTGCTCAGTATCATCAGTGCTCAGCATCACTGCTCATTGTCTTGTGGTGCTCAGTAATACTACATTAGTAATACTAGTACAGTGTCTTGTGCTAATCCTGCTGCTCAGTGTCAGTTCTCCGTAGTATCATCAGTGCTCCGTAGTATCATCAGTGCTCAGTATCAGCAGTGCTCAGTATCAGCAGTGCTCAGTATCACTGCTCATTGTCTTGTGGTGCTCAGTAATACTACATTAGTAATACTAGTACAGTGTCTTGTGCTAACCGTGCTGCTCAGTGTCAGTTCTCCATAGTATCATCAGTGCTCAGTATCAGCAGTGCTCAATATCATCAGTGCTCAGTATCACTGCTCATTGGGGGTCATTCCGAGTTGTTCGCTCGTTGCCGATTTTTGCTATGCTGCGATTAGTTGCAAATTGCGCAAGCGCAAGGCACGCAGGGTGCATGCGCTTAATTATTTAACACAAAACTCAGCTGTTTTGCTGTTGCTTCTGCGGCGCTTTTCTGTCGCACTGCTGTTCGGTAAATGATTGACAGGAAAGGGGCATTTCTGGGCGGCAACTCAGCGTTTTCCCAGCGTTTTCAAAAAAACGCAGGCGTGTCAGAGAAAAACGCGGGAGTGTCTGGAGAAACGGGGGAGTGGCTGGCCGAACGCAGGGCGTGTTTGTGACGTCAAACCAGGAACTAAAAGGACTGAGCTGATCGCAATTCGTGAGTAGGTCTGGAGCTACTCAGAAACTGCTAAGGATTATTTATTAGCAATTCTGCTAATCTTTCATTCGCTATTCTGCTATGCTAAGATACACTCCCAGAGGGCGGCGGACTAGCGTGTACAATGCTGATAAAAGCAGCTAGCGAGCGAAAAACTCGGAATGACCCCCATTGTCTTGTGGTGCTCAGTAATACTACATTAGTAATACTAGCACAGTGTCTTGTGCTAATCGTGCTGCTCAGTGTCAGTTCTCCGTAGTATTATCAGTGCTCAGTATCAGCAGTGCTCAGTATCATCAGTGCCCAGTATCATCAGTGCTCAGTATCAGCAGTGCTCAGTATCACTGCTCATTGTCTTGTGGTGCTCAGTAATACCACATTAGTAATACTAGTACAGTGCTTGTGCTAACCGTGCTGCTCAGTGTCAGTTCTCCGTAGTATCATCAATGCTCAGTATCATCAGTGCTCAGTATCAGCAGTGCTCAGTATCACTGCTCATTGTCTTGTGGTGCTCAGTAATACTACATTAGTAATACTAGTACAGTGTCTTGTGCTAATCGTGCTGCTCAGTGTCAGTTCTCCGTAGTATCATCAGTGCTCAGTATCAGCAGTGCTCAGTATCACTGATCATTGTCTTGTGGTGCTCAGTAATACTACATTAGTAATACTAGTATAGTGTCTTGTGCTAATCGTGCTGTTCAGTGTCAGTTCTCCGTAGTATCATCAGTGCTCAGTATCATCAGTGCTCAGTATCAGCAGTGCTCAGTATCACTGCTCATTGTCTTGTGGTGCTCAGTAATACTACATTAGTAATACTAGTACAGTGTCTTGTGCTAATCCTGCTGCTCAGTGTCAGTTCTCCGTAGTATCATCAGTGCTCAATATCAGCAGTGCTCAGTATCACTGCTCATTGTCTTGTGGTGCTCAGTAATACTACATTAGTAATACTAGTACAGTGTCTTGTACTAATCGTGGCTGCTCAGTGTCAGTTCTCTGTAGTATCATCAGTGCTCAGTATCAGCAGTGCTCAGTATCACTGCTCATTGTCTTGTGGTGCTCAGTAATACTACATTAGTAATACTAGTACAGTGTCTTGTGCTAATCGTGCTGCTCACTGTCAGTTCTCCGTAGTATCATCAGTGTTCAGTATCATCTGTGCTCAGTATCAGCAGTGCTCAGTATCACTGCTCATTGTCTTGTGGTGCTCAGTAATACTACATTACTAATACTAGTACAGTGTCTTGTGCTGCATCTTGCTGCTGTAGGGTGCTGTGGTAGTGTCCTGTCTCTGTGCATAGGTCATCATCATTCCAGTCACAGTGGTATCTGGTATCTATCTAGTGGTATCTAATTCCAGACATTACTGCCGTCTAATTCCAGATATATTACTGGCATATAATTCCACACATTAAAAAATGGAGAACAAAAATTTGGAGGGTAAAATAGGGAAAGATCAAGATCCACTTCCACCTAGTGCTGAAGCTGCTGCCACTAGTCAAGGCAGAGATGATGAAATGCCATCAACGTCGTCTGCCAAGGCCGATGCCCAATGTCATAGCAGAGGACATGAAAAATCCAAAAAGCAGAAGTTCAGTAAAATGACCCAAAAATCTAAATTAAAATCGTCTGAGGAGAAGCGTAAACTTGCCGATATGCCATTTACGACACAGAGTGGCAAGGAACGGCTAAGGCCCTCTCCTATATTCCTCATGACAAGTGGTTTAGCTTCACATGACGATGGAAGCACTCATCCTCCCGCTAGAAAAATGAAAAGAGTTAAGCTGGCAAAAGCACAGCAAAGAACTGTGCTTTCTTCTAAATCACAAATCCCCAAGGAGAGTCCAATTGTGTCGGTTGCGATGCCTGACCTTCCCAACACTGGACGGGAAGAGGTGGCGCCTTCCACCATTTGCACTCCCCCTGCAAGTGCTGGAAGGAGCACCCACAGTCCAGTTCCTGATATTCAAATTGAAGATGTCACTGTTGAAGTACACCAGGATAAGGATATGGGTGTTGCTGGCGCTGAGGAGGAAATTGACAAGGAGGATTCTGATGGTGAGGTGGTTGGTTTAAGTCAGGCACCCGGGGAGACACATGTTGTCCGTGGGATGAATAAGGCCATTGACATGCCTGGTCAAAATACCCAAAAAAATCACCTCTTCGATGTGGAATTATTTCAACAGAAATGCGGACAACAGGTGTCGAGCCGTGTGTTGCCTTTGTCAAGCTGTAATAGGTAGGGGTAAGGACGTTAACCACCTAGGAGCATCCTCCCTTATACGTCACCTGGAGTGCATTCATCAGAAGTCATTGACAAGTTCAAAAACTTTGATTGACAGCGGAAGCAGTCCACTGACAACTAAATGCCTTTTTTCTCTTGCACCCAAGCTCCTGCAAACCACACCACCAACACCCTCAATGTCAATTTCTTCCTTAGACAGGAACACCAATAGCCCTGCAGTCCATGTCACTGGCAAGTCTGACGAGTCCTCACCTAACTGGGATTCCTCCGATGGATCCTTGAGTGGAGCGCCTACTGCTGCTGTTGCTGCTGGCGCTGCTGTTGTTGCTGCTGGGAGTCGATCGTCATCCCAGAGGGGAAGTCGGAAGACCACTTGTACTACTTCCAGTAAGCAATTGACTGTCCAACAGTCCTTTGCGAGGAAGATGAAATATCACAGCAGTCATCCTGCTGTAAAGCGGATAACTGAGGCCTTGACAACTATGTTGGTGTTAGACGTGCGTCCGGTATCCTCCGTTAGTTCACAAGGACTTAGAGAATTGCTTGAGGTAGTGTGTCCCCGGTACAAAATCCCATCTAGGTTCCACTTCTCTAGGCAGGCGATACCGAGAATGTACACAGACGTCAGAAAAAGTGTCCTCAGTGTCCTAAAAAATGCAGTTGTACCCACTGTCCACTTAACCACGGACATGTGGACAAGTGGAGCAGGGCAGACTAAGGACTATATGACTGTGACAGCCCACTGGGTAGATGTATTGCATTCCGCAACAACAACAGCAGCGGCATCAGTAGCAGCATCTCGCAAATGCCAACTCGTTCCTAGGCAGGCTACGCTTTGTATCACTGCTTTCCATAAGAGGCACACAGCTGACAACCTCTTACGGAAACTGAGGAACATAATCGTAGATTGGCTTACCCCAATTGGACTCTCCTGGGGATTTGTGATATTGGACAAGGCCACCATTATTGTGCGTGCATTACATGTGGGCAAATTCCAGCACGTCCCATGTTTTGCACATACAATTAATTTTTTTTTAAACGACAGGGGCGTGCAAGAGATGCTGTCGGTGGCCTGAAAAATTGCGGGTCACTTTCGGCATTCAGCCACCGCATGCCGAAGACTGGAGCGCCAGCAAACACTCCTGAACATGCCCTGCCATCAGCTGAAGCAAGAGGTGGTAACGAGGTGGAATTCAACCCTCTATATGCTTCAGAGGATGGAGGAGCAGCAAAAGGCCATTCAAGCCTAAACATCGGCCTACGATATAGGCAAAGGAGGGGGAATGCACCTGACTCAAACGCAGTGGAGAATGATTTCCATGTTGTGCAAGGTTCTCCAACCCTTTGAACTTGCCACACGTGAAGTCAGTTCAGACACTGCCAGCCTAAGTCAGGTCATTCCCCTCATCAGGCTTTTGCAGAAGCAGCTGGAGAGATTGAAGGAGGAGCTAAAACGGAGCGATTCCGCTAGGCATGTGGGACTTGTGGATTGAGCCCTTCATTCACTTAACCAGGATTCACAGGTGGTCAATCTGTTGAAATCAGAGCACTACATTTTGGCCACCGTGCTCGATCCTAGGTTTAAAGCCTACGTTGTATCTCTCTTTCCGGCAGACACGAGTCTGCAGATGTTCAAAGACCTGCTATTGAGACAATTGTCAAGTCAAGCGGAACGTGACCCGCCAACAGCTCCTCCTTCATTTTCTACCGCCACTGGAGCTGCCAGGAAAAGGATAAAATTTCCAAAACCACCTGCTGGCGGTGATGCAGGGCAGTCATGTGCAAGTGCTGACATCTGGTCCGGACTGAAGGACCTGCCAGCGATTACTGACATATCTACTGTCACTGGATATGATTCTGTTACCATTGAAAGAATGGTGGAGGATTATATGAGTGACGGCATCACTGTAGGCACGTCAGACAGTCCGTACGTATACTGGCAGGAAAAAGAGGCAATTTGGAGGCCCTTGCACAAACTGGCTTTATTTTACCTAAGTTGCCCCCCCTCCAGTGTGTACTCCGAACGAGTGTTTAGTTCAGCCGGTCACCTTGTCAGCGATCGGCGTAGGATTTAGGAGTTTGAGCAAGGAGAGATTGATTGCTTCTTTTTTGGTGGGGGCCCAAACTAACCAGTCATTTCAGCCTCAGTCGTGTGGCAGACCCTGTCGCTTAAATGATTGGTTTGTTAAAGTGTGCATGTCCTGTTTATACAACATAAGGGTGGGTGGGAGGAGGGCCCAAGGACAATTCCATCTTGCACCTCTTTTTTTTGTATTTATCTTTGCATCATGTGCTGTTTGGGGACTATTTTTTAAAGTGCCATCCTGTCTGACACTGCAGTGCCATTCCTAGATGGGCCAGGTGTTTGTGCCGCCCACTTGGGTCGCTTAGCTTAGTCATCCAGCGATCTCGGTGCAAATTTTAGGACTAAAAATAATATTGTGAGGTGTTCAGAATAGACTGGAAATTAGTGGAAATTATGGTTATTGAGGTTAATAATACTATAGGATCAAAATTACCCCCAAATTCTATGATTTAATCTGTTTTTGAGGTTGTTTTTTTTAAAAAACACCCAAATCCGAAACACATCCGAATCTGACAAAAATCCGAAAGGGTGGTTTTTGCCAAAACGTGTCCGAATCCAAAACACGACCGCGGAACCGAATCCAAAACCAAAACACAAAACGCGATAATTGCCCGCTGCACATCTCTAGTCAAAACAGTGCAAGATCCGCAGGCAGGAGTCAAGGTTGATAAACATGCAAAACTCAAGACAGGTCACAAGGTTGTATAGGCACAAACAAAGATACTAACATATACAGATAGAAAATAACATTCATGTTGGAAGTGCAATATGATGAGCCCTACCTAGTGCCATGGATATTACACAGAGCCCTTTGGTGCTACTTATACAGCATTACACAGTTCTTTCACTTTTTATATCATGACTCATATTCAGTGCCAATTATAATATACTGCGCCGTATCTGAGTTAATTAAACCTTTGGTCCTTACATAACTCCTCGAATAAACATGGAGCTCTGTCTGCTGCTAATTATTATAAGTTGAACTATTGCATGTCTGGGACAATGTGTTCCCGTCAGTGTTATACTTAATCATACTGTCTTTCTCTAGGTTCCAAAGCCCCACCTTTCTCTCTAGATATTTGTGGGTCTCCCAGACATTCTGGTAGAGTAGACAAGTATACTCAGATTGGCCGTCATTTATCCTATCTCCTTCACACAGGGGCGGTTTAAGAGGTCTATGTACTAAGTCTTGGGGAGAGATAATATGGATGGAAGTAAAGTACCAACCAATGAGCTCCTAACAAATCACTGGTACATCCGCAACTTTTTTCAAAAGTTTTGGGCACCATATTATAAAAAAGATATCGGGGAACTAGAAATAGTTCAAAGTCGAGCTACTAAATTGATTAAAGGGTTAGAGACACTGGAGTACGAGGAAAGGCTTACTAGGTTAAATATGTATACACTAGAAAAGAGTAGACTAAGAGGAGACATTATTAATATCTTTAAATATGTAAAGGGTCATTAAAAGGAGTTAGCAGGACATTTGTTTATTAAAAAAACTCTGTATAGGACACGTGGGCACTCGCTGAGGCTAGAGGAGAGAAAATTCCGTACACAACGTAGGAAAGGGTTCTTCAAGGTAAGGGCAATAAAAATTTGGAACTCTCTGCCGGAGAAGGTAATGATGGCTGACTCTGTAAATTTATTGTTATTATTATCCTTTATTTATATGATGCCACAGGGGTTCCGCAGCGCCCAATTACAGAGTACATATGCACATATGCAAATAAATGCATTTAAAAACCGATTGGACAAATTTGTAACTGGAAAAAGTATCCAGGGTTATAGCATTTAAAAATAGTGACATTAATATTTGGGAGTGGTAAGAATCATAGTTGTCAAATGGTACTAAACCATTACTACAGCAGGCACAGTATAATGGGGGTCATTCCGAGTTGATCGCTAGCTGCCGTTGTCCGCAGCGCAGCGATCAGGCTAAAAATCTGCATTTCTGTGCATGCGTATGCACCGCAATGTGCACGCGTGACGTACGGGTACAAAATCCTTTGTAGTTTTGCACAGGTTCTAGCGACATTTTCATTCGCACTGGCGGCCGTAAGAAGATTGACAGGAAGAGGACGTTTCTGGGTGTCAACTGACCATTTTCAGGGAGTGCTTAGAAAATGGGAAATGCAGGCGTGGCTGGGCGAACGCTGGGCGGGTGTGTGACGTCAAAAGCCAACCCTCCAACGTTAGATTCAACGCACATGAAGAGTAAGTTCAGGGCTGGTCTTGTTTTGCACAAAATGTTTTTGCAGGCGCTCTGCTGCACAGCCGTTTGCACTTCTGCAAAGTGAAAATACACTCCCCGGTGGGCGGCGACAATGCGTTTGCACGGCTGCTAAAAACTGCTAGCGAGTGATCAATTCGGAATGACCCCCTATGTGCACAGCTTAGTAGAGAATACAGGTTGAACCTGATGGGCATTTTGACTCTTTTCAACCTCACTAACTACTGTATGTAACTATGTAACTGTCATTATTCAAACACAGCCTGTAACAGGGCAGTGAGGAACTGATTGGCTGGTACTTTATCTCTGTCCTCGTTATCTATCTCCAAGGGTTAGTGCATAGATCCCCTAAGAGAGGAGATGGCCCATGTGCAGGCTCCCTGCGGACCCCCTCCTCTCTGGCGGTGCAGTAGACTCTGGCTTTGTGCCAGAATCTAAAGCGCATATGCAGGTCTCCGGGAACATGGTGTCCATGCCTTGTTTCCCAGGGACATCTCTACTGCTCATGCGCAAATCACTGGGAATACGGCCGCAGTGGCTATTTTCCCGGTTATTTCTGCAGCTCTGCAGCCAGTGCCGGGCCGACGGAGTGGAGAGTATAAATATATAGGTGCATGGTGTGCGGAATTCTGTACACAGCACACCTTGCACCCGTTATAGATACACCAGTGCCAGGCCCGGCGCTAACCGCTCAGCAAATGGATGCAGTGCAGGGAGGCGCCAGGAAGGAGAGGCGCTCTCCCTGCTCAGTATCCCTGTGCTGAGCAAGTGTCCCTGCTGCTGCCGGCTGCTTCGTCTGTCACAGTCTACCACAGGCAGCTGCGCCGGCAGCATGAAGCCTCCTCTCCCCTCCCTGTCACAGACTCAAAGAGTGCAGTGTGCGGACCTAAAAGTGGGTGGAGCTACACAGGGAAACAGAGCGGAGCTACACTGGGCCAGGCCGCAGACTGCACTGCAACACAGGAGGATGAACTGCCAAACTTCCTTATGTAAGTGGCTGGAAAGAGAGTGAGTGAGTGAAAGTGTGTGTGTGTGTGTGTGTGTATTTGTGCGTATATGTGTGTGTGTATGTATACAGTATCTATAAGTATGTATGTATGTGTGTGTATGTGCGACTGTGTATGTGTTTAATGTATGTACAGTATGTGTGTGTGTGTGTGTGTGTGTATGTGTGTATGTATGTATGTATGTATGTATGTATGTGGTGTGTGTGTGACTGTGCGGCATAATGTGTGCAAGCGTCACTGCTACAGGGGCATCTTGTATTACCGTCACTGCTACATGGGGCATTACGTGTAAGCGTCACTGCTACAGGAGGCATTACGTGTGCAAGCATCACTGGTACAGAAGGCGTTATGTGTGCAAGCGTCACTACTACAGGGGGCATTACGTGTTCAAGTGTCACTACTACAGGGGGTGTTACATGTGCAAGCGTCACTACTACTGGGGGCTTTACATGTGTAAGCGTCACTGGTACAGGGGGCTTTACATGTGTAAGCGTCACTGGTACAGGGGGCGTTTCATGTGCAAGCGTCACTACTACTGGGGGCTTTACATGTGTAAGCGTCACTGGTACAGGGTGCGTTACATGTGTAAGTGTCACTGCTACAGGGGGCGTTACGTGTGCAAGCATCCAGGCTTGGATTGGCCCACAGGGGTACAGGGGAAACCACCGGTGGGCCCCTCTGCCTGGGGCCCCACCTCCTGCTCTAAGGATCAGATTCCAGACTGTGCACTTGAATTATACATTATACATATGTTACCTTATACTGGACTATGGTGTATTTTCTACAGTGCATTGCTGTTATTAATCTGTTATCAATCTGATACATTATCATGCATGCAGCAGCTGAATTGACTGTATATATTTATGAAGGGGCCCAGACACCGCACTCTCTAATGGTTAGTCACACCAATGATGTGGCAGGCCACACCCCCTCTGTGGACTGGCCACACACCTAAACATGGGCCCCTACCACTGCATCCCCCCGATGGGCCCTACATGCCCCAATCCAATACTGCAAGCATCACTTTTACAGGGGGCGTTATGTGTGTAAGTGTCACTGCTACAGTGAGTGTTACGTGTGTAAGCGTCACTACAACAGGGTGCGTTATGTGTAAGTGTCACTGCTACAAGGGGCGTTATGTGTGTAAGCGTCCCTGGTACAGGGGCATTACGTGTGTAAGCGGCACTACTACAGGGAGCATTATGTGTATAAGCGTCACTGCTACAGGGGGGATTATATGTGCTGTCCCTTTGTAAAGTGTGGGAGGGCGCAAATTTCGAGTTTGCAGGGGGGGGGGGGGGGGCTGAACACCGGCCATGATTAATGTCTTCAACATTCATTGACCTACCCATGGACATGCAGGAGATAGTAGAGAGTAAATACTTTGCACTACTGTTAAAATTGTAAAGCTCAGACTAAAGGTTGTATGATCCCAGTTTCAGGGGATAACAGCAGACCTTAGTCAATCACACCTGGATTAGGATTGTTGGATCGACCCTAATTAGGACGACACTCATTGGATCAACCACTATTGGTCGACAGGGACAAGGTTGACACAAGGAAAATGTTGACATGGTAGTCAGGTCGAGTTTTTTATGTTTTTTTGGTGTCGTTTTCTTCGTAAAGTGACCACGAACCTCAATTAGTGCACCGTATCCCCTTGCATGGCTCGCTTTGCCATGCAGGTTACTACTCCCAATCCTAGTCCAAGTGGATCGTAAAGTTCGGAAAAGTTAAAAAAAAAGGAAAATAAATTTGAAAAACGCATGGCGACTTTTTAATGTGTCTACCTTTACCATGTCGATCTAATGACAATGTTGACATTGTGTCAACCAATAGTGGTCGACCTATTGAGTGTTGACCAAATTAAGGTTGACCTAAAGACCGTATACCTCACACCTAGTAAGACTGAACACCATTTGACCTTCATGCTTTATACTGTATATAGCAATGTAGACTTTCTCAGACTTTGAGAACCAAGTTACTTTGCATATATTGAATACCCAAGAGAGCGGCAGCACTGCAGAGTAATAAAGTAACCGTGCGAGTACTTCAGTTATGTGCATTGGAAATAACTGTAACTTGAGACCAGATTGCATCTTGTAGTTGTATATTTAGCAATATTAGCAATATTAATGGTTGTAATTTTCTCCACAATCCTATACATAGAACATTTGAATGTCTGACTAGTGATGCGAGCACAGATGTCTGACAAACATGAATTTGCTGAATGTCTGCTGCCTGCATGCAAGAGAAAGCATCGAATTCCCTTGGATCTAGAACATTTACAGTAAAATGTAACTATAACCAAAGTCTGGTGGCTTTCCACACTGAAACATGAAGGGACAATGAATAAACTGAGAGCATTTCCTGGAAACACATCTCTCCAGTGTAATGTCAGGCTGGTTACAATGGTGTGATGTGCTCTTCTCATCACTTGTACAGCTGGCCATAATTGTAGAAGATACATTTAACATCATTACAGATTCATGCTCTGATTAACCATGAATATACATTTTAAATGAGAAAATTATAACTTTTATATGTCCTTTAAAAGAACTTCTAGGAAGAATGTAGAATGAATCTAAGGTGGAAATCATAATAAAAAAATATGTTCTTGTTAAAATAAAAACATATTCTACAGTAAGTAATGATAAGTCTTCTTAATATCTATGTACATTATTATGCGCACGTTTCTATTCTAGGGTAGTACAAATGACCCCCCCACCCCATATCCACCTATTTACACCTGCAGGAGTGAGTCTTTGTGGAATGGATTCAGCAAAATTCTGAAAACATTCCTTAGAGATCCAGGTCCATGTTAACATGATATGGTCAGGCAGTTGTCAGCTGACCGTAATAGATGTACATTTGTGAGGGGTGCCCAGTGATGGGTTTGAGGATGGAAATTCCTTACCTATACCCAATGTCTGATGGCCTGGTGGGGGCCACCATATTCGTCCCTGGAGTGTTACAGCAACTGGGCACAGATGTGGACACAGCTCCACCCACCTGCTAAGATGCTGCAGAGCAGGAGTTCACAGACTAGGGGTGGCCATTGGTTGGTTCCCCATTGATGGTGCCATTGATGAGTAACATTGATGGTGTGAAACCATCTGCAAGGGAACCATCAATGGTTTCACCCCGTTTTACAATGCAGTAGGCTATGGGCCAATTAGAGCTTGTGGTGGAGTTTCATGGGAGTGTCAGAGGCGGAGCTATGCTAAGTTTCCGGGCACTTTGTAAAAAAAAATATTTGTTGCTTCTGCATTAGCGATGGTGGGAATCCATCTGGTTCTCCAAAATCAATGTCAAAAATATTCAACATTGGTCATAGACCATAGATGATTTTGAATCATCAATGGGCAATGGCCATCCCTAGCTCAGTCCGACAGCGGCAAGCATAAAGCGAAGCTCAGTAGCTGCATGAAAAAGTGTTCCAGCACCACTTTGAGGACAGCGGGAGGTGTAGCTGAAGTTGAAGAATGGAGAGTACTGCGGTGGTGGGTTGCAAAGGATCTATATGAAGCACCCCATTGCAGCCTCTCATGTGCAGGGCTTCCTTGATCCCATGTGTGCTGTACCCCAGCCTTAGGAACTAAAGGACAACTGGTAAGATAGGAAGGAACCCCCAAAAAGTAGATTCTGCTAGTGAGCCAAGGTTGAGCGTAATAATCAGGTATTTGTTAGTAGAAGAAAGAACAGTCTCCTGTATTACTGTGATTTGTGTATTGTTTTACGTTATTATCATTGTGTTGCAATTTGTTAGTAACTTAATAGGTATAAGGGAAAGGCCAGTTAGTGCACTACACCTGTAGTTGTTATTACACTAGACCTGCTTGAGTTTGGGGCTGTGTGATGTGTGTGAATACAGGGGTTATTCAGACCTGATCACTGTTGTGTGAATTTGCAAGCCAGCCGATCATCGATCAACTGTGCATGTGTATGGATCGTAGTACACATGCGCGAGGCCAAACAGTGAAAAAATCTAGCAACTTTTTTGATTGCTAGCCGTACGCAAGTTGATTGACAGTCAGCCGGAGTTTGGGGGTGGTAACTGGCCATTTTCTGGGAGTGTCAGGAAAAATGCAGGCGTGGCCACACGTTTTCAGGGAGGGTGTGTTGTGACGTCAGCTCCGGCCCGATCAGCCTGTTTCTATCGCACAGTAGGAGTACGCACAGAATGCACAAACTGGAAAAATCATTCGATAGTGAGTGAGTTGCGAACGGATTTGCAGCTGACCGGCGATCGCCGGGATTTTCACAAGCTGTATGCAGACTTGTGGGTTTTCACTCTGTCTGGGCGGCGGCTATCTGATCGCAGACCTCTGCAAATTAGCAGAGGAGCAATCAGGTCTGAATAACCATCATAGAAAGCAATTGGATAGTAGTTGGTTGGGCAATCCGTTAGGGCCAGAAAGACCTAGATAGATGTATGGGAGGTATATTCTTTCGCCTTTCATAGGCCACTTCGGCCGATGCCATTCTCAGTGGTAAGCATACAAGTGGTGAGTGTACTTTGTTGCACATTTCCTCACTTTTTTGTTACGTCTAGGGAAAAACCTTGGTGGCTGTAGGGTCTGTGTTGTCCTACCAGATCAGAGCTGGTGGGATCCGTCTGGAATGAGTTCTCATGGGGAAATGCTCCAAAATCCACATTTACTAACGAAGCTTTACCCATTTTTAATTGCACCACATCTGAAATGTGCCCTACTGGACTGAGATCTGGGGACTGTGGGGGCCACTGGAGTACACCGAAGTCATTGTTATGTTTGTGAAAAGTGACTTGTGCTATTAGAAGATGGGTAGACTGTGGCTATAAACTAGTACACATGTAGTCAGCTCTAATTCTCAAGTAGCAGCTATCTTCTAAGGCCAGAATGCACTGTTGTTGTTTCTGCCTGTGCGGGTGGAGGGGCGGGGGGAGGGAGCAATCACACTATTCAAGCTGCCCCATTGAATTGCCCTTGGCTGAGAGACTCAATGCGCCCCCACCCCCACTGCTCGGCACGGAGCGTTATAAAAACTTTCTTTTTTCATTTGTGCCTAAGGGGGCATAGAGACACCTCTCATGATTAGGACACCCCCCCAAACTTTTACCTGGGCTCGGCAGACTTCTTGAAAGCACTGCGCGCAGCTGCAACATAAGAAGACATACTGAAATGGAGAAACCATCTGCCATAGAGCTAGTCCAAGTTTCAATGGTGGGACTAATGATAGCGGTATTATAGCGTGCATGGATCCTAAAAGTGGATGACTCAGGAGTTTGTAGCTGTAATTGCATAAATGTGATGGGGGGTGAGCGCCACAAGATACATACTGCTGCATGCAACTCAGAATCAGGCCCTATTCTGGATTGCACAGGACCAAGAAGGCCTACATACCTAGTCCCTTTATGTTTTTTAAAAGCATGTTCCAACTGCAAAACTAGATAACCTCTACTGTAGATTATGGGTACTCAACAAGCGTTGTGTGTGTGTGAGTGGGGGGTATGATGGGACGTGTAGTATAACAACGACTGGAGGGGCGCATGTTGAATGTCTCTGCTTAGATGTTTTGCAGGAAGATTGTAGATGGCTAATAAGAAGTGGACAAGGTGAATTAGAGCTGGGATCCGGAGATTTATTTTGTAAGAAGAATTTAAAAACAAATCAGAATGTCAAATCATAGCAAAGTGAATATTAGATTCTGTATATAACCCTAATGAACAATCCTGTCTCCAAAGCTAGTGTTATACTCATGAAGAAAAACAACCATCCTTGTGAAAAATCTAAATGTGCACACCCAAAAAGGTACTAGTGCCCCATAAACACACATGAAACTACACATGATAGAATCTCACCAAAAACGTTAAAAAATATCATACGGTCCTTGTAATGCATTAGTTAGTGCAGTGGTTCCCAAGCTTTTTTGAATCACAGCACCCTAAAGTATCATAATTTTTGTTACGGCACCCCTAGGTCAAAAGTTTTTTTATTGACAAGATTCGAAAGAAATATTAAATTAAGTAAATTGTGTGTATATGTCACCCTTCGGTTCAATTCTGTGGGGAAGGACAGGATTTGATTCTGTTTATCCACATACTTTATGATTGGAAGTAGAGATGAGCGGGTTCGGGTTTTACTCGGTTTTACACGGTTTTACTCGGATTTACTCGGTTCTCAAAACGGCATCTTATTGGCTATCCAAAACAAGAGACATCTGTGAGCCAATAAGATGCCGTTTTGAGAACTGAGTAAATCCGAGTAAAACCGAGTAAACTGAACCCGCTCATCTCTAATTGGAAGCCACCAGCAATAGGTTTTGCCTATTACATTGACCATAAATAATTTTAATTGGTCCTGAACCACCAACCCAGGGAACCCCTGCAAGTGTCCCGCAGAACCCCACGGTGCCACGGCACACAGTTTGAGAACCACTGAGTTAGTGTATTGCACCTATTTCCAATACAGTAGATTCTATACTGAGGAGGAAATTGGCAGTAATTGGTGGGATTACTAAATTGAAAAAAATGTTCCAATCCAATTCTTCAAGTGGCCCCTACAGGTTGATACTACCCTGATTGTGGAGTATGACTAGGGTCCGCAAAGCCAAGTTTAAGTACAATTGTCTGGTAGTAAACCGGAAGTACACTGAGTTGAGGTCTGATAGCAGAGACAGAGGAGGTCTATTCATTAATGGCATCAGAGCAGTAATGCTAATTTAGTATGCAACTTGCTGGTATTTGCAGCAGTGGATATTAAATACCATAGCAATTCTACATTGTCCCTGTGATCATTAACACTGCTACTTTGGTAGTAGTGAAAAGTTGCATACAAATATTACTGGAGTCTCGTAGATGGATCTGAATAGGCAGAGGGATCAAAAGATTCCTTTTTGCAACCCAGATCTCTTTATCTTAAGAAGAGTCAGGGTTTCTGGGTCCAACACCAATGATAACAAACTATAGGTTGCCACGTCAAGATTTGTAAAATGTTGTTTTTTTTGAAGTTTGATGAATTTACTCAAGATCACCATTCTACTGTGTGGGGACAATAATATGGGGCAGATGTATTAACCTGGAGAAGGCATAAGGAAGTGATAAACCAGTGATAAGTTCAAGGTGATAAATGCCTCAGCCAATCAGCTCCAATATGTAAACAACAGTTACCAGCTGATTGGCCAGTACGTTTATCACCTTGCACTTATAACTGGTTTATCACTTCATTACGCCTTCACCAGGCTTAATACATCTGCCACAATGAACCAAATCAGGACTGAATGGTAAGCAGGAGATAACCATGATATTTCCTACATTAGGTTTGTAATGAATGGCCCTGATAAATCATTTCTTATAAAAATTTTAATTGTTACACCTTTTTTTGTTGAAATTAGGTGATAATATATAGGCCAAAGAGCCCAAGAGAGAGTAATAGGACAGAGTTACAATTAGGACACTATCAAGAATGCTCTCTTACACCTCTCCAAACACTGAAATAGACTTTTGCTGTAGTTTGTGGAGGCTCGAATGGAAAGTCACCAGAGTGTGTTGGCTGATCAAGATAGGACAACTGAATTTCATGTGTCCTCCCTTGTCCATATTGCAGTTGAACTTCTTACATTTTTAGGGTTAGGGTGAAGGGCCTGATACAACTGCGTTGGCTTTACGAAATTTGCAATTCTATCTATTTTGCCAATCCACCATCGATGATCGGCGTTTCATCAGGGAATTGGCGAAATTCTGCATGTTAGAATGACCTGATTTGCTGATCCCAATTATTTTTTGGTCGGGATCAGCAAATCGTGCAAAATTCAACATGTTGTATTTCACAGATCCCCCCCACCCAGGCATCGGGTATAGGGTATTGCGACAATCTGTCACAGATGTACGGGGCCTTTTAGCTTAACGTGCCATGACCGAAAACTGAGCAAAGTGTGAAATGAATCTGCACATACAGAATTTCTGGGGGTGTTACAGACCTCTAATCTCAACTTCCATGAGCTGGACCGTGTGTCCGTTATCACATTTATCAGGTAAAGAATTTTAAAAGTACTAGGGACAACCATTTACCATCTTTATACATACCTGACATTTGGGTACACAGCACATGGACACCCTATTTGGGGTCTATCCCACTGACACACTGTGTGACACTTCAGGCCTAGTCTTCACACACCTGTCAAATATTTGTGAGGTACGTAGAAGCAAGGCTGTGTACTGTGTACAGAAAGTATAATGTTGACTGTATTTATGATTGTAAAGAAGAGAAGAAAATGTATAGAGCTAGCCAAGCAGGTGGTGGCTAAATAGGTCACAGTCTCTCAATGTCCCTGAATGATATTATGTTGTGACATTGACAAAACAGGTCAATAATGCAACCTTTATATGATGACTTTAGATGGGGTTATGACAGCAAGAGGCTGCTGTATTCTTTGTGAATGTTCTTTTTGTAACAATTGTTTTCTGGGTTAAAATTGGGGCTACTGTTATTACAGACAGGCAGAGAAAGTTCAGTCGGATCTATCTCATTGTTACAGTATGAGCAACTTTTTTCTTTTTCTTTTTAACATGGTTATATTCAAAAAAATACTTTCTAATCAATTAGACTTTATGAGAGATTGAACTCGATGGACCTGTGACTGTCTTTCAGCACCACTAGTGCTATAATTATGTAACATTTGTTCAGTGATAAATCAGCGACTCTTTCATTTAATGGTGTAATCTATGAAGTTGTACAATATGTGAATGAAATGATTTTACCAAAGCTGCGTTTAATAGGAAGCCACATGCTATGGAAGTAAAGACACAGGGGAGTGAATATGTTGCGACAGAAGTATGAACAAGAGAAATACGAAGTGCTGGATTCAATTAGCATTCAGTTGCAAATCTTCTGTCTCTGCTGGCACCTCCATAGGCTGCGAGTAGAATCAGTGTTCTGAGACTTAAGGTGCCCACACATGGCACGATATTTTAAACGGTGTGGGTGTTTCCGACCAATAGGAACAACAAATTGTTTAAAAAGTGCCGTGTGTACGGGCGATAATGATGGTGATGCGCGCACACGGGTCGTTCATCGCCTCAGATCTTTTCAACATGCAGAAAGATATGAGTTGGTGCCGAACGATGCCAGAATGTAGCATGAATCCCCCCCACCATCGCTACCAGCATCAGCAAGTGTGTGTGTCAATACCCACCGGTTCCCGTTGCTAGCGATGTGTCACAGGAGGACACATTGCTCCATTTGTGGGCACTCTTAGGGCGGGATTAATGAAGTCCGAGTTCCGAGTTCGGCGGCCGTGGTTTAGCCTTGTACATGATTTCCTCTTTAAAAAAAGTCAGAGTTTGGCTGGCATCATGCATGGCCGCAGAACTTGGACTTCATTACATCCCGGCCCCAGGGTCTGATTCATAACCACATGCAATTCCAGTGTTTACAGAGTTGAGTTATTTTTTTGAAACTGCATATGCTGTAAAATCTCCAAAAACTCCTATGGTGCATGCGTTACACAGATAGTGATGCACAATATCAGAAGTGTCTTGGAAAAGTTCTGGTGGTTCCAGGGAGGTGATTGAGAGGTGGCTAAACAGATGCACAAAGTTGGTTTGTCTTATGAACGTGCTATGGAAATGTCACTGAGGTGTTTGCATATACAGGCGCTCAGTCGTTCACTCTGGAGATCAGACTCATGCATCTGCTTCCACAGCTGAATCAGACTCTTTAAGTGCAAAGTTGCTGTAACCTATCTAGAGATGTGACTTTTATGTAAATATGCAGAACGTATCATTATTATTATTATTATTATTTGTTTTGAAAGAACTTTATTATGCAGCTCTATACTTTGGCACAAATAAATGAATCAATAATATGATACAGAAAAGAAAGATGTAGGGGTGTATTTATGGTTCCCCTTCTCTCTCTCTCGCCAGCAACGTAGTTTCTGAGTGATGGCGCTAGCAGAATCTAGCGCTGAGCCTGAGTCTACTGTGTATGCGCAGGACTTTGGCAAAATGGTGTAGTGGCAATTTCCCTGCTGATTTTCCTACTGCATATGTGCAAAACGCAGGGTAAATGGTCACCCCGCCATTTTTCCTGTTATTTTGCAAGGAGGATGCCAGTCTCCGCAGAGGTGAATACTGAGGAAATGGGTGCAGCATGTGCGGTGTGGGCCCTCATGGGCCCAAGTGGTCCATGTCCGCCTCACACACTGCACCCGTTACACATATGCCATTGATAAGATGGCTCCTCATGTATGGGCTATACGAATTAGCTATATGAATCATTTATCAGTTACCGTGGAGGAATCACTGACCACTGTGGGGTAGATGTAGACTCTGTGGGGTAGATGCAGAGTTAGATGCTATTATCTTTTCTGTGAAAAATGTGCTTGTCATACAGTTGGGGAGAGGTATCAAGGCTTGGAGAGAGATAAAGTGGAGATAATTTACTAACCAATCATCTTCTGTCATTTTACAGGCTGTTAAGGAAAGAGGTGTCTCACTGCACAGGTCTAATATTTATATTTGTATTTTCTCTCAAAATTAATACCACATTTTACAAAATTCAGGGAATAATCCCTTAAAATATGTTCAACAGTGGTGGTGCTCCCACAGAGTAATAGATACAACAAAGAAATGAAAGGGATACCTATAATCTATATACAGTAGGTTGAGACTCTGAGATGTTCGAGGACTCATTTAGAAATATTAGCAATTTTATATATGTAATTAAAACTTAACTTTTATTCTTAAAATTAAAATAATGGTAAGGCGAAATATTTAGACAATAAACAAACATACATAGTGATAACACAATAATAAAAGACGTCCAGGTTCTGCTGTATTTCCCATAAAGAAAATTGTTGCAATTTCTCAGTGTGCTTGTACATGTCGTACAATGGCTGAGATACATCAATGATGTATTGATAATCTGGGATGACCCTGAGGAGAAGTTTTTGGAGTTTGTTAACAGATTGAATAATAACTCTCTAAATCTCAAACTTACCAATGAGATTAGTAAACAATGCATTTCCTTTATGAATCTGAAAATTTCCAAGGGACAAACAGGTGATATCGTGACAGATCTATACAGAAAACAGACAGCCACGAATAGCCTCCTACATAAGACCAGTTGCCACTTTCCTCCAACAATTGCTAATATACCTAAAGGAGAGTTTTTATGTCTTAGAAGAAATTGTTCGGATGAGAACAACTTTCAGAAACAATGCCTAGACCTAAGTGAGAGACTTCGTAGCAGAGGATACAGCAATCATTCTATCAAGAAAGCCAAATATCTTGTAAGTGGAATAAACAGGGATACCTTGGTTTTCCCCAAAGCAAAAGAAAGAACTGATACAGTCAGGTTCATAGGCAATTTCTGTGATGAATGGAGGGAGGTGAGAAATATTGTGGACAAACATTGGTCCGTATTACAACTAGACTCTGATCTAAAGGAAGTAATAGGAACATCAGTCTCTATGAGCTGGAGGAGAAGTAAGAATCTCAAAGACTCTTTGGTGCACAGCCATTTTTTGAAAACAAAGAGAAAACCATCTACACTCAAGGGCACATTCCCTTGTGGAGAGTGTAAGGCTTGCACATATATCAGGAAAACAAACAAAGTAATAGATAAATGGGGAGATGACATTTCTATATATGATTTCATGAACTGTAAAACAATTGGGGTAGTATATTGTCTACAATGTACGTATAACCTCAAGTATGTGGGCATAACTACACGAGCAATGAAAGTGAGAATACCGGAACACGTGAACAATATACGGAATGCCCAATTGGATATTAAAAAGAACAAAAAACTGACATCAGTGGCCAGGCATTTCTTACCAGAACATAACAGTGATCCTGGACAAATATGGACTTTTGGCCCGGAAAGAGTCCATTTGGGTATGAGGGGAGGTGATTTGAGCAACACCCTCCTCAAAAGGGAGAACTACTGGATCTTTAAACTAGGAACCGTAACACCACTCGGTATGAATGAATACAATAGTTTTAGTCCTTTTTTGGCCAAATGATAGATCGGGTTATTTCTTCATCTATACTGAGTCTGGTTCAGATACTTTATTATATTTGAATCTATTCACTCCACTTATCTACTATTTATCATCTCTAGCATATTTACACTATTACTGTGTTATATATACATATTTCTTATTTAATTTTGAACCTTTTCACTACTGTACTAATTTATCAATACAACATGGTACACGGACATTGGATTACACTATCTCAAATTCACTTTTATCATAAACACTATTTATAATATCAAATAGCCAATAGGCACAATATGGATATTTGTTATATAATTCACAGTAACCATAATCTGTATCAATTCTATGTATACAGTATGCACTATATATAATATATAATTATCTCACTTTAGTTCGTTATCATATATAATAACATTTCTTTTTCTTCTTCACTTTTCCTTTATGTCATTAGCTGTCCATTCCTACTTTTTTAATGTTTAGATAATAATTTTTTACATCTTTCACATCTCTTCAATCATCTATTTATTTTACTCACTATACTCATATCGCTACACTTAAATATATTATCCTTTCATTTATGCAAGTATTTATAATTCTTCACAATACCAGCACACAAATTTATTTTATAGCGCAGCACCTATATCATATGCATATTCAAGAATGATAGTTGACTTATTACAGTTATAAACCGGAGCTTATGCTCTTTTTCTAACGGATTATAGTCCTGTGTGGTGGTTGTACAATCGTGGGTAAAATATACATAGCTATAGTCACGCTCACTATGTAGAGCAGAGATTTTCAACCTTTTACAACTCGCGGCACACTGAACAAGATTTAAATATTGCCAAGGCACACTCACATATAATGGTGATGCATGGTGCGGTTGCGTGTCCTAGGATGTCATGTTGCAATCTTCTTCATAGGTAACACCTGAGCCACATCTGAGAAAGACAGAAGAGTCCAACACTGCCCCGACTCAAAATTAGAACTGGCTCTGCAACCACCAAACCCACCAGTATTGATTTTTCCAGGGCCTCGGTAGCGGCAAAACACTGACAGACCTGGCGCTGCTTCTATGGCGGCACACCTGGAGACTGCTTAGGGCACAGTAGTGTGCCACGGCGCAGTGGTTGAAAAACACTGATGTAGAGGATCACAATAATCAGACTAGTATGTGAACTTTCAAGAGAAAAGAAAGCACCAGCAAGTCAAAGACTCTTGAATTAGGCTAAGATGACAATGATGATGCAACCTAACACTTATTAAACGACAGATGATATCTGATTAATAGGGAGGGTAGATCAACTTTTCTGCATGGCTTTATCTCTACCCCCCGTATTTTAGAAATTTTTAAATTTTAACTTGTAGCAGTGTTTGTAAAAATCTAATGTATCTGTACTTGGATTAGTATACCGATGCACTAATTAGTAACATATTAGCAGTAGTGGATATGATACGTGACGTTACCCAGGTGATTAATTGTGGCTGCCACGGAGGCATATCAATTATTAATCCCACTAGGTTAGAAAGCATAGCTTTTGACTTTCCCATAAAAACGTTTATCGATAAGATTTCATACAACAACGTGGTTACATTGTCACGATTTCATTTATTATGCTGCAAATTTTATAGACACCTATATTATATTTTTTCAACTATATTTTTTTAATTGTTTGTTCTTTTTTCTTTACTGTTGGCTATTAGAAACACTGAGCCACGTAAATCATTAAACACGGGACACCTGTTAGAACCGTATACTAGATGTATAGGAAATCCCTCCTATAATGATGTCATTAACCGGAAGCGCTGGGTATAAAGGTACACCGCGGAGCTCCAATCATTGTGAGCTCTTTCCTTGTGAACAAGCCCCTCCCCCTGCAAAACATACGTCAGGAAGCTACAGGGTATGCCTGCGATTTGCGCATAACGGGCTGCCCTGACGTTCAGGTTCTGTTTGCTACCCATACTATACTGAGTGCCTAGAGCATTATCATTTCCTGGAGAGTTGCTGTGTGATTTAGCACACTTACATCTGGTTATAGGTTCATTATAGCCGTGACCAGTAAACATTATCTTGTAAGCTGTATATGAGTTTATTGATTTGGAGTTTTTTTCTGCAATTTATTGATACCAAATACTGTTATTTAAAGAGTCATTTAAACTGCCAAACAAACTTACTATGATGCACCATTACCGCTGGTCTAAACGATGATTTAACCATTACTATTAGCGATCTAATTAGTCACATGTGATTTGGTTTGCTCTGATCCAGTGAGCATTGTGGTATCTATAAATCAGTTAAAATCTAGAGACAATTTTGTAGTTATTTTTGCATACTGATTTATTCTACTTTAGAGAGGTTAAGACAATTACCTTTATCCCTCTCTTCCACTGGCCGTAATTGCGGTGAATACACCACCATGTGATTACACAAGTCGCTGGTAGATATGCTAATGTACTGGTAATTAGACTGTCTTTTACTAGATCGTTATTACTGATCAATGTAATTTGATGCGGGTGTGTATATGGGTGTAGTATGGTATGCCGGCGGTCGGGCTCCCGGCGACCAGCATACCGGCGCTGGGAGCCCAACCGTTGGCATACTGACAGTGTGGCGAGCGCAAATGAGCCCCTTGTGGGCTCGCTGCGCTCGCCATGCTGCGGGGACGGTGGCGTGCTATGCGCGCCACACGCTCCACGCTATTCTATTCTACCTCCAAGGGGGTCGTGGACCCCCACAAAGGGGAATAAGTGTCGGTATGCCGGCTGTCGGGATTCCGGCGCCAGTATACTGTGCGCCGGGATCCCGACAGCCGGCATACTGAAGACCACCCGTGTATATATTCAATATCACTAAACCTAGCACCATCCTTTACTCTTTCATTCTAGTCAAAGTATAGGTTACCCAGTAGTTCTCTCATTGGCTGGACTGATTTTTATCAACAGCCAAAATTAGAAATGAACAGTTTCCTTAATCTTTGACTTTACTTTTTTCTAAGGACTAGCATCAGTAACAATCTCTCATTCCCCATTCAATGCGGTAGCAGATGGGGGACAGCAGAATTTTGAAAGTGCTGTAACAAGTCCTGTCTATCTATTTCTTTTACAGCCACAGCACACTGAGAAATTGAACAATTTTCTTTATGAGAAATACAACAGAACCTGGACGTCTTTTATTATTGTGTTATCACTATGTATGTTTGTTTATTGTCTAAATATTTTGCCTTACCATTATTTTAATTTTAAGAATAAAAGTTAAGTTTTAATTACATATAGAAAATTGGTACTATTTGTAAATGAGTGCTTGACCATCTCAGAGTCTCAACCTATACTAATTATAGGTATCCCTTTCATTTTACAGGCTGTGTTTGAAAAATGACAGGAGCTGATTGATTAGTATTTATGTCTCTCCGTTTTACCTCTCTCCTTCTTTATATCGCTAAAGAGGACATGGAAGTGAGTACGGTAGATTTATATTTCTGCCAATGCGCCAGAAAACAAGAAAATGCATACAGTATACAGGAGAGAAATTCCCCTTATTTTAAAAGAAAGACAATGGATGTTTATATTATTTGAACTCAACTGACGCTTTTATTTCGTATTGGCATCTGAAATTAAATGTATTTTACATGGTAAATGCTATATTTTTTATTTATTTATTGATAGCACTGCCCGAACACAGATGGACTCAAAGGAAGTTCTAAAATGTGTACAACTACAAATTGAGGATAGTAGTTGTAGCATTTACTGCTAACTAGAGATGTGCACCGGAAATTTTTCGGGTTTTGTGTTTTGGTTTTGGGTTCGGTTCCGTGGCCGTGTTTTGGGTTCGAACGCGTTTTGGCAAAACCTCACCGAATTTTTTTTGTCAGATTCGGGTGTGTTTTGGATTCGGGTGTTTTTTTCAAAAAACCCTAAAAAACAGCTTAAATCATAGAATTTGGGGGTCATTTTGATCCCAAAGTATTATTAACCTCAATAAGCATAATTTCCACTCATTTTCAGTCTATTCTGAACACCTCACACCTCACAATATTATTTTTAGTCCTAAAATTTGCACAGAGGTCGCTGGATGACTAAGCTCAGCGACCCAAGTGGCCGACACAAACACCTGGCCCATCTAGGAGTGGCACTGCAGTGTCACGCAGGATGGCCCTTCCAAAAAACACTCCCCAAACAGCACATGACGCAAAGAAAAATGAAAGAAAAAAGAGGTGCAAGATGGAATTGTCCTTGGGCCCTCCCACCCACCCTTATGTTGTATAAACAGGACATGCACACTTTAACCAACCCATAATTTCAGTGACAGGGTCTGCCACACGACTGTGACTGAAATGACGGGTTGGTTTGGACCCCCACCAAAAAAGAAGCAATTAATCTCTCCTTGCACAAACTGGCTCTACAGAGGCAAGATGTCCACCTCATCATCATCCTCCGATTCATCACCGTGTACATCCCCCTCCTCGCAGATTATCAATTCGTCCCCACTGGAATCCACCATCACAGCTCCCTGTGTACTTTGTGGAGGCAATTGCTGCTGGTCAATGTCTCCATGGAGGAATTGATTATAATTCATTTTAATGAACATCATCTTCTCCACATTTTCTGGAAGTAACCTCGTACGCCGATTGCTGACAAGGTGAGCGGCGGCACTAAACACTCTTTCGGAGTACACACTTGTGGGAGGGCAACTTAGGCAGAATAAAGCCAGTTTGTGCAAGGGCCTCCAAATTGCCTCTTTTTCCTGCCAGTATACGTACGGACTGTCTGACGTGCCTACTTGGATGCGGTCACTCATATAATCCTCCACCATTCTTTCAATGGGGAGAGAATCATATGCAGTGACAGTAGACGACATGTCCGTAATCGTTGTCAGGTCCTTCAGTCCGGACCAGATGTCAGCATCAGCAGTCGCTCCAGACTGCCCTGCATCACCGCCAGCGGGTGGGCTCGGAATTCTGAGCCTTTTCCTCGCACCCCCAGTTGCGGGAGAATGTGAAGGAGGAGATGTTGACAGGTCGCGTTCCGCTTGACTTGACAATTTTCTCAACAGCAGTTCTTTGAACCCCTGCAGACTTGTGTCTGCCGGAAAGAGAGATCCAAGGTAGGTTTTAAATCTAGGATCGAGCACGGTGGCCAAAATGTAGTGCTCTGATTTCAACAGATTGACCACCCGTGAATCCTTGTTAAGCGAATTAAGGGCTCCATCCACAAGTCCCACATGCCTACCGGAATCGCTCAGTGTTAGCTCCTCCTTCAATGTCTCCAGCTTCTTCTGTAAAAGCCTGATGAGGGGAATGACCTGACTCAGGCTGGCAGTGTCTGAACTGACTTCACGTGTGGCAAGTTCAAAAGGTTGCAGAACCTTGCACAACGTTGAAATCATTCTCCACTGCGCTTGAGACAGATGCATTCCACCTCCTATATCGTGCTCAGTTGTATAGGCTTGAATGGCCTTTTGCTGCTCCTCCAACCTCTGAAGCATATAGAGGGTTGAATTCCACCTCGTTACCACTTCTTGCTTCAGATGATGGCAGGGCAGGTTCAGGCGTTTTTGGTGTTGCTCCAGTCTTCTGTACGTGGTGCCTGTACGCCGAAAGTGTCCCGCAATTCTTCTGGCCACCGACAGCATCTCTTGCACGCCCCTCTCGTTTTTTAAATAATTCTGCACCACCAAATTCAAGGTATGTGCAAAACATGGGACGTGCTGGAATTTGCCCATATTTAATGCACACACAATATTGCTGGCGTTGTCCGATGCCACAAATCCACAGGAGAGTCCAATTGGGGTAAGCCATTCTGCGATGATCTTCCTCAGTTGCCGTAAGAGGTTTTTAGCTGTGTGCGTATTCTGGAAAGCGGTGATACAAAGCGTAGCCTGCCTAGGAAAGAGTTGGCGTTTGCGAGATGCTGCTACTGGTGCCGCCGCTGCTGTTCTTGCGGCGGGAGTCAATACATCTACCCAGTGGGCTGTCACAGTCATATAGTCCTGAGTCTGCCCTGCTCCACTTGTCCACATGTCCGTGGTTAAGTGGACATTGGGTACAACTGCATTTTTTAGGACACTGGTGAGTCTTTTTCTGAGGTCTGTGTACATTTTCGGTATCGCCTGCCTAGAGAAATGGAACCTAGATGGTATTTGGTACCGGGGACACAGTACCTCAATCAAGTCTATAGTTGGCTCTGCAGTAATGATGGATACCGGAACCACGTTTCTCACCGCCCAGGATGCCAAGGCCTCAGTTATCCGCTTTGCAGCAGGATGACTGCTGTGATATTTCATCTTCCTCGCAAAGGACTGTTGGACAGTCAATTGCTTGGTGGAAGTAGTAAAAGTCGTCTTACGACTTCCCCTCTGGGATGACCATCGACTCCCAGCAGCAACAACAGCAGCGCCAGCAGCAGTAGGCGTTACACGCAAGGATGCATTGGAGGAATCCCAGGCAGGAGAGGACTCGTCAGAATTGCCAGTGACATGGCCTGCAGGACTATTGGCATTCCTGGGGAAGGAGGAAATTGACACTGAGGGAGTTGGTGGGGTGGTTTGCGTGAGCTTGGTTACAAGAGGAAGGGATTTACTGGTCAGTGGACTGCTTCCGCTGTCGCCCAAAGTTTTTGAACTTGTCACTGACTTATGATGAATGCGCTGCAGGTGACGTATAAGGGAGGATGTTCCGAGGTGGTTAACGTCCTTACCCCTACTTATTACAGCTTGACAAAGGCAACACACGGCTTGACAAATGTTGTCCGCATTTCTGTTGAAATACTTCCACACCGAAGAGCTGATTTTTTTGGTATTTTCACCAGGCATGTCAATGGCCATATTCCTCCCACGGACAACAGGTGTCTCCCCGGGTGCCTGACTTAAACAAACCACCTCACCATCAGAATCCTCCTTGTCAATTTCCTCCCCAGCGCCAGCAACACCCATATCCTCCTCATCCTGGTGTACTTCAACACTGACATCTTCAATCTGACTATCAGGAACTGCACTGCGGGTGCTCCTTCCAGCACTTGCAGGGGGCGTGCAAATGGTGGAAGGCGCATACTCTTCACGTCCAGTGTTGGGAAGGTCAGGCATCGCAACCGACACAATTGGACTCTCCTTGTGGATTTGTGATTTCGAAGAACGCACAGTTCTTTGCTGTGCTTTTGCCAGCTTAAGTCTTTTCATTTTTCTAGCGAGAGGCTGAGTGCTTCCATCCTCATGTGAAGCTGAACCACTAGCCATGAACATAGGCCAGGGCCTCAGCCGTTCCTTGCCACTCCGTGTGGTAAATGGCATATTGGCAAGTTTACGCTTCTCCTTCGACGATTTTATTTTAGATTTTTGAGTCCCTTTTTTACTGATATTTTGTGTTTTGGATTTTACATGCTCTGTACTATGACATTGGGCATCGGCCTTGGCAGACGACGTTGATGGAATTTCATCGTCTCGGCCATGACTAGTGGCAGCAGCTTCAGCACGAGGTGGAAGTGGATCTTGATCTTTCCCTATTTTTGGAACCTCAACATTTTTGTTCTCCATATTTTAATAGGCACAACTAAAAGGCACCTCAGGTATATATAATATAATGACGGACCTGCTGGACACTGTCAGCAGACTCCTAAACTACTAGTATGAAGAAGATAGAAAAAAAAAACCCACCACAGGTAGGTATACAATTATGGACGAGCACTGACGACACAGAGGTAGCCACAGCCGTGGACTACCGTACTGCATCTGCTAATATAGAGATGATAAAGATGATAGAGATGAACAAAAAAAATATAACACTACTGCAGGTAAATATTTATATAATATAATGAATGACGGACCTGCTGGACACTGTCAGCAGAATGCGTTTATAGAATAAAAAAAAAAAAACACCACAGGAGTGTTTAACTTTTTCAGACAGACAATATACTGGTGGTCACTGGTCAGTCACACTGGCAGCAAAAGTGTGCACTGTACTCCTGCTATAACTGCACCCCAGTCTCCCCCACAATTCAGCTGTGTGAGCAGTGAGCACTCAGCACAGTCAGATATACATAGATATATCATGCAGCACACTGAGGCTGAGCACAGATATGGTATGGAGCGTTTTTTTCAGGCAGAGAACGGATTAAAAAAAACTAGCAAAACTCTGCACTGACTGTACTCGTCCTAACAGCTCTCCCCAATCCTCCCCACAATAAGCTAAGCAGCAATCAGATCAACTAACTACTAACAGTAACTATAAACGGAGAGGACGCCAGCCACGTCCTCTCCCTATCAATCTCAATGCACGTGTGAAAATGGCGGCGACGCGCGGCTCCTTATATAGAATCCGAGTCTCGCGAAAGAATCCGAGCCTCGCGAGAATCCGACAGCGGGATGATGACGTTCGGGCGCGCTCGGGTTAACCGAGCAAGGCGGGAAGATCCGAGTCTGCCTCGGACCCGTGTAAAAAGGCTGAAGTTCGGGGGGGTTCGGATTCCGAGGAACCGAACCCGCTCATCTCTACTGCTAACGCTGTAAATCTGCACCACCTGGTGTAAACAAGGCACGTACGTTAGTGTTTTATCCTATGGTAAATGTGTGCAATGTGTTCAGCTTTACCAATGACCCTATGTTATGCATCGTGTATTCAAACGGTAAGCTGGACCACAGAGAAATGAGAGCACTTTGAAACAAATACGTATTTATTAGAGATGTGCACCGGAAATTTTTCGGGTTTTGTGTTTTGGTTTTGGATTCGGTTCCGCTGCCGTGTTTTGGATTCGGACGCGTTTTGGCAAAACGTCCCTGAAATTTTTTTGTCGGATTCGGGTGTTTTTAAAAAAAAAAAAACCCTCAAAAACAGCTTAAATCATAGAATTTGGGGGTAATTTTGATCTCATAGTATTATTAACCTCAATAACCATAATTTCCACTCATTCCCAGTCTATTCTGAATACCTCACACCTCACAATATTATTTTTAGTCCTAAAATTTGCACTAAGGTCGCTTGATGACTAAGCTAAGCGACCCAAGTGGCTGGCACAAACACCTGGCCCATCTAGGAGTGGCACTGCAGTGTCAGACAGGATGGCACTTAAAGAAATTGGCCCCAAACATCACGTGATGCAAAGATAAATAAAAAAAGAGGTGCAAGATGGAATTGTCCTTGGGCCCTCCCACCCACCCTTATGTTGTATAAACAGAACATGCACACTTTAACAAACCAATAATTTCAGTGACAGGGTCTGCCACACGACTGTGGATGAAATGACTGGTTGGTTTGGGCCCTCACCAAAAAAGAAGCAATCAATCTCTCCTTGTACAAACTGGCTGTACAGAGGCAAGATGTCCACCTCCTCCTCATCGTCCAATTCCTCACCCCTTTCACTGTGTACATCCCCCTCCTCACAGATTATTAATTCGTCCCCACTGGAATCCACCATCTCAGGTCCCTGTGTACTTTCTGGAGGCAATTGCTGGTAATGTCTAAACGGAGGAATTGATTATAATTAATTTTGATGAACATCATCTTCTCCACATTTTCTGGAAGTAACCTCGTACGCCGATTGCTGACAAGGTGAGCGGCTGCACTTAACACTCTTTCGGAGTACACACTGGAGGGGGGGCAACTTATGTAAAATAAAGCCAGTTTGTGCAAGGGCCTCCAAATTGCCTCTTTTTCCTGCCAGTATACGTACGGACTGTCTGACGTGTCTACTTGGATGCGGTCACTCATATAATCCTCCACCATTCTTTCAATGTTGACAGAATCATATGCAGTGACAGTAGATGACATGTCAGTAATCGTTGGCAGGTCGTTCAGTCCGGACAAGATGTCAGCACTCGCTCCAGACTGCCCTGCATCACCACCAGCAGGTGGGCTCAGAATTCTTAGCCTTTTCCTCGCAGCCCCAGTTGCAGGAGAATGTGAAGGAGGAGCTGTTGACGGGTCACATTCCGCTTGACTTGACAAGTGTCTCACCAGCAGGTCTTTGAACATCTGCAGACTATGTCTGCCGGAAAGAGAGAAACAACATAGGCTTTAAACCTAGGATCAAGCACGGTGGCCAAAATGTAGTGCTCTGATTTCAACAGATTGACCACCCGTGAATCCTGGTTAAGCAAATTAAGGGCTCCATCCACAAGTCTCACATGCCTAGCGGAATCGCTCCATTTTAGCTCCTCCTTCAATCTCTCTAGCTGCTTCTGCAAAGGCCTGAAGAGGGGAATGACCTGACTCAGGCTGGCAGTGTCTGAACTGACTTCACGTGTGGCAAATTCAAAGGGTTGCAGAACCTTGCACAACGTTGAAATCATTCTCTACCGCGCTTGAGTCAGGTGCATTCCCCCTCCTTTGCCTATATCGTAGGTAGATGTATAGGCTTGAATGGCCTTTTGCTGCTCCTCCATCCTCTGAAGCATATAGAGGGTTGAATTCCACCTCGTTACCACCTCTTGCTTCAGCTGATGGCGGGGCAGGTTCAGGAGTGTTTGCTGGTGCTCTAGTCTTCGGCACCCGGTGGTCGAATGCTGAAAGTGGCCCACAATTCTTCGGGCCACCGACAGCATCTCTTGCACGCCCCTCTAGTTTTTTTAAAAATTCTTCACCACCAAATTCAATGTATGTGCAAAACACGGACATGTTGGAATTTACCCACATATAATGCACGCACAATATTGGTGGCGTTGTCCGATGTCACAAATCCCCAGGAGAGTCCAATTGGGGTAAGCCATTATGCGATGATGTTCCTCAGTTTCCGTAAGAGGTTGTCAGCAGTGTGCCTCTTATGAAAAGCGGTAATACAAAGTGTAGCCTGCCTAGGAACGATTTGGCGTTTGCGATATGCTGCTACTGGTGCCGCCGCTGTTGTTCTTGCTGCGGGAGGCAATACATCTACCCAGTGGGCTGTCACAGTCATATAGTCCTGAGTCTGCCCTGCTCCACTTTTGTCAACATGTCCGTGGTTAAGTGGACATTGGGTACAACTGCATTTTTTAGGACACTGACTCTTTTTCTGACGTCTGTGTACATTCTCTGTATCGCCTGCCTAGAGAAATGGAACCTAGATGGTATTTGGTACCGGGGACACAGTACCTCAAGCAATTGTCTAATTCCCTGTGAATTAATGCTGGATACCGGAGACACGTTTAACACCAACGCAGCTGCCAAGAGCTGAGTTATCCACTTTGCAGCAGGATGACTGCTGTGATATTTCATCTTCCTCGCAAAGGACTGTTGGACAGTCAACTGTTTACTGGAAGTAGTACAAGTGGTCTTCCGACTTCCCCTCTGGGATGATGATCGACTCCCAGCAGCAACAACAGCAGTGCCAGCAGCAGTAGGCGTTACACTCAAGGATGCATCGGAGGAAACCCATGCAGGAGAGGACTCGTCAGACTTGCCAGTGACATGGCTATCAGGACAAAATAAAACAAAAAGTGAACTGTCCCAAGGCGCAAAGCGAACCTATGCAGCTAAATACAAACAAAGGGACCACCAATGCCCTAAAATGGAAACAATGAATACAGAGAAAAGAATGTATGAAAGCGCTCAGTCCTGTGTCAACATAAATGTCCCATGAAAAATGGCTTTTTTTTCAGATGAAAAATCCTCCACACATCGATTGGACCCTTGTGGGAGATGTATCAGTCTTTGATCATCAGTCCGTACGATTTCTTCCAGTGATGGATGTGCCTCAAAATAAAACCAAATGGAGATAATATGGTGTAGTATGTCTATATACAACCAAATAGTTATTCTCTAAACCACCACCTACGGATGAATCCCACAAGATTCTTTACATCAACATCTCTTTTCACACCAAGAGGATCTCAAAAATGGTGACGTACCGTACTCACATAATCACTAGTAAGTACCCTCCCATAAAGGTATCTTTGGTAACAGGTATCTCTTCAACGCGTCACTAGACTCCCTCTGAATGTTATATTCTTATTCAGCGATTCTCGTGATTACCTCCGATGAAGCATGAACCTCAGGGCAAACCAGATACATATAATATGGTGTAGTACGTCTACTTAGGAATGATTACACCCAGGTGAAAACATTTTTAAAAAAAGGTGTATAACTTAGCATACCGGAACTCACACTAATATAAAGTGAAAGACTCCTATAAAGGTTTCTTTAGTCACCAATCTCCAATGTCGTGAATGAGACCACCGTGCAGACACCTTCTTATTAAAACCACATGGAATGACGTACCGTACTCACACAGTGTATGGCAAATGTGTTCTCATAAAGGTATCTTTAGCCACCAATATTCAATCGAGTGTGTGACCTCCCCAGGAACACCCCTCCAAATAATTCAGGTGCGGGACGTACCGTACTCACATAACACTTAGCGTCTGTAATCACGTAGCAGTTTCTTTGGTTTTCTTCAGGAGCTTTATACCATATCCTCCCAAACGGGGGAATTATAACCCAAAAGAAACCAAAATTGCACTAATGAATTCCATAAAATCCATATGATTTATTAATACACAATAGCTAAAAAATGACTAAAAAATGGGGTGACCGGCGGCAGATGAAAATAGACAGTTTACCTGAGAGGAAATCTCGGCCGTGAAAACCAAACGGGAAAACTGAACCGTCTGTGCCCAAATGTTGTTAAAGATAAGTAGCACTCCTAGACCAACATGTTTCGACTTGAAAAAGACTTTTCAGTCGAAACATGTTGGTCTAGGAGTGCTACTTATCTTTAACAACGTTTGGGCACAGACGGTTCAGTTTTCCCGTTTGGTTTTCACGGCCGAGATTGCCTCTCAGGTAAACTGTCTATTTTCATCTGCCGCCGGTCACCCCATTTTTTAGTCATTTTTTAGCTATTGTGTATTAATAAATCATATGGATTTTATGGAATTCATTAGTGCAATTTTGGTTTCTTTTGGGTTATAATTCCCCCGTTTGGGAGGATATGGTATAAAGCTCCTGAAGAAAACCAAAGAAACTGCTACGTGATTACAGACGCTAAGTGTTATGTGAGTACGGTACGTCCCGCACCTGAATTATTTGGAGGGGTGTTCCTGGGGAGGTCACACACTCGATTGAATATTGGTGGCTAAAGATACCTTTATGAGAACACATTTGCCATACACTGTGTGAGTACGGTACGTCATTCCATGTGGTTCTAATAAGAAGGTGTCTGCACGGTGGTCTCATTCACGACATTGGAGATTGGTGACTAAAGAAACCTTTATAGGAGTCTTTCACTTTATATTAGTGTGAGTTCCGGTATGCTAAGTTATGCACCTTTTTTTTACATTTTTTCACCTGGGTGTAATCATTCCTAAGTAGACGTACTACACCATATTATATGTATCTGGTTTGCCCTGAGGTTCATGCTTCATCGGAGGTAATCACGAGAATCGCTGAATAAGAATATAACATTCAGAGGGAGTCTAGTGACGCGTTGCAGAGATACCTGTTACCAAAGATACCTTTATGGGAGGGTACTCACTAGTGATTATGTGAGTACGGTACGTCACCATTTTTGAGATCCTCTTGGTGTGAAAAGAGATGTTGATGTAAAGAATCTTGTGGGATTCATCCGTAGGTGGTGGTTTAAAGAATAACTATTTGGTTGTATATAGACATACTACACCATATTATCTCCATTTGGTTTTATTTTGAGGCACATCCATCACTGGAAGAAATCGTACGGACAGATGATCAAAGACTGATACATCTCCCACAAGGGTCCAATCGATGTGTGGAGGATTTTTCATCTGAAAAAAAAGCCATTTTTCATGGGACATTTATGTTGACACAGGACTGAGCGCTTTCATACATTCTTTTCTCTGTATTCATGGCTATCAGGACTATTGGTTTTCCTGTCTAATGAGGAAATTGACGCTGAGGGAGTTGGTGGTGTGGTTTGCAGGAGCTTGGTTACAAGAGGATTTAGTTGTCAGTGGACTGCTTCCGCTGTCACCTAAAGTTTTTGAACTTGTCAATGACTTCTGATGAATGTGCTCCAGGTGACGTATAAGGGAGGATGTTCCTAGGTGGTTAACGTCCTTACCCCTACTTATTACAGCTTGACAAATGCAACACACGGCTTGACACCTGTTGTCCGCATTTCTGTTAAAATAATTCCACGCCGAAGAGGTGATTTTTTTTTGTAATTTGACCAGGTATGTCAATAGCCATATTCCTCCCACGGACAACAGGTGTCTCCCCGGGTGCCTGACTTAAACAAAAACCACCTCACCATCAGAATCCTCCTTGTCAATTTCCTCCTCAGTGCCAGCAACACCCATATCCTCATCCTGGTGTACTTCAACAGTGACATCTTCAATTTAACTATCAGGAACTGGACTGCAGGTGCTCCTTCCAGCACTTGCAGGGGGCGTGCAAATGGTGTAAGGTGCCACCTCTTCCCGTCCAGTGTTGGGAAGGTCAGGCATTGCAACCGACACAATTGGACTCTCCTTGGGGATTTGTGATTTAGAAGAATGCAAAGTTCTTTGCTGTGCTTTTGCCAGCCTAAGTCTTTTCATTTTTCTAGCGGGAGGATGAGTGCTTCCATCCTCATGTGAAGCTGAACCACTAGCCATGAACATAGGCCAGGGCCTCAGCCGATCCTTGCCACTCCGTGTCATAAATGGCATATTGGCAAGTTTACGCTTCTCCTCAGACGCTTTTAATTTAGATTTTTGGGTCATTTTACTGAACTTTTGTTTTTTGGATTTTACATGCTCTCTACTATGACATTGGGCATTGGCCTTGGCAGACGACGTTGATGGCATTTCATCGTCTCGGCCATGACTAGTGGCAGCAGCTTCAGCACGAGGTGGAAGTGGATCTTGATCTTTCCCTATTTTACCCTCCACATTTTTGTTCTCCATTTTTTATATGCCAGTAATATATCAATAGCAATGGCCTACTGTACTGTACTATATATGTATACCAAAATGCTGCACTGTAATACTATATATACTGCTCACAAAAATGCCGCTCAGATATGGAATGGATACGTGCAGTGACACAGAGCTGCAAGATACAGCAATGGCCTACTGTACACAACTATATACTGTTGGGTCACCAAAATGCTGCACTGTAATACTATATATACTGCTTACAAAAATGCCGCTCAGATATGGAATGGATACATGCAGTGACACAGAGCTGCAAGATACAGCAATGACCTACTGTACACAACTATATACTGTTGGGTCACCAAAATGCTGCACTGTAATACTATATATACTGCTCACAAAAATGCTGCACAGATATGGAATGGATACGTGCAGTGACACAGAGCTGCAAGATGCAGCAATGGCCTACTGTACTGTACTACTATAATTATTATATACTGGTGGTCCCCAGTCCCCACAATGCAGCACACTGATCAGATATTTGAAGCATACTGAGCACAGATATGGAGCGTTTTCAGGCAGAGAACGTAGATATTTTCAGCACACTGAGCACAGATTATTTGCAGCACACTGAGCACAGATATTTGCAGCACACTGAGCACAGATTACGGAGCTTTTCAGGGAGAGAAAGCAGCCACGTCCTCTCCGTTCAATCTCCAAAGCACGAGTGAAAATGGCGGCGATGCGCGGCTCCTTATATAGAATACGAATCTTGCGAGAATCCGACAGCGAGATGATGACGTTCGGGCGCGTTCTGGTTAACCGAGCAAGGCGGGAAGATCCGAGGCTGCCTCGGACCCATGTAAAATGGGTGAAGTTCGGGGGGGTTCGGATCCCGAGGAACCGAACCCGCTCATCTCTAGTATTTATGTGTATATTTTCATTGATTTATTTAATGCTTTATATTTCCAAAAAATATTATTCATATCAAATTAGCCAAGATGTCAAATATTTATAAGTGTAGTGATTTCTTTTATACATGTAACCACTTGTTACAATAAGTGTATTAGACATCCATGTCCTAAGTTAAACTCAGGGTATACATGTATGTATGTATGTATGTATATATATATATATATATATATATATAAAAATATATAGTGACATGTAAAATGTTAATGTATTATTTAAGGTCTATCGTGATGAGATGTGTGTCCCCCTATTACTTTTATCTAATTGGTGGCCCTGCACGTATACATTTTGACAGACATTGGTGAAAGTTGGAGAGAGGGGTGGAGTGATATAGCCTGGAGTGATACGCCCTGTCAGGGAAAAAAGCGCTGTGCTTCCTGTCTTTTTTTCAAGGGCGGAGCATGCACCATTAGCTCCAGCTCCCCACGGTGTCACCATTAGATGTGGCTGTGTAACATCTCAGTGCATTCCCAGAGTGTCATTACCTGTGAAAGACTTGTCAGTATCTGCCTATCACCACTGAAGGGGCCGCCCCGAGTCTTGTCACCACTTCAAGGAAGTCCCTATCCCTAGATGCCTGTCAGTGTGTGAGGGAACTGAAGGTATATGTGCTGCTGCTGAAGGAGAGTTGCCTCAGCATAAGGTGCCTCAGCTGGTGTCCATGAACTCAGTGATGGCTTGAGAAAGGGCTACCAAGATGGAGGCCAGTGGCAGCAGCTAATACAAGGGAGCACCATTCCACCAATATACAGAGAAAGGAAGGAGACTAGAAAGCGGCTATGACAGAGTAAAATAAAGACCATCTAGGACATCCAGAGCGGTCTGTAAAACTACACTGCACTGCACACACACAGTGAAGGGGAGTTAAGAAGGAAAACTATACAACCCTGGCTAATATACATGTGATACAGCTGGCCAATCAGTAGCAGGGAAGTTCAGCACATTAAACATTAGTCTAAGTGGAGAGTACAGAGGAGGAAAAATAGCTGCAACTAATAGCAATGGTCTTGCCTATACTTCTGCAGCTGAGAGCAGAAGGAACACATGGTAGCTCGTGTAAGGTAGGAGACAGTCTTGTGACTATTAATCCCCCACTGGCTGCCTTGTACGAGCCTAAGGTGTAGTGTGCACAGGATAGCCCGATTATCCATAATAAGATTTCTCTTACGTCCTAGAGGATATTGGGAATCCATTTAGTACCATGGGGTATAGACGGGTCCACTTGGAGCCATGGGCACTATAGAAGTTTGATAACGTGTGCTGGTTCCTCCCTCTATGCCTCTCCTACCAGACTCAGTTTAGAAAATGTGCCCGAAGGAGTCGGTCACATCTCTAGAAGCTCCTGAAGAGTTTTCTGCATTTATTTTTAAAATGTATTTTCAGGCAGGACTGGATGGCACCAGGCTGCCTGCTTCATGGGACTTAGGGGGGAACGGCCCAACTCCACTAAGGGTTAATGGTCCCGTTCCCCGCTAACAGGATGCTAGCTCCTGAGGGAACTATTAGCAAGCCCCACCACGGTGAGCGTACATTCCCGCAGGATGCCGCCACCCCTAACAGCCAGAAGAAAGGAGAGTGGTGAGTACTACGCCGGCGTCCTGGTTAGCGGGTCGCCGGCCATTATGGTGGCATAAGGGTACGGAGACGCACGGCTTCTAGACGGGGCGGAATGAGTCTCCAGACTTAGTACACTGTAGTGTACCCAGTACCCAGACTGGCAATACAGGCTTAAAAGGGGACTTACTACATTTTATGCACACAGACACATAAAGCCAGTTTAAAGAAGAGTGAGAAGACTGCACAACATTGAAGGGGCGGTGCTTCACTATGAGTGGATTCAGCAGCTCACAGGCACCATTTTCCCTACTGCAGCTACACAGATGCTGACTACAGGGATGCGCAACTCCTCCGGAAAGCCTCCAGATTACCTCAGCGGTACCAGGGGGTCATAGCAGGGGGGAGCGTTATACTAGTGTACTAAGTCCCTAATCTAGTCTGCGACCCCGCTAAGCTTGGTTTTAGCGATAAGGGCGCCGTGTGCTGGTTCTATCCTCTCTCTGTGTCTCTCGGGAAGGGCTCTTTGTGGGTTAATTGTGATTTTAACCTTTTCCTGTGTTTGTGCTGTCACTGTTGCAGTATGTCAGGCAAAGAGTGTGTTTCATGTAAGGCACAGTGTTCCTCTTCTCCAGAGGGTTCCCTAGTGTGTACTCAGTGTAGTATCCCTTCTCAGGCTTGTGGGGCAGAGCCAGCATGGGCTATGATTTCCACCATCTCTACTAAATTATCTCATAATGAGAAAGAGATGCAATACTTAAGACAGTCTATGGCTGACTTTATGCAAAAGGACTCAGTACTCAGACCAGCATCTCAGTCCTCTATCACTTGTCCGCAAAATCGTACTTTGGCCCATATCCTGCACTCTGACTTTGATAATGAAGGGTCAGAAATGGAGGAAGTGAGGTGGACATAGAGGTAGGGGAGGGTACTCTGTCGCAAGGTGTAGAGGCTCTCATAGATTCTATCAGAGAAGTCCTAAATATCCCTGATAAGGTGATAGAGGAGTGGGAGGAATCTTACTTTAATATAAAGAAAAAATCCTCAGCCACTTTTCCCATATCAAAGGAACTAAATACCCTGTTTGAAGAACCATGGGTTAATCCAGATAAGAAATGTCAAATTCCTAGGCGGTTATTATCATCTTTTACTTTTCCTCACGAGGATAGGAAAAAATGGGAAAATCGACCGATAGTGGATACATACATCAGTCTCCAGGCTCTCACGTAAAATAGTATTACCTGTTCCTGGTGTAGCCCCCCTAAAGGATACAGCTGATTGTAAGATTGAGACTACACTCAAATCTTTGCATACAGCTTCAGAGGTGGCCTAGAGACCCACTATAGCATGTCGGTGGATTACTCGAGCCATTGCTGAATGATCTGGTAATTTAATTGAGGGGTTAGACACCTTACCTCAATAGAAAATTGTGTTACTCCTGCAGCACATACAAGACTCTTCAAACTTTATGGTGGAAGCCATTAAAGAGATAGGTTTGCTTAATGCATGCACTACAGTTATGGCATTATCGGCACGCAGGGGATTATGGCTACATCAGAGGACTGCTGATGCAGACTCCAAAAAAAGTGTTGAAGGCATACCTTTCGCAGGTGAGGCCTTATTTGGCGATGAACTCGACAAGTGGTTCTCATGAGCTACTGCGGGTAAATCCACTTATCTACCTTCTGCAGCTCTGCCAGCCAGGAAGGCCTACTCAGGACCCAATTTAAAGTCCTTTCAGACTGCCAAGTTTAGGGGCAAGGCCAGAGGTTCTTCTACCGCTGCCAGAGGTGCTAGAGGTAAACCACGCCAACCAGCGACTGCTGGGTCACAGTAACAGAGCTCAGACTCTGCTTCCTCAAAACTTTCTGCATGACGGTGGACCGCGAAGCCTGGGAGACAGGCAAGTGGGAGGCTGGCTACAATTCTTCAGTCAGACCTGGACATGATTTTGCCAGGATCCCTGGGTCATAGACCTTATATCCCAGGGCTACAGACTGGAGTTCCAGGATCTCCCACCTTACAGATTCTTCAAATCAGGCTTACCAGTTTCACAAGAAGCAAGAGTAACCTTACAAAAAGCCATTCAAAAACTGTTACAGACCCAGGTCATTGTTCCAGTTCCACCTCATCTACTATTCCAGCTTGTTTGTAGTTCCGAAACCGGACGGTTCGTTAAGACTGATTCTGAATCTCAAATCATTGAATCCATACTTACGAGTCTTCAAGTTCAAGATGGAATCTGAGAGCTGTGATCTCAGGTATGGAAGAGGGGGAATTCCTAGCGTCTCTGGATGTCAAGGATGCGTACCTTCACATTCGGATCTGGCCGCCTCATCAGACTTATCTACGGTTTGCACTGCAGGACCTTCACTACCAGTTTCAGGCCCTGCCATTTGGTCTCTCCATGGCATCGAGGGTGTTCACCAAAGTGATGGCAGAGATGATGATGTTACTCAGCAGACAGGGAGTAAATGTAATTCCTTACCTGGTTGATGTTCTGATAAAAGCTGCGTCCAGGTATCAGTTGTTGGAGAACATTGGTCTCACGACCAGATTACTCCTGGATCATGAGTGGATTTTGAACCTACCAAAATCTCACCTAGAACCACCGCAGAAGCTTCATTTCCTGGGAATGATACTGGACACAGAGTCTCAGAGAGTGTGCCTTCCCTTGGGAAAGGCAATGTGATCCAGTCGATGGCTTGGGCTGTCTTAAAGCCAACCCAAATCTCAGTACATCTGTGCATCTGCCTTCTGGGGAAAATGGTGGCTTCTTACGAAGCAATTCAGTACAGAAGCTTTCATGCGAGGGCTTCTAGCTGGATCTGTTGGACAAATGGTCCAGGTCGCATCTTCACATGCATCAGCGGATTTGTCTGTCACCAAAAACCAGGATTTACCTCCTGTGGTGGCTACAAACTTCTCACCTGGTGGAGGGTCGAAGGTTCGGGATTCAGAATTGGATTCTGCTAACCACAGATGCAAGCCTCAGAGGTTGGGGTGCAGTCACCCAGGGGGTGCAGTTTCAAAAAAGATGGTCAAGTCGGGAAATCGCTCTTCCAATAAAATCCTGGAAATCAGGGCTATCTACAATGCCCTTCTGTAGGCCTCATCTCTTCTTCAGAATCAGGCTATTCAAGTTCAGTCGAACAATGTGACAGCGGTGTCTTACATCAACCGAAAAGGGTGGAATGAAAAGCAGGGCCGCAATGTCAAAGGTGTCAAGAATTCTCTTCTAGGCGGAAAAAGACACTGTGACATTGTTGGCGATCTTAATTCCGGGAGTAGACAACTGGGAAGCAGACTTCCTCAGCAGACACAACCTGCACCCGGGGGAATGGAGCCTCTGCCTGCAGGTGTTCCAGTGGCTGACACGTCGGTGGGGTTATCCACAAATCATCATGATGGCCTCTCGACTCAACAAGAAGATCAAGCGGTATTGTTCCAGTTAGAGGGACCCACAAGCTGTAGAGGTTGATGACCTGACAACTCCGTGGGTCTACCAGCTGGTGTACATATTTCCTACCATTCGTCTGATCCCAAGAGTTCTCAAAAGAATAAAAAAGGGTTCAAGCAATTCTCGTTTGCTCCGCACTGGCCACGAAGGGCCTGGTATGTGGATCTTCTCTAGATGCTAATAGAAGATCTGTAGCCTCTGCCTCTTTGAGAGGATCTTCTGCAACAGGGCCTGTTCATCTATCAAGACTTACCATGGCTACATTTGACGGCATGGCAGTTGATCGGCTAATCCTAGCCAGGAGAGGGATTCCTGACAAGGTTATCCCGACTATAATCCAAGCCAGGAAGGGGGTAAAATCAAAACATTACCATCATATCTGGAAGAAATATGTCTCTTGGTGTGAGAGCAGACAATATTCTACGGTGGAATTTCATCTGGGACGTTTCCTGCTTTTTCTGCAGTTGGGAGTTGACGTGGCTCCATAAAAGTTCAGATTTCGGCCTTGTCTATTTTCTTTCAGAAACAATTGGCATCTCTCCCTGAGGTTCAGACGTTCTTGAAAGGTGTTTTTCACATCCAACCTCCCTTTGTGCCTCCAACGGCACCTTGGGATCTCATTTTGGTTCTGACTTTCCTCCAATCGGACTGGTTTGAACCGTTACAGGAGGTAGACGTAAAGTATCTTACATGGAAGACCATCACGCTGTTGGCATTGGCTTTGGCAAGGCATGTGTCGGAGCTGGGCGACTTGATTTTCCATGAGGACAGAGCTGAACTCAGGACTCGTCAGCAATTCCTTCCTAAGGTGGTGTCGGCATTTCACATCAACCAGCCAATTGTGGTCCCGGTTGTTACTGACACCTCTGCTGCTTCAAAGTCCTTGGATGTTGTAAGGGCTTTGAAGGTTTATGTAAAGCGAACTGCTAGTCACAGGAAATCGGACTCGCTGTTTGTTTTATATGATGCCAACAAGACTGGGTGTCCTGCTTCAAAGCAGTCAATTGCTCGTTGTATCGGGCTCGCTATCCAGCATGCTTATTCCATGGCAGGCTTGCCGATTCCAAAATCTGTACAAGCCCACTCTAGTAGGTCGGTGGGTTCCTCTTGGGCGGCTGCCCGGGGTGTCTCGGCATTACAGCTCTGCCAAGCAGCTACTTGGTTGGGTTCCAACACGTTTGCCAAGTTTTACAAGTTCGATACCTTGGCCTCTGAGGACATTCAGTTTGGTCAGTCAGTTCTGCAGGAACCTCAGCACTCTCCCACCCAGTTTGGGAGTTTTTGTACTTCCCCATGGTACTAAATGGATTCCCAGTATCCCCTAGGACGTAAGAGAAAATAGGATTTTAATTACCTATCGGTAAATCCTTTTCTTGTAGTCCATAGTAGGATGCTGAGCGCCCGCCCTGTGCTTCGTTCTTCCTGCAAGGTTACTTGTTAACTACTGGTGTTTGGTTCAGCTGTTGCTGTTCCGTTTTTCAAGTTTGGTTAGCACTGCTTTCCTCTTGTTCTGGTTGTGCTGGTTCGAAATATCACCACTTTCCTTATCTATATCCTTCTCTCAAAGTATGTCTGTCTCCTCGGGCATAGTTTCCTAGACTGAGTCTGGTCGGAATGGCATAGAGGGAGGAGCCAGCACACGTTATCAAACTTCCATAGTGCCCATGGCTCCAAGTGGACCCATCTATACCCCATGGTACAAAATGGATTCACAGTATTCCCTACAGACTACGAGAAAAGGATTTACCGGTAGGTAATTTAAATCCTATTTTTACAGTCTCTGCATCTGGGATTTGGCATTAAGGCCTCCAAAGATCCAGTTTCAATTGACTCAGCAGTAAAACAAGAGACTAGCAGCTAATCTAAAGATGAACAGCCCCGCACACTACTTACACTTGTACTGATCACCTGGAGCAGTAAAATATTGTGTGGAAATACACTTGAGTTTGAACAAGAGAATAAAAAACGTTGCTTGATAGATATTTGATAAACTCTCAATTCATATAAATCATCCTTTAGAAAATTGGCACTCAGTTGTTGTGGATGGACCAGTTCCCCAGAAGGGGAGGATTATAACCCTCACAGAATAGAGATCTCTTAGAAAAAAGGAAATAGACTGTAATACTGTGGGAATCATTTACTTTATCTTATGCCAAATAAGGTCATTATTATACAACAGTAAAGGGCCCCAACTGCGCACAAAGAACTTAAGACTACCCGGGTCAGTTCATAATATGATAGTAAATATATTGTAAGAGTATATGTTGTAACTATGGTCATGTATATGCTGCGTGCTTTTGCTTGGTGATAGTATGCAAAGTAATTACTTGTATTCATACAGCTCTATATTTTGCTTATACCCTGGATTCATGTTGCATACTGATAACTATACAAAAGTTCATTAGTATGGTATAAAGTCTTTCTGGAGAAAACTCCATACCTGGTGAGTTATCATTGACATTAAGGAGGTATCGGAAACCTGAAGAGGAATACCGAGTGTGATTAAAGGTATAATGTATACGTGAATACCTGAGTATTTTAGTACATGTGTAGCATCATCTTTCAATAAAACAACACCTACAGTAGGCGATCCCAAGCTTGCCTAATACATACCCACATCAATGAAAACAGATTAGGTGAAGGCACAGTAATTAGTCAGTTACCATCTTTCCCAGACCCAAGGGTGGGTTACATACATATGTGTCCTGATTCCTACCATGTATCTAACCATGTCTCTGCTCTGTGAAGAGACCTCCTCATGTCAGATGTAGAGCATGCAGTGTTGAGGGATGAGCAGTGCACTCTGAGGGAGACCCAGCAGATGTATCAAGCCTTGGATAGAGATAAAGTGACGAAGTTGCCCATCTTGTAACTGTCAGTTATCTAGCATAAGGGGACATTTACTAAGCAGTGAAAAGAGCAGAGAAGTGAGCCAGTGGAGAAGTTGCCCCATCAACCAATCAGCAGCTCTGTATAATTTTATAGTATGCAAATTATAGATGTTACTTCAGTGCTGATTGGTTGCCATGGGCAACTTCTCCACTGGCTCACTTCTCCGCTCTTATCACTGCTTAGTAAATGTCCTCCATAGTCTGTGAAATGACAGTATATATTTTGTGATAATCATTCCTCCTGATATTACCTGACCTATGGCATGTGGTCCAATGTCTAATGATCATCTCTGTGCTTCAATGGGATGCAGTCAAAATGTTGACATTTACAATGATGACAATCGTAACTCAACGTGTGAAATGTTGACTTTCTGGACAGAACGGAGGGTTAGGTTTAGGCTACAGCGGCAGAGGGTTAGGGTTAGGCTATGGCAGCGGAGGGTCAGGGTTAGGCTGTGGCAGTGGAGGGTTAGGCTATCAGAGGGGAAGGTTAGGTTTAGGCTGCAGCAGCGGAGGGTCAAGGTTAGGCTGTGGCAGTGGAGCGTTAGGCTATCAGAGGGGAAGGTTAGGTTTAGGCTGCAGCAGCAGAGGGTCAGGGTTAGGCTGCTGCCGCAGAGGGTTAGGGTTAGGCAATCGGAGGGGAGGGTTAGGGTTAGGCTAGATAAATGATAAGTAGATCTGGTTGGCTGCTATGGGCAACATCTCCACTTCTATAAACCCACACCTTAGCAAATATACACCCAAGAGAGAACATCATGTCAAGAGGCTTTAATGATGTAATTAAATAGGGACATTTCTGTATATTATTCATGGTGTTGGTATCACACAAAAGTTTAGATCTATCTAACTTGCCATGTAGACTTTATGGGCGGAATGTAATGAAGTCCAAGTTCAGCGGCCATGCAGGAAGCCAGCCGAACTTGGACATTACTTTAAAGGGGCAATAATTTACAAGGCTAAACCATACCTTGTAAATGACTGCCCCTTTAAAAAAAAAGTTTTGACGGCATCCCGCACAGCGGCTCAACCAGGACTTCAGTACATCCGGCCCACATGTCATATATGTTGCTTTTTAATGACTGATCTGGGGACCTGTAACCTAGAACATCTTTACCTTTATCTCATTTGTAAAAGTTTAAATAAGTGAATAAACCACTTTAGTGTAGTGTAAATGTCACACCCTTCATAGGCTGTCAAAGGAAATAATTCAAATTTTTTTAGTTTGGGAAAAATAAGTTTATTTGAAAATCCATTTTTTTTAAACAAGGAAAGAAAGCAAACAGCTGCCAATTGTAATCTGCCTCCGCCACGACATTTACAGCCTGTCTGACATTTCAGCTGCTATCAATGAGATGTAGAGAATCCTCCCTAAGGGAGCCAGTGTTATTTCTGCAGCTAATTGACTGGCTGACACCTTCATTCATAAAGCAAGATATTGGTGGCTGTTTACCATGCATGATGACTTCAGCAATTTATGACTTTCAGTAAAGCAAAGAATATTGATGTCCTCACAAGCTTGTAAAAGGTTTTGCGTGACTCCATTCATTTGGTCTTAGAGAAAACACAGTAGCAGACGGACCACACACAAATACTGCAATGCTCAGAATTTGTGCAGTGACTGATGTGTACGTGTACGTGCTAAATATATAACAGTGGAAATCCCTATGATGCAGAACCTACAGGTATGCTGTTATGACTAGCTGTTAGTACCTAGTAAAGTACCATAATATAGCTTAAAGTACCCGAATCAGGAACTCACTGTGGAAGCAGTCATTGTATAAATCAAAACAAAGTAGCTTATTCCTCAGCAATGTCATTAGGTCCAGAATAATACATTATTCTCGTGAATAGACATGGATCAATTAATTCATTTTTACTCACAATAAATAAATAAATAAATAAATAAATCATGCCTATTGGAGAATGAGGCCAATCAGGAATTATGGAATATTAAGGAGCCAATCATCAATCACCATCAAATGTACCATGCTATATGAAAGTTGAGCTTATAACCAGGAATCGTGGGACCCAGAACAAATGAAAAAAGCAGGGCTCTCACTTCTTTGGTTCCACATCCACCAAAGGTGAAGGGCAGAGACATAAATATGGTGAGGGAGCATAGACACATGTAGAGAAGCAGAGACACCGTTTTGTGGCAGGAACAGAGACACAGATGTGAGGAGGGAGCAGAGACAGATGTGTGAAGGGGGCAGAAAAACAGATATGAGGAGAGGGCAGAGGAAGAAACAGTAAAGGGGACAGTGGGACAGACTGTATAGGAGAGAGGGGCAGAGGTACCACTGTGCACACAGCAGTCAGTCACAATCTCACAATTCCATCTTCAGTGTAGTGCACACTGTCTTGGGCCAATCAGAGCTGGGGCTCCAGTCCCTGCAGTGGCCCCCTGATGGCAGCCTTGCTTATAACCTCTTAACAGGGTCCCTGTTGGAGCTTGACATTAAAAGAAAAAGTGTCCAAGTGTGTAGGGGTGTGGCCACTCCTGGTTGCAAATAGCTGCAGGTTCTTCACAGGCTGGAGGTGGCATGGCTACACCACCTGGGCACTTTTCTGCCAGACGGAGGGCCCCTTGTCAGCCTGGCCCCTCTCATTAGTATGCATCCCATACCCAAGTACCTCCAATGCCCCCTGATGGTGGCCCTGTCTCACTAATCTCTGGACTACACGTAGTATTGGAAGATGTCAGAGGATGTGACTAGCCTGGACTACAGTACAAGCTTGCATTTGCTATATATTGCCTATCTGGTTTATGTTTTCCTTGTTTTTACTAACATATTTTATTTATTATTATTACCAGTTATTGATATAACGCACACATATTCTGCAGCGCATTACAGAGAATGTTTAGCCATCAGTGGAGCTTACACTCTATATTCCCTACCACATGTACACACATTCACAATAGCGTTAGTTTTTGTTAGGAGCTAATAAACCAGTATATTTTTGGATTGTGGGAGGAAACCAGAGTACCCAGAAGAAATCATGCACGGGGAGAATATACAAACTCCACACAGTTAGGCCATAGTGGGAATCGAACTTATGACCTCAGTGCTGTGAAGCAATAATGCTATCCAATACACCATCTGTGCTGCCCATATTTTATAACCTCACTATAATACACTGACAGCTGCAAAACACAATTGTTTTCTGTATTGCTCATTATTACCATTAGCTCCCTGATTGTAGATATAAACAAGCAAATCATTATTATATCAACTGGTATATTAGTCAAAATGTTGCAAGAATTTTTTGTTGCACAGGGAACCAATGGTTGCATGTTTTGAAAACCCCCAGAAATCTTTAGTCATTTATACAGCAGAAATGGGATATGTCATAGAATACAATGTGTCAGCAAGTCACTGCAACCTCATTCCTGTCAGAGCTAATGAATGTAATAATAAATTCAGCAAATTGTTACCATAACACTCTCCTAGGGGAAGAGAAATTCTATTAACAACTATCAAATGTTGATGATAGTTGAAGAATGATGCAGAAGTTTTCTGAGAAAGTGGTTGAGGAGCTAGCCATTGCTCCAATTTATGGACCGACAATGGGGGCATTATGCCTGACTTCCCCTATAGTCCCATCTGATTATGATGATCCACTGGTATATTGTCAGAGGGTCCTTTTCCGGAGGTGGGATTAGAAAAATTTGCCACTGCAACACTTTCCTGTGCCCTGCCTGTGTCTGTCCCTTATCCTTTAGGATGTAAACTCTAACAAGCAGCACCCTCTACCCTTGTATTCTCCTTTCTAACACTAGACTCCTGTGTGTACCTCCCCCAGGTGCTACTTATCACTGATACAAACTGACTGTTACTCAAGCCCATGCTCTTGAGCACTGGTGTACCTCCCCCAGGTGCTACTTATCACTGATACAAACTGACTGTTACTCAAGCCCATGCTCCTGAGCACTGGTGTACCTCCCCCAGGTAATACTTATCACTGATACAAACTGACTGTTACTCAAGCCCATGCTCCTGAGCACTGGTGTACCTCCCCCAGGTAATACTTATCACTGATACCATTACCTACTGACTGTTACTCAAGCCCATGCTCCTGAGCACTAGTGTACCTCCCCCAGGTGCTACTTATCACTGACACAAATTGTCTGTTACTCAAACTGATGCTCCTGAGCACTGGTGTACCTCCCCCAGGTGCTACTTATCACTGACACAAATTGTCTGATACTCAAACTGATGCTCCTGAGCACTGGTGTACCTCCCCCAGGTGCTACTTATCACTGATACAAACTGACTGTTACTCAAGCCCATGCTCCTGAGCACTGGTGTAACTCCCCCAGGTAATACTTATCACTGATACAAACTGACTGTTACTCAAGCCCATGCTCCTGATCACTGGTGTAACTCCCCCAGGTAATACTTATCACCGATACCTACTGACTGTTACTCAAACTGATGCTCCTGAGCACTGGTGTACCTCCCCCAGGTGGTACTTTTCACTGACACAAATTGTCTGATAGTCAAACTGATGCTACTGAGCACTGGTGTACCTCCCCCAGGTGGTACTTATCACTGACACAAATTGTCTGTTACTCAAACTGATGCTCCTGAGCACTGGTGTACCACCCCCAGGTGGTACTTATCACTGACACAAATTGTCTGTTACTCAAACTGATACTCCTAATCACTGGTGTACCTCCCCCAGGTGGTACTTATCACTAACCCATATTGTCTGTTACTCAAGCCCATGCTCCTGAGCACTGGTGTACCTCCCCCAGGTGGTACTTATCACTGACACATATTGTCTGTAATTACTCAAACCCATGCTCCTGAGCACTGGTGTACATCCCCCAGGTGGTACTTATCACTGACACAAATTGTCTGTTACTCAAACTGATACTCCTTATCACTGGTCTACCTCCCCCAGGTGGTACTTATTACTTATAAAAACTGTCTTGTCAATAACTGATCTGCAATTCTATGCTCTATTTATACTCTATCAATGTGTTATTGATTGGTCATTGTATGGCAAAATTATGTTTTATTATTTGTTGTCTGTAGTGAAGGCTAGTGGTTAGTGGCATTGGTGGAAGGGTAGTGATGGAGCAATGGCATCATCATTGGCTCCACCCCCTGCTATATATAATGACTACCAACATTGGAAAGCGGGGGTCAGGGGGGCCTGATGACATGATTAAGAAGTGGACAGCAGCGGGCATTTGCAGGAAGTCTCCAGGAGACTTACCTACCCTTCCAGGCATCGGGGAGAACCACCTACAGTTTGGTAGTCTCACGGACAATCTGGAAGGGTAGGCAAGTATACTGCGAATTGTCTAATACTGTTAAATGTGTTCTTTGAGCCACACCCCCTAAGTACAGAGCTGTGGACAATTGTGGTACCTAAAATACAAACATAGTAGGACTGCGCTGGTGAAAAAGTTGTATTTAATTATACCAAAGAATGAATATATATATATAAGTCCAAAATCAATCCGGCACTCAAAGAGTCAAAAAACATTCACCTGTGTGCCCTTGCTAAAATAAACACATCTGCTACAGTTCAGAACAGTCCCCATTCAGAACAAGCACGGCACTCCAGGACTTAGTGAAAAAATATTTATGTAAACACAGAATTAGAATATCTGTACATCACCATATAGCACTTAGCCTTCATAACAATGCTGCATTTCGGGCCCCGCAGGGTCCCTTCTTCAGGTTGATGCAAGTGCTGAAAAAAAGGAACATGTGTTTGTTTGTTCCTTTTTTTCAGCACTTGCATCAACCTGAAGAAGGGACCCTGCGGGGCCCGAAATGCAGCATTGTTATGAAGGCTAAGTGCTATATGGTGATGTACAGATATTCTCATTCTGTGTTTACATAAATATTTTTTCACTAAGTCCTGGAGTGCCGTGCTTGTTCTGAATGGGGACTGTTCTGAACTGTAGCAGATATATATATATATATATATATATATATATATATATTTAAAAATAGGGGGGAGATTATTGCGCCACTTGTGTACAACACCAATAAACTAAGAACCACGTGTAGTTGAAATAAATGACACTCCCTAAGGGTTAATACAGGGCGTCAGCTGTCCCCCAAAACACAGGGATGGTGGTTACCTGAAGCAACGGAAAAAACACACACAGGGGGGTGGGGGATATAGCGACCAACGGTGTCTTAAATTAATTCAATAAAAGTGGATCTAAAAGTATATAAAAACTGACCAAATCAGATAAATCTGAAAAATGGGAATTTATTTATACATTAAAACAGACAATGATTACACAACTATACTAAAAATTATTAAAATTTGAACAGCAAATCTTCTTAAAAAATGGGATAAAAACAATAGACACAATGCAATATAATACCAGTTAAAATGTATGTTAAAATATGTAAAACAACTTTAACTTAACTTGGTATGAGGTCACTGCCAGGTAGCCCAACGCGTTTCGTCATTCAGACTTCATCAAGGGGTAAAGGCAGAGTGGGACCGAGCTTCTATTTATACCAGTACTAGTCTCATAATAATTATGACATCACTTCCTGTTAATTAATCAAGGTATTGTAAAATAGGTTAAAAACTTCTATTTACATATGTCCAGTGGCCTTATTTTGTAGTGTATGTGTACAGTATTTGCACAGCAGGTTTGATGTTGGAGAGCTTAAAAAACTCTCTTGTAAAGGCGTCGGCGGATCTTTTCCGCCCCACTTCCGGTTTTCGTCCGTCACGTCATTTCCGCCCCACTTCCGGTATGCGATTGCGCGTGCGCCCGCGGCTGCAGACTTTTCTTTTAGAGACCAACAGTTCTGTGAATCTTACTCTCCAGGACTTCCTTGCGGCGGCCATCTTTATAAGGATTTGTTCCTATATAGTTTCACACGGCGGCCATGTTTGGGGAGTCCATAATCAGGGACATTTGTCTTAGTTCTCCAGTGTATTATGCATAAAAATAGATAGCAAAACGGGGATTAGTCAGTAATCAATTCAATGGTGACCGTAACATTAAATAAATCACTGTAAACTATATTACACACTGCTGAGTAATTAATAGTATCAGGATATATAGATATATATAAAGTGCAGAGTGCAGAATTAAAGGTAAGGGTGGATATATAAATATACATATATATATAAAGTGCTAAGTGCAAAATTAAAGGTACTAATAAATTATTATTAAGATGCAGATAGTGTGAGTAATACTAAACTGACATGCTCATGTAGGCTATTTAACATCAGGTTGGTTACAGTACCTGATCTTCCCAGATGGTCTCCCTGGTCTGGTACTGATCAGGCCCGACACTGCTTCGCTTCCAAGATCGGACGAGATTGGGCCTTTCCAGTGTGGTCTGACTGTAATAATAACTTTTTACCGTACATGTGTCAAATTTAATATATCAATATAGCTGTGAAGTATTGAAGAATACAGTGCGGGAATGGTGTGGATGGGAATAGGGTAGGAGAAGGAGGGGTAGGGGGTACAGGACCAGGGGGAGGGAGGAGAGGGTAGTGGGGGGAGGGGGGTGGTGTGAGGGAATGGGGGGGGGGAAGTAGATATGGTGAGGATCCAACCGTGATGATCCACCGGCTATAATTTTCACAGGAACGGAGCGATTTCATAATAGTAATTGAATCCCTTCGGGTGGAGTGTTTGTAATTGAAAAATCCAATACATTTCTCTACGTGAGAGTTTATTGGCCAGGTCGCCACCTCTTTCTCCCAGCTTCACAAGTTCGATCGCTTTAAAAGTTAGTGCCTCCGGATTGGAATTATGTGCAAGGTTGAAGTGTTTAGATACTGCGTGGTTTTCCATTTTGTTTTTTATATTGCGTACATGTTCTTGTATCCTCATTTTGAGCGGTCTTTTTGTTTTTCCCACATATTGTTTTCCGCAGTCACATTCTAATAAATAAATCACAGATTGTGTATTGCAGTTTATGAAGTCCTTAATCTTGTATACCTCCTTCTTTTCTGTGTCTGTGAATGTTTTCCTTACTGGGTGTAGGTACTTGCAGATGTTGCATCGGCCACATTTAAAGGAACCAGTGCATTTCGGTATTCTTGATTCTTCTTCAACTTTCTTGTGCAGCATACTGGGGGCCAGGATATCTTTTAGATTTTTAGATTTCCTGAAGACGATCTCAGGGCGAGGAGGCAGTATTTCTTTGAGGACTGGGTCCATTAATAGGATTCCCCAGTGGTTGCTTAGTGAGTCTCTAATAACTTTTTCATGACGGTTAAAGGTGGTGATAAACGGAACGGATTCTTTCTTGGTTTTTTTAGGTTTATATTCTAGCAGTGTTGATCTCTCTAGAGCCTTTGCTTTGACGGCTGCTTCTTCCACGATGGTAGCTGGGTATTCTTTGTTCTTGAATCTCTCTTTGTACTTCTCTATTTGGGTGTCACATTCTTCCTGGTTGCTGCAATTCCTCTTTATTCTATTAAATTGGGAAAAGGGGATGTTGTTTTTCCATTTCTTCAAGTGGTTACTTTTATAGTGCAGGTAACTGTTTATGTCAACCTGCTTGATGTAGTTCTTGGTTTTGACTCTTCCTTCCATCCCTGTTAGGATCACATCGAGAAATTCAATTGACTCTTTATTAAGTTTAGAAGTAAAAATGAGATTCATCTCGTTGGTACTTAGGAATTCCAGGAAGTTAAAAAAGCATTCTTCCGTACCGTCCCAAACAATTAAAATGTCGTCTATGTAACGACGATAAAAGACGATGTGGTTCTTAAAATCATGGTTACCATAGATAAAATTCTTCTCCCAGCTACCCATAAAAAGATTAGTGAAACTCGGAGCAAAAATCGTGCCCATTGCAGTCCCACAGCGTTGTAAATAAAAATGATCTAAAAACTTAAAATAATTGTGCTGAAGAATAAAATACATGACGTCACATATAAAATCTTTATGGATGGCTGTTAGTGAGGTGTCGATTTCCATAAATTCTCTACACGCTGTTACACCTTTCTTGTGGTCTATACAAGTGTATAATGATTGCACATCTATTGTTGCCCAACTGTAGGTGTTTTTCCATTCAAAGTCTTTTAGGGAGTTCAACACAGCAGTAGTGTCCTTTAAATATGACGGCAGCTCTTTCACATAGGGTTTCAGGAAGACATCAACGTACTCTGATAAATTTGATGTGAGCGAGTCAATGCCCGCCACGATGGGTCTTCCGTGTGGATTGGTCAAGTTCTTATGGATTTTGGGCAAGAAATAAAAAATAGGGGTAGTGGGGTCTGATTTCATTAGAAATTGAAATTCTTCCTTTGTAATTATCTCAGTTCGTAGACCGTGTAATAGAAGTGTTCTTAGTTCTCCGACAAACACATCTTTGGGGTCACCAGACAGTTTAGTATATGAGACATCTTCTCCCAATAGTCTCAGTGCTTCCTTGGTATATTTCTCACGGTCCATGATAACCAGGCCCCCCCCTTTATCAGCATGTTTTATTACAATTCCCTTATTTTTCTGTAGCTTTTTTAAAGCCTCACTCTCCCGGTTGGTGATGTTCTTCTCTTTAATTTTCTCCAAGTTGGTCTCACATAAGTCCTTTTTAACCAGTTCATAAAAGATGCTTACATTACTCCCCTTTGACTCCAATGGATAAAATTTTGAGGTCGGTTTTAGACCTGATTTTGACTGATTTTCATAGTTGCTGATCACAGCATCCTCTTTTCTCAGAAAATGTCTTTTGAGTGTCAACTTTCTGATAAATTTGTTTAAGTCGATAAAGGTCTCAAATTTGTTGAGACCCCCCGTGGGTGCAAACGTTAGGCCTTTATTCAGTAAGGATATTTCTGGTTCCGACAGTTTGTGTTCTGATAAATTAAAAATTCCTTTGTCCTTTGTTTCTGTCACTAGAATGTTCTTTTTTTGTTCTCGTTCCCTCCTGCTGCCCCGTTTTCCTCTTCTTCTGTGTATCTTCTTTTGAGAGGTGAAGCATGGTGAACATCTTCCTTCAGGGGGTTTCTTGTGGCTTCTTTTGGTCGTGTTCCTGTTCTTTGGGTTAAAAAAGTCTGATCACTTTTAGAGTTAAGTCTTTGTAGTGCTGTAAATCTATTCTGCATCCTTAGTGTTGGAGATGGTGTATTCATTTCTGGATTCCGTAGTGGTTTACCTTTAGTTGGTACGGTTTTCCAGTATTGTCTATTTGTTCGATTCACTTGTTGGTTCATGGTTCCAAACCTGCTCCAGTTTTTTATTTTTCCTTGTTCATAGTCCATCTTGTCCCTGAGAATTTTTTTCTCCTTATTCTTAGTGACCTCTTCTTCGATGTGTTCCATTTTTCTGTAGAGAACCTTTTCATTAATCTTGTAATCCTCTTTATCTTTGAAGGGTTCAAGTTCACTTTCTTTGCACTTGATGTTCTTCTCTAATTCTAAGAGGGAGTTCTTCTTCTCATCAATCAGCAATTTCATTAGGTCAATGGAACAATTGTGTAATGTTTTATCCCATTTTTCTAAAAAGGCTGCATCCAGGTTGCCGAATGTGGGTTGTTTTAGGAGTCTTAGCCCCCTTGGAATTCTATCAACTGAAATATAGTGCTCTAGGCCCTTTATATCCCACCATGTTTTTACTTCTTTGGTGAGGAGTCTTTCTATGCCCCAAAATAATTCATCTAGATCACCTGGTGGGGAGGGTTCACTAGATTGCTGTTTCTCATTAAATATTTTTTGGCACCAGTTTTGTCTCTTGGTTGCCCGATCTGAGTTTCTCCACATTCTAAAGTGGGTTGTAGTGCACCAGGCAGCAAATAAAAATGAATACCAGAGAAATTTAAAAATAGGGGGGAGATTATTGCGCCACTTGTGTACAACACCAATAAACTAAGAACCACGTGTAGTTGAAATAAATGACACTCCCTAAGGGTTAATACAGGGCGTCAGCTGTCCCCCAAAACACAGGGATGGTGGTTCCCTGAAGCAACGGAAAAAACACACACAGGGGGGTGGGGGATATAGCGACCAACGGTGTCTTAAATTAATTCAATAAAAGTGGATCTAAAAGTATATAAAAACTGACCAAATCAGATAAATCTGAAAAATGGGAATTTATTTATACATTAAAACAGACAATGATTACACAACTATACTAAAAATTATTAAAATTTGAACAGCAAATCTTCTTAAAAAATGGGATAAAAACAATAGACACAATGCAATATAATACCAGTTAAAATGTATGTTAAAATATGTAAAACAACTTTAACTTAACTTGGTATGAGGTCACTGCCAGGTAGCCCAACGCGTTTCGTCATTCAGACTTCATCAAGGGGTAAAGGCAGAGTGGGACTGAGCTTCTATTTATACCAGTACTAGTCTCATAATAATTATGACATCACTTCCTGTTAATTAATCAAGGTATTGTAAAATAGGTTAAAAACTTCTATTTACATATGTCCAGTGGCCTTATTTTGTAGTGTATGTGTACAGTATTTGCACAGCAGGTTTGATGTTGGAGAGCTTAAAAAACTCTCTTGTAAAGGCGCCGGCGGATCTTTTCTGCCCCACTTCCGGTTTTAGTCCGTCGCGTCATTTCCGCCCCACTTCCGCCCCACTTCCGGTATGCGATTGCGCGTGCGCCCGCGGCTGCAGACTTTTCTTTTAGAGACCAACAGTTCTGTGAATCTTACTCTCCAGGACTTCCTTGCGGCGGCCATCTTTATAAGGATTTGTTCCTATATAGTTTCACACGGCGGCCATGTTTGGGGAGTCCATAATCAGGGACATTTGTCTTAGTTCTCCAGTGTATTATGCATAAAAATAGATAGAAAAATGGGGATTAGTCAGTAATCAATTCAATGGTGACAGTAACATTAAATAAATCACTGTAAACTATATTACACACTGCTGAGTAATTAATCGTATCAGGATATATAGATATATATAAAGTGCAGAGTGCAGAATTAAAGGTAAGGGTGGATATATAAATATACATATATATATAAAGTGCTAAGTGCAAAATTAAAGGTACTAATAAATTATTATTAAGATGCAGATAGTGTGAGTAATACTAAACTGACATGCTCATGTAGGCTATTTAACATCAGGTTGGTTACAGTACCTGATCTTCAATTACAAACACTCCACCCGAAGGGATTCAATGACTATTATGAAATCGCTCCGTTCCTGTGAAAATTATAGCCGGTGGATCATCACGGTTGGATCCTCACCATATCTACTTTCCCCCCCCATTCCCCCACACCACCCCCCTCCCCCCACTACCCTCTCCTCCCTCCCCCTGGTCCTGTACCCCCTACCCCTCCTTCTCCTACCCTATTCCCATCCACACCATTCCCGCACTGTATTCTTCAATACTTCACAGCTATATTGATATATTAAATTTGACACATGTACGGTAAAAAGTTATTATTACAGTCAGACCACACTGGAAAGGCCTAATCTCATCCGATCTTGGAAGCGAAGCAGTGTCGGGCCTGATCAGTACCAGACCAGGGAGACCATCTGGGAAGATCGGGTACTGTAACCAACCTGATGTTAAATAGCCTACATGTGCATGTCAGTTTAGTATTACTCACACTATCTGCATCTTAATAATAATTTATTAGTACCTTTAATTTTGCACTTAGCACTTAATATATATATGTATATTTATATATCCACCCTTACCTTTAATTCTGCACTCTGCACTTTATATATATCTATATATCCTGATACTATTAATTACTCAGCAGTGTGTAATATAGTTTACAGTGATTTATTTAATGTTACTGTCACCATTGAATTGATTACTGACTAATCCCCGTTTTTCTATCTATTTTTATGCATAATACACTGGAGAACTAAGACAAATGTCCCTGATTATGGACTCCCCAAACATGGTCGCCGTGTGAAACTATATAGGAACAAATCCTTATAAAGATGGCCGCCGCAAGGAAGTCCTGGAGAGTAAGATTCACAGAACTGTTGGTCTCTAAAAGAAAAGTCTGCAGCCGCGGGCGCACGCGCAATCGCATACCGGAAGTGGGGCGGAAATGACGCGACGGACGAAAACCGGAAGTGGGGCGGAAAAGATCCACTGGCGCCTTTACAAGAGAGTTTTTTAAGCTCTCCAACATCAAACCTGCTGTGCAAATACTGTACACATACACTACAAAATAAGGCCACTGGACATATGTAAATAGAAGTTTTTAACCTATTTTACAATACCTTGATTAATTAACAGGAAGTGATGTCATAATTATTATGAGACTAGTACTGGTATAAATAGAAGCTCAGTCCCACTCTGCCTTTACCCCTTGATGAAGTCTGAATGACGAAACGCGTTGGGCTACCTGGCAGTGACCTCATACCAAGTTAAGTTAAAATTGTTTTACATATTTTAACATACATTTTAACTGGTATTATATTGCATTGTGTCTATTGTTTTTATCCCATTTTTTAAGAAGATTTGCTGTTCAAATTTTAATAATTTTTAGTATAGTTGTGTAATCATTGTCTGTTTTAATGTATAAATAAATTCCCATTTTTCAGATTTATCTGATTTGGTCAGTTTTTATATACTTTTAGATCCACTTTTATTGAATTAATTTAAGACACCGTTGGTCGCTATATCCCCCACCCCCCTGTATGTATATATATATATATATATATATATACTAGGTGCTTCATCGCGCCCTACGGGCGCTCTTCACACCGTCGTAGGGGGCTACGCCCCCTTCTTTGTGTGGTTGAATATATGATTATATGGAGTATTACCTGCATTCCTACTGTTGTTAGAGGTAAAATATTGCGCAATGTAAGGGCAGCGGATGGTGATGGGGGCGTTGCCTCTTGCTACGGCGTGAACAGCGGCTGCAAGGCCCGATGTAGAGAATGTAGCGGGTGTGTGGGGGAGAGTGTCTGTAGATGCTGCAGGTGGAGGGGCGAATGGGGAAGGGAGTTGGGAGGTGCTGCGGGTGGGGTTGGGCGGGGGAGTGGGGTCCGGAGGTGCTATGGGTGGGGGAAGGGTGGGGGGTCGTGGGTGGGGAAGGGACAGTTGCGAGGGTTGCTGCGGTGTGGGGGAGGGTGTCTGTAGATGGTACGGGTGGAGGGGGTTTGATGCAGGGAGGGGGTGTGCGGATGGGTGAGGGGGCTGCGGGTGGTGGAGGGGCAGGTGCGGGGGTGCGTGGATGCTGCAGGTGGGGTTGGGAGGTGCCATGTGGGGGGGGGAAGCATGGGTGGTGCAGGTGGGAGAGGGGCAGGTGCGGTGGGGTGGGGGACGGGGTCCGAGGGCGGTAGGGGAGGGGCAGTTGTGGGTGTTCCGAGGGTGGGGGAGGGGTGGGTGGCATGGGTGGGGAAGGGAGGGGTGCGGGGTTTGCTGCTGTGTGGCGGAGGGTGTCTGTAGATGCTACGGGTGGAAGGGGGTTGATGGGGGTGGCGCAGATGGGTGAGGGGGTTGGGAGGTGCTGGCGAGGGGGGGAGGCTGCGAATGGGAGAGTGGATTTGGAGGCGGTGTGAATAGTGGAGGAGAGGGGGTGTGGTGGGGGAGGGGCAGGTGCAGGGCTGTTGGGGATGGAGTAAGGGTTCCGAAGGTGCTGAGGGTGGAGAAGGGGTTGATTGCTGAGGTGCGGTGGATGGTGGAGGGGTCCGGAGGTGCTGCGGGTGGAGAAGGGGCTGATTGCGGGGGTGTGGTGGATGGTGGAGTGGTCTGGAGGTGCTGCGGGTGGTGGAGGGGCAGGTGTGGGGGTGCGTGTAGGGGAGGTGGGGTGCTGCAGGTGGGGTAGGGGGTTGAAAGGTGCCGTGGGGGGGGGGGGAGAAGCATGGGTGGTGCGGGTGGAAGAGGGGCAGTTGCGGTGGTTTGGCAGATGGGGGAGGGGGTCTGGAAGTGCCGCGGGTGGTGGAGGAGCAGGTGTGGGGGTGCGTGGATGACACGGGTGGGGGAGGGGGGGTGCTGCAGATGGGGTAGGGGGTTGGGAGGTGCAGTGTCGGGGGGGGAGAAGCACGGGTGGAAGAGCGGCAGGCGCGGTGGTGTGGCGGATGGGGAGGCAGTCTGGAAGTGCCGTTGGTGGTGGAGGCGCAGTTGTGGGGGTGCGTTGATGCCACGGGTGGGGGAGGGGGGTGCTGCTGGTGGGGTAGGGTTTGGGAGGTGCCGTGTGGGGTGGGAGAAGCATGGGTGGTGCGGGTAAGAGAGGCAGGTGGGGTGGTTTGGCAGATGGGGGCAGGGGTCTGGAAGTGCTGCGGGTGGTGGAGGCGCAGTTCTGGGGGTAGCAGTGGGTGGGGGACGGGGTCCTATACACACACTAAAAAAGGAAAGGCGCCTGTGATAGAACCTGTGTTGAGATGCTATTTGCTGCTCTCAGAATAGGGTATTAGAGTCCCTATATAAAGTAAACAAACAAAAAAGGAAAGAGAGCGCAAATAGACTTGAATTATTCCATATTTATTATATCTAAAATTGCACATACACCAAAATTAGTTTAAACTATACCAATTGGCAACTGGATTTAAAACAACTTAGTACTTTAAAAATATATTTCATAGCATAGGATCCCTAACACTCGAATATCCTTATGGTTCCACTCAAGTAATACCCTACTGATTACCAGATAATTTTCACAGGTGTCCTTTAGTGAAATCAATGTAGAAAGAGTCCAAGAATGGTGAAAGACCCTTATTTATATCCACCAGTCACGTCCTGTGTGATAATACATGTATTTATACCGTAATCATGGTTATTGTTTCTTTTAAGAAAGAATTGAAACAGTTAATGTAGCAAATATACTGATGCTTCAGGTAGCTAAAAGTCAGTTTGTAAAGCAGGCTTTATCTCATATTGCAGCCTCTCTAGAGCGTCTCCGTCTGCCGCTCTCTACCTTAATCACTTATTGTGTTCAGAGTGGCTAGGCTTACCGCTTCCCGAGAGTTTTGGTCCACGGCGCCGGGATTGCGCGCACCGCCTGGCGTGTCCAAGGTGATTGTAGCTGCGGCGCCTGTGTTCACCTCTCAGTGCCCGACTGGACCGCTGGCTCCAGGCACGTGATCGGCAGCCACGGTCCCTGCTTTGCAAAGGGACCAATGCAGGTGGCTCCAGACCCAGGACCGGACTGTCCAATAAAGTGATTGATGCTGAAATCGGTGGCAACCAAATCCGTGAAGAGTGTTTGGATCCTAAAACACCCTAGGGTGTTTTAGAATCCAAACACTTTTCACGGATTTGGTTGCCACCGATTTCAGCATCAATCACTTTATTGGACAGTCCGGTCCTGGGTCTGGAGCCACCTGCATTGGTCCCTTTGCAAAGCAGGGACCGTGGCTGCCGATCACGTGCCTGGAGCCAGCGGTCCAGTCGGGCACTGAGAGGTGAACACAGGCGCCGCAGCTACAATCACCTTGGACACGCCAGGCGGTGCGCGCAATCCCGGCGCCGTGGACCAAAACTCTCGGGAAGCGGTAAGCCTAGCCGCTCTGAACACAATAAGTGATTAAGGTAGAGAGCGGCAGACGGAGACGCTCTAGAGAGGCTGCAATATGAGATAAAGCCTGCTTTACAAACTGACTTTTAGCTACCTGAAGCATCAGTATATTTGCTACATTAACTGTTTCAATTCTTTCTTAAAAGAAACAATAACCATGATTACGGTATAAATACATGTATTATCACACAGGACGTGACTGGTGGATATAAATAAGGGTCTTTCACCATTCTTGGACTCTTTCTACATTGATTTCACTAAAGGACACCTGTGAAAATTATCTGGTAATCAGTAGGGTATTACTTGAGTGGAACCATAAGGATATTCGAGTGTTAGGGATCCTATGCTATGAAATATATTTTTAAAGTACTAAGTTGTTTTAAATCCAGTTGCCAATTGGTATAGTTTAAACTAATTTTGGTGTATGTGCAATTTTAGATATAATAAATATGGAATAATTCAAGTCTATTTGCGCTCTCTTTCCTTTTTTGTTTGTTTCCTATACACACAGCATGATACTGGTCTGTACAGCATGGACATATACAGACACAGCGACTGCACTCCTGTCTGCACTCACCACTTGTGGCTTGGCTGGGCCCTGGCATTCCCATGGCCACTTCCTCACACAGCTGCAGAATGCTGTACACCGCCGACAACTCCTCCTCCGCTCCTCGGTGTCGTTATCCACAGAAGGCACTGACAGAGTCACCTCCTCACACAGCAGCACGGGGTCGGCAGGCGCAGCCTCTCCCGCTCCCCGGCGCCTCCGTCAGGTGGACAGTGGACCGGAATCCCCCAAGGCTGTCCCTTCCCCACACAGCTGCAGCGTGCTCTGGTCCCCCGCCGGAGCCTCCTCCAATCCCAGTCCAGTAAAAAGGTAGTGAAGAAGGAGCGTGGCGGCTTCCAGTGGCAGGCGCCCATAGGCAGCTGCCTAATGCTGGGGCCGGGCCTCACACTGAGCAGTTCCCCAGGCAGCATGGCGCCTGGAGAGCTGCTGGGAGGGGAGCGACTTTATGTGGAGCAGGGGGCAGGAGTGGCGTGAGGCTGGGCGCCTGCACACAGACAGGTGCGGGTGACGGGGATGTGGAAGTGGAGGGGGTTGCGGCGTTGTGCTGACGGCGTGTGGCGGTACAGTGTGGGCCGGGTGTATGAGAGAGGTTGTGGGGTGGGCGGCAGTGGTCTGTGCGGCCGTGGATGCGTGCGGCGTATTCCGTTACTGTGTGTCCGCGTCTGCAAGGTGATGCACAGACATGGGGCGGCAGGGAGGGGACGCAGAGACGCGGGGCTTTAGGGAGGGGACGCAGAGACGTGGGGCGGCAGGGAGGGGATGCAGAGACGTGGGGCGGCAGGGAGGGGACGCAGAGACGCGGGGCGGCAGGGAGGGGACGCAGAGATGCAGGACGGGGACGCAGAGACACAGGGCGGGGACCCAGAGACACGGGGCGGCAGGGCGGGGATGCAGAGACACAGGGCGGGGATGCAGAGACACAGGGCGGGGACGCAGAGACGCAGAGCGGGGACGCAGAGACGCAAGGACGGGACGCAGAGATGCAAGGAGGGGACGCAGAGGCACAAGGCGGGGACCCAGAGACGCGGGGCGGCAGGGTGGGGACGCAGAGACGCAGGGTGGGGACGCAGAGACGCAAGGAGGGGATGCAGAGACGCAAGGAGGGGACGCAGAGACGCAAGGAGGGGATGCAGAGACGCAGAGCGGCAGGGAGGGGACGCAGAGCGGCAGGGAGGGGACGCAGAGAGGCGGGACGCAGGGAGGGGATGCAGAGAAGCGGGAGGCAGAGATGCGGGCGGTAGGGAGGGGATGCAGAGAGGCTGGGTGGCAGGGAGGGGACGCAGAGACGCGGGGCAGTAGGGAGGGGATGCAGAGACGCGAGGCAGTAGGGAGGGGATGCAGAGAGGCGGGCCGGCAGGCAGGGGAGGCAGAGACGTGGGGCGGCAGGGAGGGGACGCAGAGATGCGGTGCTGCAGGGAGGGGATGCAGAGAGGTGGGGAGGCAGGGAGGGGATGCAGAGAGGCGGGGCGGCAGGGAGGGGATGCAGAGAGGTGGGGCGGCAGGGAGGGGATAGAGAGACGCGGGTCAGCAGGGAGGGGACGCCTTTTGGGTCAGCAGGGAGGGGACGCAGAGAGGCAGGGAGGGGACGCAAAGAGGCTGGGACGCAGAGAGGGGACGCAGAGACGCGGTGCTGCCTATGTACTCTCTCTCACCTTTGAGGTTGGGGCAGCGTCCACAGAACCAGGTGTACTGTCCCGCATCTCAGGCTTGTGCAGCCGGCAGGCCAGTCCCTGTGGTGTGCAGTCCGGGTCTCTGGGGATGGTGGGAGGCAACGTTGTCTTAGGTGTGCGGAGGAGGCGGCGGGTGTCTGTACACGGCGCAGGGAGGCCTATGAAGCCGCCATACACATTAGGAGGGACGGGTGGCGCAGGAGACGGACGGGGAGGCAGCAGTCAGGCGCGGGTGATGCTGCGCCGTAAGTGGCGGGACAGTGGGTCCCAGGCGCGGCTGCAGTGCGGGAGATGGCGCTGGGGGTGTGCGGAGGGCGGGAGGGGTGGTGCGGCCTGCGGCTGCTTGGTCGGCTGTGGTGCGGCCCAGCCACCGTGTCCGTGCTGCGGATGGGTGTGAGAGTCTGGGAGATGGTGGGCTTGTGCGGCGGGTGGGATTGGTGCTGTGGGGTTAGCGGGTGTGTGTGCTGATCCATTATGCGTCGGGTCTGGGCCGTCAGTGGCTGCATGTGGGAGCTGGTGGAGGGGAGTTTGGGGGTGTGTGCTGCGGGTGGCATTGGGGTGTAGGTTGCCATGGTTACCTGGCACTGTGGTGGGTCTGTCCCCTGGTGGTTTGTGGCTGGGGATGGTGGGGGGGATTGTGTGGCTGCTGCTCCCGTTCTGCTAGTGGTATGCTGGGACAGGGCAGGAGCTGCTAACTCCACCCAGCCCTGTGACTCCACCCAGCGTTAGAACTGCAGGCACAGAGTCACAAGGCAAATATATAGTAGATATATATACATATATATATATATATATATAGGAGATAAACACACACACACACACACACACACACACACTATGGGGGCAGTGTATATTTGGCACAGTGGGGCATTGTATACCTGGCCCTGGTGGGGGGGGGGCAATGTATATTTGACACAGTGTCGGCATTGTATATCTGGCACAGTGTCGGCATTGTATAGCTGGCACAGGGGGCCAATGTATATCTGGCACAGTGTGGGTATTGTATATCTGGGCCTGTGGGGGCAATGTCTATCTTCCACTGTGGGGGCAATTGTATAGCTGGCACTGTGGGGGCAATTGTATAGCTGGCACTGTGGGGGCAATTGTATAGCTGGCACTGTGGGGGCAATTGTACAGCTGGCACTGTGGGGGCAATTGTACAGCTGGCACTGTGGGGGCAATTGTACAGCTGGCACTGTGGGGGCAATTGTACAGCTGGCACTGTGGGGGCAGTGTATAGCTGGCACTGTGGGGGCAGTGTACAGCTGGCACTGTGGGGGCAGTGTACAGCTGGCACTGTGGGGGCATTGTATAGCTGGCACTGTGGGAGCAATTGTACAGCTGGCACTGTGGGGGCATTGTATAGCTGGCACTGTGGGGGGCATTGTATAGCTGGCACTGTGGGGGGCAGTGTATAGCTGGCACTGTGGGGGCATTGCATGCAGGAGGTGGTGCTGGGGTTGTGGGGAGGGGGGTTTAGGTGGTGTGCGGCTCGACGGCGGGTCCCGCGGCTGCATGCTGAAGGATAGTGCTGGGGTTGTGGGGAGGGGAGGATGTGTGCTGTGCGACGTCGGGTCCCGGCCAGCTTGTCCTGGAGCGGATGGCGGGTCCCGGGCAGCGTGTCGTGGAGCGGACGGCGGGCCCCGGCTAACGTGTTGTGGAGCGGCTGCATGCAAGAGGTGGGGTGCTGGGGTTGTGGGGGAGGGGGGGATCGGTGGTGTGCGGCTCGTCCGTGGTGCGGACGGCGGGTCCCGGCCAGCCTGTGTGTGCCGCGGCTGCATGCAGGAGGTGGTGCTGGAGTTGTGGGGAGGGGGGGGGGGGGGAATAGCTGGTGTGGGGTGAGGGTGTCTTGTGTGTGTGTGTGTGTGTGTGTGTGTGTTCGTCCGTTGTGCGGACGTCGTCTCTGGGGCTGCTGACTGCCTCTGGGGACTGGGGAAGGGAGGGTGCGGGTGTCATTGGGGTGTAGGTGGCTGTTTTGGGGGGTAAACCTAGGGAGGGGTGCATGGTTACCAGGCACTGTGCTGCGTCTGGCCACTGGTGGGTTGTCTGTGGAGATGGTATCCGGATTCTGTGGCTGCAGTGCTGCTCCCGTTAGTGGTGTGCTGAAACTCCCCCCCAGGCCTGTGACTCCACCCAGCGTTAGAGGGCCAGGCACAGACAAGGCAAATATATATGAGATATATATATATATATATAAAAACCACATCAATGTGGCAAACCACCGGCTGGTAATTTCAGAAACATACAGCACCATACATAAAAACAAAAACATTAAAAAATTTATATTCCTGCCTCTATGAGTACTGAGTTTTTGACTTGACCAGATATAGATATACAGGGATTAGTCTATCACACAGGTTCTCAAACTCGGTCCTCAGGACCCCACACGGTCCATGTTTTGCTGGTCCCCTGTAGATTTTTGAAATGTGACAGTTGGTGATACACAGTGCAGCTGCTGGGTGACATGGAAAACGTGAACCGTGTGGGGTCCTGAGGACCGAGTTTGAGAACCACTGGCTCTATCATAAGTAACAGTCCATATTATCCTCTGTTAATACTCACAGCAGTGAGACTTCAGTATTGTGAATTAAAGCTAGAGATGAGCGGGTTCGGTTTCTCTGAATCCGAACCCGCCAGAACTTCATGTTTTTTTTCACGGGTCCGAGCGACTCGGATCTTCCCGCCTTGCTCGGTTAACCCGAGCGCGCCTGAACGTCATCATGACGCTGTCGGATTCTCGCGAGGCTCGGATTCTATCGCGAGACTCGGATTCTATATAAGGAGCCGCGCGTCGCCGCCATTTTCACACGTGCATTGAGATTGATAGGGAGAGGACGTGGCTGGCGTCCTCTCCATTTAGATTATAAGAGACTGAGAGAGATTTACTGGAGCTGACTAGGAGGAGTACTGTTACTGTAGAAGTGTAGAGACTGAGTGGAGAGAGTTTACTAGTGAGGACAGTGCAGTTTACTTTATAATCCGTTCTCTGCCTGAAAAAAGCGATACACAGCACACAGTGACTCAGTCACATACCATATCTGTGTGCACTGCTCAGGCTCAGGCCAGTGTGCTGCATCATCTATTATCTATATATAATATTATATATATCTGTCTGACTGCTCAGCTCACACAGCTTATAATTGTGGGGGAGACTGGGGAGCACTACTGCAGTGCCAGTTATAGGTTATAGCAGGAGCCAGGAGTACATAATAGAGATGAGCGGGTTCGGTTTCTCTGAATCCGAACCCGCACGAACTTCATGTTTTTTTTCACGGGTCCGAGCGACTCGGATCTTCCCGCCTTGCTCGGTTAACCCGAGCGCGCCCGAACGTCATCATGACGCTGTCGGATTCTCGCGAGGCTCGGATTCTATCGCGAGACTCGGATTCTATATAAGGAGCCGCGCGTCGCCGCCATTTTCACACGTGCATTGAGATTGATAGGGAGAGGACGTGGCTGGCGTCCTCTCCGTTTAGAATAGATTAGAGAGACACTTGATTTACTAATTTTGGGGAGCATTAGGAGTACTCAGTACAGTGCAGAGTTTTGCTGATAGTGACCACCAGTTTTATTTATAATCCGTTCTCTGCCTGAAAAAAGCGATACACAGCACACAGTGACTCAGTCACATACCATATCTGTGTGCACTGCTCAGGCTCAGGCCAGTGTGCTGCATCATCTATTATCTATATATAATATTATATATATCTGATTATCTGTCTGACTGCTCAGCTCACACAGCTTATAATTGTGGGGGAGACTGGGGAGCACTACTGCAGTGCCAGTTATAGGTTATAGCAGGAGCCAGGAGTACATAATATATTATATAGTGAGTGACCACCAGACACACAGTGCAGTTTATTTAATATATCCGTTCTCTGCCTGAAAAAAGCGATACACACAGTGACTCAGTCAGTCACATACCATATCTGTGTGCACTGCTCAGGCTCAGGCCAGTGTGCTGCATCATCTATATATATTATATATCTGTCTGACTGCTCAGCTCACACAGCTTATAATTGTGGGGGAGACTGGGGAGCACTACTGCAGTGCCAGTTATAGGTTATAGCAGGAGCCAGGAGTACATAATATTATATTAAAACAGTGCACACTTTTGCTGCAGGAGTGCCACTGCCAGTGTGACTAGTGACCAGTGACCTGACCACCAGTATATATAATATTAGTAGTATACTATCTCTTTATCAACCAGTCTATATTAGCAGCAGACACAGTACAGTGCGGTAGTTCACGGCTGTGGCTACCTCTGTGTCGGCACTCGGCAGCCCGTCCATAATTGTATATACCACCTAACCGTGGTTTTTTTTTCTTTCTTTATACATACATACTAGTTACGAGTATACTATCTCTTTATCAACCAGTCTATATTAGCAGCAGACACAGTACAGTGCGGTAGTTCACGGCTGTGGCTACCTCTGTGTCGGCACTCGGCAGCCCGTCCATAATTGTATATACCACCTAACCGTGGTTTTTTTTTCTTTCTTTATACATACATACTAGTTACGAGTATACTATCTCTTTATCAACCAGTCTATATATTAGCAGCAGACACAGTACAGTGCGGTAGTTCACGGCTGTGGCTACCTCTGTGTCGGCACTCGGCAGCCCGTCCATAATTGTATATACCACCTAACCGTGTTTTTTTTTTCTTTCTTTATACATACATACTAGTTACGAGTATACTATCTCTTTATCAACCAGTCTATATATTAGCAGCAGACACAGTACAGTGCGGTAGTTCACGGCTGTGGCTACCTCTGTGTCGGCACTCGGCAGCCCGTCCATAATTGTATATACCACCTAACCGTGGTTTTTTTTTCTTTCTTTATACATACATACTAGTTACGAGTATACTATCTCTTTATCAACCAGTCTATATATTAGCAGCAGACACAGTACAGTGCGGTAGTTCACGGCTGTGGCTACCTCTGTGTCGGCACTCGGCAGCCCGTCCATAATTGTATATACCACCTAACCGTGGTTTTTTTTTCTTTCTTTATACATACATACTAGTTACGAGTATACTATCTCTTTATCAACCAGTCTATATATTAGCAGCAGACACAGTACAGTGCGGTAGTTCACGGCTGTGGCTACCTCTGTGTCGGCACTCGGCAGCCCGTCCATAATTGTATATACCACCTAACCGTGGTTTTTTTTTCTTTCTTTATACATACATACTAGTTACGAGTATACTATCTCTTTATCAACCAGTCTATATATTAGCAGCAGACACAGTACAGTGCGGTAGTTCACGGCTGTGGCTACCTCTGTGTCGGCACTCGGCAGCCCGTCCATAATTGTATATACCACCTAACCGTGGTTTTTTTTTCTTTCTTTATACATACATACTAGTTACGAGTATACTATCTCTTTATCAACCAGTCTATATATTAGCAGCAGACACAGTACAGTGCGGTAGTTCACGGCTGTGGCTACCTCTGTGTCGGCACTCGGCAGCCCATCCATAATTGTATATACCACCTAACCGTGTTTTTTTTTTCTTTCTTTATACATACATACTAGTTACGAGTATACTATCTCTTTATCAACCAGTCTATATATTAGCAGCAGACACAGTACAGTGCGGTAGTTCACGGCTGTGGCTACCTCTGTGTCGGCACTCGGCAGCCCGTCCATAATTGTATATACCACCTAACCGTGGTTTTTTTTTCTTTCTTTATACATACATACTAGTTACGAGTATACTATCTCTTTATCAACCAGTCTATATATTAGCAGCAGACACAGTACAGTGCGGTAGTTCATGGCTGTGGCTACCTCTGTGTCGGCACTCGGCAGCCCGTCCATAATTGTATATACCACCTAACCGTGGTTTTTTTTTCTTTCTTTATACATACATACTAGTTACGAGTATACTATCTCTTTATCAACCAGTCTATATATTAGCAGCAGACACAGTACAGTGCGGTAGTTCACGGCTGTGGCTACCTCTGTGTCGGCACTCGGCAGCCCGTCCATAATTGTATATACCACCTAACCGTGGTTTTTTTTTCTTTCTTTATACATACATACTAGTTACGAGTATACTATCTCTTTATCAACCAGTCTATATATTAGCAGCAGACACAGTACAGTGCGGTAGTTCACGGCTGTGGCTACCTCTGTGTCGGCACTCGGCAGCCCGTCCATAATTGTATACTAGTATCCAATCCATCCATCTCCATTGTTTACCTGAGGTGCCTTTTAGCTGTGCCTATTAAAATATGGAGAACAAAAATGTTGAGGTTCCAAAATTAGGGAAAGATCAAGATCCACTTCCACCTCGTGCTAAAGCTGCTGCCACTAGTCATGGCCGAGACGATGAAATGCCAGCAACGTCGTCTGCCAAGGCCGATGCCCAATGGCATAGTACAGAGCATGTCAAAACCAAAACACCAAATATCAGTAAAAAAAGGACTCCAAAACCTAAAATAAAATTGTCGGAGGAGAAGCGTAAACTTGCCAATATGCCATTTACCACACGGAGTGGCAAGGAACGGCTGAGGCCCTGGCCTATGTTCATGGCTAGTGGTTCAGCTTCACATGAGGATGGAAGCACTCAGCCTCTCGCTAGAAAACTGAAAAGACTCAAGCTGGCAAAAGCACCGCAAAGAACTGTGCGTTCTTTGAAATCCCAAATCCACAAGGAGAGTCCAATTGTGTCGGTTGCGATGCCTGACCTTCCCAACACTGGACGTGAAGAGCATGCGCCTTCCACCATTTGCACGCCCCCTGCAAGTGCTGGAAGGAGCACCCGCAGTCCAGTTCCTGATAGTCAGATTGAAGATGTCAGTGTTGAAGTACACCAGGATGAGGAGGATATGGGTGTTGCTGGCGCTGGGGAGGAAATTGACCAGGAGGATTCTGATGGTGAGGTGGTTTGTTTAAGTCAGGCACCCGGGGAGACACCTGTTGTCCGTGGGAGGAATATGGCCGTTGACATGCCAGGTGAAAATACCAAAAAAATCAGCTCTTCGGTGTGGAGGTATTTCACCAGAAATGCGGACAACAGGTGTCAAGCCGTGTGTTCCCTTTGTCAAGCTGTAATAAGTAGGGGTAAGGACGTTAACCACCTCGGAACATCCTCCCTTATACGTCACCTGCAGCGCATTCATAATAAGTCAGTGACAAGTTCAAAAACTTTGGGTGACAGCGGAAGCAGTCCACTGACCAGTAAATCCCTTCCTCTTGTAACCAAGCTCACGCAAACCACCCCACCAACTCCCTCAGTGTCAATTTCCTCCTTCCCCAGGAATGCCAATAGTCCTGCAGGCCATGTCACTGGCAATTCTGACGAGTCCTCTCCTGCCTGGGATTCCTCCGATGCATCCTTGCGTGTAACGCCTACTGCTGCTGGCGCTGCTGTTGTTGCCGCTGGGAGTCGATGGTCATCCCAGAGGGGAAGTCGTAAGCCCACTTGTACTACTTCCAGTAAGCAATTGACTGTTCAACAGTCCTTTGCGAGGAAGATGAAATATCACAGCAGTCATCCTACTGCAAAGCGGATAACTGAGTCCTTGACAACTATGTTGGTGTTAGACGTGCGTCCGGTATCCGCCGTTAGTTCACAGGGAACTAGACAATTTATTGAGGCAGTGTGCCCCCGTTACCAAATACCATCTAGGTTCCACTTCTCTAGGCAGGCGATACCGAGAATGTACACGGACGTCAGAAAAAGACTCACCAGTGTCCTAAAAAATGCAGTTGTACCCAATGTCCACTTAACCACGGACATGTGGACAAGTGGAGCAGGGCAGGGTCAGGACTATATGACTGTGACAGCCCACTGGGTAGATGTATGGACTCCCGCCGCAAGAACAGCAGCGGCGGCACCAGTAGCAGCATCTCGCAAACGCCAACTCTTTCCTAGGCAGGCTACGCTTTGTATCACCGCTTTCCAGAATACGCACACAGCTGAAAACCTCTTACGGCAACTGAGGAAGATCATCGCGGAATGGCTTACCCCAATTGGACTCTCCTGTGGATTTGTGGCATCGGACAACGCCAGCAATATTGTGTGTGCATTAAATATGGGCAAATTCCAGCACGTCCCATGTTTTGCACATACCTTGAATTTGGTGGTGCAGAATTTTTTAAAAAACGACAGGGGCGTGCAAGAGATGCTGTCGGTGGCCAGAAAAATTGCGGGACACTTTCGGCGTACAGGCACCACGTACAGAAGACTGGAGCACCACCAAAAACTACTGAACCTGCCCTGCCATCATCTGAAGCAAGAAGTGGTAACGAGGTGGAATTCAACCCTCTATATGCTTCAGAGGTTGGAGGAGCAGCAAAAGGCCATTCAAGCCTATACAATTGAGCACGATATAGGAGGTGGAATGCACCTGTCTCAAGTGCAGTGGAGAATGATTTCAACGTTGTGCAAGGTTCTGATGCCCTTTGAACTTGCCACACGTGAAGTCAGTTCAGACACTGCCAGCCTGAGTCAGGTCATTCCCCTCATCAGGCTTTTGCATAAGAAGCTGGAGGCATTGAAGAAGGAGCTAAAAGGGAGCGATTCCGCTAGGCATGTGGGACTTGTGGATGCAGCCCTTAATTCGCTTAACAAGGATTCACGGGTGGTCAATCTGTTGAAATCAGAGCACTACATTTTGGCCACCGTGCTCGATCCTAGATTTAAAGCCTACCTTGGATCTCTCTTTCCGGCAGACACAGGTCTGCTGGGGTTGAAAGACCTGCTGGTGACAAAATTGTCAAGTCAAGCGGAACGCGACCTGTCAACATCTCCTCCTTCACATTCTCCCGCAACTGGGGGTGCGAGGAAAAGGCTCAGAATTCCGAGCCCACCCGCTGGCGGTGATGCAGGGCAGTCTGGAGCGACTGCTGATGCTGACATCTGGTCCGGACTGAAGGACCTGACAACGATTACGGACATGTCGTCTACTGTCACTGCATATGATTCTCTCAACATTGATAGAATGGTGGAGGATTATATGAGTGACCGCATCCAAGTAGGCACGTCACACAGTCCGTACTTATACTGGCAGGAAAAAGAGGCAATTTGGAGGCCCTTGCACAAACTGGCTTTATTCTACCTAAGTTGCCCTCCCACAAGTGTGTACTCCGAAAGAGTGTTTAGTGCCGCCGCTCACCTTGTCAGCAATCGGCGTACGAGGTTACATCCAGAAAATGTGGAGAAGATGATGTTCATTAAAATGAATTATAATCAATTCCTCCGCGGAGACATTGACCAGCAGCAATTGCCTCCACAAAGTACACAGGGAGCTGAGATGGTGGATTCCAGTGGGGACAAATTGATAATCTGTGAGGAGGGGGATGTACACGGTGATATATCGGAGGGTGAAGATGAGGTGGACATCTTGCCTCTGTAGAGCCAGTTTGTGCAAGGAGAGATTAATTGCTTCTTTTTTGGGGGGGGTCCAAACCAACCCGTCATATCAGTCACAGTCGTGTGGCAGACCCTGTCACTGAAATGATGGGTTGGTTAAAGTGTGCATGTCCTGTTTTGTTTATACAACATAAGGGTGGGTGGGAGGGCCCAAGGACAATTCCATCTTGCACCTCTTTTTTCTTTTCTTTTTCTTTGCATCATGTGCTGATTGGGGAGGGTTTTTTGGAAGGGACATCCTGCGTGACACTGCAGTGCCACTCCTAGATGGGCCCGGTGTTTGTGTCGGCCACTAGGGTCGCTAATCTTACTCACACAGTCAGCTACCTCATTGCGCCTCTTTTTTTCTTTGCGTCATGTGCTGTTTGGGGAGGGTTTTTTGGAAGGGACATCCTGCGTGACACTGCAGTGCCACTCCTAGATGGGCCCGGTGTTTGTGTCGGCCACTAGGGTCGCTAATCTTACTCACACAGCTACCTCATTGCGCCTCTTTTTTTCTTTGCGTCATGTGCTGTTTGGGGAGGGTTTTTTGGAAGGGACATCCTGCGTGACACTGCAGTGCCACTCCTAGATGGGCCCGGTGTTTGTGTCGGCCACTAGGGTCGCTAATCTTACTCACACAGCTACCTCATTGCGCCTCTTTTTTTCTTTGCGTCATGTGCTGTTTGGGGAGGGTTTTTTGGAAGGGCCATCCTGCGTGACACTGCAGTGCCACTCCTAGATGGGCCCGGTGTTTGTGTCGGCCACTAGGGTCGCTAATCTTACTCACACAGCTACCTCATTGCGCCTCTTTTTTTCTTTGCGTCATGTGCTGTTTGGGGAGGGTTTTTCGGAAGGGACATCCTGCGTGACACTGCAGTGCCACTCCTAGATGGGCCCGGTGTTTGTGTCGGCCACTAGGGTCGCTAATCTTACTCACACAGCTACCTCATTGCGCCTCTTTTTTTCTTTGCGTCATGTGCTGTTTGGGGAGGGTTTTTTGGAAGGGCCATCCTGCGTGACACTGCAGTGCCACTCCTAGATGGGCCCGGTGTTTGTGTCGGCCACTAGGGTCGCTAATCTTACTCACACAGCTACCTCATTGCGCCTCTTTTTTTCTTTGCGTCATGTGCTGTTTGGGGAGGGTTTTTTGGAAGGGACATCCTGCGTGACACTGCAGTGCCACTCCTAGATGGGCCCGGTGTTTGTGTCGGCCACTAGGGTCGCTTATCTTACTCACACAGCGACCTCGGTGCAAATTTTAGGACTAAAAATAATATTGTGAGGTGTGAGGTATTCAGAATAGACTGAAAATGAGTGTAAATTATGGTTTTTGAGGTTAATAATACTTTGGGATCAAAATGACCCCCAAATTCTATGATTTAAGCTGTTTTTTAGTGTTTTTTGAAAAAAACACCCGAATCAAAAACACACCCGAATCCGACAAAAAAAATTCGGTGAGGTTTTGCCAAAACGCGTTCGAACCCAAAACACGGCCGCGGAACCGAACCCAAAACCAAAACACAAAACCCGAAAAATTTCAGGCGCTCATCTCTAGTACATAATATATTATATAGTGAGTGACCACCAGACACACAGTGCAGTTTATTTAATATATCCGTTCTCTGCCTGAAAAAAGCGATACACACAGTGACTCAGTCAGTCACATACCATATCTGTGTGCACTGCTCAGGCTCAGGCCAGTGTGCTGCATCATCTATTATCTATATATAATATTATATATATCTGTCTGACTGCTCAGCTCACACAGCTTATAATTGTGGGGGAGACTGGGGAGCACTACTGCAGTGCCAGTTATAGGTTATAGCAGGAGCCAGGAGTACATAATATATTATATAGTGAGTGACCACCAGACACACAGTGCAGTTTATTTAATATATCCGTTCTCTGCCTGAAAAAAGCGATACACACAGTGACTCAGTCAGTCACATACCATATCTGTGTGCACTGCTCAGGCTCAGGCCAGTGTGCTGCATCATCTATTATCTATATATAATATATATATCTGTCTGACTGCTCAGCTCACACAGCTTATAATTGTGGGGGAGACTGGGGAGCACTACTGCAGTGCCAGTTATAGGTTATAGCAGGAGCCAGGAGTACATAATATATTATATAGTGAGTGACCACCAGACACACAGTGCAGTTTATTTAATATATCCGTTCTCTGCCTGAAAAAAGCGATACACACAGTGACTCAGTCAGTCACATACCATATCTGTGTGCACTGCTCAGGCTCAGGCCAGTGTGCTGCATCATCTATTATCTATATATAATATTGTATATATCTGTCTGACTGCTCAGCTCACACAGCTTATAATTGTGGGGGAGACTGGGGAGCACTACTGCAGTGCCAGTTATAGGTTATAGCAGGAGCCAGGAGTACATAATATATTATATAGTGAGTGACCACCAGACACACAGTGCAGTTTATTTAATATATCCATTCTCTGCCTGAAAAAAGCGATACACACAGTGACTCAGTCAGTCACATACCATATCTGTGTGCACTGCTCAGGCTCAGGCCAGTGTGCTGCATCATCTATTATCTATATATAATATTATATATATCTGTCTGACTGCTCAGCTCACACAGCTTATAATTGTGGGGGAGACTGGGGAGCACTACTGCAGTGCCAGTTATAGGTTATAGCAGGAGCCAGGAGTACATAATATATTATATAGTGAGTGACCACCAGACACACAGTGCAGTTTATTTAATATATCCGTTCTCTGCCTGAAAAAAGCGATACACACAGTGACTCAGTCAGTCACATACCATATCTGTGTGCACTGCTCAGGCTCAGGCCAGTGTGCTGCATCATCTATTATCTATATATAATATTATATATATCTGTCTGACTGCTCAGCTCACACAGCTTATAATTGTGGGGGAGACTGGGGAGCACTACTGCAGTGCCAGTTATAGGTTATAGCAGGAGCCAGGAGTACATAATATATTATATAGTGAGTGACCACCAGACACACAGTGCAGTTTATTTAATATATCCGTTCTCTGCCTGAAAAAAGCGATACACACAGTGACTCAGTCAGTCACATACCATATCTGTGTGCACTGCTCAGGCTCAGGCCAGTGTGCTGCATCATCTATATATATTATATATCTGTCCGACTGCTCAGCTCACACAGCTTATAATTGTGGGGGAGACTGGGGAGCACTACTGCAGTGCCAGTTATAGGTTATAGCAGGAGCCAGGAGTACATATTATATTAAAATTAAACAGTGCACACTTTTGCTGCAGGAGTGCCACTGCCAGTGTGACTGACCAGTGACCTGACCACACTGACCACCAGTATAGTTAGTAGTATACTTATATTGTGATTGCCTGAAAAAGTTAAACACTCGTCGTGTGACTTCACTTGTGTGTTTTTTTTTTTTTTATTCTATAAAAATAAAACTCATTCTGCTGACAGACAGTGTCCAGCAGGTCCGTCATTATATAATATATAATATATACCTGTCCGGCTGCAGTAGTGATATATATATATTTTTTATATCATTTATCATCCAGTCGCAGCAGACACAGTACGGTAGTTCACGGCTGTGGCTACCTCTGTGTCTCTGCACTCGGCAGGCAGTCCGTCCATAATTGTAATACCACCTAACCGTGGATTTTTTTCATTCTTCTTTATACATACATAGTTACATAGACATCTTCTCTTTATCAACCAGTCTATATTAGCTGCAGACACAGTACAGTACGGTAGTTCACGGCTGTGGCTACCTCTGTGTCTGCACTCGGCAGGCAGTCCGTCCATAATTGTATACCACCTAACCGTGGATTTTTTTCAGTCTTCTTTATACATACATAGTTACATAGACATCTTCTCTTTATCAACCAGTCTATATTAGCTGCAGACACAGTACAGTACGGTAGTTCACGGCTGTGGCTACCTCTGTGTCTGCAGTCGGCAGGCAGTCCATAATTGTATACTAGTATCCATCTCCATTGTTTACCTGAGGTGCCTTTTAGTTGTGCCTATTAAAATATGGAGAACAAAAATGTTGAGGTTCCAAAATTAGGGAAAGATCAAGATCCACTTCCACCTCGTGCTGAAGCTGCTGCCACTAGTCATGGCCGAGACGATGAAATGCCAGCAACGTCGTCTGCCAAGGCCGATGCCCAATGTCATAGTACAGAGCATGTCAAATCCAAAACACCAAATATCAGAAAAAAAAGGACTCCAAAACCTAAAATAAAATTGTCGGAGGAGAAGCGTAAACTTGCCAATATGCCATTTACCACACGGAGTGGCAAGGAACGGCTGAGGCCCTGGCCTATGTTCATGGCTAGTGGTTCAGCTTCACATGAGGATGGAAGCACTCAGCCTCTCGCTAGAAAAATGAAAAGACTCAAGCTGGCAAAAGCAGCACAGCAAAGAACTGTGCATTCTTCGAAATCCCAAATCCACAAGGAGAGTCCAATTGTGTCGGTTGCGATGCCTGACCTTCCCAACACTGGACGTGAAGAGCATGCGCCTTCCACCATTTGCACGCCCCCTGCAAGTGCTGGAAGGAGCACCCGCAGTCCAGTTCCTGATAGTCAGATTGAAGATGTCAGTGTTGAAGTACACCAGGATGAGGAGGATATGGGTGTTGCTGGCGCTGGGGAGGAAATTGACCAGGAGGATTCTGATGGTGAGGTGGTTTGTTTAAGTCAGGCACCCGGGGAGACACCTGTTGTCCGTGGGAGGAATATGGCCGTTGACATGCCAGGTGAAAATACCAAAAAAATCAGCTCTTCGGTGTGGAGGTATTTCACCAGAAATGCGGACAACAGGTGTCAAGCCGTGTGTTCCCTTTGTCAAGCTGTAATAAGTAGGGGTAAGGACGTTAACCACCTCGGAACATCCTCCCTTATACGTCACCTGCAGCGCATTCATAATAAGTCAGTGACAAGTTCAAAAACTTTGGGTGACAGCGGAAGCAGTCCACTGACCAGTAAATCCCTTCCTCTTGTAACCAAGCTCACGCAAACCACCCCACCAACTCCCTCAGTGTCAATTTCCTCCTTCCCCAGGAATGCCAATAGTCCTGCAGGCCATGTCACTGGCAATTCTGACGAGTCCTCTCCTGCCTGGGATTCCTCCGATGCATCCTTGCGTGTAACGCCTACTGCTGCTGGCGCTGCTGTTGTTGCCGCTGGGAGTCGATGGTCATCCCAGAGGGGAAGTCGTAAGCCCACTTGTACTACTTCCAGTAAGCAATTGACTGTTCAACAGTCCTTTGCGAGGAAGATGAAATATCACAGCAGTCATCCTACTGCAAAGCGGATAACTGAGGCCTTGACAACTATGTTGGTGTTAGACGTGCGTCCGGTATCCGCCGTTAGTTCACAGGGAACTAGACAATTTATTGAGGCAGTGTGCCCCCGTTACCAAATACCATCTAGGTTCCACTTCTCTAGGCAGGCGATACCGAGAATGTACACGGACGTCAGAAAAAGACTCACCAGTGTCCTAAAAAATGCAGTTGTACCCAATGTCCACTTAACCACGGACATGTGGACAAGTGGAGCAGGGCAGGGTCAGGACTATATGACTGTGACAGCCCACTGGGTAGATGTATGGACTCCCGCCGCAAGAACAGCAGCGGCGGCACCAGTAGCAGCATCTCGCAAACGCCAACTCTTTCCTAGGCAGGCTACGCTTTGTATCACCGCTTTCCAGAATACGCACACAGCTGAAAACCTCTTACGGCAACTGAGGAAGATCATCGCGGAATAGCTTACCCCAATTGGACTCTCCTGTGGATTTGTGGCATCGGACAACGCCAGCAATATTGTGTGTGCATTAAATATGGGCAAATTCCAGCACGTCCCATGTTTTGCACATACCTTGAATTTGGTGGTGCAGAATTTTTAAAAAAACGACAGGGGCGTGCAAGAGATGCTGTCGGTGGCCAGAAAAATTGCGGGACACTTTCGGCGTACAGGCACCACGTACAGAAGACTGGAGCACCACCAAAAACTACTGAACCTGCCCTGCCATCATCTGAAGCAAGAAGTGGTAACGAGGTGGAATTCAACCCTCTATATGCTTCAGAGGTTGGAGGAGCAGCAAAAGGCCATTCAAGCCTATACAATTGAGCACGATATAGGAGGTGGAATGCACCTGTCTCAAGTGCAGTGGAGAATGATTTCAACGTTGTGCAAGGTTCTGATGCCCTTTGAACTTGCCACACGTGAAGTCAGTTCAGACACTGCCAGCCTGAGTCAGGTCATTCCCCTCATCAGGCTTTTGCAGAAGAAGCTGGAGGCATTGAAGAAGGAGCTAAAAGGGAGCGATTCCGCTAGGCATGTGGGACTTGTGGATGCAGCCCTTAATTCGCTTAACAAGGATTCACGGGTGGTCAATCTGTTGAAATCAGAGCACTACATTTTGGCCACCGTGCTCGATCCTAGATTTAAAGCCTACCTTGGATCTCTCTTTCCGGCAGACACAGGTCTGCTGGGGTTGAAAGACCTGCTGGTGACAAAATTGTCAAGTCAAGCGGAACGCGACCTGTCAACATCTCCTCCTTCACATTCTCCCGCAACTGGGGGTGCGAGGAAAAGGCTCAGAATTCCGAGCCCACCCGCTGGCGGTGATGCAGGGCAGTCTGGAGCGACTGCTGATGCTGACATCTGGTCCGGACTGAAGGACCTGACAACGATTACGGACATGTCGTCTACTGTCACTGCATATGATTCTCTCAACATTGATAGAATGGTGGAGGATTATATGAGTGACCGCATCCAAGTAGGCACGTCACACAGTCCGTACTTATACTGGCAGGAAAAAGAGGCAATTTGGAGGCCCTTGCACAAACTGGCTTTATTCTACCTAAGTTGCCCTCCCACAAGTGTGTACTCCGAAAGAGTGTTTAGTGCCGCCGCTCACCTTGTCAGCAATCGGCGTACGAGGTTACATCCAGAAAATGTGGAGAAGATGATGTTCATTAAAATGAATTATAATCAATTCCTCCGCGGAGACATTGACCAGCAGCAATTGCCTCCACAAAGTACACAGGGAGCTGAGATGGTGGATTCCAGTGGGGACAAATTGATAATCTGTGAGGAGGGGGATGTACACGGTGATATATCGGAGGGTGAAGATGAGGTGGACATCTTGCCTCTGTAGAGCCAGTTTGTGCAAGGAGAGATTAATTGCTTCTTTTTTGGGGGGGGTCCAAACCAACCCGTCATATCAGTCACAGTCGTGTGGCAGACCCTGTCACTGAAATGATGGGTTGGTTAAAGTGTGCATGTCCTGTTTTGTTTATACAACATAAGGGTGGGTGGGAGGGCCCAAGGACAATTCCATCTTGCACCTCTTTTTTCTTTTCTTTTTCTTTGCATCATGTGCTGATTGGGGAGGGTTTTTTGGAAGGGACATCCTGCGTGACACTGCAGTGCCACTCCTAGATGGGCCCGGTGTTTGTGTCGGCCACTAGGGTCGCTAATCTTACTCACACAGTCAGCTACCTCATTGCGCCTCTTTTTTTCTTTGCGTCATGTGCTGTTTGGGGAGGGTTTTTTGGAAGGGACATCCTGCGTGACACTGCAGTGCCACTCCTAGATGGGCCCGGTGTTTGTGTCGGCCACTAGGGTCGCTAATCTTACTCACACAGCTACCTCATTGCGCCTCTTTTTTTCTTTGCGTCATGTGCTGTTTGGGGAGGGTTTTTTGGAAGGGACATCCTGCGTGACACTGCAGTGCCACTCCTAGATGGGCCCGGTGTTTGTGTCGGCCACTAGGGTCGCTAATCTTACTCACACAGCTACCTCATTGCGCCTCTTTTTTTCTTTGCGTCATGTGCTGTTTGGGGAGGGTTTTTTGGAAGGGCCATCCTGCGTGACACTGCAGTGCCACTCCTAGATGGGCCCGGTGTTTGTGTCGGCCACTAGGGTCGCTAATCTTACTCACACAGCTACCTCATTGCGCCTCTTTTTTTCTTTGCGTCATGTGCTGTTTGGGGAGGGTTTTTCGGAAGGGACATCCTGCGTGACACTGCAGTGCCACTCCTAGATGGGCCCGGTGTTTGTGTCGGCCACTAGGGTCGCTAATCTTACTCACACAGCTACCTCATTGCGCCTCTTTTTTTCTTTGCGTCATGTGCTGTTTGGGGAGGGTTTTTTGGAAGGGCCATCCTGCGTGACACTGCAGTGCCACTCCTAGATGGGCCCGGTGTTTGTGTCGGCCACTAGGGTCGCTAATCTTACTCACACAGCTACCTCATTGCGCCTCTTTTTTTCTTTGCGTCATGTGCTGTTTGGGGAGGGTTTTTTGGAAGGGACATCCTGCGTGACACTGCAGTGCCACTCCTAGATGGGCCCGGTGTTTGTGTCGGCCACTAGGGTCGCTTATCTTACTCACACAGCGACCTCGGTGCAAATTTTAGGACTAAAAATAATATTGTGAGGTGTGAGGTATTCAGAATAGACTGAAAATGAGTGTAAATTATGGTTTTTGAGGTTAATAATACTTTGGGATCAAAATGACCCCCAAATTCTATGATTTAAGCTGTTTTTTAGTGTTTTTTGAAAAAAACACCCGAATCCAAAACACACCCGAATCCGACAAAAAAAATTCGGTGAGGTTTTGCCAAAACGCGTTCGAACCCAAAACACGGCCGCGGAACCGAACCCAAAACCAAAACACAAAACCCGAAAAATTTCAGGCGCTCATCTCTAATTAAAGCAGCCTGGTTAGTAATCTATAGCATGCAATGGCAATCGTTCCTACACGCTCTTCAATACTGCTATTATATCACAGCTTGCCTTTATTACCTGCTTTTGTTTTGAAGTTCATAGCAGTTGGGCTCAGTGTTAATTATAAACACAGAAACATAGAATTTGACGGCAGATAAGAACCGCTTGGCCCATCTAGTCTGCCCACCTTTTTATTTTTACCATATTTTTATCTCAAACCTTATCGGTTAAGACAATCTGGTTAGAAGGGTAGCCGTAGCATGTGGTAACATTCTTTCTTATATCCTGTCAAAGCTGCTATTATAACACAGGTTTCCATTGTTACCTGATTTTTGTTCCTATTCCTGGCCAGGAAAAAGTGCATATAAAAGTCCTTAAGACCTCTCCCAATCGGGGACAGCAATGGTATCTCCTGGCTCCTGGTGCTTTCAAAGTATTTGCAGTCTTGCCTGGAGTATCCATGCCTCACAGTCAGTCCCAAATGTGTGGTCAAAAAAATCATCTGGGGTTGTCGGTAATGAGGCTTAACGCGTTTCTCCACCTCTCCTGCAATCAGCGGCTTCTTCAGAAGGGTTCACTGATTGTGAGTTACCGCATGCTACTGCTACCCTACTAACCACACTTCTTTAATGCTTTAACCTATAATTAACACTGATCCCAACTGCTGTGAACTTTAGGACAAAAGCAGGTAATATAGGCAAGCTGTGATATACTTTAATAGCAGTATTGAAGAGCATATAGGAATGACTGCATGCTACAGTTTACCCTACTAAACAGACTGCTTTAATTCACAACTAACACTGAAGCCTAACTGCTGTGAATCTTGGGATAAACTAATCAATTGTTTGTCTAGCTATTAGCAGAGGATAAGATGGACTGTTATTTATGATAGACTAGTCCCTTTATAACTATCCTAGTCAGAAATTTACTCAAATATAGCATTTTTTTAAATGTTTTTGACTTTTTGTGTATGGTACCGTATGTTTATGAAATTACCGGCCGGTAGTTTGTCACACTGATGTGGTTTTAAATAAGATTTTACTCACCGGTAAATCTATTTCTCGTAGTCCGTAGTGGATGCTGGGGACTCCGTAAGGACCATGGGGAATAGAAGGGCTCCGCAGGAGACTGGGCACTCTAAAGAAAGATTTAGTACTACCTGGTGTGCACTGGCTTCTCCCTCTATGCCCCTCCTCCTGACCTCAGTTAAGGAAACTGTGCCCAGAAGAGCTGACAGTACAAGGAAAGGATTTTTGGAATCCAGGGTAAGACTCATACCAGCCACACCAATCACACCGTACAACTTGTGATAACATACCCAGTTAACAGCATGAACAACAAACGAGCATCCCTCAACGGATGCAACATAACATAACCCTTTAGTAAGCAATAACTATATACACGTATTGCAGAAAGTCCGCACTTGGGACGGGCGCCCAGCATCCACTACGGACTACGAGAAATAGATTTACCGGTGAGTAAAATCTTATTTTCTCTAACGTCCTAGTGGATGCTGGGGACTCCGTAAGGACCATGGGGATTATACCAAAGCTCCCAAACGGGCGGGAGAGTGCGGATGACTCTGCAGCCCCGAATGGGCAAACACAAGGTCCTCCTCAGCCAGGGTATCAAACTTGTAGAATTTTGCAAATGTGTTTGAACCCGACCAAGTAGCAGCTCGGCAAAGCTGTAATGCCGAGACCCCTCGGGCAGCCGCCCAAGAAGAGCCCACCTTCCTTGTGGAATGGGCTTTCACTGATTTTGGATGCGGCAATCCAGCAGCAGAATGAGCCTGCTGAATCGTGTTACAGATCCAGCGAGCAATAGTTTGCTTTGAAGCAGGAGCACCCAGCTTGTTGGATGCCTACAGGATAAACAGCGAGTCCGTCTTCCTGACTCCAGCCGTCCTGGTTACATAAATCTTCAAAGCCCGGACTACGCAAGCAACTTGGAATCCTCCAAGTCACGAGTAGCCGCAGGCACCACAATAGGTTGGTTCAAATGAAAAGATGACACCACCTTTGGCTGAAATTGCGGACGAGTCCGCAAATCTGCCCTGTCCATATGGAAAACCAGATAGGGGCTTTTACATGACAAAGCCGCCAATTCTGACACACGCCTAGCCGAAGCTAAGGCCAACAGCATGACCACTTTCCACGTGAGATACTTTAGCTCCAAGGTTTTAAGTGGCTCAAACCAGTGGGATTTCAGGAAACCCAACACCACGTAAAGATCCCAAGGTGCCACTGGTGGCACAAAAGGGGGCTGAATATGCAGCACTCCCTTAACAAACGTCTGAACCTCAGGCAGTGAAGCCAGTTCTTTTTGAAAGAAAATGGATAGGGCCGAAATCTGGACCTTTATGGACCCTAATTTTAGGCCCATACACACTCCTGACTGTAGGAAGTGCAGGAATCGACCCAGCTGGAATTCCTCTGTAGGGGCCGTCCTGGCCTCACACCAAGCAACATATTTTCGCCATATACGGTGATAATGCTTTGCTGTCACGTCATTCCTAGCCTTTACCAGCGTAGGAATAACTTCTTCCGGAATGCCTTTTTCTGCTAGGATCCGGAGTTCAACCGCCATGCCGTCAAACGCAGCCGCGGTAAGTCTTGGAACAGACAGGGCCCTTGTTGCAGCAGGTCCTGTCTGAGAGGCAGAGGCCATGGGTCCTCTGTGAGCATTTCTTGCAGTTCCGGGTACCAAGTCCTTCTTGGCCAATCCGGAACAATGAGTATTGTTCTCACTCCTCTTTTTCTTACAATTCTCAGCACCTTTGGTATGAGAGGAAGAGGAGGAAACACATAGACCGACTGGAACACCCACGTTGTTACTAGTGCGTCCACAGCTATCGCCTGAGGGTCCCTTGACCTAGCGCAATACCTTTGTAGCTTTTTGTTGAGATGGGACGCCATCATGTCCACCTGTGGCAGTTCCCATCGATTTGCAATCTGCGTGAAGACTTCTTGATGAAGTCCCCACTCTCCCGGGTGGAGGTTGTGCCTGCTGAGGAAGTCTGCTTCCCAGTTGTCCACTCCCGGAATGAACACTGTTGACAGTGCTTGTACGTGATTCTCCACCCAACGAAGAATCCTGGTGGCTTCTGCCATTGCCACCCTGATTCTTGTGCCGCCCTGGCGGTTTACATGGGCCACTGCAGTGATGTTGTCTGACTGAATCAGCACTGGTTGGTTTCGAAGCAGAGGCTCCGCTTGACTCAGGGCGTTGTATATGGCCCTTAGTTCCAGGATATTGATGTGCAGACAAGTCTCCCGACTTGACCACAGCCCTTGGAAGTTTCTTCCCTGAGTGACTGCCCTTTGCAGCCACCACAGAAGAGACACCCTGGCCCTGGGGGACAGGGTGATCAGCCGATGCATCTGAAGATGCGATCCGGACCTCTGTGTCCAGAATCATGCCCAGGAAGGGCAGACGCGTCGTAGGGATCAGCTGCGACTTTGGAATATTCAGGATCCATCCGTGTTGTTGCAACACTTCCTGAGAGTGTGCTAGGCCGATCAGCAACTGCTCCCTGGACCTCGCCTTTATGAGGAGATCGTCCAAGTGTGGGATAATTGTAACTCCTTGCTTTCGAAGGAGTACCATCATCTCCGCCATTACCTTGGTAAATATTCTCGGTGCCGTGGACAGGCCAAACGGCAACGTCTGGAATTGGTAATGACAGTCCTGTACCACAAACCTGAGGTACTCCTGATGAGGTGTATAAATGGGGACATGCAAGTAAGCATCCTTGATGTCCAGCGACACCATAAAATCCCCCTCTTCCAGGCTTGCAATGACTGCTCTGAGCGATTCCATTTTGAACTTGAATTTCTTCAGATAAATGTTCAGGGATTTTAAATTAAAATGGGTCTGACCGAACCGTCCGGTTTCGGCACCACAAACATTGTGGAATAGTAGCCCCTTCCCTGTTGAAGAAGGGGAACCTTCACCACCACCTGCTGGAGATATAACTTGTGAATTGCCGCCAACACTACCTCCCTTTCCATGGGAGAAGCCGGCAGGGCCGATTTTAGGTAACGGTGAGGGGGCGTCACTTCGAATTCCAGCTTGTATCCGTGAGACACAATTTGTATAGCCCAAGGATCCACCCGTGAGCGAACCCACTGGTGGCTGAAATTTCGGAGACGCGCCCCCACCGCTCCTGGCTCCGCCTGTGGAGCCCCAGCGTCATGCGGTGGATTTAGTGGAGGCCGGGGAGGACTTTTGTTCCTGGGAACTAGCTGCATGGTGCAGCTTCTTTCCTCTACCCCTGCCTCTGGCAAGAAAAGATGCACCTCTGACTCTCTTGCTTTTTTGTGAACGAAAGGACTGCATTTGGTAATACGGTGCTTTCTTTGGGTGTGAGGGAACATATGGCAAAAAATTCGACTTCCCAGCCGTTGCTGTGGAAACCAGGTCTGAGAGACCGTCCCCAAACAATTCCTCACCTTTGTAAGGTAAAACCTCCATGTGTTTTTTAGAGTCGGCATCACCAGTCCATTGCCGAGTCCACAGGACCCTTCTGGCAGAAATCGACATTGCGTTTACTCTAGAGCCCAGTAGGCAAATATCCCTCTGGGCATCCCTCATATATAAGACAGTGTCTTTGATATGTCCCAGGGTCAGTAAAATAGTCTCCCTGTCCAGGGTATCTATCCCCTCAGACAGAGTATCTGTCCATGCTGCTACAGCACTACACATCCAGGCCGAAGCAATCGCTGGCCTCAGTAGAATACCAGAATGTGTATAAACAGACTTCAGGATACCTTCCTGTTTCCTATCCGCAGGATCCTTTAGGGCGGCCGTATCCTGTGACGGCAGGGCCACCTTCTTAGATAAGCGTGTCAACGCCTAGGGGAGGATTCCCAGCAGAACCTGTCCATTGGCGGGAAAGGGTACGCCATAAGCAATCTTTTGGAAATCAGTACTTTCCTATCAGGAGAATCCCAAGCTTTTTCACATAATTCATTTAATTCATGTGAAGGGGGAAAAGTCACCTCATGCATTTTCTCCCCATACATATAAACCCTCTTGTCAGGGACAGGGTTTTCCTCTGATATGTGCAATACATCCTTCATTGCTATAATCATGTAGCGGATGGCCTTAGTCATTTTAGGCTGCAACTTAGCATCATCGTCATCGACACTGGAGTCAGAATCCGTGTTGATATCTGTGTCAACAATCTGGGATAGTGGGCGCTTTTGAGACCCTGACGGCCTCTGAGCTGTAGGATCATACATGGGTTGAGACCCTGACTGTCCCAAGGCTTCAGCTTTATCCAACTTCTTATGCAAGGAGCTTACGTTATCATTTAACACCTTCCACATATCCATCCAATCAGGTGTCGGCGCCGTCGGCGGCGACCCCACATTCATCTGCCCTTGTTCTGCCTCCACGTATCCTTCCTCGTCAAACATGTCGACACAAACGTACCGACACACCGCACACACCCAGGGAATGCTCACTTGAGGACAGGACCCCCACAAAGGCTTTTGTGGAGACAGAGAGAGAGTATGCCAGCACACACCGCAGCGCTATATAACCCAGGGATTACACAGTAATTTAGTGTTTACCCAGTAGCTGCTGTTTATGACAATTTGCGCCTAAATTTATGTGCCCCCCTCTCTTTTTCACCCTTTTTCTACCTGGATACTGCAGGGGAGAGCCTGGGGAGCTTCCTCTCAGCGGAGCTGTGGAGAGAAAATGGCGCTGGTTAGTGCTGAGGAAGAAGGCCCCGCCCCCTCAGCGGCGGGCTTCTGTCCCGGGTCTGTGTAAATAAAATGGCGGGGGCTTGTACATATATACAGTGCCCGGCTGTATATATGTGTCTTTTTGCCAAGAGGTGTCCTAATTGCTGCCCAGGGCGCCCCCCCCTGCGCCCTGCACCCTACAGTGACCGGAGTGTGTGGGTAGTGTGGGCGCAATGGCGCACAGCTGCAGTGCTGTGCGCTACCTCATGTGAAGACAGGAGTCTTCTGCCGCCGATTTCGATGTCTTCTTGCTTCTGCCGGCTTCTGACTTCTGGCACTGCGAGGGGGGCGGCGGCGCTGCTCCGGGAACGGACGACAAGGTCAGGTCCTGTGTTCAATCCCTCTGGAGCTAATGGTATCCAGTAGCCTAAGAAGCGCAACCTAGCCGCAGTTAGTAGGTTTGCTTCTCTCCCCTCAGTCCCTCGTAGCAGAGAGTCTGTTGCCAGCAGAAGCTCTCTGAAAATAAAAAACCTAACTAAAATACTTTCTTATTAGCAAGCTCAGGAGAGCTCACTAAAAGCACCCAGCTCTGGCCGGGCACAGATTCTAACTGAGGTCTGGAGGAGGGGCATAGAGGGAGGAGCCAGTGCACACCAGGTAGTACTAAATCTTTCTTTAGAGTGCCCAGTCTCCTGCGGAGCCCGTCTATTCCCCATGGTCCTTACGGAGTCCCCAGCATCCACTAGGACGTTAGAGAAATATATATTCTTTGCTACTGCGTTTGGGCCTAATTCAGGTTTGATTACAAAACAACATTTTCCTGTAATGGGCAAAACAATGTTGCACTGCGGGGGGGGGGGGGGGGGGGGGGGCAGATATATCATGTACAGAGAGAGTTAGATTTGGGTGGGTTATTTTGTTTCTGTGCAGGGTAAATACTGGCTGCTTTATTTTTACACTGCAATTTAGATTTCAGTTTGAACACACCCCACCCAAATTTAATTATCTCTGCACATATTATATCTGCCCCACCTGCAGTGCACATAGTTTTGGTCTATTAGAGGAAAATGTTGTTTTACAATCAACCTTGAATTAGGCCCCTTGTCTGTTATGCTCTGTTTTGAGGGTTGAGTATTCCCCCTTGGACAGCTGCTGGAGGATTAGTGTTTAGTGGTGACTACAGCGCCATTCTTTTTCTTTTTGTCATTGTGGCACCTTGGACATAAAAGATAATAATGATGTTATAATGTTTTGCCTGAATGTGGTATCAGTGCGGACAGTGGTATTGTAACTGAAATGCACAGTTAGACATCCACTAAAAATGCGCCACGCACAGAATAGTGGATAACCTACAAATTACTGCCCATGTACAAGATTTACAATAACAATATATGCATATTGTAGCAATATGTGGATTTAGAACAAATAAATATTCTTTGACAAGTAAAAACTACACTTCATAAGATAGTGAACTATGAATATAAATTTGCTGTCATAATTATCTAATTACTAGCAGAACCATCTTGAGATATGTTATTTTTAATACTTAGAAGGTCATTTATAATCTTTAAAATGAATTTGTGTGGATGTGCGTAGAGATGAGCGGATTCGGTTCCTCGGAATCCGAACCCGCCCGAACTTCATCTTTTTTTACACGGATCCGAGCGACTCGGATCTTCCCGCCTTGCTCGGTTAACCCAAGCGCGCCCGAACGTCATCATGACGCTGTCGGATTCTCGCGAGGCTCGGATTCTATCGCGAGACTCGGATTCTATATAAGGAGCCGCGCGTCACCGCCATTTTCACACGTGCATTGAGATTGATAGGGAGAGGACGTGGCTGGCGTCCTCTCCATTTAGATTAGAAGAGAGAGAGTGAGATTGAGACAGAGACACTTGATTTACTGGAGCTTAGGAGTACTAGAGAGTGCAGAGTTTACTAGTGACTGACCACTGACCAGTGACCACCAGTGCAGTTTTATTTAATATAATCCGTTCTCTGCCTGAAAAAAACGATACACAGTGACTCAGTCACATACCATATCTGTGCTCAGCCCAGTGTGCTGCATCATCTATGTATAATATCTGACTGTGCTCACACAGCTTAATTGTGGGGGAGACTGGGGAGCAGTTATAGGTTATAGCAGGAGCCAGGAGTACATATTATTAAAATTAAACAGTGCACACTTTTGCTGCAGGAGTGCCACTGCCAGTGTGACTGACCAGTGACCTGACCACACTGACCACCAGTATAGTATACTATATTGTGATTGCCTGAAAAAGTTAAACACTCGTCGTGTGACTTGTGTGGTGTTTTTTTATTCTATAAAAAACTCATTCTGCTGACAGACAGTGTCCAGCAGGTCCGTCATTATATAATATATACCTGTCCGGCTGCAGTAGTGATATATATATATTTTTTATATCATTATTTATCATCCAGTCGCAGCAGACACAGTACGGTAGTTCACGGCTGTAGCTACCTCTGTGTCGGCACTCGGCAGTCCATCCATAATTGTATACCACCTACCCGTGGTTTTTTTTTTCTTTCTTCTTTATACATACTACATCTCATTATCATCCAGTCTATATTAGCAGCAGACACAGTACAGTACGGTAGTCCACGGCTGTAGCTACCTCTGTGTCGGCACTCGGCAGTCCATCCATAATTGTATACCACCTACCCGTGGTTTTTTTTTTCTTCTTTATACATACTACATCTCATTATCATCCAGTCTATATTAGCAGCAGACACAGTACAGTACGGTAGTCCACGGCTGTAGCTACCTCTGTGTCGGCACTCGGCAGTCCATCCATAATTGTATACCACCTACCCGTGGTTTTTTTTTCTTTCTTCTTTATACATACTACATCTCATTATCAACCAGTCTATATTAGCAGCAGACACAGTACAGTACGGTAGTCCACGGCTGTAGCTACCTCTGTGTCGGCACTCGGCAGTCCGTCCATAATTGTATACCACCTACCCGTGTTTTTTCTTTCTTTCTTCTTTATACATACTACATCTCATTATCATCCAGTCTATATTAGCAGCAGACACAGTACAGTACGGTAGTCCACGGCTGTAGCTACCTCTGTGTCGGCACTCGGCAGTCCATCCATAATTGTATACCACCTACCCGTGTTTTTTTCTTCTTCTTTATACATACTACATCTCATTATCATCCAGTCTATATTAGCAGCAGACACAGTACAGTACGGTAGTCCACGGCTGTAGCTACCTCTGTGTCGGCACTCGGCAGTCCATCCATAATTGTATACCACCTACCCGTGGTTTTTTTTTCTTTCTTCTTTATACATACTACATCTCATTATCAACCAGTCTATATTAGCAGCAGACACAGTACAGTACGGTAGTCCACGGCTGTAGCTACCTCTGTGTCGGCACTCGGCAGTCCGTCCATAATTGTATACCACCTACCCGTGGTTTTTTTTTCTTTCTTCTTTATACATACTACATCTCATTATCATCCAGTCTATATTAGCAGCAGACACAGTACAGTACGGTAGTCCACGGCTGTAGCTACCTCTGTGTAGGCACTCGGCAGTCCATCCATAATTGTATACCACCTACCCGTGGTTTTTTTTTTCTTCTTTATACATATTACATCTCATTATCATCCAGTCTATATTAGCAGCAGACACAGTACAGTACGGTAGTCCACGGCTGTAGCTACCTCTGTGTCGGCACTCGGCAGTCCATCCATAATTGTATACCACCTACCCGTGGTTTTTTTCTTTTCTTTCTTCTTTGTACATACTACTATAGAGTATAGTAGCTTACTGTAGCAGTCTGCGGTGCTGCTGAGCTGACAGTGTCCAGCAGGTCCGTCATCAGTCATCATTACCTAATAAATATATTATCTACCTGTCCGGCTGCAGTACTAGTGATATTATATATACATACATATATATATTGATTTCATCTCATTATCAATCATCCAGTCTATATTAGCAGCAGACACAGTACGTTAGTCCACGGCTGTAGCTACCTCTGTGTCGGCACTCAGCAGTCCATCCATAATTGTATACCACCTACCCGTGGTTTTTTTTTCTCGTTCTTCTTTGTACATACTACTATAGTATAGTAGCTTACTGTAGCAGTCTGCGGTGCTGCTGAGCTGACAGTGTCCAGCAGGTCCGTCATCAGTCATCATTACCTAATAAATATATTATCTACCTGTCCGGCTGCAGTACTAGTGATATTATATATACATACATATATATATTGATTTCATCTCATTATCAATCATCCAGTCTATATTAGCAGCAGACACAGTACGTTAGTCCACGGCTGTAGCTACCTCTGTGTCGGCACTCGGCAGTCCATCCATAATTGTATACCACCTACCCGTGGTTTTTTTTTTTCTTTCTTCTTTGTACATACTACTATAGAGTATAGTAGCTTACTGTAGCAGTCTGCGGTGCTGCTGAGCTGACAGTGTCCAGCAGGTCCGTCATCAGTCATCATAACCTAATAAATATATTATCTACCTGTCCGGCTGCAGTACTAGTGATATTATATATACATACATATATATATTGATTTCATCTCATTATCAATCATCCAGTCTATATTAGCAGCAGACACAGTACGTTAGTCCACGGCTGTAGCTACCTCTGTGTCGGCACTCGGCAGTCCATCCATAAGTATACTAGTATCCATCCATCTCCATTGTTTACCTGTGGTGCCTTTTAGTTGTGCCTATTAAAATATGGAGAACAAAAATGTTGAGGTTCCAAAATTAGGGAAAGATCAAGATCCACTTCCACCTCGTGCTGAAGCTGCTGCCACTAGTCATGGCCGAGACGATGAAATGCCAGCAACGTCGTCTGCCAAGGCCGATGCCCAATGTCATAGTACAGAGCATGTCAAATCCAAAACACCAAATATCAGTAAAAAAAGGACTCCAAAACCTAAAATAAAATTGTCGGATGAGAAGCGTAAACTTGCCAATATGCCATTTACCACACGGAGTGGCAAGGAACGGCTGAGGCCCTGGCCTATGTTCATGGCTAGTGGTTCAGCTTCACATGAGGATGGAAGCACTCAGCCTCTCGCTAGAAAACTGAAAAGACTCAAGCTGGCAAAAGCACCGCAAAGAACTGTGCGTTCTTCGAAATCCCAAATCCACAAGGAGAGTCCAATTGTGTCGGTTGCGATGCCTGACCTTCCCAACACTGGACGTGAAGAGCATGCGCCTTCCACCATTTGCACGCCCCCTGCAAGTGCTGGAAGGAGCACCCGCAGTCCAGTTCCTGATAGTCAGATTGAAGATGTCAGTGTTGAAGTACACCAGGATGAGGAGGATATGGGTGTTGCTGGCGCTGGGGAGGAAATTGACCAGGAGGATTCTGATGGTGAGGTGGTTTGTTTAAGTCAGGCACCCGGGGAGACACCTGTTGTCCGTGGGAGGAATATGGCCACTGACATGCCTGGTGAAAATACCAAAAAAATCAGCTCTTCGGTGTGGAAGTATTTCAACAGAAATGCGGACAACAGGTGTCAAGCCGTGTGTTGCCTTTGTCAAGCTGTAATAAGTAGGGGTAAGGACGTTAACCACCTCGGAACATCCTCCCTTATACGTCACCTGCAGCGCATTCATAATAAGTCAGTGACAAGTTCAAAAACTTTGGGTGACAGCGGAAGCAGTCCACTGACCAGTAAATCCCTTCCTCTTGTAACCAAGCTCACGCAAACCACCCCACCAACTCCCTCAGTGTCAATTTCCTCCTTCCCCAGGAATGCCAATAGTCCTGCAGGCCATGTCACTGGCAATTCTGACGATTCCTCTCCTGCCTGGGATTCCTCCGATGCATCCTTGCGTGTAACGCCTACTGCTGCTGGCGCTGCTGTTGTTGCTGCTGGGAGTCGATGGTCATCCCAGAGGGGAAGTCGTAAGACCACTTTTACTACTTCCACCAAGCAATTGACTGTCCAACAGTCCTTTGCGAGGAAGATGAAATATCACAGCAGTCATCCTACTGCAAAGCGGATAACTGAGGCCTTGGCATCCTGGGTGGTGAGAAACGTGGTTCCGGTATCCATCATTACTGCAGAGCCAACTAGAGACTTGTTGGAGGTACTGTGTCCCCGGTACCAAATACCATCTAGGTTCCATTTCTCTAGGCAGGCGATACCGAAAATGTACACAGACCTCAGAAAAAGAGTCACCAGTGTCCTAAAAAATGCAGCTGTACCCAATGTCCACTTAACCACGGACATGTGGACAAGTGGAGCAGGGCAGGGTCAGGACTATATGACTGTGACAGCCCACTGGGTAGATGTATGGACTCCCGCCGCAAGAACAGCAGCGGCGGCACCAGTAGCAGCATCTCGCAAACGCCAACTCTTTCCTAGGCAGGCTACGCTTTGTATCACCGGTTTCCAGAATACGCACACAGCTGAAAACCTCTTACGGCAACTGAGGAAGATCATCGCGGAATGGCTTACCCCAATTGGACTCTCCTGTGGATTTGTGGCATCGGACAACGCCAGCAATATTGTGTGTGCATTAAATATGGGCAAATTCCAGCACGTCCCATGTTTTGCACATACCTTGAATTTGGTGGTGCAGAATTATTTAAAAAACGACAGGGGCGTGCAAGAGATGCTGTCGGTGGCCAGAAGAATTGCGGGACACTTTCGGCGTACAGGCACCACGTACAGAAGACTGGAGCACCACCAAAAACTACTGAACCTGCCCTGCCATCATCTGAAGCAAGAAGTGGTAACGAGGTGGAATTCAACCCTCTATATGCTTCAGAGGTTGGAGGAGCAGCAAAAGGCCATTCAAGCCTATACAATTGAGCACGATATAGGAGGTGGAATGCACCTGTCTCAAGCGCAGTGGAGAATGATTTCAACGTTGTGCAAGGTTCTGATGCCCTTTGAACTTGCCACACGTGAAGTCAGTTCAGACACTGCCAGCCTGAGTCAGGTCATTCCCCTCATCAGGCTTTTGCAGAAGAAGCTGGAGACATTGAAGAAGGAGCTAAAAGGGAGCGATTCCGCTAGGCATGTGGGACTTGTGGATGGAGCCCTTAATTCGCTTAACAAGGATTCACGGGTGGTCAATCTGTTGAAATCAGAGCACTACATTTTGGCCACCGTGCTCGATCCTAGATTTAAAGCCTACCTTGGATCTCTCTTTCCGGCAGACACAAGTCTGCTGGGGTTGAAAGACCTGCTGGTGAGAAAATTGTCAAGTCAAGCGGAACGCGACCTGTCAACATCTCCTCCTTCACATTCTCCCGCAACTGGGGGTGCGAGGAAAAGGCTCAGAATTCCGAGCCCACCCGGTGGCGGTGATGCAGGGCAGTCTGGAGCGACTGCTGATGCTGACATCTGGTCCGGACTGAAGGACCTGACAACGATTACGGACATGTCGTCTACTGTCACTGCATATGATTCTCTCAACATTGAAAGAATGGTGGAGGATTATATGAGTGACCGCATCCAAGTAGGCACGTCACACAGTCCGTACTTATACTGGCAGGAAAAAGAGGCAATTTGGAGGCCCTTGCACAAACTGGCTTTATTCTACCTAAGTTGCCCTCCCACAAGTGTGTACTCCGAAAGAGTGTTTAGTGCCGCCGCTCACCTTGTCAGCAATCGGCGTATGAGGTTACATCCAGAAAATGTGGAGAAGATGATGTTCATTAAAATGAATTATAATCAATTCCTCCGTGGAGACATTGACCAGCAGCAATTGCCTCCACAAAGTACACAGGGAGCTGAGATTGTGGATTCCAGTGGGGACGAATTGATAATCTGTGAGGAGGGGGATGTACACGGTGATATATCGGAGGATGATGATGAGGTGGACATCTTGCCTCTGTAGAGCCAGTTTGTGCAAGGAGAGATTAATTGCTTCTTTTTTGGTGGGGGTCCAAACCAACCCGTCATTTCAGTCACAGTCGTGTGGCAGACCCTGTCACTGAAATGATGGGTTGGTTAAAGTGTGCATGTCCTGTTTATACAACATAAGGGTGGGTGGGAGGGCCCAAGGACAATTCCATCTTGCACCTCTTTTTTCTTTAATTTTTCTTTGCGTCATGTGCTGTTTGGGGAGGGTTTTTTGGAAGGGACATCCTGCGTGACACTGCAGTGCCACTCCTAGATGGGCCCGGTGTTTGTGTCGGCCACTAGGGTCGCTTATCTTACTCACACAGCTACCTCATTGCGCCTCTTTTTTTCTTTGCGTCATGTGCTGTTTGGGGAGGGTTTTTTGGAAGGGACATCCTGCGTGACACTGCAGTGCCACTCCTAGATGGGCCCGGTGTTTGTGTCGGCCACTAGGGTCGCTTATCTTACTCACACAGCGACCTCGGTGCAAATTTTAGGACTAAAAATAATATTGTGAGGTGTGAGGTATTCAGAATAGACTGAAAATGAGTGGAAATTATGGTTTTTGAGGTTAATAATACTTTGGGATCAAAATGACCCCCAAATTCTATGATTTAAGCTGTTTTTTAGGGTTTTTTGAAAAAAACACCCGAATCCAAAACACACCCGAATCCGACAAAAAAAATTCGGTGAGGTTTTGCCAAAACGCGGTCGAACCCAAAACACGGCCGCGGAACCGAACCCAAAACCAAAACACAAAACCCGAAAAATTTCCGGCGCTCATCTCTAGATGTGCGTAGTTTCCACTAAATGGCATGTGCGTTCAGTACAAGATGACAAAGCTTGTACTGATGTGGGGACCTGGGTGTCCTTTGCTAAATGTGGACTAGGTGTGAACAGAGTCTTATAGAAATGTGCAAAAATTAGTTATAATTGTGTGGAGTAAGTTTACTAGAATACGATAAAGGATGGAAACGTTCTTATTTTATGGGTGTTCCTTATTTTATGGATGATTGTTTATTCAGCAACTCAACGTTTCTTAAATCCAGTCCTCTAGGCAGCCCAGGGGGGAAATTTACTAAGATTTATTTTTAGGAGTGTGTGCCTCAGAAGTAGAGATGAGCGGGTTCGGTTCCTAGGGAATCGAACCCACCCGAACATTGAGATCCAAGCTGGGATCCGAGTCCGGCTCGGAATTTCCCACCTTACTCTTATCCGAAAGCGAGGCCGGACGTCATCTTCCCGCTGTCAGATTCTTGCGGGTTTTGGATTCTATATAAGTCCTCGTGCATCTGTGCCATCTTCACTCTGGCTGTGGAGAGTGTACTGGACAGATGGGTCCGTCTATGGGGGTCATTCCGAGTTGTTCGCTCGCAAGCTGCTTTTAGCAGATTTACTCACGCTAAGCCGCCGCCTACTGGTAGTGAATCTTAGTATCCTAAAATTGCGAACGACGTATTCGCAATATTGCGATTACACCTCTCTTAGCAGTTTCTGAGTAGCTCCAGACTTACTCGGCATCTGCGATCAGTTCAGTGCTTGTCGTTCCTGGTTTGACGTCACAAACACACCCAGCGTTCGCCCAGACACTCCTCCCTTTCTCCAGCCACTCCCGCATTTTTCCCAGAAACTGTAGCGTTTTTCCGCACACACCCATAAAACGGCCAGTTTCTGCCCAGTAACACCCACTTCCTGTCAATCACACTACGATCACCAGTACGATGAAAAAGCCGTGAGTAAAATTCCTAACTGCATAGCAAATTTACTTGGCGCAGTCGCACTGCGGACATTGCGCATGCGCACTAAGCGGAAAATCGCTGCGATGCGGAAAAAAAATACCGAGCAAACAACTCGGAATGACCCCCTATGTACTGTGTTGTCTGGTGTGGGGCGGGTGCTCTGTCTGCTGTATCTGAAAAAGTGGTGATCTGTCCATCCATCCAGGGGCTCTGCACCAGTGTAAAATTAAAATAATAAAAGCTAAAAACAAAAATCCTAAAATTATAATTATAAAAAAAATAATCAATTTTTTTTGTGCTGTACCCCAGTTTACTGTACAAATGTAATTTTATTTTCATAAGTACTGTGACACTGCCGGTCTGACTGCAGTATATTATTTCGTACTCATACACGTATTGTGCAACGCTGTTGGTGAAGGCCAACAGCAGTGTTCGACCACCATTTCTGACTCATACACGTATTGTGCGATGCTGTTGGTGAAGCTAAACTGCAGTGTGTAATAATATATATTTCTGATTCATTTGTGCAACACTGTCGGTGAAGCTAAACTGCGTGTGTAAAAATATATATTTCTGACTCATTTGTGTAACACTGTAACGCCGGTGTGTGATATAAAAAAAATAATAGATATTTCTGACTCATTCGTGTGGCACGAACTGCGGTGTGTGATTTAAAAAATAATACATATATCTGACTCATTTGTGCTACACTGTAACCACATGTGACACTGTAAGTGCAGTGTGTAATATAAAAAAATTAGTGGTGGGCAACGATTAAAATTTCTAATCGCGATTAATCGCATGATTTTCATAGATTAATCACGATTAATCGCATTGTTATGCGCAAGATTCAATAATGAATTCAAAAGTAGTGTATTGCGCTCCTGGTTGGCTGCCAGTACTCAAGTTCCGATTGGCTCGCTGGTGGCGAGCAATACACTTGAAATGGCACCGGCGCTGTCACTGTCTCCATGGCTGCCTGCAGCTAACTACTGTATGCACCAAACATGTCCCACCAGTGCCAGATATCCCCCAGTGCCAGATAAGCCCCCAGTGCCAGGTATACATGCCCCCCCAGTGACAGATGTTCCCCCAGTGCCAGGTATACATGCCCCCCAGTGACAGATATACCCCCAGTGCCAGGTACACATGTCCTCCCAGTGCCAGATATGCCCCCAGTGCCAGATATCCCCCAGTACCAGATAAGCCCCCAGTGACAGGTATACATGCCCCCCAGGGCCAGATATGCCCCCAGTGCCAGTTATAACCCAGTGCCAGGTACACAAGTTCCCCCAGTGCCAGATATGCTCCCAGTGCCAGGTATACATCCCCCCCCCCCAGTGCCAGATATTTAAGTTCCCGCATACTTGCACTGCTGCCCATTCCTCCCCCCTGCATTCTACAAAACTTACATTTTGAGGGGACCCGGGAGGCAGCAGCAAAGATCGGGACAGGGCCAGCTGCCTGCGAACCGCCAGGCAGCCACAGCATGGAGGAACAGAGCTGCAATGCTATTCTAACTACAATGCCGTCCGTGAGCCAATCGGAGGTCACGGGCTGGCAGCCAATCAGTAGCTGCCAAATGGCAGCTCCTGATTGGCTGCCGGTCCGTGACCTCCGATTGGCTCACAGACGGCATTGTAGTTAGAATAGCGCCGCGGCTTAGCCTATGTCCTTCCAAGGCAGCTGCCGGTGCGCGTTAAAATAATTGTCGCCCGTTAATTAGCTAATGCTAAATTTTTTTTATAATTTTGTGCTGTGTCATCCCAGTATATATCCAGGGACTGCAGCTGCTCCATCCATCTAGCTGTGTTCTGTCAGTCCACCCAAAATAAAAGACATCTTTTTTTTAAATGTACATTCAGGCGTGCTCCATCCATTTCAGGGTGCTGTGTCCGAAGCTCATGTTCTTATGTTATAACTTATTGTCCTATTTTTACAATTGTTCTTATCACAACATTGTGATTCATTCAAATTAATATTATTAATAATAATAATTATAAATGAACTACATTTAAATTAAATTCATATATCTAAACTCTCTACACTTGAATAGTAACTCTTCTGCATTTCAAAGATTAACTTTGGCAACAGAAGAACATGATCCAAGAGACATTAAAATCATGATTACAACATTTAAAATATTGTCTTTTTTTATTCTTCTTTGCCTAAGTCATCTTTTTGTGAACTGAAATCTTGAGCCTTGCCTAATGTGTTGTTTTTTTAAATACATTCTTTTTTTTATATTTTGTGCTATATCATCCCAGTATACATCCAGGGACTGCAGCTGCTCTGTCCATCTAGCGGTGTGCTGTCAGTCCACCCAACATAAAAGACCTCTTTTTTATATATATTGTGTGCTGTATCCTCCCAGTATACATCCAGGCATGCTCCGTCCATTTCAGGGTGCTGTGTCCGTAACTAATATTCTTATGATATAACTTATTGTCCTATTTTCATAATTGTAATCACAACATTGTGATTCATTCAAATTTATATTATTAATAATAATTATAAATTAACTAAATTTAAATTAAATTAATATAACTAAACACTCCACACTTGAATAGCGAACATTCTCCATGTTGAAGATATCTTTGAGGAACAGGAGAACTTGATCCTAATTTTAAAATAATTTTAACAGGGGGGCGTGGCCTGGACGCTGCAGTGAGAGGTTGTGCTATACCAGAGCTCCTGCTTATAGTGGGCTAAAACGGCCGGTTCCGGGGGTGCTCTACATCCGAACCCACCCTAACTGACACATCCCACGGCCGTGGGCTGCACCCTGGGCGAGGGGACCCAGCCGGGAGACCGCTGCACCATTTTAAAGACTGAGGCCTAAACCGCGATCAGAAGCCGGGGCCTTGAGTTTGGGATCTGCCCGACTTCGAGCTCCGGGCTCGGAGCGCGTCCAGAACGGGACCCGTAGCGACGTGCCTTCCCACCTGGGCCTGACTACAGTACTCTCCAACTTGCTCCTGACCTCCGGCCACTAAAGAAAACTGCTGCCTCACCGCGGGAGCTGCGACTGCCGTACGGACCCCCCTGATCGTCCTCCTGCCGGCGGCCATCTTCTAGCCCAGATGAGAGCGCGGATACTGACCAGACTTGCCGCTGCCCCGCTGCTCTCCATCTCTGTCACCTTCATCTGCCTTCCATCACATCTCCCTTCGTGGCTGAGTGTCTCGCCCTCTGGGACACACGCATCTGGAGATACGTGCCACGGTCGGCGGCTCATCACGCGGCCCCCGATCCCCGGCTCCATCCACCTCTCCTGAGTACCGGTGGACCTGCCCTCCGGGAGTGCGCCCTGTGCCTTGCCTGCCCTGTGGCCCCCCTGAGGCCTGGGGGTCGAGCCCTTCAGGTGAGGTGTTCGTCGGCCGACGGCGCCCGTGGGGTGTGAGGTGCCGGCAATTACCCCCCCCTCCACCCGACGCTTCAATCCGTGGTGGTGCACGGCCGTCAGCTCCCTCCCCCACTCCAGAGCCGAGGGAACACTGCGTCTGGTCATTCTCCACTGCGGCCCCCACTTACATGGAAAAGAAGAAGCCTGCACATTGTGAGACACACACAGGGAGAATCAGAGCCTACCATTATAGCTTCGGCCACCTCAGCGTCCCCCGGGGCCTAGAAGACAGAAAACACCGGCTGTTCCTATCTTGCTGTCCCTGAAGTGGTTATCTCCACCCCTGCAGAACCATTGATCTGTGTGCCGACCCATCCTACTCCGACCTCATCCTATACTCTCAAGCTACCTGCTCTACGGCCTTGTCGCCCTACACCTGTGAAACCTCCAGAATGTAAGTGCTCCTAGCTTCTCCCACCACCACTCATGTTTGCCTAATTAACACGTACATATTATCAATGTGACTGAGTATTCCTGTTTCACTTCAATTCGCTGATTGGACCCGGCCTCGAGGTGCGCCTTTTAGTGCTTTCTGGATACGTTCCTGCTGACGAGAAATGCCTCCTAAAAAAAACAAAGATCCAATGCCTCCTAAAATTTCCTTCCCCCCTCAGAAACCCCTCCAAATTTCCCCCCTACAAAGTATCTCCTCTCCTTCCATCATGCCGGATCCCACGAGATCAAGTGTCCTATCCTCCGCTCTTTCAGTTTCAGGAGTGGACTGCGAATCTGATGCTCCCCTGACCGTGAGATCTCTCTGCCAGATCCTGTCTGCCTTCAAGTCAGAACTTTCTAAGGATCTGACCTCTGCCGTCCGCGAGGTCAAGACCGAGTTGGTAGCACTGGGGGACAGGACAGACCATTTAGAACGCAAGATGGAAGAACTGGTCGCTTCCCATAATGACCTGCTTTCATCCCACGATCACCAACAACAAGATCTGGACCAGTTTAAGTCTAAGCTAGCAGATATGGAGGACAGATCATGGCAAAATAACATCAAGATCAGAGGCATCCCTGACTCAGTCACCAACTCTGAATTGGAGTCCTATGCCACTACTTTATTTAAGAAGCTCCTCCCTGCTGCGGATTCCACGGAGCTTTTAATTGACCGCATCCACTGACTTCCTAGACCACGCACCGTTTCATCTGACCTTCCTAAAGACACCCTCCTCCGAGTGCATTTCTTCCCTGTTAAGGAGCGTATCATGAGGGCCGCTAGAGAATCCAAGAACTCAGATACTCTAGGAGGACTTCAAATATTCCAGGATTTCTCAGCTGCCACCATAGCAAAGAGGCGTGCCTTTACACCTATCACTCTCGCCCTTCGGTCCCATGACATCCAATACCGCTGGGGTCAAATTGATAGTTACATACGAAGATTCGACCTATGTCATCTCCTCCCTAGATGCGGGAGTTAAATTGCTGCTAGATTGGGACATAACTGTCCAGAAGTCGTCTGCAACGTCCCGTGCTGCTACTGTCCGCCAGGAATGGTCGACTATTTGAGCCACTGGACTACTGCATAAGGTCCTTTCAAATTCTGTTATCGTTTTCTCAGGTCCACTGAGGTTATAGACCTCTTCCCCTCTATTGAGAGGGGCAGGGTTTTTCTTTTTTTCTAATATCGTTGTATGCCTAATTACTTGACTCTTATCCAGGTCTATATGTTACAGGTTTACTCTTTCACATGTTGTTCAACAAATGTCTTTTATTAAGGGGTTCTAGTTTGTTTTGTCGATACTACCTGTCGATTATATGTTGTTGCCCCATTTACACTCACCTGCTAATTAGTGAGGATTTACATTATATGTACGTGTTTGTGTTCTATCTATCTTGATGTTATAATAGAGTGGCGGTGCATGTTCCTCCAGCCCGCCTCCACTTTTTTCTGTACTACTGCAAGTCCCTGAACCTTTTCCCCCTTCCCTGCAGTAGTCATGCAGGTCCAATATACCGGACCTTTTTTTTTCGCTGTTTCCCTCCTATGTCCTCGATTTGAACCCTCCTCACCCAATCCCCGCATGCCCCCCTTCCCTTTGAGCTCCAGACATGGCTCACTCCTCCATTTGCAGCTGCACCCTGGTATTCGGTACATTTGCACAAAATTAGTTCAATATAGATCTCTTTCTCTCATTCCTGATATGTGTTCCCAATGCTGAACCTCTTATCCCTCAATGTCAAGGGACTGAACTCACCTAATAAGCGCAGACTGGCCCTCACATTCTCCCACCAACAAAAAGCAGACGTTGTCGCACTGCAAGAAACGCATTTTTCTTCTGTTAACCCTCCTCTTTTTAAGAACAGCAACTTCCCTGTGGGATACTACGCTAATGGTCCGTTTAAACGGAACGGGGTGGCTGTCCTTTTCAGCAAGAATGTCTCTTTTACCCTCCACTCTCAACTCTCAGACAAAAGTGGCCGCTACCTTATTCTTACCGGCCTGCTAGACGACAAGCTTGTCACATTGGTATGCCTATATGCACCTAACTCTAACCAAGTCCCCTTCCTGCGTAAATTGTTTCTCACCATACGTAAAACACTTAAGGGCTCCCTAGTTGTTTTGGGTGACCATAATTTGGTTCTAGACCCGAAATTGGACAAATCTCGTCAATTCTCCCAACCTATTTCGTCTGCTCAATCTGGCCCCTCCTCAGCCTTTCGCAATCTACTTACTGAAATCGATCTTTACGATGTATGGAGGACCCATAATCCCTCGGGCCAGGAATATACATTCCACTCCCTAGTCCACAATTCCTACTCTAGAATAGATTTAATTTTATGTGACAAATGGTCTCTCCAGAGAACTAAGGACGTTGATATCTTACCAATTACCTGGCCTGACCACGCTCCAGTTCTCTGGAAATGGAATCTCCATGATATCCGCAACCCACCTCGTCAGTGGCGCCTATTCCCATATCTCCTAAATAACCCTGTGTCTAAAAAAATTATTCTTGAATCCATTAACTCTTACTTAGCCACTAACTCCCCCCAGGACACCTCTACTATTAATCACTGGTGTGCCTTTAAGGCTGTTACCCGCGGAGCTGCCATCCAAGCTGGTGCCACTCTCAAAAAACAGGCCCATCAATTACAGGCGAAACTAGAAGCTGAACTGTTAGACCTCGAAACCCAAAACATAGCCCATCCCTCTAGAATTCTTAAAAATGAAATCTCCAATGTTTGGGGTCAACTTCAAAAACTGTTTCTCGCCCGCACCCAAGCGGCTTTGAATAGGATGCGTCACAAATTTTATCTCCTCGGTAATAAATCTGGTAGAATGTTAGCACGTAAACTGCGGGTTCAGCAAGCCAGGAATAAGATTAAATATATCTACTCTCCCACCAAACAGAAGATATTAAACCCTAGAGACATAACGGGTCGATTTGCGCAATATTACGCTGAACTCTATAACCTATCAACTGACCCTTCAACCCCTCAACCCACCTCTTCTTCTATTTCCTCTTTTTTGAACAACCTCTCTTTCCCTACTCTCACTCAGGAGCAAGTATCTACACTTAATGCCCCATGGTCGGCGGCGGAAATCTCCGCGGCTATTAAATCCACTCCTAGAAACAAGGACCCAGGTCCAGATGGGTTTGTCTTCGATTTCTATGCCACTTTCCATGACGTTCTCTCCCCCCACCTGACTGCCCTCTTCAATACATTCTCTGACCACGGCTCCCTTCCCCCAGAACTCCTAGAAGCGCGTATTATTACTATCCCTAAACCCGGAAAGGACCCTGCCTATGTACACAACTATCGCCCTATCGCACTGCTTAACTGTGATATCAAACTTTATGCCAAAATGATTGCAACTCGTATCAACAGATTTCTCCCATTGCTGATACAATCGGACCAAACTGGCTTCGTGCCGGGAAGACAAACGTCAGATAACACGCGTAGGGTCTTCAACCTGATTGACTCTCTCTCTAAGGATCAGGGCCTTCTCTTGCTGTCCTTGGATGCTGAGAAGGCCTTCGATAGACTGAATTGGACGTACATGTGTGAAGCTCTCCTCCAATTGGGTTTTAGAGATCGTATTCTAGCCTCTATTTTAGCATTGTATAGCTTTCCTACGGCCCGAGTGTTCAGCAATGGCTTCCTGTCCGACTCTTTTCCTATCACAAATGGTACCAGACAAGGTTGTCCTTTATCCCCTCTAATATTCGTCCTATCAATCGAACCCCTTGCAATTACAATACGTGACAATCCCCATATTCCAGCTCTACAATTTGGCTCCTCCCGCCATAAACTAAGCCTTTTCGCGGACGATGTTCTCCTCTTCATCTCTGAACCCGCTACAACTCTCCCTGTCTTGCACTCTATTCTAGATGCCTATAGCTTAGCTTCTTACTATAAACTTAACACTACCAAGACAGACTCCCTTCCTTTCAACCTCTCCCATTCCCTCCTAACTCTCCAATCTTCCTTTCCATATAATTGGCGGAAACACACGATAAAGTATCTAGGTATCAACATCCCTATCTCCACCCCTGACGTCTTTACTGTCAATCTCTCCCCCCTGATAGAGACGTTAGAAGCCCTAACAAAATCTTGGTCATCTTATGAGGTCTCCTGGCTTGGACGTATGGCCGCGTTCAAAATGTCCCTACTACCCAAACTAATGTACCTTCTCCACACAATCCCATACATCTTTCCAAAAAAGGCCCTCCAGACCTGTTCTTCTGTCATGTCTAGATATGTCTGGTCTTCAAAACCACCTTCGTTGGCTCACTCCAAAATGGTTCTGCCACGAGCGTTCGGAGGACTCTGTCTACCCAATATTTTCCTATACCAAGAAGCTTCTCTTTTGGCTTCCACTAAACATTATTTTGATGTCCATACACACCTGGGCTGGGTGGAGCTTGAACAAATTCGAGCAAACCCACTCCCCCTGGCGGATCTTTTCCGCATCCCAAAGCCGCTCCGGCCCACCCTTGTAAATCTCCTTCCTTCCACGCAAGCTTCACTACAAACCTGGGACAAACTATCCGCCACCCTACCATCCCCCATATCTCATATTACTCAGATCTCCATTACTACACTAGCACTAATGATACCCCATCTTAATCTCTCTAAATGGAGACATGCAGGTATATTATGTCTAGGCGACCTACTCGACGGACTCTCTCTGTTATCCTTCTCAGCTCTTCAATTAAAGTTCTCTCTACCCACCACAGAACTCTTCCACTATATGCAAGTTGCACACTGGTGGAGATCAATCCCCTCTACCTCCCCGACACTGCACACAACCTCATATACCCTCTTCTCTCGTCTTTCCCTAATTGAATCCAAAGGCGACATTACGTTTTGGTGTAAACTACTGATAACCCCTATTTCTCCTTCCAAATCCAACGCTCAAGTAAAATGGGAACGAGACCTGGGAAGAACCCTGTCGCCGAATGACTGGCATCTCATCTTCTTAGCTTCCTACTCCATGTCCAAATGTTTAAATCATACTGAAATGCATATAAAACTGATACATAGGCTATACTTGACACCCGACCGACTGCATAGATTTTGGCCCTCCTGTAGTAATAAGTGCTGGAGACTTTGTGGTTCAGTAGGTCATATTTACCATATATTCTGGACATGCCCGGTGATTACCAAATACTGGTCAGAGGTGTTTGACTTGATCAATAAAGTTTTAATCATTCATCTCACGCCAGACCCGACCTTAGCATTATTTCATGCTGTTCCCCTTTCTGTCCCCCCCTCCAGCAGATATGTTTTAGGTCACATCCTAATAGCTGCTCGCGCCAACCTGGCTCAGCTGTGGAAACAACCTTCGCCCCCTACCCTGCTAAAAGTTATCTATAAGATGAACCATCACTTTCTCATAGAAACGGAATATATCCCCTCCTCCGTCACCCCCTCCCTCAAGACAAGTTGGTCCCTGTGGCATCAGTATGTCTCCACAGCCGAAGGATCTCAATATTTCCATAAACCACCTTCACACAGCCCATCCCATTTTAGTTTAATTGAACAACCGGACAACATCTGATACTCTAGAAAGAAGGTCTATTGGGTTACTCTCCCACATAGGTACAGTTCAGTATCTCCCCTTCACCAAACCGGGGTAACACTAGTCTAGATTCTCTTTCCTACCCTCTCTCTATTCATAAACATAAAAATATAATAGAAGGATTGGGTGCTGATATAAAATAATTTAATCAATTTTGATCATTAACACACTATAAACACGATAAAATATAAAATGGATAATATAATACTAAATAGTATTGGCTAAAAAAAGCTGCAGGACCTGCAGCGAAACGCGTCAGGGACCAATCTTTTGGGGGCTATCACCTATTGGAAATTTGCTGCCACGTTATCCGGACCAGGACTGGACATTGTGCTTATCATTTGGACCTTCTGAACACTCCATCCAACTGAACCACCACCACTCCTTGGCAACTAAGGAGACACCGCGATGCAGTGAGGACCCACAATTAACATCTTGAAGGGACATCAATTCCTCCAGCGGTACAACTGTGGTAACTAAATATCATCCAGAGACTGCGCCGTCAGTCCAGAGTAGTTCATCCATTGCACTATCCAGTCCATATTAATTGGGAATGGACTACATTAACAGCAGGCAGCAATATTGTGATCCCTCAATTTTTTAGCCAATACTATTTAGTATTATATTATCCATTTTATATTTTATCGTGTTTACAGTGTGTTAATGATCAAAATTGATTAAATTATTTTATATCAGCACCCAATCCTTCTATTATATTTTTATGTTTATATACATCTATTAGCGCTGCTAATTGTTCTTTTCCTTTGTTGTGTTTAAATTGGGGGTGACTAACCCAATTCTTATAGCAGCAGCTGTTTGAGCAACAGCACCTTTAAGCGCCCGATCTATTTATCACACTTGATAGATTACTTTCTTTGCCTCTCTCTATTCATATCTACATGCCTAGACCTCCTGTGTTGGAACTCTGTTTTCTTGATGCAATGTGAATATTACCCCTGTATTGCTCCCTGTACCGAAGCCCTATGATCTATAATAATGTCTCTATGTCTTCTCTATGAACTCTGTTTTCTTCTTACCACCTTCCTACCTCTGGGTATAATTGATATGTTATATATGCTTTATCGCGATGTACTAGTCCCTATTCCTGGTCTGGATGCTCCCCCCTCCCCCTCCCTCATGTACCCCCCCTCTTTGCCTCTGTAATGTGTTATTTTATTTGTCCCCCTTTTCTTTCTGTACCGCATAAAAATGATCTTTTTCTCAATAAAAACTATTGATGTAAAAAAAAAAAAAATTTTTAACAGATGATTACAGGATTTAAAAATATATTGTTAACTGCCACGTTGTTTGCTGCCCACTGTTGTCGCTTAGCTTAGTTATCCAGCTACCTCAGTGCAACTTTTTGGCCTAAACTGGATAAAAACAATATTGTGAGCTGTGATGTGTTCAGAATAGACTGGAAATGAGTGTAAATTAATGTTATTGAGCTTAATAATACCATGGGAACAAATACTCCCACAAATTCTGTTATTTTAGCTGTTTTTATGATTTTTCCAAAAAAATCCAGATCCAAAACCCGCAAGAGAGGTTTTGCCAAAACCAATACAGATCCAAAACATGAAGGAGATCCAGATCGAAAACCAATGCACAAAACCCGAAAAAAATGGCCCAGATCGCACCCCTACTCAGAAGTTGCATGTGAACACAAAGCAAATCGAGCCTCAAGTTGTACCTCAAATCCCAGAAGCCACACCTTAATTCACATCACAAATTGCAGAAAAGCAGCAAAATCCCCAAACACAATTTTGATTGATCCAGCCATAATTAAAATGGTTTTCACAAGTCGATTTTAGGAAGTGGTACATTAAGGTGCGATTGCTGAACGATTTCGGTGGAGCTTTTGATTGAATTTAGGCAAAAAAACAGTTTTCACATGTCAAGATGGTAAACCCCCCCAAAACGAAACAGTGCATTGAGGTGCGATTTGTTTTTGCGATTTTGGTGTGAATTTGTGCATAATTGCAAAGACAATTCTTAGTAAATATGTGATTTCCTTTGATACCAATGTTATTTTGAGAATATTTGCACCATTTGTGATTTGCTGTGATTTGGAGTTGACATGCTACTTCCATGTGAATGAATGCTTAGTAGATTCACAATTCGTAAAAATTGCGCATTTTTCTAAAAGAGACCCCAAGAAAATCAACCAATGTCATCCTTCAATTTCCCCCCAACAGTCCACATGTTAAAGTTTTTTGTGAGACCATAAAACACTTGTGAAATATATATAGATGTTTTGCTTAGCGTTGGATATAAAATCGGCACATAATTAATATAGTTGCTAACTGTGGGCCAGATTCAAAGATGGACACAGTTTGTACAGCAGCGGCTTCATTGAGTAAACAGATGTTTCCTGCAGGCTTGTGTGAGCCTCTGTTCTACCTGAAGAAGCAGCATCAGACCACTTTGCATGGGCCATCTAAGCAGAGCCGTAAGTAGACATTTTGGTGCCCTGTGCCAGAAAGAGAATCGGTGCCCCCCCCCCCCCCCATATTAAAAATAGGGCCAATAAAGAAATTCAGGGGAAGATGTACTATAGCAGCAAATGAGGCAAAGGCGGAAGCAATGCTAACGAGATGTATTAACGTCTCGGCTGCCGGAGTGTGGGGGGGGGGGGGGTGAAAACTCCTCCTTCTGGCAATACTGTAGGAGCTCACAGCCTATTGCTGATGTGCTATGTCTCACTGGCCAGCTTACTCCACTGGGTATGCGCGAGATCTCCCATGCAGCCCGGAGCCTGGCAGCCACTGCAGCCAGATACAGTGGCTGTGAATGATATTGATAGTGGCAGCTGTTTGAATGGCCAGCACAACTGACTATTCAAATATCTGTTGGCACACCGGTGTGCTAGTTTGTAGATAGCAGTACTAATAATGACAGGGGCGCCCCATCATATACCATACATCTCTGCATTCATACCTGGGGTATCAGCAGTAAATAAAGTGCGCTGCTACCAATAATCCCCATAACGACAAATACATCTACCCCATAGTGCTCAGGAGATAAAAATAACTATTTAAATCTGTAATCTGTCTACTCTAAACAATAGTATGCCTGTGTCCAATGAGTAAATGGCATATCAAGTATGGCCTTGAACTTGCTTTTTTTGGCATAAAAATAGTGCAGTTCTAAACACTCAGACTCAGATGTTTAGAACACAGCATAGTCACACTGCACCAATCACTACTGACGTTGTCATTCCACCTTTTGACTCATTATGGGTGAAAGCTTTATACATAGAGGGGGTAATTCTGAGTTGATCGCAGCAGGATTTTTGTTAGCAGTTGGGCAAAACCATGTGCACTGCAGGGGAGGCAGATATAACGTGCAGAGAGAGAGTTAGATTTAGGTGTGGTGTGTTCAATCTGCAATCTAAATTGCAGTGTAAAAATAAAGCAGCCAGTATTTACCCTGCACAAAAACAAAATAACCCACCCAAATCTAACTCTCCCTGCAAATGTTATATCTGCCCCCCCTGCAGTGCACATGGTTTTGCCCAACTGCTAAAAAATGTCATGCTGCAATCAACTTGGAATTACCCCCAGAGTGTAAATACAACTTTGGGCTGTGCACCAGGCCATTTTTTGGGTTTTGTGTTTTTGGATTTGGATCTCCTTTGTGTTTTGTATCTGGATTGGTTTTGCCAAAACCACCCTTGCAGGTTTTGGTTTTGGATCTGGATTTAAAAAAAAATCAACAAAACATTAAATCATCTAAAATAATAGAATTTTGGGGTGTTTTTGTTCCTACAGTATTATTAAGCTCAATAACATTCATTTCCACTCATTTCCAGACTATTCTGAACACCTCACAGTTCACAATACTGTTTTTATCCAGTTTAGGCCAAAAGGTTGCACTGAGGTAGCTGGACGGATCAGCAGTAGCCATTGGATGTATATACTGGGAAGACACAATATAAAAAAAAAAAAGAATGTATTTTAAAAAAAGACGCATTAGGCAAGGCTCAAGATTTCAGTTCACAAAAAGATGATTAAGGCAAAGAATAATAAAAAAGACAAATATTTTAGATTTAATTTATTTAATTTATTTTAATTTCAATTTATTTAATTTAATTTATTTAGAATCAAATTCTTAATTTCCTCCAAGTTATTTTCAATATGCAGAAAGTTCACTATATGATTGTGGAGAGTTTATTTATATTCATTTAATTTAAATTTATCTAATTTATAATTTTTATTAATAATATTAATTTTAATTAATTACAATGTGGTGATAAGAAGAGTTATGAAAATAGGACAATAAGTTATAATAGGAATATGAGCTATAGACACCACACCCTGAAATGGACGGAGCATGTCTGGATGTATTATGGGAGGATACAGCACAAAATATATATATAAAAATATGTCTTTTATTTTGGGTGGACTGACAGAACACCCCTAGACGGACGGAGCAGCTGCAGTCCCTGGCTGTATACTAGGATGACACAGCACAAAATATTAATTTAAATTAAAAAAACAACATTATTTTTTATACCACACACTGCAGTTACAGTGTCGCACAATTGAGTAAAAAAAAAGTAGAAGTATTTTTTATATCACACACTGGTGGTTACAGTGTCACACAAATGAATCAGAAATATATATAATAATTACACACTGTGGTTGACTACACTGTCAGTGTCGCACAATGCGTTTATGAGTAGGAAATAATATACTGCGGTCTGACCGGCAAAATCACAGTACTTTTACAGATTTGTGCCTCAAAACAATCCTGTCTCGGAGGTCTACAGACAATTCCTTTGACTTCATGCTTGGTTTGTGTTCAGACATGCACTGTCAAGTGTGGGAACTTGTATAGACAGGTGTGTGCCTTTCCAAATCATGTCCAATCAACTGAATTTACCACAGTTGGACTCCAATTAAACTGTAGGAACATCTCAAGGATGATCAGTGGAAACAGAATGCACCTAAGTTAAATTTTCAGCTTCATGGCAAAGGCTGTGAATACTTATGTACATGTGATTTCTTAGTTTTTTATTTTTAATACATTTGCAAAAATATCAAAAAAACTTTTTTCACATTGTCATCATGGAGCATTGTGTGTAGAATTTTGTTACAACCTTATTCCATTTTGGAATAATGCTGTAACATAACAAAATGTGGAAAAAGTGAAGCACTATGAATACTTTCCGGATGCACTGTATCTCTGGTTCTGGGCATAGTAGAGACAAGCTGCCAGTGTCCACCGAAAGGGGAGAATCCCAGCTTTTGGATTGTACCTTCAGAAAAGCTCTAAGTCAGACAGAACCAAGATATCTGGTTGGGAAGAGCAATTAACAGGCTTGGATGGGGACCACTGCTTAGAAGTCAGATATCTTAGTTCCCCAGGGTCGATTTCCAAAAATCTGGTAACCCTGGAAAAAGGGGACCCTCAGCTTTCAACGTAGGTCCCTTAGACTACTGGGGCCCTTGGGCAAGTGACCATTGAGCCAATACAAAAAGACAAAATGTGGAAAAAGAGAAGCGCTGTGAATACTTTCCAGATGCACTGTATCAACCTTCCAGCAGTTGGTCCCTGCTCCAGCTCCACACACCTGGTATGCAGTTTTATATATTCATTGGTGGATTGCCCAGGCTCCTTAACTCTGATCCCCAAGTGCCCAGTAGCTCCTGAAAGGTAGGACTCTCTAGTGTTTTATCCCTTTGAAAGCTAAGAAATGTATTTCAAGGAACTGGAGACAACTGCAGTCAAGCGAGCTGCTCTTCCACCGTAAAATGGTGAAAATTAAGCCTAGTCCACTATCCATCCCTCCCCTGTGTATTAAACCCTGCCCTACCACCCTGGAAGTCATGTACCGGGGCCCCTTTATTCAGCCCAATGCTCCTTCTGCAGTTTAGTGTTCTCCCTCCCGGCCCATCTCCCACCATCTGTGCAGTAAAGGAGTAATTAGAAGACATTACTGCTCCAGGTCCTACATGCTGAGTGGAATATAGAACACCCCCTATCACCCGCGGGACATCAAAGCTGCCACTGATAGCACCTCCCACCCCTACCGCTGCAGTATGGGTAGGGGCCCCAGAGCATTGCTTTGCCCAGAGGCCTACACTGCTGTCAAAATGGGCCTGTCAGCGGGCACGGCTTTTTGCTTGAAATTGGTGGATCAGGAGAATTATTATGTGAAACAGTAAGCTAGTGCTGTTGATGTCAATTTCCTGCATAACATAGAATGAACAAGTGACGTTTTGCCAGAAATATGATTTTCTTGAAAACAATGGTGACTGCAAGAAATAACTGTATCAGCAGTCCAGAAAATTTGAGTGAGTGCAGTTGTATTGAGAGCAGCATACAGTATGCTCCGTTGTATTATCACTCAGTTGTTAAGTGTAACACATTTTCTACTCATCAAGCAAGTCAATGTACTCTCTTAGGTATATATTGCAACTGCCAGAGAGCATTATATTTTTGACACAGCTTTAATAGTGGATTTATACAACATGCTCTTGCAAAATTCCCCTTTGCCAAAGGTGGAAAAGCCTCAAAAGTTGTGACCTGGCTTGGTCTGACGTCTTCACCTGTCAGACACCTCTGGCATTTCTCTAAACAGCACTCTCAAAATTGAGAAGAGAACTGTGTTCAGCAGATCATTACTGTACTTAGTATATTACTGCTGAACAGTTTCGGTTAAAAGTGTCAGTTGTACGAAGGCTTCTCTGGAGGTTTAGTATTAAATTGGGTGAACTTTGAATGCTGTACCAAATGTACTTCTCATTAGGAAATATTTACTGTAGTGCACAAGACTCTACAGCAGCCTTGATTTAAAGATTTCCAACCTTTGCAACACTTTCACTTATTGGTTTCTATGTGCCCTCCTGCAAGTTTACCAAAGCCTTTCAATCATCTAGGTAAATATATTTATATTTCTTGGATACAACATAACAGTGAATGCAGTGGCGCTAATGCATATGATCAGTATAGTCAAGAGTTATGCCAAAACAAATAAACATACAGTAAAGTATCTTCTTAGGTAGACATAAATCATCTTTGAAAGTGAAAACACTTCCCACTTTTCAGGTGCAGCTCTTTCCGATGCCCAAACACTAGAACGACTTGCCAAAGGTGCAAATCCCTAATGATTTCCCTTGAACTCCCTGGCAACTCCCCAGGGGGTCATTCAGATCTGATAGGTAGACAGCGATTTTTGCTGTCCTGCGTTCAGATAGTCGCCGCCTGTAGGGGGAGTGTATTTTCACTGTGCAAGTGTGCGAACGCATGTGTAGCAGAGCTGCACAACATGATTGTGTGCATTCTCTGCGCAGCCCAGGACTTACTCAGCCGCTGCGATCACATCTGCCTGTTCGGGACCGGATTTGACGTCAGAAACCCTCCCTTCAAATGCTTGGATACGCCTGCGTTTTTCCAGATACTCCCTGAAAACTGTCAGTTGCCACCCACAAATCCCCTCTTCCTGTCAATCTCCTTGGGAACGCCCGTGCAAAGCGATCCTTCGCACAATCCCGTCGCTGACCGGCGATCCCCATTGCAGCCGTGCAATGTGCATATGCTTGCACAGTTCGGATCTGTGCAAAAACGCGTAGCAGCGATCAGATCTGAGTGACTCCTATAGTGCTGCATTTAGTGGGCGTGGTCCAGACAATGCAGGCACGTTCTAACCATTTTCGGGGTGACCTCGTGACATCACACGCAGCCGCTCCGAGAGAAAAATTGTGCTGGACCTCCTGCCAGCGCTGATAGGCTGTGCAGGCAGGGGTCATCCTCTAATCAATGTGTTTGCAATTAAATTTCCCTGTGTGGTGGGCGGTCCCCATCATGTGAGCAGATGGACGCAGATATGCATCTATCTCTGAATAACCACCTAGGGGTGGGAAACGGAAAATGCATGCAATACTTAATGGAAATTATAGTTAATATTAAAAAATTACAATGACATCATTTGCATTATATTATCCAGACAAGTGTCATTAGAATAAAGTTGTACTTTTCAAAACTTCAACTTTCCTCCAGCAGCTGCAGTGAGTGTAAGTCAGTTACTCAGCGAGGCAGGCTGTATTGATGCCTAGAGACTAATAATCAGGAAGTGTCATACTTCTTGTACGAACACTAAACCCAGGGTAGAGGAAGAACAATTACGACTCAGCAACTGGTTTACAGTAAATAGTGTTTTCTTTACGCAAGCTTTTATTGGCTGTTGATGATCCTGTTATTCCCCAGAGCTGTGAAATGAGTGGCTGGAAGACCATTATTACACTTCCTTGTTGAATAATAAAGTAAGATGTGAATACAGTGGTAAACCATACCGAACGCATAGTAATTCCTTTTAAGCATCCTAAGAAAATTTCCTGTAACTTACCCTTGTCAGTAATATAGCGTTTTAAAGGTTTCAATTTCGTCTTCTGGAGCAAAATGAATAAAAAATGTAAGCATATGTATTCTTGTAAAAGGCAAAATGAAGCTAACTTTAACTTGTGTGCCGTGGAAATGTCAGAAACTAGATAATGGTATCCCCGACTGGCCACTGACGGCAATATATGGGAATCCCTAGATTTCAGGCACTTATTAAGATTGGAGGATAGTTCTGTCAGAGTACATTGGGACGGATTCAGATGCAGCCACTAATGCCTATGCAGCTGCCATTTTTAAAGCTACGGAACTGCAAGGTGATGCAAGTGTTACAGGCATCTAGAAAAAACGGAGACGCCCACTTAAGTCATCGCTATATCTTAGCAACTGCATACTCCATCGATTGTAACCGCCATGCAAATGCAAAGAACATAGGGCCTAATTCAGACCGGATCACAAATTTGCAAAGGTCTGCAATCAGATAGTCGCTGCCCAAAGAGAGTGAAATCCCACCCCGTGAAAGTGTACGAATGCATGCATACGCCGTGTGAAAGCTTCCCAGGCAGCGGACATCTGCAAATCCGTTCGCAACTCACTAACCATCTAATGATTTTTCCAGTCTTTGCAGTCTGTACATAGCTCAGGACTTACTCCTACAGTGCTATACAAACAGGCTGATTGGGTCCGGAGCTGACGTCACACACCCTCCCTGAAAATGCTTAGGCATGCCTGCGTTTCTCCTGACACTCCCACAAAATGGTCAGTTGCCACCCACAAATGTCTTCTTCCTGTCAATCACCTTGCATACGCCGTGCGATCAAAATTTTTGAGCCATCCTGTCACTGTTTAGCAACGCGTTTGTGCATTGCAGCAGTGCATATGCATGCGCAGTCATTCATTAAACGGCCGCTGTTCAATTTTGCACAGCAACGATCAGGTCTGAATAGGGCCCATTGACTCCCTGATTGTGTCTATAGTCTCGCAGAATTTCTGTGGGAACTGTGGCTCTGGCACCATGTCTTCATGTTGTGCACTGAGACAAGCCCTCGGAACGATCCTGACATGCCTGCGTTTTTGCTACCACTTCCCACTACTTTCCCCAAATGATCCCTTGCTGTCAATCACTTTGTGATTAATTCCTCACTGCCAGCGGCACTGCAAAAATACCTTGCCGCATGCACAGTGTGACTTACATGCATGCAGTTTTTTGATAATAAAGATAATATACATAGTAACATAGTAACATAATTTCTGGGGTTGAAAAAAGACAATTTGTCCATCGAGTTCAACCTGTTTATTGTCTTCTATGCTGTATTATTTTTAAGACTAAAATTATCTGTTGTGAATGTCGGCCGATGTGTTATTTTTTTCTCGTTTGTTAACTATAGTGCGTGATGTACCCACCATAACCCTGTATATCCTTATCCATTAGGAATTTAACTAGCCCATTCTTAAAAGTATTGACAGAGTCTGCCATTACTACTTTCTCAGGCAGGGAATTCCAAACACGTAATGTCCGGACTGTTAAGAAACCTTTTTGCCTCTGTGTGTGAAAATTCCTCTCCTCTGACCTAAGCGGGTGTCCACATGTCCTCTGAGTCAATCTTATAAAAAACAGATCCTCTGCAAGCTCTGTATACTGTATTGTCCCCTTATATATTTGTAAGGGTTAATCATGTCCCCTCTTAATCTCCTCTTTTCCAATGTAAACATGCCTAGCCTAGCAAGCCTTTCCTCGTATTCCAGCGTCTCCATCCCCTTGATGAGTTTGGTCGCCTGCCTCTGAACCTTTTCTAGTTCCAGAATATCCTTTTTGTGCTATTGTGCCCAAAATTGTGCACAGTATTCAAGATGTGGCCTCACTAGAGATTTCTATAATGAGAGTATAACACTGTCATCCTTTGCCTCAATTCCCCACTTAATGCATGCTAATACCTTGTTTGCCTTTTTTGCTGCATTACTACTTTGGGTACTGCTGCTAAGTTTGTTATCTATGTGAACACCTAAGTCTTTTTCCAGTACAGATTCCCCTAATTTTATCCCATTTAGTGTGTAGGGGGTATTTTTTTCTTTGCGCCCAAAGTGCATTACCTTACACTTGTCTGTACTGAACCTCATTCTCCATTTGGCTGCCCATGCTTCCAGATTAAATAAATCATTCTGAAGAGACTCAGCATCCCCCACCGAATTTATAACCTTAAACAGTTTGATATCGTCTGCAAATATTGACACCATGCTCTATAGACCTACTGCTAATTCATTTAGGAAAATGATGAACAGTAGTGGTCCAAGTACAGACCTTTCTGGCACACCACTAAGTACTTCAGTCCAATTTAAAAAAGTTCCATTTACCACAACTCGCTGCTCCCTATTATCTAACCAATTTCTTACTCAAGTGCATATTGTGCTCCCTAGCCCCAGTTCTTGTAACTTATAGATAAATCTCATGTGTGGTACTGTGCTGAAAGCTTTAGCAAAGTCTAAAAAGATTACATCCACCTCCTTACCCTGATCTAGGTTCGTGCTGTTTCATAAAAGCCTAGTAAGTTTGATTGACATGCTCTATCCTTCAAAAATCCAAGTTGGTTCCTATTAATAACCTTATTGGCTTCAAGAAACTTTGTATATTATCCCTTAAAATACCTTCCAGTACTTTCCCCACTATAGATGTAAGACTAACTGGTCTTTAGCTACCCGGTTCAGAGTTACTTCCCTTTTTAAAAATCGGCACTACTTCCACTATGCGCCAGTTTTTGGGAACCATGCCTGATGTAAGTGAAACAATGAAAATCAAATATAGGGGTCTAGCTAATTCGGTGTGTAGCTCCATGAGAACCCTTGGGTGAATTCCGTCGGGACCAGGTGATTTGTTAATCTTATTTTTTATTAATCAGTCACAGACTACTTCCTCACTTAAAAAAGCACTTAGTAGTGGGACATTATAGTTGCTAAGGTTATGTGTTAATCCTGCCATCTGGTCCTCTATTATGAATACTGATGCAAAAAACTCATTTAATTTTTCCGCTATGTCTTTATCGTCTTTGATTAAGACACCCACATTGTCCTTTAAAGGGTCTATACTCTCCTTCTATAATCTTTTGCTGTTGATATGTTTGAAAAACTTTTTGGGGTTTGATTTACTTTCCTTTGCTACTAGCTTTTCAGTTTCTATTTAAGCCGCTCTAATTTCTTTTTTGCATATTTTGTTACAATCCTTATAGTACTGGAATGACTCTGCTTCCCCATCTGATTTATATTTTTTGAATGCTCTCCTCTTTCTGCCCATTATTTCCTTAATCTTTTTGTAAAGCCACTTTGGTTTGGAATTACTCCTTTTATTGCTGACCATGGGAATAAATTTTCCGAGTACAATTATCGAGCAGCATTTTTTATACCTCCCATTTCTCCGTAGTATTTTTACCTTGAAACAAAATTTCCCATTCAATGTTCCTTAAAGCTTCCGTCATCATGTCAAAGTTGGCTTTGTTAAAGTTTAGAGTCCTAGTTGAGCCTATATAGGACTGTTTATGAAAACTGATATTGAATGTGACCATATTGTGGTCGCTGTTTCCCATGGGCTCCCCTACTATAATATTTGATACCAATTCCCCATTGTTTGTTAATACCAGGGCTTAGATTGCATTGTACCTAACTGGTTCCTCGATTAGTTGAAGTAAGTAGTTATCATTTAGTGTATTTAAAACCCTGTTACCCCTCGCAGTATCACATGAATCATTTGTCCACTTTATCTCTGGATAGTCAAAATCCCCCATCACTATTACGTCACCAAATCCTGCCGCTTTTTCATTTTGCTTCAGTAACAATTCCTCATCAGACATATTAATAATACTAGGCAGCTTGTAGCAAAGCCCTAATGCTATCTTGTTTGTTCCCTTACCCCCGCCTGCAATTTCTACCCATAACGTCTTAACAGTATTTACAGTCCCATCATGAATATCTTCCTGCATATCAGGTTTTAAAAAACGGCTTTACATAAAGACATATCTCTCCACCCCGTTTATTTAATCTGTCTCTCCTGAACAGCGTATAACCCTCCAGATTGACTGTCCAATCATGAGATTTGTCCCACCAGGTTTCAGTAATGCCTATAATATCATACTGTTTGCTTGCTGCAAGGACTTCTAGTTCCCCTTTTTTCCCTGTAAGGCTTCTAGCATTTCCATGCATACAATCAAGATAAGTATTCCCCCTTGTCCTAGGGACATCCTTTTTTATATGCAGTATTGATGACCCATAATCGTCGTTAGTGTTTTGGCAATACCCTCTGTAATACCCTTGTTAGTTAGTACCCTTGCTGGCTGCTCTTTCCTTCCCCCCTTCTCCAACCCAATTTAGTTTACTGCCTCCATACTTACTATTTTTACTGCATGACCGGTTGTTTATAGCTAAACCCTCTCCACAGGCACCTAGTTTAAAATCTCCAGCCTTCTAACCATCCTTCCCCCCAGCACTGCTGCCCCCTCCTCATTCAGGTGCAATCCATTGCGATAAAAAAGATGGAGCCTGACTGAGAAGTCCGCCCAGTATTTCAGGAACACAAACCCCTCTTTCCTACACCAGTCTCTAAGCCACACATTTGTCACTCACCGCGGGCAGCGGCGGCCGCGCTTGTCCCTGCGGGTGACCTGGTCTGCCCGGCGCCTCTCTTCTCCCGGCGATCTCCGGTTCCAGCGGCGGGTCGGCGCGTTCCTCCGGCGGCTTCCCGGAGCGAGGGCGCCGCCATCATAGTGAGGTCAAGGAGGCGGAGCAGGACTGACGTCACCTGCCTGCTCCACCAATCAGGCAAGGGCGGGGAATTCAAAACCAGACGCCGGGCAGAGATCCGGTGCCTGAGTATCTTCGTTTCTCCCGCAGAAGCTGTGATTCCAGAGCTCCCACGTTCCTGTGATCTCTGTGCCTCCAAGCACCTCCGTGCCTCCAAGCACCTCGTGCCTCCAAGCACCTCCGTGCCTCCAGGCACCTCCGTGCCTCCAGCACTTCAGTGCCTCCAGTGCCTCAGCATTCAGTCTCACTGTGCTCCCGGCACCTGTGTGTCTCAGTACCTGTACTACCAGCACCTCAGTGCCTCTGTCAAAGTCAGAAAAATATCTCTATGCACACTACCATATTTGCACCTCACACAGGTCCGTGCTGCGCATGCGTACGCTCTCCCGTACGTGCGCATACTCACAGTCGCGGGCACCCGCAGGCGCATGGTATGCGTATTTACGGTAGAGTTTATGCGATCGTAGCGTGCGACTCAATCATTACATATTTTCACTAATAATGTATTTTGTAGATCATGGTCCCTTTGATAGATTCTGAAAGTTTGGTTAATATAGAATGTTTATGAACAGAGGAATCCCTCTTTGTTTGATACGAAGGGTCAGACAGGAGTAATACAGTGGTGTTTAGTATCCATCGGAAGAATATTTAATTAGAAATATTCCGGTGTTGGTTTGAAGCAGATCAATCGCTCGTGCGAATAGTTATGGACATAAGAAGTTTATGAACATTTACTTTATTTGCACTTTATTACCCATGCGGCGGGAAACCCAGTTTCCCTCCCACCTGAGCAGTTGGAAATAGTCACAGCCCACCTGTATGAATCAACCTATGACCTTTTGTTATAATGCGAAGCCGAATTCCTGTGTCCAATGAACAATGAGATTGTAGGGACCATTGAATTGTATTGTGTGTGGGGCATAAATAGGCAGGCCGACCGTATCCAGTTCACTCTCTTCAACGGTTCTCATTGCTGATAATCGGGAGCTGGATATCGAGGCGCATGCGATCGTTTCCCTTTGTGCGTAAGTTTTCTCCGTAATCATATTGTCTTACTGTGAGCCATCTCTCTCTCTCTCTCTCTCTCTCTCTCTCTACTCTTTCTCTCGTATTTTCCTTTAATTGTATTATATTGTATTTCCTGTGTAGTTTATCTGGTTAGTTGGTTTATGTTATATTGTAGTGTATCATTTGTACTGTGATTCCTTTTGCAAGTATAATAGTTATAATACATATAATAGGTTTTGGACCCTAAGCCCAGGTATCTGTGTATTCTTTATAGGGTTAAGTATTCTCTGAGCGTCGGTGACGCCCAAGCAGCTTTGTAGATAATCAGGTTACACCAGGTTGCACTTACACTCTGTCTCTACACTAAGGTATACTGTGTATCTCATCGTTAAAGGTATAGATATAAAGGTTTTAACGTTGTAAGCGTCTGCACCGCTGGTGATCTCCTCGTGGTCCCGAGCGTACGCTACGCTATAGCGAATCATTACGTTAGTCGGCAGCCAATAGCGTGCCTGCCTGTGATCACTGGGCCGTAAGCGAACGTGACGCTTAAGCGTCTCGACTACGGTTGAGCGATCGCTACACAACTTGCGTACCCTTACGGTACTTCTTACGTAGATAGCGTACAGTGTTCTTAGACCTCTTAAAGTGTTTTATATACGATAAATATTTAGCTTTATCAATTGGCGGCTCGCCCGTCCTTCACATATCTGCACTAGGTAGATCAGCAGACATTATCCCTCAGCAAAGGGCGGGAGGTTGTATCCCTCGTAGTGCTGACAGGATAAGCGTCTGCTTCGCTTAGGTAAAGAGTGCTGAAGGAATCCGGGAACCGGAGGTAAGAACAAAACGCTAGTGTCTTTTAAAAAAACTGTTTATTTTTCTGTCTTGCGTACACACGCACGCACACATATATATATCTGCATTTCTTTTTCTTTTTCATTTTCGTATATCACTCTCCTGTCTACCAGTTTTATAGTTGATAGAAGTGCTAAAAGAGATTTGCCGTTATTTCATAGTTTAAGAGTAAAGGTAATATAGTTAAAAGATAGACAAACACACAGTTTTGCCTGGGAGATAAGGCGAAGTCAGTGTGTTGTGTGGTAGATGATCAAGGATCATCTACATTGATAAAAGTATAAATTGTGTTACGGTGGATCTTTGCTTTGCGTATACGTGTCTCTAACAAAGACTTGCGTACGCAATCCAAAGGCCGACGCACGCAGCGTACGTTACGCAACGGAGCGTCCGGTTACGCCCACGTAGCTCAAGTCACGATAAGTTGATTTTTAACGCAAAGCGATAAATAACGCGAGGTGAGAAATAACGCAAGTCTATTTTTGGGTGTCCGAAATTTTAATTAACAGATCCTGCTCCTAATTGGTAACACACCTGATCTGAAGAAAAATTTCTGCGCAGAAATAGAAATAGAAACAAAAGTGTACATGTGATGAGTGAGTGTTTTTACAATTTTTAAAGGTTGAACCACAAGAAAAGTCGAGTACTCGTGAGGTACATGCGTGTAAGTGACGTGCACGGTGGCTAGGGAGGCATCTCTGGTTAAATATACAATTTTGAGCATTAGAGTATAGCAGACCAGGAGGTCATACTGTAACAAGACCAGGAGGTCATAGCAGACCAGGAGGTCCAGGTACAGCCGACAAGGAAGTCCGCTATACAGTTCACAGGCACAACACCGAAAAGGGTTGGTGCAACACCCATATAGGCCATATAAGCTCTGGCTGAAGGAATTCGCAGTCGTAAGTTTCGATTCCATTGGTCTTTCCGTACATAAGCTTAGTTGTTTGTGTACTGAACGACTGGACCGCACGTAATTGTGTACAGTAGTTAGTAATCTGACCTAATACCATTAGAGTAAAGGGGTCACAAACGCTATTTGTACACTCTAACGTGATTTGTGTAATTTTTTTATTTTAAGGGAAGTTTGCTGCTCACTCAGGAACTATCCAGCAACCAATAGTTACTGGAAAGAGTAAGTGTTCTTCGGATAACCCTCGCAGGTTCCAGTAAATAGAGGTTCAGGTCGCAGGGGCCCTAGGTCGAGTACGCCAGCACCATATCGGTGTGATCAGGTCGTATTGGTCGGCGTGGGCGAGTGAGTGGGGTACTCGGTAAACCGCCACCGTCAGCCTATTGTTGACATTTGGTTTTGCGTAAAGGGTTGGCTAAATAAAGCAACACTTTCGAACTATGGGGGCCACTTGTTCAGGTAGGGGGCGATCAACCTCGGTTCGGGTTGATTCAGTGGTCCGACCAATTGGGTCGGCCAGGTATATAATGTGTGAGAAATATGGAAGTCACACAGAAACTTTATGTGATGAATGGGAGAGAATGACTGTACATGACGGGGAGAAATTCCCAAGAGTAGGGAGCTTCAGCTCAGAAGTGTTACAAAATTTAAGGAGGAGGATATGTCTCATAAAATCAACAAAGAGACGAATCCAGCATTATGATTATTTACAGTTGTGGCAACAGGAAGGTGAGATACAGAGAGGTTTGGCTCAGGCGGCGGGATCTGGCTCTAACAGAAAACTGATTGCCACGGCCCCACCGCCACCATACATATCAGGAGAGAAGTTGATTGCGGAGAAAGACGCACTAAGGTGTAACACAAAATCACTTAGTAACTGTGTAAATGTTAATGATAATGTTAACCCATTAACCCATGCAAGTATTAACCCGTGCAAGTTGTACCCTGTTTTGAACTTTCCTCAGGAGTGTGATCAAGAGGACGAATCGGCAACGATTTCAGCGCTCTCTCTAGCAGCCACCATAGCAGAGACCACAGTAGGCACAGCTCCACCCACGAGATTAGTAAAGGCCCCTAGCGGAGGGATAGGTGAGGTCGTATCAACTGGTAAGTACGGCACCATGCATTATGCTGAGACTATTTCACCACAGCCTGTAGAATCTACACAGAATGAGGTTGTTAGAATTACACCTGTTAGAGTAATAGCAGTGCCAAATGGGAAAACAGACGCATCAGGAGCCACTCCCATTAGGAACATTGCCATGTACACCCCATTTTCCCGAATGGAATTAAGGACCATAGTGTCTGAATTTCCTGACCCTAGAAAAGACTTAGTTGCCAGTCAAAAATACATCAGAGACTTAGGTAACACTGCAGAGCCCAACAATAAAGACTGGCAGATATTGCTGAGAGCATGTTTACCCTCAAATGTCGACGCAACTCAATTTTTAGCTGATTGCGGACTAGATCATGATGTACCTCTTACAGATGTGTACAACCAAGATAATGTGAAAAGAATAAACTTGCAGCTAAAAGAGTATTTCCCAGCAGTAGCTAAATGGAATAAGATATTCTCCATTAAACAGAAGGAGTCAGAGACAGCTGCAGAGTATTTTCACAGAGCATTATTAGAAATGGCAAAATACACAGGCATAGAGGACATTAAAACAGACACAAACCATCGGGAAGTAGCAGTATCGGTACTGATGGATGGTTTAAAAGAGTCATTGAAGACTAGGGTACAGACCACACAACCATGTTGGCGAGGTCTGTCTGTGGCTACTTTGAGAGAGGCTGCTATTGATCACGATAGAAACATCACCAGACACAGGGAACAACAAGGTGATAAATTAATGTCAGTAAGTATACAGGCTCTGACCACAAGGCAGCCTTTGTTTGTATCACCAAATCCTGTGGGTAAGTCAAGTATGGTTACTTGTTATTCTTGTCACAAACAGGGACACATGGCACGAGATTGTAGAGTAAAGAATCCACGAAACTCATACCAACCCCCTAGACAACGACACGACACACGACATTGGGAGCAAGGTCCGCAGAAACGGAGTTATGAGCCACATACCGGGGAAACAAAAAGATATCCCCCAAACAGAGACTGGCATGCCTCTGGTAGTTCCCAGCTAACTCCCTCACAAGTAGTTGCTGCCAGCGGGATTCAGGGAGGTCACCATACCCAATAGGGGTGTGGCCATACCTGTAATCTGCAGCCAGTAAAATTAATTGCCAACCTTGGAAGTGAACCCGAGATCGCAATTAATGTAGCTGGTAAAACTTTAAACTTTCTTGTAGACACAGGGGCGGCCAAGTCAGTGATAAATTCGACAGTGGGCATGAGAACCACTGGTAGGACAATTCCAGCCATGGGAGTAACAGGAGTAGTCCAGCACTACCCTGTTAGCAAACCAGCCGAGATTACAATAGGGCCTTTGCATACCAAGCATTCCTTTTTGCTGGCTGCATCGGCACCAACCAATCTCCTGGGAAGAGACTTACTGTGTAAAATGGGGTTCGTCATTTATTGTACTCCTGAAGGTGTATTCTTGGACATACCTGAGAAACACGCTCAGGAAGTGCGAGACATGTTAGACTCCCCATCAAAATTAATGTCACATACCATTATGACAAATAGGAATCCATCCCAAATAGAAGAGATGACATCTCAGATACCAGAGTCACTTTGGACAAAAGACGGACAAGACACTGGATTAATGGCAAACGTAGCTCCAGTAGTTGTACAAGTAAAAGATGGTAGGATAGCTCCAAAAATCCCACAGTACCCTCTGAAGCCAGAGGTGGAGTTAGGAGTTTACCCAGTAATAGAGCGCTTGCTACAACAGGGCATTCTGGTAAGAACGTCCAGCACTGCCAATAGTCCCATCTTCCCTGTTAAAAAGAGTGGGGGGAGGGGTTACAGACTAGTGCAGGATCTAAGGGGGATTAACAAAATAGTTGAGAGTCAGTTCCCCGTAGTGCCAAATCCAGCTGTCATCCTAATGCAAATCCCTCCCACTGCCAAATTTTTCACTGTTATTGACCTCTGCTCCGCTTTCTTTTCGGTACCTCTGCACCCTGACAGCCAATATTTGTTTGCATTTACATACAGAGGAGTCCAATACACGTGGACTCGATTACCCCAAGGTTTCATAGATAGTCCAAGTATATTTTCTCAGGCTTTGCATGATTGTTTACAGTCTTTCCAACCAGACAGTGGATCAGTATTGATACAGTATGTGGACGATTTATTACTGTGTTCAGATTCACTGGAAGCATCTCTGAAGGATACGAAACAGCTCCTGTTTCATCTTTCAGACACAGGACACAAGGTGTCCAAAGACAAGTTACAATTATGCCAAACTAAGGTAAAATATTTGGGACACTGTCTAACACAAGGACTGAGACACCTGACCGCTGATAGAATCCAAGCAATTAGAGACATGACTCTGCCACAAACCCAGCAACAGATCAGAACGTTTTTAGGAATGTGTGGGTATTGCCGTAATTGGATCCCAGGGTTTTCCATTTTGGCGTTACCTTTGCAGGAAATGGTCTCCTCAAACAAACCTGATAGGATTTCGCATACAGACGAGTCCGAAACAGCATTTGAGAGACTCAAACAGTGCCTAACGCAGGCACCAGCACTAGGTATGCCAGACTATGGGAAACCCTTTGAACTATACGGAACAGAAAGTGCTGGTTGCGCGGCAGGTGTACTAACCCAAAAACACGGTGATGCCAGTAGGCCAGTTGCATACTACAGCGCTCAGCTAGACACGGTAGCGCGATCCCTCCCCACATGCTTGCGAAGCGTTGCTGCGATAGCATTGCTAGTGACAAAAAGCGAAGATGTCGTGCTAGGCCACAACCTCACAATCCATACGCCACATGCAGTATCAGCCTTATTGAATTCTGCCCAAACCAGACACGTCTCATCAGCGAGGTTTACAAGATGGGAATTGGCACTAATGGCCCCCGTAAACATCACCATAAGGAGATGCAGTGCATTAAATCCTGCAACGTATCTCCCAGGTGTGCCTGGTCAGGCACAAAGGGTGGAAGGTGAGAGTGATGGGGAAGGAGGATTTAATACAAAGGAAGATACACATGATTGTATGGAATATTTGACCCAAAATTTTACCGCAAGGCCTGACATCAGTGACAACCCACTGGAAGATGCAGAACTCACGTTCTACACGGACGGTAGTTGTCATAGACAGTCAGACTCGGGAGACTTGTGTACTGGATACGCAGTCGTAGATGACCAAGACACCATAGAAGCGGAACCGCTAGGCCCACCTCACTCAGCTCAGGTTGCTGAACTGGTCGCCCTAACCAGAGCATGTGAATTGGCTAAGGGTAAGTCAGCCAATATCTACACCGATTCTAGATACGCATTCGGGGTAGTCCATGATTTCGGAGCCCTATGGCGCCTCAGAAATTTCATGACGGCAGCTGGTACACCGGTAGCGCATGCAGCTCACATAAAAAGGCTTCTAACAGCGATACAGGAACCCGACAGAGTGGCTGTTATCAAATGTAAAGCACACACATATAGCCAAGACCCGGTATCACTTGGTAACAGCCGAGCGGACGAAGCTGCTAAGTTAGCAGCTGCTACCCCCATACAGACAGACACCACACAGTTAATGGTATTTAATACCATTAACACACAGAAGTTGTGTGAAATGCAAAATTTGTGTTCCACACAGGAAAAGGCAGTCTGGAAGGCAAAGGGATGTGGCCAGGAGTCCTCAGGACTCTGGACGGATGGACATGGTAAACCAGTGGCCCCCAGAGCATATCTTCCATGTCTGGCTGAAGCAGCTCACGGGCTGACTCATCTAGGCAAGGAAGGGATGTGCAAATTGGTAAGAGCCTATTGGTGCGCCCCAGGATTCTCCTCTCATGCGAGTAAAAGAGCAATGTCATGCCTTACCTGTTTGAGAAAGAATATTGGAAAGGCAATACCTACAGAACCATCCCATATCCCACCTGCCGGCGGCCCTTTCCAGGTAATACAAATTGACTTTATACAATTACCCCCTTGTCGGAATTTGAAATATGTACTTGTTTGTATAGATGTTTTCTCAAATTGGGTCGAAGCATTTCCTGCGGCTACAAATACCGCTATGTTTACTGCTAAGAAAATTGTGCAGGAATTTGTATGTAGATATGGTATCCCTAGAATAATCGAAAGTGATAGGGGTACCCATTTTACAGGTGATGTCTTTCAAGGAATGTGTAAGTTGATGGGAATTGATAGCAAGCTGCACACTCCGTACCGTCCACAGGCGAGTGCGAAGGTCGAAAGAGTGAACAGCACTATTAAAAATAAATTGAGTAAAGTGATGGCAGAGACAGGATTGACATGGCCAGAAGCTTTACCCATTGTATTGTACAGTATCAGAACCACTCCCAGGTCCCCTCTTAATCTGTCTCCCTTTGAAATCTTGTTTGGTCGACAACCGCATGTCATGATTAACCCTCAGGATGATTTGAAATGTAACAATGAAGTAACTGTAAAGTACTTGATAAACATGAGTAAACAGTTAAGGAATCAAAATGTTAGTCTGAAGTTGGTGATTCCTGATCTACCTGATAGTAATTGTCATGACATTGAACATGGGGATTATGTAATGATACGGAATTTTCTACGCTCAGGTTGCCTTATTGACAGATGGGAAGGACCATACCAGGTCTTATTGACTAGCACTACAGCATTAAAGGTTGCTGAGAGAGAGACTTGGGTCCATTCATCCCACTGCAAGAAGGTTGCTGATCCAGAGAAGTCCCGTGATAAGGAACAGACGGTAGAGGTTGTATCACTGGAGTGTCTGTTCCAGGAGGACTGAGGCGGCACCTGAGCCTTGAAGACCGAGAGCTGTTGTCGACTCCCCACTCCCTTTTATTGTTTTTCTCCACTTCCCATCCCCTCTCCCTCAAATTTATTTTTCCTCCTTCTCATTCTTCTCCGTTTCCTCCTATAAGATGGACTTGCCCCAAGAGACTGTGATCCGGATTTTCCTGTTGACCATGATGTTGACCAGAGCAGTCTGTTCCGGCGAGAGTACCATGGAGGTCGATAGAGGTTCTGGAATGGGTTCTGATGATAAAGATGGAGGCGTAGTTTTCCAAGATCAACCTAACCAACAAGCAAAGGCGAGTATCAGAAAGCGATCCGATAGCATTGACCATAGAAGAAATTGTGACGGATTGTTAGCTGAAGAAAACTGTATCTGTAGGCTCTGTAACAATGTCATTGAAGATGGGTGCATTAAGAAATGCCAATCCAGTTTTAATATCCATATGGACCGGCATCCATTGAGTGACTATCACTCCTTAGTGGGTAATGTGTTAAACAAAACAGATTGTTGGGTATGCTCCCAAGTACCTCAAGGTCATAGCAAATCAGGGCTAGTACCATTTCCTTTAACGATAGGGGAGGTACTTGAGTTAAATGGTGGGAGACCGGTGGACAGGAGGTTTAATATCTCCAGCCCTCCTAGTTTGAAGCTCCACCAATACCATGTGGATAGGTCCCTATTATGTTTCAACATCTCCAATCCCAGAAAGCCGGGAAATTGGGAAGTGTCATGGAGTAACCACACCATGACCTTTTCGCATAGAGCAGATAGAATGCCTACAGATACAGAGCTTGTACGCCACATAGCCAGTAGAGGAAAATCTTTCCGGTATAGGTACACCTTAGGAAATAGGATTACGAGAGTTGGAGAAGTATCACCAGGATACTGTGCACATATCGTACAACCTGATACGTGTATTAAGCAGATGGAAGAATTAGGGTTAGGAGATTTTACCTGGAAGGTGTGTAATATGGTTATGTCCTTCTCCGTCCCATATGTTCTCCCCGATGATGCATATTTCATATGCGGGAGAAAGGCGTACAAGTGGCTTGCCCCAAACTCTGAAGGATTGTGTTATATTGGAAAAGTATTGCCTGAAGTAATGACTGTAACACATGATAAAATGAAGGACATACATCGTGGTGCCCAAGCTCCTTATACTCACACCCATTACGAGCACGTTGTTAAAAGGCACCTGATAGAGAAGACAGAGCATCCGGCCTCTGATCTGATAAGTGAATCCACCGGGATTCAATTCTTAATCGCGTTAGATTTCACCCGCACCGCTAGAGGAGTGCTGAATTATAAATACATATCGGCGCTCGCAAATTTGTTAGATAATATCACGGAAATGTATGATGACACGTTTAGATATACGGGAAGGGAACTTCAAGCTTATAAAACAGAACTGGTGCAGCATAGAATGGTTCTTAATTACCTCACAGCAGTGACAGGTGGATATTGTGTTACATTGGCAACACAGTACGGCGTGAAGTGTTGCACGTATATCACGAATAGCACCGAGGATCCGGTCGAGGTCATAGACCAAAAGATGGACGATATTCTCCAATTAAAGTGGGAATTTCGCTGAAAACACAATCTCACTCTTGCTGCTGTAGGTAATGAGCTGACTGGTTGGGTGTCATGGTTGAACCCGCGAAATTGGTTCTCCGGTTTGGGAGACTGGGCTCAAGGAGTCATAATGGATGTTGGGAAGTTTCTCCTATGTATCTTAGGTGTTGTCATATCAATTGGCTTGATATTTAGATGCGGTCAGGCTTTAATGAAGTGCAAACATCGTACCAGGGTAATGAGTTTGAGGAGTGAGGAAACTGTAATTAACCTGGATTTGATTTATGACCCAATGATAGAAACAATGATGTGATGAAAATGCGATTTCTACGGTCCGTTTCTTTCACCTGTTTTTCTGGTTTTTCTCCAAGATAAAAAGACCCACTTGGACGAGGAAGTTGACGAGACGCTATACAGACAACGGATAGACCAAAGAAGAAGTTTTGACCACTTGAGATACGGACATTTGATGAACTTTGCCATGGATCCCCAGTTTCCCTAGAATTCTTAAACTTACGCTAGCCCAACATTTTTTGTAAATCTAATGGCATTGACAAAGCTTTTTGCTCACACCTAATGGGCAACACAGCGCAAAGAAGACGACTTTCAACTGATACCGAACAAAACTTCAACCGACAAATGTACATTAACCTGACATAGAATACCACCGCATTTACCGTAATTATGTCTTTTCTTCATTTCTACAACCCTCAGGTAATGACACACATAGTATAGGGAATACAGGCACAGATATCAGCAATCACATATCCCCCCCCATTCATGTATCATCAACTAAAATGTGCTCCCCATTTTGTTCAAAATCCGAAAAGAGCTCGGTAAAGTTTGACAGCCCATCCACAGACCCGTACCACGGGATAAGAAGGAATTCAAATGTATACTTCGCAATACCTCGAAGCTTGATTTACAACACGTACGGCACGATGATACATGACCCCCCAAACATGGACTCATACACACATGCTTCTGCTATCTCACTAGGTCATACCCTCTTCCCACCTACTCCTCTCTCCTCCCTTACCCAACCATGGAAATGAATTAACCCCTGGCATATATTTTTCTCCTTTTGAAAATGTTTTAGAAGGTGGCAGTTATTATTGACTGCCAAAGGGTGGACTGTCAAAGTCAGAAAAATATCTCTATGCACACTACCATATTTGCACCTCACACAGGTCCTTGCTGCGCATGCGTACGCTCTCCCGTACGTGCGCATACTCACAGTCGCGGGCACCCGCAGGCGCATGGTATGCGTATTTACGGTAGAGTTTATGCGATCGTAGCGTGCGACTCAATCATTACATATTTTCACTAATAATGTATTTTGTAGATCATGGTCCCTTTGATAGATTCTGAAAGTTTGGTTAATATAGAATGTTTATGAACAGAGGAATCCCTCTTTGTTTGATACGAAGGGTCAGACAGGAGTAATACAGTGGTGCTTAGTATCCATCGGAAGAATATTTAATTAGAAATATTCCGGTGTTGGTTTGAAGCAGATCAATCGCTCGTGCGAATAGTTATGGACATAAGAAGTTTATGAACATTTACTTTATTTGCACTTTATTACCCATGCGGCGGGAAACCCAGTTTCCCTCCCACCTGAGCAGTTGGAAATAGTCACAGCCCACCTGTATGAATCAACCTATGACCTTTTGTTATAATGCGAAGCCGAATTCCTGTGTCCAATGAACAATGAGATTGTAGGGACCATTGAATTGTATTGTGTGTGGGGCATAAATAGGCAGGCCGACCGTATCCAGTTCACTCTCTTCAACGGTTCTCATTGCTGATAATCGGGAGCTGGATATCGAGGCGCATGCGATCGTTTCCCTTTGTGCGTAAGTTTTCTCCGTAATCATATTGTCTTACTGTGAGCCATCTCTCTCTCTCTCTCTCTCTCTCTCTCTCTACTCTTTCTCTCGTATTTTCCTTTAATTGTATTGTATTGTATTTCCTGTGTAGTTTATCTGGTTAGTTGGTTTATGTTATATTGTAGTGTATCATTTGTACTGTGATTCCTTTTGCAAGTATAATAGTTATAATACATATAATAGGTTTTGGACCCTAAGCCCAGGTATCTGTGTATTCTTTATAGGGTTAAGTATTCTCTGAGCGTCGGTGACGCCCAAGCAGCTTTGTAGATAATCAGGTTACACCAGGTTGCACTTACACTCTGTCTCTACACTAAGGTATACTGTGTATCTCATCGTTAAAGGTATAGATATAAAGGTTTTAACGTTGTAAGCGTCTGCACCGCTGGTGATCTCCTCGTGGTCCCGAGCGTACGCTACGCTATAGCGAATCATTACGTTAGTCGGCAGCCAATAGCGTGCCTGCCTGTGATCACTGGGCCGTAAGCGAACGTGACGCTTAAGCGTCTCGACTACGGTTGAGCGATCGCTACACAACTTGCGTACCCTTACGGTACTTCTTACGTAGATAGCGTACAGTGTTCTTAGACCTCTTAAAGTGTTTTATATACGATAAATATTTAGCTTTATCACCTCCAACACCCAGTAGCGCACGCAGAGGGGGTTTCTGAGTACCCAGAAACCCCCCCTGATCAGTGCTGGCTGACAGACACTCTGTCTACAGTACATCTCCGACCAGAGGACGGCTGTTATGAGCCGGCCGGACGCTGACAGAGAGAGAGCAGGGCACCTATCACTGTCACTGCCGAGTGCAGTACTGCCGGGAGCCTCTAGATGCCCCCATCTCCATTTGTGCAGAGGCCGTCCCTGCTGAGCACAAACTGAATGCTGAGCTGAGCTGAGCCTGTCATGCAGCTCAGAGGCAGGAGGAGCATGAAGAAGCGTGGGGGAGAGACCTGACAGGGGATTCCAGAGATCACACTCAGGAGCTGGGATCCTACAGAGGAAGTAAGTTTTAGCTATGTGTGTGATCTATCTAGAGTATCTCACCCTCTGTTTCCGTCTGTCTATCTATCTATCTACATCCTCTGTCTCTAGGGGGTTTCTATCTATCTATAGTGTCTCTTTCTCTCTCTAGGGGTTTCTACATTTATCTTTCTCTCTATCAGTATTCTACATCTCTCTGTCTCTCTCTCTGTCTGTCTGTCTCTCTCTCTCTCTATGTGGGGACTGGTTTCTATTATGTATATTAATCTGGTAATCTGATTTGTGCAGTTTGTATGTACTCTCCATGGGTATGTCTAATATATTAATTGTTTTGTATACTAACTTCATTGAGCACTTTTCTGATAAGTATCTCCCCAATGATATTGTGCTGTGTATTTCAGAGCTGTTTTTAACAGTATGTTAAGTGTTTATGTGATTTCTATGTTTGTATAGATTTGTTATATGCTATATTCTTCCCCACATTGTAATGTATTAATGTTCGTGGACTTTTATATGTATTAACAGCCACTATCCCTGATCATTCCACAGGCGCTGCAAGTGGAGGGGCTGTACCATGTGATCCTGCACTCGGGCTGCTCAGCGTGTGGTCACCATAGCAACCCAGGACATCGTCAACCCGGAAGTCCATGGTGAGACACAAGCGTCTCGGTTGCTGTGGATCCCGGTGGTGGCGAGCAGGAAATACGTCATGTGACATGACGTGGAACCTGTGAGCGCTTGGGAAGTGACGTGGGATTGGCTGTCTGGCGCGGGTATTTCAAGTGGGTAAGTGTGTTTCACTTGTTTGTACTGGTGTGTCTTGACAAAGAGGCGGAGGCCTCGAAATGTTGACAATATAACAAATACCAGCTTTTGTTCATCTCTAATTGCCTCTCGAGTGCCATCTTGTGATCCTCCTTTGGATCAGTATGACTTGTTGGACATGGGCACCGGGGCCAGCTGTTTGATATTAAGGAGGGCCGGCTGAATTGGTTTTGTGTGTGTATGTATACTGTATATATATATATATATATATTCTCATTTTTTTTTTTGCTGGGTGCTCTCACATATAGGGTTCATAGTACAGGTCACTCAAATGGTGCTGCACTCCTAGCATACAAACGATGACATTATAAAAGTCAACATTTCAATGCCATTTATAAAAGGAGTACTGCCCCATATGAGTGATTTTATATATATATATATATACACACACACACACACACACACACACACACACACACACACACTGTATATATGTATATAGATGTGTCCTATATTGTGGTCACAACGCTTCATTCATAACATGGGATGTTCCCGCTATCAATTATCAGTGACTAAGCGTGGCATACACTGATGCATTCGCATCACAGTGCTGCTATTAAATGCTACTATATACAGCAACAATATAGCAACACACACACGGAAACCCCCCCTTATAAATCCTGCGTTTGCCCCTGAACACCACAGTGCCTCCAACACCACAGTGCCTCCAACACCTCAGCATTCAGTATTTCTACAAGTCTTGTCTTTCAGGAAACCTTCAAGAATTCTTCCGTGCTTCCTGCCTGCCGTCTTAATCCTGCATGAGGAAGACCTACATCCGGCCATCTCTACTGCGACCCAGTAGCGGTTCCTCTTCCCGGTCATCGGAAGAAGCCCCGAGTCCACAACACTCCCAAATCAGGTCAGTGATAGTATACTCAGGCCAGATGGACCCGGGGAATCAGAACACGGACTCAAGTGCCATCCAGAATCTGGCTTCCCGAGTACAAAGTCAGGAAGCGGCACAAGGCCAGGTGATGCAGTACCTCCAGCAGTTGTCCGGGCGTCTGGATCAGATTCAGGCGTCTCTAGCCTCTGTAATTCCGGCACCTGTTCCAGTAGTCGCACCAGTTGCCGTTGCCAGCAATGTTCAACCATCGGCCGGTATCACCCCACGCCTTCAGCTGCCTACTCCGTCCCGCTATAATGGGAATCCTAAAAATTGTCGCGGTTTCTTAAACCAATACGAGGTACATTTCGAGCTACTTGCACACAACTTTCCTACAGACCGGTCCAAGGTAGCATATATTATTTCTCTGCTGGAAGGGTCTGCCTTGGATTGGGTGTCTCCATTATGGGAACGATCTGATCCCATGGTTTCCAACTATACCAACTTCATCACGTCCTTTCGAAGAATTTTCGACGAACCCGGCAGAATGACCACTGCTTCTTCCGACTTGCTCCGTGTTCGACAGGGCGCCCGTTCCGTGGGTCAGTACGTGGTTCATTTCCAGACCATTGCCTCCGAACTACGCTGGAATAATGATGCCCTGAGATCTGCCTTCTGGAACGGTCTTTCCGACCGGCTGAAAGATGAGCTGGTTACCAGAGATCTGCCGGATCCATTAGAAGATTTGATTTCCCTTTGCGTCAAGGTGAATCTTCGGATGCAGGAGCGTGGAAGGGAACGTAGCCGTTCGGATCGTTCCAGGTTCCGGAATCCTACTCCTAGACCAGTGGCCTCACCTAGCTCGGACGAGCCCATGCAAATTAACCGATCCCGACTGTCTCCGGAAGAACGACAGCGTCGTCGTGAGGGTAAACTCTGCCTTTACTGTGGAGCCGCAGATCATTTTCTTAAATCTTGTAAATCCCGTCCGGGAAACGGGCAGGCCTAGCTTGTTCCGGAGGAGTCAAGCTGGGAGTTACGACAAAAGCTTCTCCAACTTCGGACTGTTTGCTTCCTGTAACTCTAGTCTCCGATTCAGTCTCCAAGTCTTGTGAAGCCCTGTTGGATTCCGGGGCTGCGGGGAACTTCGTATCTTCCTTCTGTGCCCAAAGCTTGGGTTTAAAGTTACGGCCTATCGAGCGGCCAATTTCACTGACGGCTATCAACGGGACTAGAATTTCCAAAGGTCTTATAATGTGGCGCACGGGGCCAGTTAAGCTGCAGGTCGGGGCTCTACATCAGGAAGGTCTGGAACTCCTGGTAATCCCAGAAATGCACCATGATCTGGTTCTTGGAATGCCTTGGCTAAAAAGTCATAATCCCCACATCGACTGGAAGCCTTCACAAATTCTGTCCTGGAGTTCCTTTTGTCACACTAATTGTCTCACTCCTGTTTGTCCGCTCCGTGTCTCCTCCAAGACGGATGAAGAGCACATTCTGGAGGCGTATCAAGGGTACAAGGACGTATTTTCGGAACAAGCAGCTGATCTGTTACCACCTCATAGGCCTTGGGACTGCCCTATTGACCTTGTCCCAGGGAAGACGCCACCCCGTGGTCGCACATATCCTCTGTCACTTCCCGAGACTCAAGCTATGTCGGAGTATATTAAGTCCAATCTGCTCAAGGGATTTATTCGCCCCTCTTCCTCCCCTGCTGGAGCGGGCTTCTTTTTCGTGAAGAAAAAGGACGTGGGGTTGAGACCATGCATCGACTACCGCGGCTTAAACGATATTACTATCAAGAATAAATACCCCTTGCCACTAATCACAGAGTTATTTGATAGGGTTCGTGGTGCCCGCATTTTTTCCAAACTCGACTTGAGGGGAGCTTATAATCTTATACGCATCCGAGAAGGGGATGAATGGAAGACTGCCTTCAATACCCGAGATGGGCATTACGAATACTTGGTGATGCCGTTCGGTCTCAGTAATGCTCCCGCTGTTTTCCAGGGATTTGTCAATGAAATCTTTCGTGACATGTTATATCAGAGTGTTGTGGTATATTTGGACGACATACTGATCTTTTCCAAGAATCTTGTCGAACACAGGACTCAAGTCAAAGAGGTGCTCCACCGTTTACGAGAGAATCATCTCTATGCCAGGCTTTCCAAATGTACCTTTGAAGTAACATCAATTCCGTTCCTCGGTTATATCATCTCGGGGACGGAGCTTCGCATGGATCCGGAAAAGCTGTCTGCCATTCGTGACTGGACTCAGCCTCTTTCTTTGAAAGCAATACAAAGGTTCCTGGGCTTTGCGAACTACTACAGGAAATTCATTAGGGGTTTCTCCACCATTGTTGCGCCCATTACTGCCCTGACGAGAAAGGGTTCTAATCCAAGTTTGTGGCCTCCGGAAGCCATTGAGGCTTTTTCCCACTTAAAGTTAGCTTTCATGACGGCTCCAGTTCTCCAACAACCAAATTTCGATGAACCTTTCTTCCTAGAGGTTGATGCATCTTCAGTCGGGGTTGGGGCTGTTCTCTCTCAGTACTCCTCTGATAAGAAATTACATCCGTGTGGCTTCCATTCTCGTAAATTCTCTCCGGCCGAACAAAATTACACTATTGGAGACCAGGAACTCTTGGCAATTAAATCCGCCTTGGAAGAGTGGAGATATCTTTTGGAAGGGGCTAAACATGTGTTTACCATCTACACGGATCACAAAAATTTGCTGTACATCAAATACGCACAATGCTTGAATCCTCGCCAAGCGAGATGGGCACTTTTCTTTTCTCGATTCTCGTTTGTTATCAAGTACCGGGCCGGGACTCTCAATATTAAAGCAGATGCGCTTTCCCGTTCACAAGCTTCCACAGACGAGGATGAATCTCCTGAGCGGGGTTTAATTCTAAATCCAGTTTCTGTCTCTGCTGCTTTAACTACTCCAGCTCCTCCTCCTGGAAGAATGTCCGTACCAGCTAGATTCCGGCCAAGAATACTACAGTGGGTCCATAACTCCAAGTTTTCCGGTCATCCCGGTGCCCAGAAGATGTACAAGTTTCTGCAAAGGTCTTACTGGTGGAACACCATGAGGAAGGATGTACAAGATTGCGTTAATTCTTGTCCACAATGTACACAACATAAATCTCCTCGTCTGCCTCCTGCAGGGTTACTTCGTCCTTTGCCTATCCCTGTGAGACCCTGGACTCACATTTCCATGGACTTCATCACTGACTTCCCTGTTCCAAGGGTTGCAACACCGTTTGGGTAATCGTTGACCGTTTTTCGAAGATGGCACACTTCGTGCCTTTGACTGGTCTCCCGACAGCTCCGAAACTGGCTCTACTGTTCATCCAAGAACATTTTCGATTGCATGGGTTGCCACAAGAAATTGTTTCTGACCGTGGAGTACAGTTCACCGCCAGGTTTTGGAAAGCCCTCTGTTCAACTCTACAAATTAAACTTAAGTTTTCGTCCGCTTATCATCCCCAAACAAATGGTCAAACGGAACGAGTCAATCAAGATCTAGAGACTTTCCTTCGTTTGTATCTCTCCCCTTCTTAGGACAACTGGGTGGAGTTGTTGCCTTGGGCGGAGTTTGCCCATAACCATTTGTTTCATTCTTCCACTGGGGAATCACCATTCTTCGTCAACTACGGGTTCCATCCACGTGTTCCAGAATTTCCAAGCCTTCCGATAGAAGAGGTTCCAGCTGTAACATCCACTCTACGACACTTCGGACAAATTTGGAGAAGGATTCATGCTAATCTTAAGAAGGTTTCAGTCCGGTACAAGTTCTTCGCAGATAAGAAACGGCGAGCCGCACCTCAATATAAAGTTGGGGACAGGGTATGGCTGTCCACACGTAATCTCCGGTTGAAGGTGCCCACCATGAAGTTCGCTCCAAGGTTCATCGGTCCTTACCCTGTGCTACAAGTCTTAAATCCTGTGGTCTGTAAACTGGGTTTGCCTTCCCACCTTCGAATACCTAACGCCTTTCATGTTTCTCTACTCCGTCCCCTCATTCTGAATTGGTTCCACTCAGCATCCCCTAGGCCAACGTCTGTAGTGACAGAAGCTGGAGCGGAGTTTGAAATCAAAGCTATTCTTGACTCTCGTTATCTTCATAAAAAATTACAGTACTTGGTGGACTGGAAGGGTTATGGTCCTGAGGAGAGAAGTTGGATTAAGGCTACTGAAGTAACGGCTCCTCGACTGGTTCGGATCTTCCTCTCCAGACATCCAACTAAGCCCGGAAAGTGTCCAGGGGCCACTCCTGGAGGAGGGGGTACTGTCACTCACCGCGGGCAGCGGCGGCCGCGCTTGTCCCTGCGGGTGACCTGGTCTGCCCGGCGCCTCTCTTCTCCCGGCGATCTCCGGTTCCAGCGGCGGGTCGGCGCGTTCCTCCGGCGGCTTCCCGGAGCGAGGGCGCCGCCATCATAGTGAGGTCAAGGAGGCGGAGCAGGACTGACGTCACCTGCCTGCTCCGCCAATCAGGCAAGGGCGGGGAATTCAAAACCAGACGCCGGGCAGAGATCCGGTGCCTGAGTATCTTCGTTTCTCCCGCAGAAGCTGTGATTCCAGAGCTCCCACGTTCCTGTGATCTCCGTGCCTCCAAGCACCTCCGTGCCTCCAAGCACCTCCGTGCCTCCAAGCACCTCGTGCCTCCAAGCACCTCCGTGCCTCCAAGCACCTCCGTGCCTCCAAGCACCTCGTGCCTCCAAGCACCTCCGTGCCTCCAAGCACCTCGTGCCTCCAAGCACCTCGTGCCTCCAAGCACCTCCGTGCCCCCAAGCATCCCGTGCCTCCAAGCACCTCCGTGCCTCCAGGCACCTCCGTGCCTCCGAGCACCTCCGTGCCTCCAGCACTTCAGTGCCTCCAGTGCCTCAGCATTCAGTCTCACTGTGCTCCCGGCACCTGTGTGTCTCAGTACCTGTACTACCAGCACCTCAGTGCCTCCAACACCACAGTGCCTCCAACACCACAGTGCCTCCAACACCTCAGCATTCAGTATTTCTACAAGTCTTGTCTTTCAGGAAACCTTCAAGAATTCTTCCGTGCTTCCTGTCTGCCGTCTTAATCCTGCATGAGGAAGACCTACATCCGGCCATCTCTACTGCGACCCAGTAGCGGTTCCTCTTCCCGGTCATCGGAAGAAGCCCCGAGTCCACAACACTCCCAAATCAGGTCAGTGATAACATTTACCTCCCTATTCTCCCTCTGCTTCCCTTTGCTGGCGCGTGGCACAGGTAGTATTTCACAGAATATTACCTTGGATGTCCTTGCTTTTAGTTTCTGGCCTAAATCCCTATAATCTTTCTTAAGGACATCCCACCTACCACTAACTTTGTCGTTGGTGCCAACGTGCACCAAGACCGCTGGGTGGTTCCCAGCTCCACCCAACAATCTTTCTACCTGGTCATCAATGTGCCGTACCCGAGCACCCTGGAGACAACAGACTGTACGGCGATCACGTCCCCGGTAGCAGATTGAAGGTGAGATACTGGCGCCGGCAGTTATACCAATAATTAAAAGGGACGTTTCACAATAAAAAATATAACAATTTATTGCAGATTCATTAAAAAAGAGGGATGATTGCCACAAATCACATTAAAAAGTAAATTGTTGGAAAGTAAAAGCCACACTTGTTCTCCTCAATAAAGTGCTAAGTCACAATACTGGCTAGATCTCACTCCATGTAATTAGTATTCCTTCTGAAGCAATGGTATTACCCAATCCATATGATGTAGTCCCTGCAATAAAAATGAATCTGCATTTATATTTTTTTTATTGTGAAACGTCCCTTTTAATTATTAAAATACATGCCAGCGCTAGTATCACACTTTTTTCTGTACTTTTTACAGCGGTCTGACCACCCCAATACAGCTGCCGTTGACAGCGCACTCACATTCCCCTTCTTTACCAGTAGCAGATTGCCTGATCTCTCTTTCTGATAATAGAATCTCCTACCACTACTATCTGACTGGGTACCTCACTTTCTTTTGTCCCATCAGTGCCTCAGGGACCGCTCCTCCGATTGCTAGAGTGAACAGTCTAATCCAGCTCTGTCATTTCTTCACTACCATCCACCGAATCTTCGTCCAATCTGGCGATTTTGTTGGGGTTTGGTAGTTCAGAGATGTCGTGCTTACCTCTCTTTTTCTTCCTACTAAAGGTGACCCAGCTGGCTACCTGGTTGTCCTCATCTACTGGTGTGTGTAGCCCTGCAACTCCTCCACCATTCTATCTAAGCTTTACTCGAGAGTGTGAATATCCTTCAGTCTAGATCAGTTACCTGGGATTCGAGGGCAACTTAGTGAAAAAGTGGATCGTGAGGGAAACTGTTCGCACACACCTCGCGCAGATGTATTCACACTGGGATGGTTGCTCCAGGTGTGCATACATCATGTACGACATGCTCTGAGTGAGATTCTCAATCATGGCCCCACCCATTTTGATTGTAAAGTCTAACTCCCTGTTACCTTTAGAAAAACAATGCATCTGTGCAATACGATATGGGGGGTAATTCAGACCTGATCGCTAGGGTGCATTTTTTGCACCCTAGAGGAGTGTTTTGGATGTGTGTAGGTGTGCGATTGCATTTGTAGCAGAACTGCACAAACATATTGTAAGTTGGTGCAGTTTCTGCTCAGCCTAGGACTTACTCTGCTGCTGCGATGATCGGGGCTGGAGCTGACGTCAGAAACCCCCCATTCAAATGACTGGTGCCTCCTGCATTTCTGTGGACACTCCTTAAAAACGGTCAGTTGCCACTCACAAACGCCCTCTTCCTGTCAATCTCCTTGCAATGGCCAGTGTGTTCTGATTTTTCGCACCACCCGTTGCTGCGCTCCATCGCGCCTGTGCACCGTCGCGCCTGCGCATTGCGGAGCACATGCATGCACAGTTCATACCTGATCGCATTCTGTGAGAAAACGCACAGGAGTGATCAGGTCTGAATTAGCCCATGGTACTATAGCCTAGCTATGGAGAGAAACAATATTCAACAACAGAACAGAAATTGAAATCCCAATCAAAAGAATGTGTAGCAGTGGAGAGAAACAATATTCACAACAGAACAATAATTGGTAATACAATCAGTACAATCAAAGGAATGTGTAACGGTGTATAACAGTGGATTGTGTGGAAAGTGTGACAGTGATGATACTTGCGTATCCGGAGAGTGCCTGGACCTCCTGCAGCAGCTCCCGCTCACTGGTCACTGCTCCCAGTTCCTTTCTCCCACTCCTGGCATCATTCCTGGCAATGCTCCTGCACTTGCTCACTGCACTCGCTCACTCAGCCCCGGCACCTTGCACCCCACTCCCGGCACCACTGCCCAGCACCTTGCCCCCACTCCCCAGCACCTTGTTACCAGCCGCGGCTCCTACTCGTCCTGCGTGCACGATCGTGAGTCACTTCCGCTATCGTGTCAGTTCCGCTTCCGCTATCGCGTCTCCATCATGTCTGGGACTGGGTAGGGATTGGAATAATCACGTACATGCGACCGTACCTGAATCGGGCCCATCTACAGCAGATATGAGTATTAGGGAGTCCAAATCTGTTCTGCATTTCTACAAAACTACAAAAAAATGGTTGAAGAACAAATGGAATGCTGAGTTGTACTCTACGGGCCTGATGCAGAATTGTCTGCAATTGCATCAGAACTTACAGGTTCAAATTGAGTTTAAGAAAAAAACCTGCAACTGGAAGTTAAACGAGGCACGTGTCGCTGACACTTACATATCACTTGGATACATGTCCCTGACACTTACGTCTCACTTATGCACATGTCCCTGACACTTACATATCACTTGGATACATGTCCCTGACACTTACATATCACTTATGCACATGTCCCTGACACTTACGTCTCACTTATGCACATGTCCCTGACACTTACGTCTCACTTATGCACATGTCCCTGACACTTACGTCTCACTTATGCACATGTACCTGACACTTACGTCTCACTTATGCACATGTCCCTGACACTTACGTCTCACTTGGACACATGTCCCTGACACTTACATATCACTTATGCACATGTCCCTGACACTTACATATCACTTGGATACATGTCCCTGACACTTACGTCTCACTTATGCACATGTCCCTGACACTTACGTCTCACTTATGTACATGTCCCTGACACTTACGTCTCACTTGGACACATGTCCCTGACACTTACATATCACTTATGCACATGTCCCTGACACTTACATATCACTTGGATACATGTCCCTGACACTTACGTCTCACTTATGCACATGTCCCTGACACTTACATATCACTTATGCACATGTCCCTGACACTTACATATCACTTGGATACATGTCCCTGACACTTACATATCACTTATGCACATTAGTGATGAGCGAGGTTCGGTTTTACTCGGTTTTACTCGGTTCTCAAAACGGCATCTTATTGGCTATCCAAAACACGTGACATCCGTGAGCCAATAAGATGCCGTTTTGAGAACCGAGTAAAACCGAGTAAAACCGAGTAAAACCGAATCCGCTCATCACTAATGCACATGTCCCTGACACTTACGTCTCACTTATGCACATGTCCCTGACACTTATGTCTCACTTATGCACATGTCCCTGACACTTACGTCTCACTTATGCACATGTCCCTGACACTTACGTCTCATTTATGCACATGTCCCTGACACTTACGTCTCACTTATGCACATGTCCCTGACACTTACGTCTCACTTATGCACATGTCCCTGACACTTACGTCTCACTTGGACACATGTCCCTGACACTTACATATCACTTGGGCACATGTCCCTAACACTTACGTCTCACTTGTGCACATGTCCCTGACACTTACGTCTCACTTATGCACATGTCCCTGACACTTACGTCTCACTTATGCACATGTCCCTGACACTTACGTCTCACTTGGACACATGTCCCTGACACTTACATATCACTTGGACACATGTCCCTAACACTTACGTCTCACTTATGCACATGTCCCTGACACTTACGTCTCACTTATGCACATGTCCCTGACACTTACGTCTCACTTATGCACATGTCCCTGACACTTACGTCTCACTTGGACACATGTCCCTGACACTTACATATCACTTGGGCACATGTCCCTAACACTTACGTCTCACTTGGACACATGTCCCTGACACTTACATATCACTTGGGCACATGTCCCTAACACTTACGTCTCACTTATGCACATGTCCCTGACACTTACGTCTCACTTGGACACATGTCCCTGACACTTACATATCACTTGGGCACATGTCCCTAACACTTAAATCTCACTTGGGCACATGTCCCTAACACTTACGTCTCACTTGGGCACATGTCTCTGACACTTACGTCTCACTTGGGCACATGTCTCTGACACTTAAGTCTCACTTGGGCACATGTCTCTGACACGTCTCACTTGGCCACATGTCCCTGACACTTATGTCTCACTTCTGTTCTCTCCAGTCAGCCAGCCAACCCCTGTTCTGTCTCTCCAGCTAGCCAGTCCCCCTCTTGTCTCTCAAGCCAGCCAGTCGCCCTTCTGTACTCTCCAGCTAGCCAGTCCCACTTCTGTTCTCTCCAGCCAGCCAACCTCCAGAAGAACATGGGGGGGTCGCCGTCACCATCACCTTACTGTACTGGCAGTGGCAGCGTATAGATATGCTCGCATCCTCTTTGTAATTTTTGCGGTTGGATTGCGCTTTTTGACGCCACTCACACTACCTCCCCAAAATGGTCCATGACTATCAATCACTCTGGAAATAGATTCTCGCTGCGAGTGACATCACTAGTGTACCTTGGCGTGTGTGCAGTGTGACTGAGATGCATGCGCAGTCAGTCAATAATCTCCCAACTACGGGAATATTGGCATTGCGTACTACTCTGAATCAGGCCCTTAGCATTTATTTAACCTTTTGAGTGTCCTATCACAATAATGTTTTATCTATTTTGAAAACAAGTTATAATCGGAATCGTTAGTATAGATCAGGGGTGGGGAACCTTTTTTCTACCAAGGGCCATTTGGATATTTATAAAATCTTTCGGGGGCCATACAAATATTATCAACTTAAAAATTAGCCTGCCCCTCAGTAGTTATGCCCCCAGAAGTTATACCCCAGTAGTTATGACCCCAGTAGATATGCCCCCAGTAGATATGCCCCCAGTAGATATGCCCCCAGTAGTTATGCCCCCAGTCAGTAGTTATGCCCCCAGTCAGTTGTTATGCCCCAGTAGATATGCTCCCAGTCACTTGTTATGCCCCATTAGATATGCCCCCAGTCACTTGTTATGCCCCATTAGATATGCCCCCAGTCACTTGTTATGCCCCATTAGATATGCCCCCAGTCACTTGTTATGCCCCATTAGATATGTATTTATTTATTAACAGTTTCTTATATAGCGCAGCATATTCCATTGCGCTTTACAATTAGAACAACAGTGATAGAACAAAACTGGAGAACAACAGTAATAGAACAAAACAGGGTAACGACAGACATAGAGGTAGGAAGGCCCTGCTGACAAGATTACAATCTAAAGGGAAATAGGCATTGATACACAAGGATAGATGCTACCTATTGCATAATGGTCCACCAAATTGCTAGGTTCAAAATAGAGATGAGCGGGTTCGGTTCGTCGAGATCCGAACCCCCCCGAACTTCACGTGTTTTTCACAGGTCCGAGGCAGCCTCTGATCTTCCCGCCTTGCTTGGTTAACCCGAATGAGGCCGAACGTCATCATCCCGCTGTCGGATTCTCACGAGATTCGTATTCCATATAAAGAGCCGCGCGTCGCCGCCATTTTCACTCGTGCATTGGAGATTGAGCGGAGAGGACGTGGCTACGTTCTCTGCCTGAAAAGCTCAATTTCTGTGCTCTGTGTGCTGCAAATATCTGTGCTCAGTGTGCTGCAATGTGGTGACCACCAGTATTATAGTAGTACAGTGCAGTAGGCCATTGCTGTATCTTGCAGCTCCGTGTCAGACTCCATTCTAGACAGTATCCTGATGATCAGTGCTCAATATCTTCTGCATTATTGTGTGACCAGTAGTACATATAGTAGATATAGTAGTACAGTGCAACATTTTGGTGACCACCAGATATCTATAGTAGTACAGTACATTAGGCCATTGCTGTATCTTTCAGCTCCGTGTCACTTCAAGCATCTATATCTGTGCTTCATTGTTTGTGAGCAGTATAGTAGTACAGTGCAGCATTTTGGGGACCACCAGTATATATATAGTAGTACAGTACAGTAGGCCATTGCTGTATCTTGCAGCTCCGTGTCACTTCAAGTATCCATATCTGTGCTGCATTGTTTGTGAGCAGTATAGTAGTACAGTGCAGCATTTTGAGGACCACCAGTATATATATAGTAGTACAGTACAGTAGGCCCTTGCTATTGATATATTACTGGCATATAATTCCACACATTAAAAAATGGAGAACAAAAATTTGGATGGTAAAATAGGGAAAGATCAAGATCCACTTCCACCTAGTGCTGAAGCTGCTGCCACTAGTCATGGCAGAGACGATTCAATGCCATCAACATCGTCTGCCAAGGCCGATGCCCAATGTCATAGTAGAGAGCATGTAAAATCCAAAAAACAAAAGTTCAGTAAAATGACCCAAAAATGTAAATTAAAAGCGTCTGAGGAGAAGCGTAAACTTGCCAATATGCCATTTACGACACGGAGTGGCAAGGAACGGCTGAGGCCCTGGCCTATGTTCATGGCTAGTGGTTCAGCTTCACGTGAGGATGGAAGCACTCATCCTCCCACTAAAAAAAATGAAAAGAGTTAAGCTGGCAAGAGCACAGCAAAGAACTGTGCGTTCTTCTAAATCACAAATCCCCAAGGAGAGTCCAATTGTGTCGGCTGCGATGCCTGACCTTCCCAACACTGGACGGGAAGAGGTGGCTCCTTCCACCACTTGCACGTCCCCTGCAAGTGCTGGAAGGAGCACCCACAGTCCAGTTCCTGATAGTCAAATTGAAGATGTCACTGTTGAAGTACACCAGGATGAGGATATGGGTGTTACTGGTGCTGAGGAGGAAATTGACCAGGAGAATTCTGATGGTGAGGTGGTTTGTTTAAGTCAGGCACCAGGGGAGACACCTGTTGTCTGTGGGATGAATATGGCCATTGACATGCCTGGTCAAAATACAAAAAAAATCACCTCCTCGGTGTGGAATTATTTTAACAGAAATGTGGACAACAGGTGTCAAGCCGTGTGTTGCCTTTGTCAAGCTGTAATAAGTAGGGGTAAGGACGTTAACCACCTAGGAACATCCTCCCTTATACGTCACCTGGAGCTCATTCATCAGAAGTCATTGACAAGTTCAAAAACTTTGGGTGACAGCGGAAGCAGTCCACTGACAACTAAATCCCTTCTTCCTCTTGTACCCAAGCTCCCAGTGCAAACCACACCACCAACTCCCTCAGTGTCAATTTCCTCCTTAGACAGGAATGCCAATAGTCCTGAAGGCCATGTCACTGGCAAGTCTGACGAGTCCTCTCCTGACTGGGATTCCCCCGATGGATCCTTGAGTGTAATGCCTACTGCTGCTGGCGCTGCTGTTGTTGCTGCTGGGAGTTGATCGTCATCCCAGAGGGGAAGTCGGAAGACCACTTGTACTACTTCCAGTAAGCAATTGACTGTCCAACAGTCCTTTGCGAGGAAGATGAAATATCACAGCAGTCATCCTGGTGCAAAGCGGATAACTCAGGCCTTGGCAGCTGTGTTGGTGTTAGACGTGCGTCCGGTATCCGCCGTTAGTTCACAGGGACTTAGAGAATTTCTTGGGGTAGTGTGTCCCCGGTACCAAATGCCATCTAGGTTCCACTTCTCTAGGCAGGAGATACCGAGAATGTACACAGACATCAGAAAAAGACTCACCAGTGTCCTAAAAAATGCAGTTGTACCCAATGTCCACTTAACCACAGACATGTGGACAAATGGAGCAGGGCAGACTCAGGACTATATGACTGTGACAGCCCACTGGGTAGATGTATTGCCTCCCGCAGCAACAACAGCAGCGGCGGCACCAGTAGCAGCATCTTGCAAATGCCAACTCGTTCCTAGGCAGGATACGCTTTGTATCACTGCTTTCCATAAGAGGCACACAGCTGACAACCTCTTACGGAATCTGAGGAACATCATCGCAGATTGGCTTACCCCAATTGGACTCTCCTGGGGATTTGTGACATTGGACAATGCCACCAATATTGTGCGTGGATTACATGTGGGCAAATTCCAGCATGTCCCATGTTTTGCACATACAATGAATTTGGTGGTGCAGAATTTTTTACAAAAAACAACAGGGGTGTGCAAGAGATGCTGTCGGTGGCCTGAAGAATTACGGGCCACTTTCAGCATTCAGCCACCGCGTGCCGAATACTGGAGCACCAGCAAACACTCCTGAACCTGCCCCGCCATCAGCTGAAGCAAGAAGTGGTAACGAGGTGGAATTCAACCCTCTATATTCTTCAGAGGATGGAGGAGTAGCAAAAGGCCATTCAAGCCTATACATCTGCCTATGATATAGACAAAGGAGGGGGATTGCACCTGACTCAAGCGCAGTGGAGAATGATTTCAGTGTTGTGCAAGGTTCTGCAACCCTTTGAACTTGCCACACGTGAAGTCAGTTCAGACACTGCCATCCTGAGTCAGGTCATTCCCCTCATCAGGCTTTGGCAGAAGCAGCTGGAGAGATTGAAGGAGGAGCTAAAATGGAGCTATTCCGCTAGGCATGTGGGACTTGTGGATGGATCCCTTCATTCGCTTAACAAGGATTCACAGGTGGTCAATCTGTTGAAATCAGAGCACTACATTTTTGGCCACCGTGCTCGATCCTAGGTTTAAAGCCTATGTTGTATCTCTCTTTCCAGCAGACACAAGTCTGCAGATGTTTAAAGACCTGCTGGTGAGACACTTATCAAGTCAAGCGGAACGTGACCCACCAACAGCTCCTCCTTCATTTTCTCCTGCCACTGGAGCTGCCAGGAAAAGGATCAGATTTCCAAAACCATCCGCTGGCGGTGATGCAGGGCAGTCAGGAGCGAAAACTGACATCTGGTCCGGACTGAAGGACCTGCCAACAATTTACTGACATGTCATCTACTGTCACTGCATATGATTCTGTCCCCATTGAAAGAATGGTGGAGGATTATATGAGTGACAGCATCCAAGTAGGCACATCAGACAGTCCGTACGTATACTGGCATGAAAAAGAGGCAATTTGAAGGCCCTTGCACAAACTGGCTTTATTTTACCTAAGTTGCCCCCCCTCCAGTGTGTACTCCGAACGAGTGTTTAGTGCAGCCGGTCACCTTGTCAGCGATCCGCGTACAAGGTTACTTCCACAAAATGTGGAGAAGATGATGTTCATCAAAATTAATTATAATCAATTCCTCCGTGGAGACATTTACCAGCATTTGCCTCCAGAAAGTACACAGGGACCTGTGATGGTGGATTCCAGTGGGGACAAATTAATACTCTGTGAGGAGGGGGATGTACACAGTGAAAGGGGTGAGGAATCGGAGGATGAGGATGAAGTCGACATCTTGCCTCTGCAGAGCCAGTTTGTGCAAGAAGAGATTGATTGCTTCTTTTTTGGTGGGGCCCAAACCAATACCAGTCATTTCAGCCACAGTCGTGTGGCAGACCCTGTCGATGAAATGATGGGTTTGTTAAAGTGTGCATGTCCTGTTTATACAACATAAGGGTGGGTGGGAGGGCCCAAGGACAATTCCATCTTGCGCCTCTTTTTTTTTATCTTTGCATCATGTAATGTTTGGGGCCAATTTTTTGAAGTGCCATCCTGTCTGACACTACAGTGCCACTCCTAGATGGGCCAGGTGTTTGTGCCGGCCACTTGGGTCGCTTAGCTTAGTAATCCAGCGACCTCGGTGCAAATTTTAGGACTAAAAATAATATTGGTGGTCATTCCGAGTTGTTCGCTCGCAAGCTGCTTTTAGCAGCTTTGCACACGCTAAGCCGCCGCCTACTGGGAGTGAATCTTAGCTTATCAAAATTGCGAACGAAAGATTCGCAATATTGCGAAAAGACTTCTCTGTGCAATTTCTGAGTAGCTAGAGACTTACTCTTCCAGTGCGATCAGTTCAGTGCTTGTTGTTCCTGGTTTGACGTCACAAACACACCCAGCGTTCGCCCAGACACTCCTCCGTTTCTCCAGCCACTCATGCGTTTTTCCCAGAAACGGTAGCGTTTTTTCACACACTCCCATAAAACGGCCAGTTTCCGCCCAGAAACACCCACTTCCTGTCAATCACACTCCGATCTCCAGAACGAAGAAAAAACCTCGTAATGCCGTGAGTAAAATACCAATCTTCATAGCAAATTTACTTGGCGCAGTCGCAGTGCGAAAATTGCGCATGCGCAATACGCGGAAAATTGCTGCGATGCGAAGAAAATTACTGAGCGAACAACTCGGAATGACCACCATTGTGAGGTGTGAGGTGTTCAGAATAGACTGGAAATTAGTGGAAATTATGGTTATTGAGGTTAATAATACTATGGGATCAAAAAGACCCCCAAATTCTATGATTTAAGCTGTTTTGGGGGTTTTTATTTAAAAAAAAACACCCAAATCCAAAACACACCCAAATCCAACAAAAAAATTTCAGGGAGGTTTTGCCAAAACGCATCCGAATCCAAAACATGGCCGCAGAACCGAATCCAAAACCAAAACACAAAACCCGAAAAAAGTCCGGTGCACATCTCTAGTGTTATGATTCCAGCACTCCTGACCAGAGGAGATCTTATGACAATGACCAGAGCGCTGGAATGGAATGCTGGTAACGGGAGCAGGAAAGACTAGTTGCCCCTGGCGCCCTAACTCTATTGTCTCACCCGTGCTATCGGAAATCCCTTGCGAGACTATGGTTTCTTGAGCCCTTGGCAGCCACGTTTGAAGGGCGGATTATGTCTGCCCAACTCCGGTGCCCCCCGGTCTTAATGAGAGACAAAGGGAAATCCGAGGCAGGATGATAACAAGAGGACCTCTGACTGACAACAGGCCAGGGGCAACAAGCTAACTAGCAAAGACCTGAAGTATGTGCGGAAAAACCGCCAGGGAAAAGGACAACCAAAAATCCACTTGTCCAATACTCCTACCCAGCACCGCCGGATACCAGAGTGGACCTGTGGAAGCGGAACCCTCCGCAAAATGCTCCAAAACACAAATAATAAATGGTAAAGCGGCCAAGCCGCAACACACGGCAAAGCCGCGACTCACGAACACCACTGGATGTTAAACGGTGATCAGTCAGGACTCCAGGAACAAGATGACAACTTCCGAGTACAGGACTACTGGAGACTGGAACGACCGGATACAGCAAGACTGGAAACAGACTCTCAGCAAACAAGGACAGCATGCAGGAAGCTATTACCGGCGTCTGTGAGAAGCCCTGAGAGTGCAAAAAAACAGGAGTCCTCCAATCAGCTGCTGACAGGGCTGATTACACAAATGCCGTGCAGCTGCCTTGCTGCACGGCCAGGAAACAGGTGCACAATCATTTTAACTGGACCCAGCAACGGGGAACGCGGTCCGCCAGTGGCGTCCCCGTTGCTAGGGTCCGTGCGGCTCAGTGCGCCCGGCGTCTAGCGTTGCCAGGGAGCCGGCGGCTGTACGCGTACGGCGTCCCTGGTTGCTAGGCGCCGGGCCGCACCGACGAGCGGACCCCGGCGCCTAACAGTACCCCCCCTTGAGGAGGAGTCAAGGAACCCCTAAAGCCAGGCTTCCGAGGAAATTCCCGAAAAAATGCCCTCTTGAGCCTCAGGGCATGAAGATCCTTATCCAGGACCCAAGACCTTTCCTCTGGACCATAGCCTCTCCAGTGAACCAGAAAATAAAGCCTGCCCCGGGACAATTTGGAATCGAGAACCTTCTCCACCAGGAACTCCTGTTGTCCCTGTACATCCACTGGAGATCTTCCCTGAGAGATCTTCCGAGGAAATCTACTGGAAGAAACGTATGGTTTCAACAGGGAGCAATGAAACGTATTTCCAATCCGGAGAGATCTTGGTAAACGTAACCGGAAAGCAACTGGGTTGACTTTTTTAATAATATGAAATGGTCCAATAAATTTGGGTCCCAATCTAGCCGAGGATTGTCGAAGTCTAATGTTACGAGTCGACAACCATACCCTATCTCCCACCTTAAAAGTGCAAGGACGTCGGAGCCTGTCAGAAAATTTTTTCTCTTGAAAGGCCGCTTTTCTGAGAGCAAGGTGCACTTTTTTCCAAATGGCTCTGAGATGGGAGGTTAAGGTTAGCGAGGAAACTGAGGAATGTTGAAAAAAAGAATTAGCTCTGGGGTGAAAACCAAAAACTGAAAAGAATGGAGACACATTAGTGGAGGAATGACAAGAATTATTGTAAGCAAACTCCGCCAATGGAAGAAACTCGGACCAATCATTCTGTAGTTTGGCTGAGTACAAACGCAAATACTGTTTCAATGATTGGTTAACACGCTCGGTTTGCCCGTTGGATTGGGGGTGGTAACCGGATGTTAATGACAATTTCATCTTTAATGAAGCACAAAAACACTTCCAGAATTGTGCAATGAATTGTGGACCCCGATCAGAAACAATATCAGTGGGCAACCCATGAAGTCTGAAAACATGGCGGAGAAACAAAACTGCCAATCCTTGGGCAGATGGCAGTCGGGGAAGAGCAATGAAATGAGCCATCTTGCTAAAATGGTCCACTACCACCCATATGACTCGGAATCCGGCTGAAAGGGGAAGGTCTACCACAAAATCCATGGAAATATGAGACCATGGCCTGAGGGGGACATTTAAGGGCATAAGTTGCCCGATAGGCAAGGAACGGGGAACCTTATGCTGTGCACAAACCTGACATGAAAAAACAAACTCCTTAACGTCTTTAGAAAGACCAGGCCACCATACTGAGCGGGAGACTAACTCCAAAGTCTTAGAGATCCCCGGATGCCCGGAAACTTTGTTATCATGGAACTCAGTCAAAACAGTAGCTCTCAAAAACTCAGGGACGTAAAGACGACCAGCAGGAGTATTTCCAGGAACTTGGTGTTGAAGCTGTTTTAACTGGGTAAATAAATCTTGTGTGAGGCCTGCCCAAATGACTGAAGATGGAAGTATGGGAGTAACAGGACTGTTATTGTGAACCGGAAGAAAACTGCGTGACAGGGCATCCGCCTTGGTATTCTTGGAACCTGGCCTGAAAGTGATAATAAATTTGAAACGAGTAAAGAATAAAGCCCAACGAGCCTGCCGGGCATTCAGCCGCTTAGCTGATTCGATGTATTGCAGGTTTTTATGGTCAGTCAATACTGAAATAGTATGTGTTGCTCCCTCCAGCCAATGCCTCCACTCCTCGAAAGCCCATTTTATTGCCAGTAACTCCCGGTTACCAACGTCATAGTTGGATTCAGCGGAGGAGAATTTCCTGGACATAAAGGCACAAGGATGTAGTTCCAGAGACTCCGGATCCTTTTGAGATAGGATAGCCCCCACTCCAACCTCCGAGGCATCAACCTCCACAACGAAGGGCAATTCTGGATTGGGATGTCTGAGGACTGGAGCCGAGACAAAAGCTTGTTTCAGGGCCCGAAAGGACAACTCAGCTTCACGCGACCAGTTGGTAGGATCCGCTCCTTTCTTTGTCAGAGCCACAATGGGAGCAACCAGGTCGGAAAAAGAATGAATGAACCTCCTATAATAATTTGCAAACCCTAAAAAGCGCTGAATTGCTTTTAAATTGGTGGGTTGCGCCCAACTAAGGATGGCCTGGAGCTTCTTAGGTTCCATGAAAAATCCCCGAGGGGAAATAATGTACCCTAAAAAAGATACCTCCGTGACATGAAACTCACATTTCTCCAGCTTGGCATATAGATGATTCTCACGTAACTTTTGAAGAACCTGACGCACCTGGGTAACATGTTGTTCAATTGAGTCAGAATAGATCAGGATGTCGTCTAAGTAAACGACCACGAATTTCCCTAGGAAGTCACGGAGCACATCGTTAATGAGGTCCTGGAAAACTGCTGGAGCGTTAGACAAGCCGAACGGCATCACCAGGTACTCGTAGTGACCCGACTGAGTACTGAAGGCCGTCTTCCACTCATCTCCAGACTTGATTCGGATGAGGTTATACGCTCCTCTTAGGTCAATTTTAGAAAAAATCACAGCCGAACGCAGCTGATCAAAGAGGACAGAAATCAGCGGCCGAGGATAAGTATTTTTTACTGAGATTTTATTCAGGGCTCTAAAGTCAATGCAAGGTCTAAGCGAGCCATCCTTTTTCTCCACAAAGAAGAAGCCTGCACTTGAAGGAGATTTTGATGGCCTAATAAATCCTTTCCCTAGGCTCTCCTTAACATAATCATTCATGGCCGCAGTTTCTGGCCCGGATAAAGCATATAACCTTCCCTTTGGCAATGCGGCACCAGGAATTAGCTCAATAGCACAATCATAAGGCCGATGTGGAGGCAGAATGTCTGCATTGCCCTTGGAGAACACATCAGCAAACTCTTGGTATTCCACGGGAATGAGTTCAGGAATGGCAGCTGCTATTCTGACTGGAAACGTAATACATTCTTTATCACAGAAGGTACCCCATTGTGAAATCTCCCCCGACCGCCAATCAATGGTGGGATTATGAAAGGCCAGCCAAGGGTGACCCAGAACCACTGGAACTGCTGGGCAATGGGTAAGGAAGAACTCGATTTTTTCAGAATGAAGAGCTCTTACCGTAAGTAGTACAGGGGGTGTACAGAGGGAAATAACCCCATTGGACAGTGGACTCCCATCTAAGCCATGCATGGTGACACACCTACCCAAAGATAACTGAGGAATGCCTAAGGCCTTAGCCCAAGTTAAATCCATAAAGTTTCCTGCAGCTCCACTGTCAACAAAAGCCGACACCGAAGAACTGAGGCTGCCAAAGGAAACTTTAGCTGGGACTAAAAGGGAGTTATTCGAGGAGATAAGCTGCAGACCTAGGTGAACCCCCTCACAATTCACCTGGTCGAGGCGTTTCCCGACTTGTTCGGACAATTACGAGCAAAATGTCCCTTACCCCCACAGTACAAACAAAGACCAGAGTTTTGCCTTCTGGCTCTTTCTTCAGGAGACAGCCGGGAGAGACCCATCTGCATGGGCTCCTCTACGTCCTCAGGAATGGAATATACACATGGAGTTGACCTGACAGGTGCTCCTTTTTCAGCCCTCCGCTCTCTGAGACGACGATCAATCTTAATAGAAAGCTCCATGAGTTTATCGAGAGTCTCAGGAGCGGGATACTGAAGTAGACTGTCTTTTATAGACTCTGATAAGCCGAGGCGAAACTGACTGCGCAGGGCTGGGTCATTCCAGCCACAGTCGTTCGACCAACGGCGAAACTCCGTACAATAAACCTCTGCAGGATTCCTACCCTGTCTGAGAGCGCGCAACTGACCTTCAGCGGATGCCTCTCTATCAGGGTCATCATACAATAGCCCTAAAGACCCAAAAAAGGCGTCTACTGACAACAAGGCCGGATCCTCTGCTTTTAAACCAAATGCCCAGGTCTGAGGATCCCCCTGGAGCAAAGAAATAATAATCCCAACCCGCTGAGATTCAGTACCCGAGGAGATCGGTCTTAAACGAAAATAAAGTTTACAGGATTCTTTAAAATTAAAAAACTCTTTCCTATCACCAGAAAAACGGTCAGGCAAATGCATCTTTGGTTCAGGGACTACCTTCGGGGAAGTTCGCAAAAGATCTTCCTGCGACTTCACCCGAAGGGAAAGATCCTGAACCATCTGAGTAAGTTCTTGAATCTGGCTGACTAAGAGCTGACCAGGATTTGGCCCTAAACCTGTTGGATTCATGAGGCCGATAAACTCTTACAAAACTGAATGAGAAAAAAATTAAACCCCGTTTAATTTTAAGTTTTGGTGTGGCCGGTAATAATGTTATGATTCCAGCACTCCTGACCAGAGGAGATCTTATGACAATGACCAGAGCGCTGGAATGGAATGCTGGTAACGGGAGCAGGAAAGACTAGTTGCCCCTGGCGCCCTAACTCTATTGTCTCACCCGTGCTATCGGAAATCCCTTGCGAGACTATGGTTTCTTGAGCCCTTGGCAGCCACGTTTGAAGGGCGGATTATGTCTGCCCAACTCCGGTGCCCCCCGGTCTTAATGAGAGACAAAGGGAAATCCGAGGCAGGATGATAACAAGAGGACCTCTGACTGATAACAAGAGGACCTTTCCGTATGTGCGGAAAAACCGCCAGGGAAAAGGACAACCAAAAATCCACTTGTCCAATACTCCTACCCAGCACCGCCGGATACCAGAGTGGACCTGTGGAAGCGGAACCCTCCGCAAAATGCTCCAAAACACAAATAATAAATGGTAAAGCGGCCAAGCCGCAACACACGGCAAAGCCGCGACTCACGAACACCACTGGATGTTAAACGGTGATCAGTCAGGACTCCAGGAACAAGATGACAACTTCCGAGTACAGGACTACTGGAGACTGGAACGACCGGATACAGCAAGACTGGAAACAGACTCTCAGCAAACAAGGACAGCATGCAGGAAGCTATTACCGGCGTCTGTGAGAAGCCCTGAGAGTGCAAAAAAACAGGAGTCCTCCAATCAGCTGCTGACAGGGCTGATTACACAAATGCCGTGCAGCTGCCTTGCTGCACGGCCAGGAAACAGGTGCACAATCATTTTAACTGGACCCAGCAACGGGGAACGCGGTCCGCCAGTGGCGTCCCCGTTGCTAGGGTCCGTGCGGCTCAGTGCGCCCGGCGTCTAGCGTTGCCAGGGAGCCGGCGGCTGTACGCGTACGGCGTCCCTGGTTGCTAGGCGCCGGGCCGCACCGACGAGCGGACCCCGGCGCCTAACAGTACCCCCCCTTGAGGAGGAGTCAAGGAACCCCTAAAGCCAGGCTTCCGAGGAAATTCCCGAAAAAATGCCCTCTTGAGCCTCAGGGCATGAAGATCCTTATCCAGGACCCAAGACCTTTCCTCTGGACCATAGCCTCTCCAGTGAACCAGAAAATAAAGCCTGCCCCGGGACAATTTGGAATCGAGAACCTTCTCCACCAGGAACTCCTGTTGTCCCTGTACATCCACTGGAGATCTTCCCTGAGAGATCTTCCGAGGAAATCTACTGGAAGAAACGTATGGTTTCAACAGGGAGCAATGAAACGTATTTCCAATCCGGAGAGATCTTGGTAAACGTAACCGGAAAGCAACTGGGTTGACTTTTTTAATAATATGAAATGGTCCAATAAATTTGGGTCCCAATCTAGCCGAGGATTGTCGAAGTCTAATGTTACGAGTCGACAACCATACCCTATCTCCCACCTTAAAAGTGCAAGGACGTCGGAGCCTGTCAGAAATTTTTTTCTCTTGAAAGGCCGCTTTTCTGAGAGCAAGGTGCACTTTTTTCCAAATGGCTCTGAGATGGGAGGTTAAGGTTAGCGAGGAAACTGAGGAATGTTGAAAAAAAGAATTAGCTCTGGGGTGAAAACCAAAAACTGAAAAGAATGGAGACACATTAGTGGAGGAATGACAAGAATTATTGTAAGCAAACTCCGCCAATGGAAGAAACTCGGACCAATCATTCTGTAGTTTGGCTGAGTACAAACGCAAATACTGTTTCAATGATTGGTTAACACGCTCGGTTTGCCCGTTGGATTGGGGGTGGTAACCGGATGTTAATGACAATTTCATCTTTAATGAAGCACAAAAACACTTCCAGAATTGTGCAATGAATTGTGGACCCCGATCAGAAACAATATCAGTGGGCAACCCATGAAGTCTGAAAACATGGCGGAGAAACAAAACTGCCAATCCTTGGGCAGATGGCAGTCGGGGAAGAGCAATGAAATGAGCCATCTTGCTAAAATGGTCCACTACCACCCATATGACTCGGAATCCGGCTGAAAGGGGAAGGTCTACCACAAAATCCATGGAAATATGAGACCATGGCCTGAGGGGGACATTTAAGGGCATAAGTTGCCCGATAGGCAAGGAACGGGGAACCTTATGCTGTGCACAAACCTGACATGAAAAAACAAACTCCTTAACGTCTTTAGAAAGACCAGGCCACCATACTGAGCGGGAGACTAACTCCAAAGTCTTAGAGATCCCCGGATGCCCGGAAACTTTGTTATCATGGAACTCAGTCAAAACAGTAGCTCTCAAAAACTCAGGGACGTAAAGACGACCAGCAGGAGTATTTCCAGGAACTTGGTGTTGAAGCTGTTTTAACTGGGTAAATAAATCTTGTGTGAGGCCTGCCCAAATGACTGAAGATGGAAGTATGGGAGTAACAGGACTGTTATTGTGAACCGGAAGAAAACTGCGTGACAGGGCATCCGCCTTGGTATTCTTGGAACCTGGCCTGAAAGTGATAATAAATTTGAAACGAGTAAAGAATAAAGCCCAACGAGCCTGCCGGGCATTCAGCCGCTTAGCTGATTCGATGTATTGCAGGTTTTTATGGTCAGTCAATACTGAAATAGTATGTGTTGCTCCCTCCAGCCAATGCCTCCACTCCTCGAAAGCCCATTTTATTGCCAGTAACTCCCGGTTACCAACGTCATAGTTGGATTCAGCGGAGGAGAATTTCCTGGACATAAAGGCACAAGGATGTAGTTCCAGAGACTCCGGATCCTTTTGAGATAGGATAGCCCCCACTCCAACCTCCGAGGCATCAACCTCCACAACGAAGGGCAATTCTGGATTGGGATGTCTGAGGACTGGAGCCGAGACAAAAGCTTGTTTCAGGGCCCGAAAGGACAACTCAGCTTCACGCGACCAGTTGGTAGGATCCGCTCCTTTCTTTGTCAGAGCCACAATGGGAGCAACCAGGTCGGAAAAAGAATGAATGAACCTCCTATAATAATTTGCAAACCCTAAAAAGCGCTGAATTGCTTTTAAATTGGTGGGTTGCGCCCAACTAAGGATGGCCTGGAGCTTCTTAGGTTCCATGAAAAATCCCCGAGGGGAAATAATGTACCCTAAAAAAGATACCTCCGTGACATGAAACTCACATTTCTCCAGCTTGGCATATAGATGATTCTCACGTAACTTTTGAAGAACCTGACGCACCTGGGTAACATGTTGTTCAATTGAGTCAGAATAGATCAGGATGTCGTCTAAGTAAACGACCACGAATTTCCCTAGGAAGTCACGGAGCACATCGTTAATGAGGTCCTGGAAAACTGCTGGAGCGTTAGACAAGCCGAACGGCATCACCAGGTACTCGTAGTGACCCGACTGAGTACTGAAGGCCGTCTTCCACTCATCTCCAGACTTGATTCGGATGAGGTTATACGCTCCTCTTAGGTCAATTTTAGAAAAAATCACAGCCGAACGCAGCTGATCAAAGAGGACAGAAATCAGCGGCCGAGGATAAGTATTTTTTACTGAGATTTTATTCAGGGCTCTAAAGTCAATGCAAGGTCTAAGCGAGCCATCCTTTTTCTCCACAAAGAAGAAGCCTGCACTTGAAGGAGATTTTGATGGCCTAATAAATCCTTTCCCTAGGCTCTCCTTAACATAATCATTCATGGCCGCAGTTTCTGGCCCGGATAAAGCATATAACCTTCCCTTTGGCAATGCGGCACCAGGAATTAGCTCAATAGCACAATCATAAGGCCGATGTGGAGGCAGAATGTCTGCATTGCCCTTGGAGAACACATCAGCAAACTCTTGGTATTCCACGGGAATGAGTTCAGGAATGGCAGCTGCTATTCTGACTGGAAACGTAATACATTCTTTATCACAGAAGGTACCCCATTGTGAAATCTCCCCCGACCGCCAATCAATGGTGGGATTATGAAAGGCCAGCCAAGGGTGACCCAGAACCACTGGAACTGCTGGGCAATGGGTAAAGAAGAACTCGATTTTTTCAGAATGAAGAGCTCTTACCGTAAGTAGTACAGGGGGTGTACAGAGGGAAATAACCCCATTGGACAGTGGACTCCCATCTAAGCCATGCATGGTGACACACCTACCCAAAGATAACTGAGGAATGCCTAAGGCCTTAGCCCAAGTTAAATCCATAAAGTTTCCTGCAGCTCCACTGTCAACAAAAGCCGACACCGAAGAACTGAGGCTGCCAAAGGAAACTTTAGCTGGGACTAAAAGGGAGTTATTCGAGGAGATAAGCTGCAGACCTAGGTGAACCCCCTCACAATTCACCTGGTCGAGGCGTTTCCCGACTTGTTCGGACAATTACGAGCAAAATGTCCCTTACCCCCACAGTACAAACAAAGACCAGAGTTTTGCCTTCTGGCTCTTTCTTCAGGAGACAGCCGGGAGAGACCCATCTGCATGGGCTCCTCTACGTCCTCAGGAATGGAATATACACATGGAGTTGACCTGACAGGTGCTCCTTTTTCAGCCCTCCGCTCTCTGAGACGACGATCAATCTTAATAGAAAGCTCCATGAGTTTATCGAGAGTCTCAGGAGCGGGATACTGAAGTAGACTGTCTTTTATAGACTCTGATAAGCCGAGGCGAAACTGACTGCGCAGGGCTGGGTCATTCCAGCCACAGTCGTTCGACCAACGGCGAAACTCGGTACAATAAACCTCTGCAGGATTCCTACCCTGTCTGAGAGCGCGCAACTGACCTTCAGCGGATGCCTCTCTATCAGGGTCATCATACAATAGCCCTAAAGACCCAAAAAAGGCGTCTACTGACAACAAGGCCGGATCCTCTGCTTTTAAACCAAATGCCCAGGTCTGAGGATCCCCCTGGAGCAAAGAAATAATAATCCCAACCCGCTGAGATTCAGTACCCGAGGAGATCGGTCTTAAACGAAAATAAAGTTTACAGGATTCTTTAAAATTAAAAAACTCTTTCCTATCACCAGAAAAACGGTCAGGCAAATGCATCTTTGGTTCAGGGACTACCTTCGGGGAAGTTCGCAAAAGATCTTCCTGCGACTTCACCCGAAGGGAAAGATCCTGAACCATCTGAGTAAGTTCTTGAATCTGGCTGACTAAGAGCTGACCAGGATTTGGCCCTAAACCTGTTGGATTCATGAGGCCGATAAACTCTTACAAAACTGAATGAGAAAAAAATTAAACCCCGTTTAATTTTAAGTTTTGGTGTGGCCGGTAATAATGTTATGATTCCAGCACTCCTGACCAGAGGAGATCTTATGACAATGACCAGAGCGCTGGAATGGAATGCTGGTAACGGGAGCAGGAAAGACTAGTTGCCCCTGGCGCCCTAACTCTATTGTCTCACCCGTGCTATCGGAAATCCCTTGCGAGACTATGGTTTCTTGAGCCCTTGGCAGCCACGTTTGAAGGGCGGATTATGTCTGCCCAACTCCGGTGCCCCCCGGTCTTAATGAGAGACAAAGGGAAATCCGAGGCAGGATGATAACAAGAGGACCTCTGACTGACAACAGGCCAGGGGCAACAAGCTAACTAGCAAAGACCTGAAGTATGTGCGGAAAAACCGCCAGGGAAAAGGACAACCAAAAATCCACTTGTCCAATACTCCTACCCAGCACCGCCGGATACCAGAGTGGACCTGTGGAAGCGGAACCCTCCGCAAAATGCTCCAAAACACAAATAATAAATGGTAAAGCGGCCAAGCCGCAACACACGGCAAAGCCGCGACTCACGAACACCACTGGATGTTAAACGGTGATCAGTCAGGACTCCAGGAGCAAGATGACAACTTCCGAGTACAGGACTACTGGAGACTGGAACGACCGGATACAGCAAGACTGGAAACAGACTCTCAGCAAACAAGGACAGCATGCAGGAAGCTATTACCGGCGTCTGTGAGAAGCCCTGAGAGTGCATATAAACAGGAGTCCTCCAATCAGCTGCTGACAGGGCTGATTACACAAATGCCGTGCAGCTGCCTTGCTGCACGGCCAGGAAACAGGTGCACAATCATTTTAACTGGACCCAGCAACGGGGAACGCGGTCCGCCAGTGGCGTCCCCGTTGCTAGGGTCCGTGCGGCTCAGTGCGCCCGGCGTCTAGCGTTGCCAGGGAGCCGGCGGCTGTATGCGTACGGCGTCCCTGGTTGCTAGGCGCCGGGCCGCACCGACGAGCGGACCCCGGCGCCTAACATCTAGTTCTTAATGGGTTTTATGATATGATCACCCAGAAATGTTGGCCAAGTGTCAGGAGGGTGTGAAAGACATGATGTTATATGGACTGTACAGAGAGGATGTAATTAAATAGGGAAGCACTGAAGGTTATGTGGGTGGGTCTGGAATTTGATAGGCTTGTCTGAAGAGGTGAGTTTTTAGGGAACGTTTAAAGGTTTGGAGACTAGAGGTGAGTCTTATTGTGTGTGGGAGGGCATTCCACAGAGTGGGTGAAGACCGGATAAAGTCTTTTAATTTTGAGTGTTAACAAGTAATGCGTGAGGATGAGAGATGCAGATCTTGTGCAGAGCGGAGAGGTCGGGTAGGGAGATATTTTGAGATGAATGAAGAGATGTATGTTGGTGCAGTTTGGTTAATGGCCTTGTATGTAACTAAAAGTATTTTATATTTAATACGGTAGAATACTGGTAACCAGTGGCATCACAATGTGGGTGCGTCCGCACCCTGGTTTCACCCACCAAGGTGTGACACCAAAATGCTGGCTCCTGCTCAGTGACAGGAGCCGGGTGCTGCACTGTAACAATACGTGCAGCACCTGGCTTCTGTCCCTGTGTAGGAGCTGGCACTGCATTCTGCATTCAGCCTCTGTGCGAGAGACCTGCCGCTGCTTCACCCGCAGTGGGAGAGTCAGACACCGGCAGCGCCGCGTGCTGACATGCACACCAGATGCAGGTAAAAGACTCACAGTATCAGGAGCCCCAGGCTGCAGGCTTGGGAGGTGGGACGGGGGAAGGAACAGAGTGGGGTTGTATGAGGCAAAGAGGCACTCTCCGGGAGGCAGCCAACATCTTTTTAACCCCCTGGAGTGCCAAACATGGGGGTCCGCCCATGAGGCCAGGCCCCCTCTTGCTAGTCCCCACCCCCATTTTGCGGCCTCCCGCACCGGGTGTCACCAGGGGCAGTGACACCCCTGCTGGTAACCAATGGAGGGACTGACAGAGTGGAACTGCAGACGATGAATGTCTAGCGAGGAAGATTAGCCTCTCAGCTGCATTCAAAATGGATTGTAGTGGTGAGAGCCTATGTTTGGGAAGACCGGTCAGGAGACTGTTACAATAATCAATGCGGGAGATAATGAGAGCATGGATTAGAGATTTGCTGTGTCATGTGTAAGATATGGTCGTATTTTGGATATGTTTCTAAGATGAATGTAACATGATCTTAAACAGATTGAATGTTGGTAACAAAGGACAGTTCAGAGTCAAGAATGACACCTAGGTAGCGAGCTTGTGGGGTAGGGATGATTGCTGAGTTATCAGCAGTGATAGAGATATCAGGTTGGTAACTACTATTGGTTGGTGGAAATATAATTAATTCTGTTTTGGAAATATTAAGTTTGAGGTGGCGAGATGTCATCCAAGATGAAATGGCAGAAAGGCATTCAGTGACACGGCCCAATACAGATGGTGACAAATCTGGGGAGGATAGGTAGATTTGAGTATCATCTGTATACAGATGGTACTGAAATCTAAAAGATTAGTTTACCAAGAGATGAGGTATAGATGGAGAAAAGCAGAGGACCTAAGACTGAGCCTTGCGGTACTCCAACTGAGAGAGGTAGCGAAGAGGAAGTGGAATCATAGAAACGAACACTGAAGAAGCGATTAGATAGGTAGGATGAGAACCAAGAAAGGGCTGTGTCTTGAATACCTAGGGATCGTAGTGTTTGTATGAGAAGAGAGTGGTCAACAGTGTCAAAAGCAGCAGAGAGATCAAGGAGAATAAGTACTGAGTAATGGACTTTAGATTTAGCAGTGACCAAATCATTCACTACCTTACTCAGTGCTGTCTCTGTGGAGTGTTGGGCATGAAATCCTGACTGAAGTGGGTCCAGTAGTCTGTGTGAGTTAAGAAAGTGTGTGAGGCGAGTGTAGGCAAGTCTCTCAAGAAGCTTGGAGGGGCATGGGAGCTGAGAGATGGGACGGTAGTTTGAGAGAGAGTTAGGGTCAGAGTTTTGTTTTTTCAGAATGGGAATAATCACTGCATGCTTGTACGGAGAAGGAAAGATACCAGTAGACAGAGAAAGATTACAGATTTTAGTTAAGGTTGGGATGAGCACAGAAGACAGAGCTTTACTAATTTGTGAGGGTATAGAGTCAAGGGGAGTGGTAGTAGAGTAGGCAGATGAAAAGAGCGCAGATACTTCATCTTCATTTGTAGGATCAAATGAAGAGAAGGCGTTAGAGGGTTCAGGCAGGGAATTGAGCAAGTCACTGGCTGTGGAAGAGCATGCCATTTCATTTTGGATCTTATCAATCTTGTCCTTGAAATAGGAAGCAAGATCTTGCGCACTGAACAGTGGCTGGTGGGTTGGGTGAGGGAGGAACAAGTAGTGAATTAAATATATTAAAAGTCGCTTGGGGTTAGAGGCTTGAGCAGAGATGAGAGATTGGAAATATGTTTGTTTAGCAGTGTCCAGAGCATCACGATCTGAGAAAGTCACTTGAACTACGAGATTTATGCCACCGGTGTTCTACTTTACGGGAGAGTTTTTGTAGGTGTCTTGTGTACAGTGCCGTAACTAGACATTTTAGCGCTGTGTGCAAGAAAGAGCATCTGTGCCCCCCCATATCATATACAAAACAGGGCCAGTGCACACCATAGGTGCGTGCCAAAAATATAGGGGCGTAGCTTCATGGGGAAGGGGCGTGGCCACAAAATAATACCAATTCATATTATGTTGTACAGAAGTCTCCATTATTCGATTTATGCTGCACAATAGCGCCACCTACACACAGTACACCAGGTACAGCCCCTTTTACACATTACGCCAGGTAGAGCCCCTGTCACACATTATGCCATGTAGAGCCCCATTTTACACATTACTCCAGGTAGAGTCCCCTTTTACACACTACAGCAGGTAGAGTCCTCTTTTACACAGTACGGCAAACAGAGTCCCCTTTTACACAGTACGGCAGACAGGAGGGTCTATTCATAAAGCAGTGAAAAGAGTGGAGAAGTGAGCCAGTGGAGAAGTTGCCCATGGCAACCAATCAGCTGTTCTGTATCATTTTATAGTATGCAACTGATAACTGTTACTTCAATGCTGATTAGTTGCCATGGGCAACTTTTCCACTGGCTCACTTCTCCACTCTTTTCACTGCTTCATGAATGGACCCCAGAGTCCCCTTTTACACAGTATGGCAGGCAGGGGGCCCCTTTTACACAGTACGGCAGGCAGGGCCCCCTTTTACACAGTACAGCAGGTAGGGCCCCCTTTTACACAGTACGGCAGGCAGGGCCCCCTTTTACACAGTATGGCAGGTAGAGCCCCCTTTTACACAGTACGGCAGGCAGAGCCCCCTTCCGAAGTTACAGTGCAGCTGCAGGCAGCAATGCCCAATCCCACCCCATCCCCACTACCGGAGCTTATAGTGCAGCCCTGACACTCCCACCCCTTTCATGGAGGTTATACTGAGCTGTGGGCAGACATGCCTGACACCCAAGCACCCACCAACAGGCGCTTACAGTACAGCCTGACCACTGATCACCCCCTCACCACTGATCACCGCCTCCCCCTGACGGGCGGTTAAACTGAGCCGTAGACAATATTGTCTGATCCCCCCAGCCCTGCCGCCGCCACTGGAGTATACAATGCCTGATCCCCCTCCCCATCACCCCTGGCCACCGGAGTTACATTAAGCGCTGACAAGTCCCTTCCCTTCAGGACAGTGAGTCCGCAGCTCACTGTATCCTGAAGGGAAGGAAGTTGTCTGGCTGCATTTACTCACTGTAACTCTGGCAGCGAGGGAGGGATCAGGCATTATAGTCAGCGAGTCATTGTATACTTTGGCGGCAGCAGCGGAAGTGAGGGGATCAGGCAGTATGAGTCACTGTATACTCCGGCGGCGGCAGCGGGGGTGGGGGGATCGGGCAGTATTGTGCGCAGCTCAGTTTAACCTCCCATCAGGTGAGGGTGGTGTCTGCTGTCTCGGCTGCACTATAAGCTCTGGCAGTGGGGATGGGGTGGGATCGGGCATTGCTGCCCGCAGCTTCATTGTAACACCTGACCTACGGGTGGTGCCGGCGGTACTGCGCTCACAGTGCATTTGCGCTGTGTGCAATGCACCGCCGGCACACACCTAGTTATGGCTCTGCTTGTGTATTTAGAGTGCCACAGTTGACATCTAAGTCTACATGGAGTGTGATGGGTAGCTGGAGCCACTTAATCAAGTGCTGTTTCTAGAGTGTGTTAAGTTGTGATACAGCAGTCTCAGGAGAGGTGAATGTAGAAATTGGTGAGAGCAGTGGTTGCAGTGACGTAGATAGTTGTTGAAAATTAATAGCTTTAATATTTCTGCAGGTTAGAGGCAGCTTGGTAGACTTCAGGGAACAGCTAGTAGAAGCAGAAGAAGAGAGAGATAGTTATAGTAAGGGGAGGTGTGTGATAGTTTCTTATGGTGACAGGTTGAGGATGTTACAGTTAGTATACATAGATAGGTTAAAAGCTCATGAGTGTTAATAAGAGGGGAGTGGATTAATGAGGCTGCAATGTGTACAGAGCGATGAATAACAGGAATAGTGAAGGATGATGCCATTTTAGAGAGGATACCATAAAATGCTATTAGGAAAAAAAGTTTGTGGAACATGGTGTTTTTTTAAAAATAAGAGTATAGCTAGGTAAATGCTTAAGGAAAATGCCAGTTAAAATGGTGAAATTACCTGGTTTTCAATGTTTTCAAATGTTTCTTCAACTGTTGGTTTAACTGTTCTTTAAAAATTTCCTAACTTTGTAATTTCCAAACTTCGTATATTTCCTAACTCAGACAACTGCCCCCTCAGACAACTGCCCCATAACTGAACGCAAACATATAATAGGTCTAATTAACAAAGGCTACAGCTAAAGCCAATTGGACAGCTAATCAAAGGGCTTAAATGATCCTGTGTTAAGTAAACACCAGTGCTTAACTACATATTATGCTAATAAACTACACTCCAGATATGCCCCCAGTCAGTTGTTATGCCCCATTAGATATGCCCCCAGTCAGTTGTTATGCCCCATTAGATATGCCCCCAGTCAGTTGTTATGCCCCATTAGATATGCCCCCAGTCAGTTGTTATGCCCCATTAGATATGCCCCCAGTCAGTTGTTATGCCCCATTAGATATGCCCCCAGTCAGTTGTTATGCCCCATTAGATATGCCCCCAGTCAGTTGTTATGCCCCATTAGATATGCCCCCAGTCAGTTGTTATGCCCCATTAGATATGCCCCCTGTAGTTAAGCCCCATTAGATATGCCCCCTAGTAGCACCGCTTACACACACACACACACACACACACACACACACACACACACACACACACAAACAACTACCCCACAACTAGCCCTGCTCCTGCTTCTGGATCGCTGCCCTCCGCCTGGCCACCCGCTCCTCTGAACTATGGGAGAGACATCATGACATCTGTCCCATAGCGCACAGCCGCACACTGCCAGAGCCAGAAACCGGAGCTCAGGAGTGAGCTCCTGCCTCCGGCTGCTGCTGAGGGGAAGGAGACGGACATCCCGCTGGTAACAAAATCTCAGCGGACGCCTGTCATCTCCCTCGGTTAGGTGAGCCTGGCCGAACCAGATCAAGTGGCTTTGCAGGCTTTCCCCACCCCTGGTATAGATGATGTATTGCATATTGTGGTCCCGATTCAGGTTGGATCGCAATAGGGCAGTACAACCGCAATAATTACTAAAAAGAGCCCATCCTGCACATGCGCCCACATTTTCAGTGGACGCCCGCAGAAAATGCAAATGCCTGTGCCTGTCAATCAGGCAGAGGTGTTCGCAGGGTGGGGGTGGCAATGTTCTGTTTCCTAGGCGGAGACGGAGCTTTTTGGGCGCGGAGGCGGGGAAACGGGGGCAGCGTCATCCAAATGGGGGGCGTGGGCATGCTGCTGCGATCAGAAAAATGGCGGAAGACCTCCTGCGGGAACAGGCAAGCTGCGCCGGCAAGTGGCAACCCTAATTTCTGCAATCAAGCAGAAATTGCGGTGCAGTCACAATTTCTCCTTGGTCGGGGTGGGGGTGGGGGGCGGTGTTCAGCATGTTGGACAGCCTTGCCCTGCGATGGGCGGCCCCCAGCATGAGAGAACAAGGATTGCAAATTCTGCTACTTTGCAAACCTTACTGAATTAGGCCCTGTAGTTATTCATTTGCTTGTGCTTAGTAAACTTATTCGCTGCTACTGTGTTCAGAAAACCCATTTACTGCTCTGTGCTTCTATGTGCTCGTTCTAAAATTCATCATCATTTGTGGGAAGCTTTAAGACTTGTCCAACACCATCAGAACACGAGGCCCTGACCTTTTATCTATCCTATTTTAGGCTCTCCATGCTGGGAAACCAGGGAGTTTCCAAATTGTCTTATGTGGTTTGGTTATTGGTCTTGAAATAGCCCTAATTTTGTCCCCTTTAAATTGACTTTGTTTATTGCTATTAATATTTCATTTTAAAATTTAATATTTAACTTTGCTTGTTAATTTTTAATGGCATGCATTCTACATTTGGATGTCTCCTATTTAGGATTGTACAGATACTTTTGGTTATACCACCTGTCTAGCTCTATGCTGTATATTTCCCATAATTGTTTTCCTTTTCTTTCAATTCCAGAAGCATTTTGTAACATTTGGGAAGGAGCTGCCCAGAATATGATATTATGCTAATTATACAGATAAACAAAATTACTGGAACACAGATAGCTATAATACCTTCCTAATACAATCTGAATCACTGTGTTATTAGCTAGGCGTTGCTGGAGAAGGTTGAAGCACAATCAATGCAGAGAGAGAAAAAAAACATTATTTTATTACCAGTTTTGTTCAATTGTGTGAAAAATATGTTTACTTTAAATTATCTTTTTCAGAAAATTGACCGGTTTTATATGGATCTCTTGGACACTATACATCATGGATTCCAAGGGTGACATACTGTCTACATTTGTGGCCCAGTTATTTATTCCTTAGATAACCATAGCCCTGCTGAGTCTGTAAGAGCCCACACTCAGGGGTCTAATTATCATTGGTGGGCAACAGGAAGCAGTAACTATCATTGTGTATCATTGCATATCGGAGCAATGCATAATGGCACCGCAATGTTCTATATCAGTACTCTTCTATGAGCCCCAGTAAAAAATCACGCAGCCTAACACTGGTGGTGAAAGGAGAAAGTGCTATGGGCAGAGAGTTTTGAGCTAGGGGGATCCAGCAAAGCCTCGTCAACCTCACTAGACCCCAATTGACCAGACCAAACTAGCACCATCCTGAGACACTTTATATATTGGTCACAGATGTGGTTCCCATAGTGGTCTATGGACGTGGTGGACAGCTGCTAAAACAGGATTAACAATGGATAAATCTCTGATTTCTTCAGTCTATCTATCTCTATCTATCTATCTATCTATCTATCTATCTATCTATCTATCTATCTATCTATCTATCTGTCTGTCTGTCTGTCTGTCTGTCTGTCTATCTAGCTATCTATCTATCTATCTAGTGGCATTTTAAGAGAGGAGGAGGAGGCCTTTGTGCAGTTTCCTTTTGGCCCCCCTCTTCTCTACCCAGTATCGCTCTTGACTCTGGGCATTAGGATCGCTAGGGGACCCTAGCGCTGTTTCAGAGTCCAGTGTGCGAAATGTAGAGAAAATTGCCACCGCATTTTCCCAGTGATTTATAGCTGTCACCCCTGGAGGGTTAGGAGGGTAAAAATACTTACCAATGTTGGGATCTTCAGTGTCAGCATCATATGCTGGACTCCTGACCACCAGGATGTCATACCAAACCCCTTAGAACGTTACATTTGTTCTGGAAAAGAAAAATAACTTAACTCAATAAAACAAATGTTCACTACCTATGTGTATTGGCAAATTTTTAGTTATACTCACCTGGCTGTTGCTGGAATGGAGGCCTATAGCTCCTATACATGTAGGCAGGCTTGGACTGGCCCACAAGGGTACAGGGGAAACCACCGGTGGGCCCCACTGCCTGGGGGCCCACCTCCTGCTCTTAGTATCAGGTTCTAGACTATGCACTTGAATTATACATATGTTACCTTATACTGGACTATGGTGTATTTTCTAGAGTGCATTGCTGTTATTAATCTGATACATTATCATGCATGCAGCAGCTGAATTTACTGAATTTAATGAAGGGGCCCAGATGTTGCACTCTCTAATGGTTTGTCAAACCAATGTGGTGGCAGGCCACACACCCTCTGCAGACTGACCACACCCCTAAACATGGGGGTGTGGCCAGTCTTCCCCAGGTGGGCCCTACATGCCCCAGTCCAACACTGCATGTAGACACCTTCCAAAACATCCACAGGCAGGAGGTGCCTCAGTCTTACTCCTATTGAAGGTTCTCCACAACCAGGGACACTTCCAGTCAAACCTGCAAAATGTGCAATAAATTGTATGTATTGAGATCTCTTCATATCATGCTTTTATGATATTTGAGTTATTAACTTCATATCAGGATTAGATACAGCAACTAGAGCTGAAACAGGTGCGCACTGTCTTTGAGCAGCTTCAACAGTCTGATATTCCTCCATCCTTGATTGTGTTAAACGAGTAGTGAGCTAATGCATAGACTCTAGTCTTTCCCTGGCTTCATACCCTATCCCAAGGTGCCATTGAGAACTCTACTGAGCATGTGCAGGTGTCATCTTGAAATAGTATATAGTGATATGGTGAGAGACAGAGGTCTCCTGCTTAGCTCCTATAAGAGACCTGATTTATACCTGCATATGAAGCTGTTCCAGCATTCTTGCACTGCTACCCAATTACAGTATACACAGTAGTGGATCTTGCCACGGGCAAGCAGGACTTTTGCCCGGGGCGCCGCCTTCCGGAGGGCACCGGCGCCATCAGGAGGGTGCCGCACCATGGTAAGATCCGCTACTGCTGTGCCCCCCGCTGCCCGCTCTGTTGGGAACTAGACGTGTAGTGTCTAGTTTCCCTTCGTGGAGAGGACCTTTACTGTGCGGTGCGCGATGACGTCATCGCGCACCGCACAGCATTTCAGCGGCGCTACTACTGTACAGGGGGCGTAACTGACCATGCCCCCTGTATGAAGCAACGCCCCTATTTCCTGCCCGGGGCGCAAAAAGCCCTAGAACTGGCCCTGAGTATACACTCACCGGTTGGGGAGCTGTAGAATACCCCACTCCACTCAAGCTCTGCTTCACCACCTGTGTACATGTAGCAGTGAATACAGCTGCACCTGCTATTATCAATAAGCCAGCACTATTAGTTTAGTAACTGGGCTGTTCATAGTTGGAGTCATCCTCTGGTGTGTGCCTATATAACTCTGCAATATCAACACCTGCACACACATAATTTCCAACAGATTGTATTGCAGGTAATTTACCCTGCATAAGCTGTATCGCTTGGAAAGGTTATTGACAAAGTGCTTAGGGGGAAATGTATCAAACCTTCTAAAGACGGATATATCATAAAAGAGCCAGGTCAGCAATTGATACACAGTAGTACAATAAGCAGGCAATGGGATGGTGCAAAGTCAGGTCAGGAGATAGATCAGTTGGGTGCACAGCAATATCATACAGGTAGACTGAATATGCCGAGCAAGGTCAGTTCAGTAAAGGTACACAGGTCAATCACCTAGCACTGACTGCTAGGTGAAGTTTTATAATAAACTCTTCAGAGGTGGTGTGTAAAAACATATACAGATGATTTAATCACACATAATGAGCTAGAAACCCTTTTCAACCTAAGTGTAATAATCAATTAACTGCTGAGCTAATTTACTAATATAAAATTGGGTATGGGAAGTACACTGATTATATTAAAATAATGTAACTCCATTTGCTGCCATATCATTTATTACATAATATATATACTGTAATTGTGACTTTTTAAGCAAATATATTTTATAACTGCAAATTGGAGTGCAACTGCGTCCAGCACTGCATCTATCTATCTATCTATCTATCTATCTATCTATCTATCTATCTATCTATCTATCTATCTATCTATCTATCTATCTATCTATCTGTCTGTCTGTCTGTCTGTCTGTCTGTCTGTCTGTCTGTCTGTCTCACTGTCCAGGGATGTCTTAAGAGAGTAGGGGGCCCGTGTACAGTCTCCTTCTGGGCTCCCTCCTCTCCAGCTGGCAGTCTAGTGCGCATGTGCAGGTCTCTGGGAAAATGGTGCGATGGCCATTTACCCAATCATTTTTCCTACTGCGTATGCGCAGAATGCCAGGAAAATTGCACTGCGCCATTTTGGCAGTGATTTCTGTAGCACTGTTGCTGCAACGTGGGACTCCGGAGGGTAAGTATTGAAAAAAATGGGTGCAGGGTGTGCAGTGTGCGCCCCCATGGACCCTGGTGGCCCATGTGCACCGCACACACTGCACCCATTATAAATTCACCAGTGTATCTATAATTTATTATATAATATATATACTGTAAATCAGGGCCGGTTCTTGCCCTTGTGGCGCCCCGGGCAAAAGTTAGGGGCGTGGCTTAATATGGGGGCGTGGTCAGTCCCCCCCCCATTTGTAGCACCGCTGAAAGGGAAGAAAAAGAAAAAAAAAGTATACTTACTATACCCCGCTCCTGATTCCAGACCCTGCAGACCAGCGCCGCTCTTCTCCTCGGATCTATGGGAGAGACGTCAGTCATGACGTCTCTCCCATAGCACAGCATAGGCACTAGAGGTCAGTTATGACCCCTAGTGTCTGTGCCACAATGCTGCGCGGTGCGCGATGACGTCATCGCGCACCGCACACCAAAGGTCCTCTCCATGAAGGGAAACTAGACGCTTAGCGTCTGATTCCCTTCATAGCGGGGGAGGACCAGCGCCACGAAGGGAAACCAGACGCGTAGCGGGAGGGGGGGCACAGCGGGGGGACACTGCTGGGGCGCACACTGCACAGTGGCGGATCTTGCCATGGTGCGGCGCCCTCCGGATGGCGGCGCCCCGGCAAAAGTCCTGCTTGCCCGTGGTAAGATCCGCCACTGCTGTAAATGTAACTTCTTAAGCAAATGTATTTTACACCTGCAAATTAGAGCACAAATGCATCCAGAACTGTGTCTATCTATCTATCTATCTATCTATCTATCTATCTATCTATCTATCTATCTATCTATCTATCTATAGCATACACACACATATGTATAACCTGCTGGCTTCTCTGCATGCTGTATGCTAAATGTTTATCACCATCAGCAAATAAGTTTAATTTTCCCTCCAGACACAACGTGAATCCAAGCTCTGTGCTGCAGTGTGGAGGAGGTGATGTTTATTTTTCAACAATACAGTACAAGGTGTTACACGTCTCAGTGGTATAAGTGTAAATCCAAATTTTGTTGTTATATGAGACTGGGGGTTTGAAATTGTTACAAATTCGAGATGACTGTTAATTTATTGCCTGCAAAATTCTCATCTTCCTCTGCAGAAAGAAAATCTGCATATAATTAACGCACTTTTCTTATTATAATGTTTGTTACAATAGTGTAGCTAAATATTAACATGGTTTGGTTCTCTCCGCTTATGTCTCTGAAATCCAGTTAATTGCCTTCTTTTCTTGAGTTTATTAAATGAGAACATCGATCAAGGAACACAGTTGTATGGTAAGAAACACAATATATTTTAAATTGTGTTTAGAACTTTCTAGAATATGAGCAAGATTATAATATCAGACATCGTTAACGGCTTCTCCCCCCCTTCCCCCCCTCCTGATTTATTTAATACTGCTTATTGAGTGGAGAACTGCTCTTTGGTTTTTACTAACGTGAACGGGAGCAGGGAAGGGGGAGAAAATTGTTTTGGAGTTAAAATATCACTTCTGATGACCAGATAGGGGAAAGAGATGGGCATTCCCACAAAATACGTATTATACCTCCAGCATTCACTTGAGACTCCTGGGTACATCTTATGTAGAAGGGTAGGGCATCTGTACCAACAAGAAAGAACCTTGTAAAGGGTCTCAAAGGTGGCGGAACACAAAGAGCTTGAGTGGGTCTTCCTAAACAATTTTTTCCAATCAAAGTCGTGTACCACCCCGTGAAGGTCTTTCTTCCAGTAACGCGTGAAGGGGGTGGGGGTGGGGGGGAGGAAAGAGATTTTCAATAAGCAAGGTATATAGGGGGTCATTCCGAGTTGATCGCTCGCTAGCAGTTTTTAGCAGCTGTGCAAACGCTATGCCGCCGCCCACTGGGAGTGTATTTTAGCTTAGCAGAAGTGCAAACGGTTGTATATCGCAGAGCAGTTACAACATTTTTTTGTGTAGTTTCAGAGTAGTTCAAAACCTAGTCAGAGTTTGCGATCACTTCAGACTAATCAGTTCCGGATTTGACGTCACAAACCCGCCCAGCGTTCGCCCAGCCACGCCTGCGTTTTTCCTGGCACGCCTGCATTTTTCCGCACACTCACTGAAAACGGTCAGTTGCCACCCAGAAACGCCCACTTCCTGTCAATCACTCTGCGGCAAGCAGTGCGACTGAAATGCATCGCTAGACCCTGTGCAAAACTAAATCGTTCGTTGTGCCCGTACGTCGCGCGTGCACAATGCGCCGCATATGCATGCACAGAACTGCCATTTTTTAGCCTGATCGCATCGCTGCGCTGCGAACAAATGCAGCTAGCGATCAACTCAGAATGACCCCCATAATGTGGAGACAGTGTGGGATAGCTGCTGGGGAGAAACACATAAAGATTCAGAAGGGGTAAGATCCTGATGACCAGTGTGTGTTGGGAATGTGGTGACAAACTGTCGGAGTAGTAGAAATTTCCAGAATTTGAAATTCAATAACTCCCAGGTTGTATGAATTCCTTATTCAATAAAAACAGTTTGTCGAAAACATATCACTTCTGATTGGCTGATTGTCATGCTGCTTATCTTATGTTTTTGTGCACATGATTTTGCAAAAATATTTTTTAAAGACACGGGATGGGCAATTGTATCTGATCAGAGTTTTTCATAGCTGTTACTGACACCTAGAAGTAAATGTGTCTTTCTCAAGGTAAAAAAATGTTTAAAAACATGGGTGTAAGTGAATGTGACGTGTTTTGACATATTCCTGTCCTAAAACTACTGGTGTTGACCTACACGCATCTTATGATTTTTGTAACTCAGTATATACTGAAAATTGTGTTGTTTTTTCTTTAACAAAAGGATTTTACATCTGCGGACTTGAATGCAAGTGCGTTAAAACACTTCTTCAGCCCTACTGTTTTTATGTGGTAAATTTGTGGTAAGTGTCAGTGTGAGTTTTAACAATCCGCTGACTTACTAACAGCAAAATGGACAGGAATCCTACATAAAAACAGACTTTAGAACCCAAGTAAACATAGATTCCGTATTAATATTTTTTTTTTACATTAACTCTATAGAAACCCCGGATTTGCTAAGAAGCAGGACAGAACCGACAAAAAGCTCACCCAAATAATACACTTGCCTCTGGCAGGTGAGTGTGCAGTACAGATTAATATGAATATCTGTGTACACTTTGACGTACAAAAAATTATCCGGCTTGCCAGGATCCTGACCGCATACACTTTCCACTAATTCTGGTATTTGAAAATAACTATTTTAGCACTAGGCTAAACTAGCCAGGGCTGGTGACATTATAGCTTGGAGTCAAATAGCATGGGGTTCCCCATTCATAATGTCTACCATTCCTTTACTGGTCAGCCCAGGGCTGAAAGTCCTAGGGAAGTGAGAACACCCCAAATCTCGGCTCCCCCATCCCTAAGGACAAACTTCTCCATAAACCTGGCCTTTTCAGTGTGGTGGTAATTAATTGTTAATAATATTTACATTGTACTTTACTACTGGTTCCAGCAAGGCTGCCAGGGCATGATGGTACTTGGAATACCACAACTGCCAGCATTCCCAGGGATCAAGGGCCCGCTGGCACCGGCGGTCCACCTGTAAAAAAAATATTACACAAAAGACAAGACACACACCGAATGTGGTAACATTTTATTAAATAACCAATCTCCCAGACACCTCCTTTATCACTTTATTACTCACAAGTCCTTGGAAAAAGTCCTCTTCAGTCCATGTAGAATCCTTAACCTTGGCAAAACAAAGAAACAACAAAACTGTGCCTCCAAAAGCCCCGAAACAACTGAGAGGCCTCACTAATAATAAATGGGTCCACGCATGGGAACTACTGTGCTCTGATCAGAGTCAGATTAAGAACATATGGGGCCATAATCAAGATACCGATCTGGGGTCCCCCTCCTACATTATCATTATAGCAGAGGCCAGGGCCAAGAACAGAAAAATTGGGGCCAGGTACACTGGAACACTCCCCCCTACCCCCTCAGATTTAGGACAGATGAGTATATGGTGGTTTCTCTACAATGGGGCTTTTCAGAAGAAATTGATTCTCCTTGGGCAGATGGTAATTCACTGCTCATGTTAGGCGATCACAAGGTCCTGAAGACATCTGTTCATGTAGGATTATAACCAATGTCATCATCATACAATAGAGGTAATATGGATTTTTATAGAATTGGTGTCTTAATGAAGATTATTGTCACAGCCTTTTCCTGCTAATCTTAAAAATTGTGGAAAATCTCCAGATACTTCCCCCCATGTCTCTCCACCAGCCTCAGCTTCCCCTCTGTGTCTCTCCAGCAGTCTCAGCTTCCACCTCCTGTGTCTCTGCATAGCCTCAACTCCCTTGTCTCTTGCAACACTCTCGGCCACACCTCACCTGCCTGGCTTGATCTTCTGCTGAGCTCCTCTTGCAGATGGGTGATGTCCTGGGGGTATGGGGAAATGTAATCTCAGGCTCCTTGTACCCCATTGTGGATGGGTACATTGTTTTTGTTCTGAACCCTAGGCACCCGCTTGTACCGCCTTACTGGCAATCTGGCTCTCACTAATCTGCGCAGCTCCATATAACCTTATCGAGAGTTTTTACGGGTGACCATTCAGTTGCACCTCTTAATTGTGAAATTATAGCTTTTAGACTGCAGTAGATAATGCCATTTTAAAATGATGTTAGCTATTGGAAAGCAAGCTCAAACATGCTATGTCTTTGGAGCTTGATGAAATTGGCCAGACCGCTGTCCCCAAAACCTGTTATGTGGACTGCATTTGTGCTAAAAAAAATAGAGGGACGACAGCATATATTTGAGATTTCCGCTTAATAGATTTGTGGTAGGCAGAAAGAGTTTACAGAGGATTTTCAGCAAAAAGAGCTTAATAAAAATGCCCATAGATAGTAATACATACAGTATTTATAAATTTTATCACACATTAAGAAAAAAGTATATTCATATATAACCACAACTACTGTGGTCTATATCTAATTATAAAAGGGAAATCCTTTTTTCTGTCAAATCTTATTCAGATCAGGACCAAATCACAAAATGAAACAAATAAATATACAACTTAACTGAAATATTGTCTGTCAATAATGACATGTAGGAAGTGATTATAATGTGGGCAGATGCGGGCATCGATTGGGTGGTCATATGGATGGGTATGTGTCCTTGTGGACTGACATTATGTGCGCCTCTGTTGGCATGCCAGCCATCTATTTGGTGGTTGCTACAGCTCCTGTATTGTAGTTTGGGTATTATTGTTACCTGAGTATATTATGAGCCCTGGCTTCGTCCCTGCCCATAGTGCCCAGCTACCTTCCCTTGACCTATTCCCTTATAAATGTTATTCTCCTGTCTGTTATTATCTGGTTCAACTTTCTTGACCTCTTTTGACTTACATATTCACTAGCTACAGCCACAATGGTCAGAAGCTACAGCTGCTTTTACAAGACCAGGGAGAACCTAAGAATCTGTTAAAGCTGATTAACTTACAGGACAGAAAAGCAATACCTTTTACACTAAAATTTGAGCCGCTGCGGCCGCTGAATGTAATCCTTAACCTACGTACTTTTTACTCACTTAACGTACACTGGCCCGTACCGTGGGGGTCATTCCGAGTTGTTCGCTCGTTTTTTTTTTGTCGCAACGGAGCGAATAGTCGCTAATGCGCATGCGCAATGTCCGCAGTGCGACTGCGCCAAGTAAATTTGCTATGCAGTTAGGAATTTTACTCACCGCATTACGAGGTTTTTTCTTCGTTCTGGTGATCGTAATGTGATTGACAGGAAGTGGGTGTTTCTGGGCGGAAACAGGCCGTTTTATGGGAGTGTGTGGAAAAACGCTACCGTTTCTGGGAAAAACGCGGGAGTGGCTGGAGAAACGGAGGAGTGTCTGGGCGAATGCTGGGTGTGTTTGTGACGTCAAACCAGGAACGACAGGATCGCAGATGCCGAGTAAGTCTGGAGCTACTCAGATACTGCTAAGAAGTGTCTATTCGCAATTCTGCTAATCTTTCGTTCGCAATTTTAATATGCTAAGATTCACTCCCAGTAGGCGGCGGCTTAGCGTGTGCAAAGCTGCTAAAAGCAGCTTGCGAGCGAACAACTCGGAATGACCCCCCGTGTACGCACTTTGTGTACACACGCCGCAACGGACGTACAAAGTACACACTTTGCGTACACACACACCGACATGATGTAAGCACAATACAGCTACACGTGTGGCTGGAATATACTTTAAACCTTAGCAGGAAAGGGACACGACACCAATTGTATTTTAAATATGATGTGATCCGACCCACCAACAGTTATTTACTAACAGGGGGTTACAATAGTAATACAATTCACAATAAGAAATACAGGCTACAATCAATGATACATACGTTTGTTTCGCCAGCGCCACCCGGATCTGGTCCTCAGTCAATCTGGATAGATGACCGGCCAGGCAGCTTGGCTTTTTATACATTTGTCCAGTTCATGATACAATAGAAACTGTAATCTCTTCACCCATAGGTCAAATGGCTGGTCATTTACAGTACAGGAGGGGTCATAGGTCGGTTTGAATAGGTGGGCGATGCCTGGTCCAGGTGCACTTGCAGATGTTTTCCACTGGGTTCCCGCCGAATATCAAAGTACAGTAAATACAGTGTAATATTAATATTCTGTTCCTGTGCATGTCTATGCGCAGAAGCGTGCTATCTTCTGCAAACTGCTACCGGAATATTGCTCTTAATATACTGTACAGCTGCATACCAAACACCACCTCCTAACCTAATTCTGTCCCCTCATATCCTGTAAAGGTGAATTCCTTTGTTATTGTACCTTTTAATCAAGTGTAACTCGCTGGTGTGGTGCATGTAGGCTATGTGTAAATCGTGCACTATGTGGATTAAATATGAAATGTGTCTTTGTGGCTTTTCATTTTCCCCACCTTGAGTGATATAGTTTGTGTGTATGCAGCTTTCGACAAGCGATGCACGGCCCCGTGGGATATGCGAGCAGTGTCATCGCAGGGCCCTGGGGGAGGCACTATCGCTGCCCCACGGCACCGGCATGTGACTTTCAGGATCTCTGGGATATCACCCAGTAGCCAGTAGCACTGCTGCAAAGCTTTAGATGCTATAGGCATACACCCTGCAGCCTGTGGAGCTGCCCATAGCATCCTTAGGATGCTCCTGGTAGTGGTCTACTTCCTACTGCTGTTGGCCCCGCTCCTTAGACATGATGTCATGATGGCACAGTGCAACATAGAGCTGTTGAGGATAGGTTTAAGAGGAGACATCTGTAAAGTAGTGAGATTAAACATTAGCAGCAGCAGGACTTAGATCAGGTAGGAGAGCAGGACAGTCTGCCAACTGTCCTGATCCTTGTAGGGAAGTCCTGAGTTTGGGTGACTGACTCACTTAGTCAGTACATTCCCAGAGTTCATGGACCACAGCTCTGCTTGTGAAGGTAGAGCTGCATGTACAGTACTTAAGAGTAGCACTGCCCATGTGTTTATAGGGGGTAGGAAGCAGTTGGTGTCTGACCTAGACAAGTCTAAAATGATAGCCAAACCAGATGTATGGTGGCCATGCACACTGGGGTGACATGGTGTGGAAACCTAGCTCTAGAAATACTACATTTGCCCATAAATAATAAATTAAGAGATTGTATTAATTTGTTTCCGAAAGTCAAGTTTGTGTGTGTGGAGCTGGAAAAAGGGTGTCAGGGAGGAACAAAGGCAATAAGCTGAAGATTTGCCTATGGTGCAATTAAACTTTTAATTTGCCATTGGTGAGATCCTTCCTTCACAGCAATAGGGTGGCAGCTTTTGCTGCGCTGAAATGAGTGCTTGGTGTGCAATTACGGGGGCTGGAGGGACAAGAAATAATGTTGAAGGTCACCGTAAATAATTTCCAAATACTAACTGCAGCATTCATAGAGCAAATGAGAGTTATAAGAGCCATAAACATGCAAAAACAGCCCAAGGCCTAATATTAGTCTGGTTACAGGCCAGCATACTGTATACGGCACACCATTATCACTCATACTGCAGCAAGATTATATACAGTATATAACATCTCATATGTCATAGTTTTGTAATTGTTCTCCATCTATTGTATGTTGTATGGACAGCTGCACAACGCCACTTCTCGTGGTCCTGATAGATGCCCTTCTCAGTATTTGTTTTGGTTTGTAAGATAAATGACATAATCGGTTTTGTAAAAGACCCCATTGATTTACTAGATTCCAAATAGCGTTCTGCATCATTAGTGTTGAATGTGGTGTGCAGTCACTTTTATTGACTTTTACTCAGTGAACACAAGTTTTATGGATCCACCTTTTGCATATTGTTGGCAAACGGTGAGTTCGGTTTTTATTATGTTATCCATTCTTTATGTTATTTACTATGGGTTTTATCTGACATAACCAACTCAGATGGAACACCGCAAAGTAGCAAACAGTTGTAAGATAATTATTTTACAGCACCCCCTAAAGTGAGACTAGCGCTGGACAAAGGTAAAAACAGAACAGGTTGAACGATACTCAGCGAGTACCCATAAAAAAGTGTAAATGAGTTGCGATAAATACTCTGTGTCATTTTATTAGATTACTATTGTTCCTGTAAGGACTGAGCTACTCCAAAACTGTGTAAAAAGTTTGTTATTGGCCATGTTGAGAATAACACTACAAAACATTAAATAAAATTCTTGTGAAGGGAAATTGTAACCTAATATAATATGTGCGGGGAAAAAAAAACCCTCAAAAGAAATACATGTATACACTATGTTTAATTACAGTGAGCCCATAAATATCCTTTGCATTGCTTCTGTAAGTGTCATTAATAGTTTCTGATTTCTTAACTTTTAACTAAAGGCAGTACTGCTTCTTCACTGTTTTTACTTTTTTTGGGAAGTACAGAGAAAAATAGCAAATGTAAGATACAGTTTTGAGTGTTGTTGTAACAATTGGTGTGGAAGGCAAAATCCAACATAAAGCTTTTCATCTAGTTTTTTTCTGTTGGGCACGTAGGGTAGGGATGGGCATGGAAAGGGAAAAGAACAGGGGAGAAAAAAATTAAAAGCGGGGGTTTGATCATCACGGGCATTAATGAACCCTCAGCTGGGGGCTGAAGTCCATAATATGAGGGAGATAAGTTACAGAAGCAAACAGTGGATGGTGGGCATGGGCAGGGCTGTCTTAACAGCAGTGTAGGCCTCTGTGCAAAGCAATGCACTGGGGCCACTACCCATCCTCCAGTGGTAGGGTTGGGGGTTGCTATCAGGGGCAGCTTTGATGTCCCGCAGGCTGTAGGGGGTGTTCTACAGAGGCGTATCTAGGGTAGGGTGAGTGGGGCACGTGCCCTGGGCGCCTTGGCAGGCCCAGGAGAGGGGGGCGCCGCCGGCGGCCAGGGCATCATGCCCCACTCGCCCCCGTCATGGCGAAAGCCGAAATGTGAGGGGAGGAGAGCGCACCGTCTCTCCCTCCCCTCACCGCCGCTGAAAGCCCTAGCAGCGCTGCCAGCAGCGCTGCTGTGTCCGGCCTCTGGCGGCGTTAGCCAATCAGAGCTTGCGGACCGGCTCTTGATTGGCTGCCGGTCCGCGAGCTCTGATTGGCTAGCGAACCGGCACCACACAGCCGCCGGAGACCTGTCCTGGAGCGGTGAGGGGAAGGAGAGGCGCTCTCCTCCCCTCACATAGAACAAGCGGCTCGGTAAGTGACCGGGGGGGAGGAGGCGGGGGGAGAGAGAGAGCACAGTGGGGCATGTAACTGGCACAGTGGGGCATGTAACTGGCACAGTGGGGCATGTAACTGGCACAGTGGGGCATGTATCAGGCACAGTGTGGGGCATGTATCTGGCACAGTGAGGTATGTAACTGGCACAGTGGGGCATTGTATCTGGCACTGTGGGGCAATGTAACTGGCACTGTGGGGCATTGTATCTGGCACTGTGGGACAATGTAACTGGCACTGTGGGGCATGTACCTGGCACTGTGGGGCATGTATCTGGCACTGTGGGGCATTGTATCTGGCACTGTGGGGCAATGTAACTGGCACTGTGGGGCATGTATCCGGCACTGTGGGGCATTGTATCTGGCACTGGGGGGCAATGCAATTGGCACAGTGGGGCATGTATCCGGCACTGTGGGGCAATGTAACTGGCACTGTGGGGCAATGTAACTGGCACTGTGGGGCATTGTATCTGGCACTGTGGGGCAATGTAACTGGCACTGTGGGGCATGTATCCGGCACTGTGGGGCATTGTATCTGGCACTGTGGGGCAGTGTAACTGGCACTGTGGGGCATTGTATCTGGCACTGTGGGGCATTGTATCTGGCACTGTGGGGCAATGTAACTGGCACTGTGGGACATTTTCAGTGGCCGCACCCCTTCAGGAGCGTGGCCCATTTTTTTGCCGCGCGCCGCGCGCACATGCTTCTTTTGCTATGTTTTTTTTTGGGGGGGGAGGGGGGGGGGGGGGCGCGCCATTTTACATCTTGCTCCAAAAACCCTAGTTACGCCTCTGGTGTTCTATCTTCCGCTCAGTATGTAGGACCTGGAGCAGTAATTTCTGCTAATTACTCATTTACTGCACAGATGGTGTGAGATGGGGCGGGAGGGAGAACAGTAAACTGTAGAAGGGTACATTGGGATGAATGAAGGGGCCCCGGTACATGACTTCCAGGGTGGTTGTTTAATACTCAGGGGAAGTGGTGGATAGTGGAGTGGGTTTAATAGTCATCATTTTCTGGTGGGAGGCCAGCTTGCTTGACTGCAGATATCTCCAGTTCCTGGAAATAGATGTCTTAGCTTTCCATGGGATAAAAAAAAACTAGTAAGTCCCCCCTTTTAGGAGGTACTGGAGCCTTGGGTATCAGAGTTCAGGAGCCAGAGCAATCTACCAACAAAAATATTTAAAAAAGTATACCAGGCGGGTGGAGCTGGAGCAAGAACCAGCTGCTGGCAGGCAGATATTTCTGGTTCTGGCCAGAGCCGGTGCTAGGATGCTCGGTGCCTTCCTGCAAACTATAAATTTGCGCCCTCCCACACTTTATAAAGGGACAGCGTGAGCTGGAAAAAGGTGTGTGATCTCACAAGGAATGGGCGTGGCCACACAAAGTACCCCCATTTCAATTAATGCCACACAGTAGCACAATCGTATTCACATTACACAGCAAGTAGTAGTGCCGCTTATGCACATAATGCCCATAGATAGTAGTAGCGCCCTGTATACATAATGGCCATAGTAGCAGCGCCCCTTATACGTAATGCCTATAGTAGTAGCACCACTTATATGTAACACCGATAGTATTAGTGCCCCTTATATGTAATGCCCATTGTAGTAGTGCCTCTTATGCGTAATGTCCATAGTAGTAGCGCCGTTTAAACATAATGCCCACAGTAGTAGCACCGCTTATATGTAATGCACATAGTAGCAGCGCCGCTTTTACGTAATGCCCATAGTAGTGCCGCTTTTACATAATGGCCATACTAGCAGTGCTGATTTTAATGTAATGTCCATAGTAGTAGTGCCGCTTATATGTAATGCCCATAGCAGTAGCGCCACTTATACGTAATGCGCATAGTAGCAGTGACGCTTTTACGTAATGCCCATAGTAGTAGTGCTGCTTATACGTAATGCCCATAGTAGTAGTGCTGCTTATACGTAATGCCCATAGTAGTAGTGCTGCTTATACGTAATGCCCATAGCAGTAGTGACGCTTATACGTAATGCCCATAGCAGTAGTGCCGCTTATACGTAATGTGCATAGTAGCAGTGGCGCTTTTACGTAATGTGCATAGTAGTAGTGCCGCTTATATGTAATGTCCATAGTGGTAGTGACACTTATATGTAATGCCCATAGTGGTAGTTACACTTATATGTAATGCCCATAGTAGTAGTGACGCTTATATGTAATGCCCATAGTGGTAGTGATGCTTATATGTAATGCCCATAGTGGTAATGACGCTTATATGTAATGCCCATAGTGGTAGTGACGCTTATATGTAATGCCCATAGTGGTAGTGACGCTCATATGTAATGCCCATAGAAATGGCACTTATGCAAACAACCCCCCCACACACATATATACACACACACCCATACACACACCCATACACACACACACACACACACACACACACACACACACACACACACACACACACACTCTCTCTCTCTCTCTCTCTCTCTCTCTCTCTCTTTCTCTTTCCCTTCACTTACCTAACAGTCTGGCTGGCCATAGCAGCAGCAGCAGCAGCAGCAGCAGCAGCCTGGTTCCGTGTAGCTCCACCCCCATTCCCGACCAACCCAGCTGTCACAGGTGAGGGGGAGAGGAGGCTCCAAGCTGCCGGTGCTGCTGCCTGTCATATAGTGTGGCAGACAGGCAAAGCAGCCGCAGCAGCAGCAGCAGGGGGGATGCAGAGCAGAAACAGCGCCTCTCCTGGCCTGGCGCCTACCTGCTCTGCATCCCTTTGCTGAGCGGGTAGTGCCAGGCCCGGTTCTGGGTACAGTAGAGACAAGTTGCCAGTGTCCACTGCAAGGGGAGAGTCACAGCTTTTTGAGTATACCCTCAGAAAAGCTCTAAGTCAGACAGAACCCAAGGTATCTGGCTGGAAAGATCAAGTAACAGACTTGGATGGGGACCACTGCTTTTGAAGTCGTATATATCCAGTTCCCCATTGTGCCCATACGTAAATACAGCCCTGGGGGTGTGGGCTTAACACGTAGAGAGCATGATATCGACGATATAGTAGGGAGAGGTGAAAGTCAGCTAAGAGTACAGCCTGGGAACTCAGATTTGGGGGAAGTGATGGGTTATCTTTTCCATGTGTGCAATAAATCAGATAAATAATTTCAATATTGCTGATTATCATGGCAATGGAAAATCTCCTGTTGCAGCAATTTGACAAGCACACTTCACTGGGGTTCAGATGTACATACATCTATTCTTTTTGTGCCATATGGTGTGAGACACCAGGAGCAACGTCGGTAACGATCCCAGATGTTCATATTGTATCCTAAATGTAGCATCTTATTCGCAATTGAGCCACCTACACAGTCTTCCAGGGCTCTAGGTACTTAGGATTGGTATCTTTCTACAAAGGAATTGGTATTAAATTATAGATTAAGCACAATCATTTGTGGTGTAATACATGGCATGGCTTAGTTGGATTGTCCTCCGTCTTTTGCCTTTTTACCCAGGTTAGTGTCTGATTCACGCACAGCAGCTGCATGCAATGCAAAGCCAGTATCCAAGGTACATGCACATAAGAATTTTGTCACATTAGTAATGTGATTAAGACACTTATTTTGTGAAAAAGTGTGGCAGGGCTAAGTCGCTAAATCTGTGATCTGTCATATGGGTTTATTTGATGTGATTTGAGGGTAGGTGTACGAAGACACATCTGTAGCTGTGTAATTCTCAACTCCCCAGTGATACTGACTAGCATTGTAAGAAGGTTTTCCTCTTATGAAGCTGCCCCTTTGAGTGGAGAAACGCATAATTCCACAAAGTGATTTGTAAAATCTGCATGTTCTATCTCCAGCATAACGTAGAGTGCATTAACTTCTAATGGAACCAGATCCACTGAGGAGGCTGCCCAATTCATTGGTTTGCAGCTGAATATAATAGGACAATTGTTTGTAGTGCTCCCAAACAGTCTTTGTGTGTCCTTTTTTGAATATTATTATGGCTATTGGATCTGTCCAATTTAATTGATGAAATCTGTTTGTCAACAATTGCTTGCTTGTTAGTTATTACTGCTGTTAACTATATTTTTTCTAACTAAGAGGGTCATTCCGACCCATTTGCACGCTGCAGTTTTTCACAGCCATGTGAACGGGTGAGAACTGCGCATGCGCGTGGATGGCATTGCACAGGTGCATCACTGTCTGGCGACGGTCATCGCCAGGCAGTGACGAGAATAATGAAGAAAGCGTTCGCAGCAACAAACGCAAGAAGATTGACAGGAAGAGGCCGGCCGGGGGTGGCAACTGACTGTTTTCTGGGAGTGCTGAAGAAAACACAGGCATGGCCGGCCGAATGCAGGAAGGGATCCTGACGTCAGCTCCAGGAAGGATCATTGCAGTGGGTGGGTAAGTCTTGAGCTGTGCAGAGAGTGCACAAACTTTTTGCTTGTGCAGTCTCTGCACAGCGGATCACAGCCCTGCACAGATTATCTCCCCTCTCCTGCAGGTGGCGACTACCTGATCGCAGCAGTGCTAAAAGTAGCCTGCTAGTGATCAGGTCAGAATGAGGGCCTAAGACCGTTGATTAATGCTGAAACATTTCCGCTTGTTAGTTCTACCAATATAATAATTTATCGAATGAAAACTGCTTGCTACCAAGCAATTGAGACTATGGGGGATATCCAAATATATATGCTAGTTTGTCGACTGAAAGAAACTGGCTGATGGTCATTATCGGGCTATCCAATTATAGCCCTTTTTTTTTGCCTGATAACACATGGGATCCGGGATAAGTATCCGGATTTATGGGTTTTTGCGGTTCTTAGGCCTGGTCATCTGGTATTATGCCTAAGGCACGTGAGGCATAATCTCTAATAAGTGCTGGCTATCAGGGCAACTCGGACAGCCCCCGGCGATCCAATAGCCGCGGTAAATTCAGAACGGCTAATTGAGGATTGACATTAAAATATTGACAGAAATTCAAAGGTTTATTCATTATTTATCTTATCTGGATATATTGATAACGTCATTAATATAGATAAGGAGGAATTACAATTTTTTGTATTCTAATGAAACATTATAATTTGAAATGTATTTTAATGTTTTTAAGTGGAATAAATTTGAATAAATTACATTAACTGAAGAGACTATTAGTGCTAACTGTTTTTAAAAAAAAATCAGTGATAAAGGAGAGACTTACCGCTATGCCAGCCAGTCCTGGTCCCATCTGCTGGAGAAAGTAAAAATATACTGTAATAAAAATAAATAAATAAATAAATATTTTAATATAGGGTAAAAAGCAAACAAAACTAGACATTTTGGTGCCCTGTACCAGAAAAAGAATTGGTACTCCCTCTACCACCATACTTAAAATGGGGACAGTGCGAGCCAAAGGTGCTCGTTACAGAATTAGGGGTGTGGCTTTATGGGGAAGGGGCATGGCCACAGAACAGTACCAATTCACATTACACGGTCCAATAGGGTCCGTTATTCACATTTCACGGTACAGTAGTGTCGATTATTCACATTACACCACACAGTAGTACCCCTTGTACAAGATACACCATGTTAGAACCCCTTATACACATTATGCCATGGCAGAGCCTCTTCCACACATTACTCCACAGTACAGCCCCTGATACACATTATGCCAGGTAGAGCCCACATTATGCCAGGTAGGGTCCCTGATACACATTATGTGAGGTAGAGCCCATATTATGCCAGGTAGAGCCCCTGATACACATTGTGCCAGGTAGAGCCCTTGATACACATTGTGCCAAGTAGAACCCACATTATTCCAAATAGAGCCACTGATACACATTATGCTGGGAACCCACATTATGCCAGGTAGAGTCCCTGATACACATTATGCCAGGTAGAGATACTGATACACAATATGCCAGATAGAAACCACTTTATGCCAGATAGATCCCCTGATGCACCTTATGCCAGGTTGAGACCATTATACACACTATGCCAGGTAGAGTCCCTGATACACATTATGCCAGGTAGAGCAGACATTATGCTAGGTGTGTGTGTAAGAGTCCACATTATGCCAAGTAGAATACCTAATATACCTTATTCCAGGTATATCCCTGATACACTTCATGCCAGGTAGAGCCCACATTATGCCAGTTAGAGCTCCTGATACACATTATGCCAGGTAGAGCCCACATTATGCTAGGTAGAGCCTCTGATAGACCTTATGCCAGGTTAAGCCCACGATTTGACAGGTAGAGCCCCTTATACACATTATGCCAGGTAGGGTCCCTGATACACCTCATGCCAGGTAGAGCCCACATTATGCCAGTTAGAGCTCCTGATACACATTATGCCAGGTAGAGCCCCTGATACACCTTATGCCAGGTTGAGCCCACAATATGCTAGGTATAGCCCCTTATACACATTATGCCAGGTAGAGTCCCTGATACACATTATGCCAGGTAGAGCCCACATTATGCTAGGTGTGTGTGTAAGAGCTGGGTGCAGTCTCGGTGAGCATGAGTGTGAGCAGTGTGTAGTGAGGTAGAGTTTGTGTGCTGTAACTTACATTAGATGTGCCTGGTGATGAGCAGTGGCAGCCGGTTACAGGAACCAGGAAGTCGCTCCACACAATGCAGGAGAGGAGGGGGTGGGGAGCACACAGAGGAGAGACTCTCACTGGACAGTGCTGCTGCAGCTGTAATGTATACAGCTACATACTGCCACCACACAATACTACTGCAGCACGGAACTGACGGTGTAACAAGTGGTTCTGCGTCCACCGTCCATATGCAATGCATATGGGCTGTGTGCCAGGCACCGCTGGCACACACCTAGTAACGGCCCTGATCAGCAGTATTTGTACTGTGGCTGTCCTTGATAAAAATAGTTTGCCAGCCTGAGGGTTTCTTAAATACTGTAAGTAGAAGTTCTTTCCCCAACAAAAACCCTTTTTTTTTGCTGGATGTACTGTTTTTATTCCCATCATGAATAGACACATGTTTGAGGCTGTACTGAGTGGTATTTTTGGAGAAAAAAAAAATGAAAGTGTTTACCCTTTTCCTGCTTGTGCACTACTCCTGTTTTTTATTCTTGTACTATTGCATTTTTTTTTGTCTTTTTGAAGAAGAAAAAAACAATAAAATATACTGATACAAAAAAATATATGAATGTGCTTAAATTTAGGAAGGGGCGTTCAAAAAAAAATAAAGTAGATGTAGGCACAAGCAGAAGTAGGTCTTTAAGGGACCTTTTACACTATCCACTATGTACATTTCCATCCAATGGGTACATTTACTAAAGATTGTTTTTTCATAGTAATACACACAAGTCAAGACTCATTTTGTGTGTATTATTATTGCCCTTTTAAATCCAATACTCAAAGCCACAAGAGTCGTCAAAAAACAATCTTTAGTAAATATACCTCCAGTACTGTAAACCAGCAAAATGTCACATATGGGGTAAAATCCATAATGGAGGGGTGATGTGACTGTACTCATCATATGTATGCGGCAGACAGTTTAGCACATATGTTCACGTAGAAATGTATTACATGTCTGCATATTTTGTGGTTCGTATATTACTTTTTACTCTTTATGTGCTCAATCTGTGTTAATATCTGCTATCATAGGGCCTGATTATAGGTGGATGCTGCTGCATCTGCTCTTGTGTCTGTTGTAGTAGTAATATGCAGGAGCTAGTTTTGGCATCTCCCTTGTGTGCTAGCATGCGTCTGAATGTTCAAGCCCAGAGACATCAACTTTCTTCTCCCTGTGCATGCTGTAACACCGGCGGTGTTTCCTTGACACTTCTCCATCAGTATGCTATCATGTGCACCATCGGCACTTGCACCTGCCCTGTGTCTGATGCAGTGCCTTCATCTGAATATACAGTAGCCTCTGTGGTGGCAGCAGTGGATCTAAGAATGCTCCGCTTTCACTGACATGCCCATGAAACTCCAATAACAGAAGACATTCACTTCAGGCCACCTCCCAGTCACTGCCTAGGAACACCCATTGCTTTGCCTCATGATCCCTGATATCATCTAACCCGAACACAAAATAGGATTTTAATTACCTACCGAGAAAATCCTTTTCTCGTAGTTCGTAGAGGATACTGAGGTCCACATTAGTACCATGGGGCATAGACGGGTCTACTAGGAGCCTTGGGCACCTTAAGAAATCAATAGTGTGCACTGGCTCCTCCCTCCATGCCCCTCCCACCAGTCCCAGTCCAGAAATTGTGCCCAAGGAGACGGACATATCTTGAGAGAAGGATTCAGAAAAAGATAGTGGTGAGATTGGAACCAGCACACACAAACAAGAAGAAAAACCATGTTAACACAACATGAACAAGAACAGCAACAGCTGATCCAACAATAATACTTAACCAAGCAACCTTGCAGTAAACACGAAGCACTGGGCAAGCACCCAGTATTCCCTACGGTATACGAGAAAAGGATTTACCGGTAGGTAATTAAAATCCTATTTTCTCTTACGTCCTAGAGGATACTGGGGTCCACATTAGTACCATGGGGATGTACCAAAGCTCCCAAACCAGGTGGGAGAGTGCTGAGGTTCTTGCAGAACTGATTGACCAAACTGAAGGTCCTCAGTGGCCAAGGTATCGAACTTGTAGAACTTAGCAAGCGTTGTCGAACCAGACCAAGTAGCTGCTTGGCAGAGCTGTAAAGCCGAGACACCCCGGGCAGCTGCCCAGGAAGAACCCACCGACCGAGTAGAGTGGGCATGAACTGATTTAGGAACTGGCAAAGCTGCCATAGCGTCAGCATGCTGGATAGTCAGCATGATCCAGCGAGCAATAGACTGCTTAGAAGCAGGACACCCAATTTTCTTGGGATCATAGAGCACAAACAGCAAGTTCGATTTTCTGTGACGAGCTGTCAATTTGACATAGATTCTCAAAGCCCTCACAACATCCAAGGACTTTGAAGTAGAAGAGGAGTCAGCAAGCACCGGAACCACAATAGGTTGGTTGATGTGAAACGCAGACACCACCTTTGGAAGAAATTGCTGACGAATTCTGAGTTCAGCTCTGATCTCATGAAAAATCAAATAGGGGTTCTTGTGAGACAAGGCCCCCAATTCCGAAACACGTGGTGCCGAAGCCAAGGCCAATAGTGTGAAGGTTTTCCATGTAAGAAACTTTACATCCACCTCCTGCAAATGCTCAAACCAATCCGATTGCAGAAAATTACACACTACATTAAGATCCCAAGTTGCCGTGGGAGGCACAAAGGGTGGTTGGATAAGCAGATCTCCTTTCAAAAAGGTCTGAACCTCAGGAAGGGACGCCAAGGGTTTCTGGAATAAAATGGACAAGGCTGAAATCTGGACCTTTATGGAGCCCAGACACAGACCTACATCCATGCCAGACTGCAGAAAAAGCAGAAGACAATCCAGGTGAAATTCTACCGCAGGAAATTTCCTGTTCTCACATCAAGAGACGTATTTTCTCCAAATCCGGTGGTAATGTTTAGACGTTACCCTTTTCCTGGCTTGGATCAAGGTAGGAATTACCTTGTCCGGAATTCCTTTCTGGGCTAGAATTTGATGCTCAACCTCCATGCCATCAAACATAGCCGCGGTCAGTCTTGATAGACGAATGGCCCCTGTTGTAGAAGATACTCCCGAAGAGACACAGGCCATGGGTCCTCCAGAAGTAGATCCAGTAGATCTGCGTACCAACCCCTTCTCAGCCAATCCGGAGCAATGAGAATTGCATGAACTCTTTCCCTTTTTATTCTTTTCAGAATTCTTGGGATCAATGGAAGTGGTGGAAAGACATACACCATCTGGTTGACCCACGGAGTCAGCAGAGCATCCACCACCACCGCCTGTGGGTCTCTTGATCTGGAGCAATAGCGCTGGACCTTCTTGTTGAGACGAGAGGCCATCATGTCGATCTGTGGAATTCCCCACCGACGTGTCAAGCACCCGAACACCTCCGGGTGAAGGCCTCACTCTCCCGGGTGGAGGTCGTGTCTGCTGAGGAAGTCTGCTTTCCAGTTGTCCACTCCCGGAATGAAGATTGCAGACAGCGCTATGGCATTTCCCTCTGCCTAGAGGAGAATCCTTGTCACCTCCGACATTGCTGCTCTGCTCTTCATTCCGCCCTGTTGGTTTATGTACATCACCGCCGTCACATTGTCCGACTGAACCTGGATGACTCGATTTTGAAGAAGATGAGATGCCTTCCGAAGGGTGTTGTATATTGCCTTTAATTCCAACACATTGATTGGAAGAATGGCTTCCTGACTTGTCCATCTTCCTTGGAAGCATTCCCCTTGGGTGACTGCTCTCCACCCACTGAGGCTTGCATCCATGGTTAGCAGAATCCAATTTTGAATCTCGAACCTTCGGCCCTCAGTCAGGTGAGAAGTCTGTAGACACCACAGAAGAGAAATCCTGGCTCTTGGGGACAAACTGATCCTCTGTTGCATGTGTAGATGTGATCCGGGCTATTTGTCCAGAAGATCCAGCTGGAAGGGTCTTGCGTGAAACCTTCCATACTGCAGTGCCTCGTAAGAGGATACCATTATTCCCAGGAGGCGAATGCACAGATGTACCGATATCCGGGGCGGCCATAGGACAACCCTTACCATTGACTGAATTAACAATGCCTTTTCCAGAGGAAGGAACACCTCCTTTACCTCCGTATCCAGTATCATCCCTAGGAACGGAAGCCTCCGTGTTGGTTCCAGGTGAGATTTTGGCAGATTCAGAATCCACCCGTGATCCTGGAGTAGTCGTGTGGAGAGCGCAATGCTGTGCAACAACCTTTCCCTGGACGGTGCTTTTATCAGTAGATCGTCCAGGTACGGTATTATGTTCACGCCCTGTTTGCGGAGGAGAAACATCATCTCTGCCATAACCTTGGTAAACACCCTTGGTGCCGTGGAGAGCCCAAAGGGCAGGGCCTGGAACTGGTAGTGACAGTCCTGAAACGCAAACCTTAGATAAGCCTGATGAGGCGGCCAAATCGGAATATGAAGGTACGCTTCCTTGATATAAAGAGTCACCAGGAATTCTCCCTCTTCCAGACCTGAGATCACCGCTCTCAGCGACTCCATTTTTAATTTGAACACCCGTAAATACGGGTTCAGTGACTTGAGGTTTAAAATGGGTCTTACCGAACCATCTGGTTTCAGTACCACAAACAGGTTGGAATAGAAACCCTTGTTTTGTAGGTGAAGTGGAACTGGAACAATGACCTGAGTCTGTACCAGTTTTTGAATTGCTGCTTGTAAGGTCATACCTGCTTTGGGCGAAGCTGGTAAGCCGGATTTGAAGAATCTGTGAGGTGGGAATTCCTGAAACTCCAGTCTGTAGCCCTGGATGATAAGATCTTTTACTCATGGATCCAGGCATGAGGTGGTCCATATACGTGACAGAAATATCGTAACCGGGCTCCAACCTGCCTGTCCACCGTCATGCTGAAGGCTTTGCGGAAGCAGAACCGGAGGTCTGATCCTGTGACACTGTATTTGCAGGTTTTCTGAGCTTACCTCTATTGCCCTTGAAGGCAGTAGAAGAGCCTTTGGTCTTACCTTTAAACTTTGCTGTCTGAAAGGACTGCAGCGTTGGTGCACAATAGGATTTCCTAGCCGGGTTAGCTGCGGAAGGAAGATTTGTAGACTTACCCGCCATAGCCTTGGATATCCACGTATCCAGTTCATCTCCAAAAAGGGCTTTCCCTGTGAAAGGTATGCCTTCCACGCCTTTCCTGGAATCCGCATCCACAGTCCACTGGCGTAGCCACAAGCCCCTACGTGCTGACACTGCCATGGCAGTAGTGTGTGCGTTGAGCAATCCAATCTCCTTTATGGCCTCCACTATAAAGTTAGCAGAATCCTGTATATGCTGTAAGAGTAAAATAATCTCCCCCCTGGACAAGGAATCTAACCCGTCAATTAGATTACCAGGCCATTTTGCAATGGCCCTAGTGATCCATGCACAAGCTATAGTGGGTCTCTGGGCCACCCCCGCCGCTGTGTACAGAGATTTGAGAGTGGTCTCAATTTTGAGGTCTGCAGCATCAACCAACCTATTGTGGTTCCGGTGCTTGCTGACTCCTCTTCTACTCCAAAGTCCCTGGATGTTTTGAGGGCTTTGAGAATCTATGTCAAATGGACAGCTCGTCACAGAAAATCGAACTCGCTGTTTGTGCTCTATGATCCCAAGAAAATTGGGTGTCCTGCTTCTAAGCAGTCTATTGCTCGCTGGATCACGCTGACTATCCAGCATGCTGACTCTATGGCAGCTTTGCCGGTTCCTAAATCAGTCTCTTCAGTCTTCTGGCTCTGTTAGGAGTAGCGGCGAGCTGTGGGTCTGTATGCTCGCTGTGGTGGGGTTTACGAAGAGGACCCTCAGGAGCTCAGTGTCCTGTCAGCGGGGAATGGGACCATTAACCCTAGGGAGGTTGTCCCGATCCCCCCCCCCCCCTAAGTCCCACAAAGCAGGCAGTCTGGTTGCCAGCCAGTGCTGCCTGAAAATAATAAAAAAGAAAATAAATGCAGAAAACTCTTCAGGAGCTTCCCAAGCGTGACTGGCTCCGCCAGGCACGTTTTCTATACCTGGTCTGGTGGGAGGGGCATGGAGGGAGGAGCCAGTGCACACTATTGATTTCTTAAGGTGCCCAAGGCTTATACTGGACCTGTCTATGCCCCATGGTACTAATGTGGACCCCAGTATCCTCTCAGACGTAAGAGAAAAGTATTTTTCTGCATACACTCAGGGTAATGCATGCGCCATGGGGGTTTTCAGAATATTTTGTGCATGCGCAATAACAAATAATTGCTCAGCTACGTGAACATTTCTAACACGAATGTCCCCCACCAACAAAAAACAACATTTATCTGAAAAAACAAAATGAAAATTCCCATATCATCTGGAAGTACTCCTAGGCACTGAATATAGGGGGTCATCCTGACTTGATCGCACGCAGCAACTTTTTGCTGCCCGTACGATCAGGTAGACGCCGCCTATGGAGGAGTGTTTTTTTGCGTTCGCTTGTGCAGCCGTGCTATGCAAAAAAAGTTTTGTGCAAAAGTATCAAACCGAAATGTATACAAGGTAAATGGCGCTTCACAAAGACACACACCTAAAATAGGCTCTACAAGCTGCTCTCCGAATGTGGGCGGGCTGCCCCAACAGACCAAAAAAATCTTTTTATTTAATTTTTTTGTGCAAAAGTAGAGTAGGGCTAGACATACTTACCCTGCGCGATCACTTCAGCGTGGCAGGTCCAGGAATTTACGTCAGACATCCGCCCTTCAACCGCCTCGATATGCCTGCGTTCGGATCTCCACACCATGAAATCGGTCAGTTGAGATCCGGATCCGCCTTCCTCCTGTCAATCTTCTTGTGGTCGCCGCTGCAACCGCTTTCTTTGTTGGAGGCGTCGCTGCTCGGCGACGACCGTCGCCGGGCAATGACCGCCGCCGGGCAACGAAGCACCTGCGCAATGCGGCCACAGCGCCGTTCCAAGCTGATTGCATGGCTGCGAAGAAGCGCAGCGTGCTATCGGGTTGCAATGAACCCCATAAACCCTAATGCAGCTACACTTTTCAACAGCTTGGTACTGTATTATGTATTCCATCTGGACTCAATCATTACTAACTGCAGCATCCCAGTGTCCTGCATGTGTATAAGAAAAGGAGGCACATTAGTTTTCAGGTGAAATTCCGAGAATCCTTAGCTACTGTGGCATCTACTGTAATTTAAAGTCAGATGATCCTCTTTCATTACCCAATAACTTTGTTATTTTATGTTGTACCACAGTAGAGTACCACATTTCTTATATAAATATTTATGGCTGCTGAATAGAGGGAGATACACACAGCACAAGTGATTTAGTCTGTTTTCACCAGTTGGAACTTTTTTTTATATATATGGTTGTTTATCCCAAGAAGACAAACCGGCTTATTAGAGCACATTTGTGGATCCAACCTTTGCTGAGATTACTACTCTTCGTTGAAAGTATATCTAACAGAACATTTTGAACCATACACCTGATGAAGTCCCGAATGGACTAAATGCATAGGGTTGTTCTCGGATCTTTTGTATAAAAACCTGTACCGTCAAAAGCGGATTTCACCTAAAGAGCTCACACCCATAAGGGTGAGATGATAGCCTAAAACGCACCCTTTTGATACAAGACAGGTTATGAATGTTACTCTATATGTAGAATGACATGCATTATTTGTATCATGTTTTAAAAAAAAACACATATTTTAATACCTCTGTTTTTATACCAGAAATACATTTTCATGAATCCAATGTGATGCTAGTTTTCAAATTATTTTATTTTACCATATTGTAACATTGAGTGACCATTTGCAAAAAGTGTATCAATAACCATATACACTAACATAACAGTATATAAAGTATCTATCTTTAGTAATTTGTTATCCCAACCTCCACTAGCAGGGGGTTACCTTAAAGGTGCAGCTCAAATAACAGACGTCAGCACGGCTAAAAGGGAACCTTTGTTCATATATATGTAGAGTATATATATATATATATATATATATATATATAAATATATATACACACACACACTACAATATCAGAGGGTGCTTGTTTAGCTATACCAGCTAGGACTTGGAATGCCCTATTCTCAATACTCTACCAACCGTAACAATAAAATATCTTACAAAATTCACATATTTTTATTCACAATAAAAACAATACAATCACATAAAACTGAACATCAACATCCAACATTATACAGTAATGGGCCTTACACACTGGCAGATCTGCCGCCGAGCTGCCCGACGGTGGATACGGCCGGTGGGCGACCCGGCGGCGGGGGGAAGCGTTGACGGGGGGGAGGGAAGTTTCTTCACTTCCCCGTCACCCGCCTCCATAGCAGTGGAGGCAAATATGGACGAGATTGTCCATATTGGCCTGCATGCACAAGCGACAGGGCACAAACGATGAACGAGCGCGGGGCCGCGCATCGTTCATCGTTGCTGCCTCCACACTGAAAGATATGAACGGTATCTCGTTCATTAATGAACGAGATTGTTCATATCTTTCAGTAATATCAGCCAGTGTGTAGGGCCTTTAAAGGAAATAGTCACAATTTTCTGCTTTCAATTAGTGCTCTTAGAGGGCCTTATTCTGCCAGCAGTTACATTTCCTTTTAGTGATGTGGAGGATGTATTTACAACCCTACGTGTTTCATCACAAGGACTTCATCAGGGGTTAAATCTGAGTGATAGAGATTAAAACATGCTAATAGGAGAAGTGGTATAAATATACAGCCTACTCCATACAATTATATCTGATAGATTCATACCAGTAGAAGAAGAAGAATACACATTCACAATAAAAGTTTTACAGAATGCCTTTCACAGGATGATGAATATTCGATGATTGGCAAATCTACAAAATCATATATAAAATAACACATAATGTCATACCATTGATCGAAAACATATACGCACACAAAGATAAGCAAGTGGGTCTCAAGATGGGTACAATTAATGATAATATATACTGTACTAATGCCTAAGAAGTAGGTCAAATCCTCATAATGAATCAAGTGGATTAATCCACTACAGCTGTAGATAAAAAAGAACTCCTAAAGAGAAGGGAAGAGATGTATTTATAAAAATAAATCACTCATAAATTGGGCACTAAGGAGTTGATTGCAGCAGCAAATTTGTTAGCAGTTGGGCAAAACCATGTGCACTGCAGGTGTGGCAGATATAACATTTGTAGAGAGAGTTAGATTTGGGTGAGTTATATTGTTTCTGTGCAGGGTAAATACTGGCTGCTTTATTTTTACACTGCAATTTAGATTTCAGTTTGAAGACACCACAACCAAATCTTTCTCTCTCTGCACTTGTTATATCTGCCCCCCCCCACCCCTGCAGTGCACATGGTTTTGCCCAACTGCTAACAAATTTGCTGCAGCGATCAACTCTGAATTACCCCCTAAATCAGTTCTTATCAAACGGATATTTTCACCAATGTTATATTAAGGCTATTTGAAACATACAGTATATCCTGTATAGATATCAACACAAGTTTTTTTGTGATAAATGAGAAATAAAAACTATATATATATATATATATATGGAAATGGGGGAGTTATTGCGCCACTTGTGTTTAACAATTATTAAAATAGAAAATATAAAACATGTGAAGTTAAAAATAGACACTCCCTAAAAATTCAAAAGGGTGTCAGCTGGCCCCTATACAAGGATGGTAATTCCCTGCAATGTACAAGGATTTAAAAGAAAGGGGGGGAGGGGGAATAGCGACCAATGGTGTCTTAAAAACTCACAATAAAAGGTATAGAATATAAGAACAATTTATTCACATAAAATAGGGTATTCACATAAAATTTGTTGCATAAAAATAACAGGTCTCTTTAAAAAATGGGATAAAAACAATTTACACAGTTCTACGTATATTACCAGTTAAAAGAACAAATAAAAGAATTATAACTTAACTGGATGTAGGTCACTGTCAGGTTGCCCAACGCGTTTCGTCACACAGACTTCATGAAGTCTGTGTGACGAAACGCGTTGGGCAACCTGACAGTGACCTACATCCAGTTAAGTTATAATTCTTTTATTTGTTCTTTTAACTGGTAATATACGTAGAACTGTGTAAATTGTTTTTATCCCATTTTTTAAAGAGACCTGTTATTTTTATGCAACAAATTTTATGTGAATACCCTATTTTATGTGAATAAATTGTTCTTATATTCTATACCTTTTATTGTGAGTTTTTAAGACACCATTGGTCGCTATTCCCCCTCCCCCCCTTTCTTTTATATATATATATATATATATATATACTTCAAAAAGTATTTTATCTGAGTAAGTTTTCAAAGACATATTGTCAGAACATAATCCACACCACTAACAGGATTAGTACCTGCCTGTGGAATAACGCCCTTTAAGAGTACTAACTGAAAGCAAAAAAAGTGTGACTATTCCCTTGACTGTACAATGTTGGATGTGGAAGTACAGATTTTTATGTGATAGTATTGTTTTTATTGTGAATAAAAATATGTGAATTTTATAAGATATTTTATTATAGTCGAAAAGGCATTTTTCTGGGTGGAAACGTATTGAGGAGAGGGCAATCCATTTTTCTGGGTGGTAAAGTATTGACGAGAGGGCAATCCATTTTTCTGGGTGGTAAAGTATTGAGGAGAGGGCAATACATTTTTCTGGGTGGCAAAGTATTGAGGAGAGGGCAATCCATGTCCTAGTTGGTACAGCTAAACAAGCGCCCTCTGATATTGTATTGTGTCTATTTCAAAAGGACCATCTTTTTGACCACTTAGCGCAAGAGAAGGGTATATTGTATTTCTCTAACGTCCTAAGTGGATGCTGGGGACTCCGTAAGGACCATGGGGAATAGCGGCTCGGCAGGAGACTGGGCACATCTAAAGAAAGCTTTAGGACTATCTGGTGTGCACTGGCTCCTCCCCCTATGACCCTCCTCCAAGCCTCAGTTAGATCTCTGTGCCCGAACGAGAAGGGTGCACACTAGGGGCTCTCCTGAGCTTCTTAGTGAAAGTTTTAGTTTAGGTTTTTTATTTTCAGTGAGACCTGCTGGCAACAGGCTCACTGCATCGAGGGACTAAGGGGAAAAGAAGCGAACTCACCTGCGTGCAGAGTGGATTGGGCTTCTTAGGCTACTGGACATTAGCTCCAGAGGGACGATCACAGGCCCAGCTTGGATGGGTCCCAGAGCCGCGCCGCCGGCCCCCTTACAGAGCCAGAAGGCAGAAGAGGTCCGGAAAATCGGCGGCAGAAGACGTCCTGTCTTCAACAAGGTAGCGCACAGCACTGCAGCTGTGCGCCATTGCTCTCAGCACACTTCACACTCCGGTCACTGAGGGTGCAGGGCGCTGGGGGGGGCGCCCTTAGACGCAATAATAAACACCTTGGATGGCAAAAAATGCATCACATATAGCTCCTGGGCTATATGGATGCATTTAACCCCTGCCAAAATACATAAAAAAACGGGAGATAAGGCCGCCGATAAGGGGGCGGAGCCTATCTCCTCAGCACACTGGCGCCATTTTCCCTCACAGCTCCGTTGGAGGGAAGCTCCCTGGCTCTCCCCTGCAGTCACTACACTACAGAAAGGGTTAAAAAAGAGAGGGGGGCACAAATTAGGCGCAGTATTAACTATACAGCAGCTATAAGGGGAAAAACACTTATATAAGGTTATCCCTGTATATATATAGCGCTCTGGTGTGTGCTGGCAAACTCTCCCTCTGTCTCCCCAAAGGGCTAGTGGGGTCCTGTCCTCTATCAGAGCATTCCCTGTGTGTGTGCTGTATGTCGGTACTTTTGTGTCGACATGTATGAGGAGAAAAATGATGTGGAGACGGAGCAGATTGCCTGTAATAGTGATGTCACCCCCTAGGGGGTCGACACCTGAGTGGATGAACTGTTGGAAGAAATTACGTGACAGTGTCAGCTCTGTATAAAAGACAGTGGTTGACATGAGACAGCCGGCTACTCAGCTTGTGCCTGTCCAGACGTCTCATAGGCCGTCAGGGGATCTAAAGCGCCCGTTACCTCAGATGGCAGATATAGACGCCGACACGGATACTGACTCCAGTGTCGACGGTGAAGAGACAAATGTGACTTCCAGTAGGGCCACACGTTACATGATTGAGGCAATGAAAAATGTTTTACACATTTCTGATAATACGAGTACCACCAAAAAGGGGTATTATGTTCGGTGAGGAAAAACTACCTGTAGTTTTCCTGAATCTGAGAAATTAAATGAGGTGTGTGATGATGCGTGGGTTTCCCCCGATAACAACTGATAATTTCTAAAATGTTATTGGCATTATATCCTTTCCCGCCAGAGGTTAGGGTGCGTTGGGAAACACCCCCTAGGGTGGATAAAGCGCTCACACGCTTGTAAGAACAAGGGCTCTACCCTCTCCTGAGATGGCCGCCCTTAAGGATCCTGCTGATAGAAAGCAGGAGGGTATCCTAAAATGTATTTACACACATACTGGTGTTATACTGCGACCAGCAATCGCCTCAGCCTGGATGTGCAGTGCTGGGTTGGCGTGGTCGGATTCCCTGACTGAAAATATTGATACCCTAGATAGGGACAGTATATTTTTGCCTATAGAGCATTTGAAAGATGCATTTCTATATATGCGTGATGCACAGCGGAATATTTGCCGACTGGCATCAAGTCTAAGTGCGTTGTCCATTTCTACCAGTAGAGGGTTATGGACACGTCAGTGGTCAGGTGATGCGTATTCCAAACGGCATTTGGAAGTATTGCCTTATTAAGGGGAGGAGTTATTTGGGGTCGGTCTTTCAGACCTGGTGGCCACGGCAACAGCTGGGAAATCCACGTTTGTACCCCAGGTCGCCTCTCAACATGAGAAGACGCCGTATTATCAGGCGCAGTCTTTTCGTGGATAAGCGGGCAAAAGGTTCCTCATTTCTGCCCCGTGACAGAGGGAGAGGAAAAAGGCTGCAGAAATCAGCCAGTTCCCAGGAACAGAAACCCTCTCCCGCCTCTGCCAAGCCCTCAGTATACGCTGGGGCTTTACAAGCAGAATCAGGCACGGTGGGGGGCCCGTCTCAATGAATTTCAGCGCACAGTGGGCTCACTCGCAAGTAGACCCCTGGATCCTTCAGGTGATATCTCAGGGGTACAAATTAGAACTCGAGACGTCTCCCCCTCCTAAAGTCGGCTTTATCGATGTCTCCTTCTGACAGGGAGACAGTTTTGGAAGCTATTCACAAGCTGTATTCCCAGCAGGTGATATTCAAGATACCCCTCCTGCAACAGGGAACGGGGTATTATTCCACACTGTTGTGGTACCGAAGCCGGACGGCTCGGTGAGACCGATTCTAAATCTAAAATCTTTGAACACTTACATACAGAGGTTCAAATTCAAGATTGAGTCACTCAGAGCAGTGATTGCGAACCTGGAAGAAGGGGACTACATGATGTCTCGGGACATCAAGGATGCTTACCTTCATGTCCAAATTTACCCTTCTCACCAAGGGTACCTCAGGTTTATGGTACAGAACTGTCACTATCAGTTCAGACGCTGCCGTATGGATGGTCCACGGCACCCCGGGTCTTTACCAAGGTAATGGCCGAAATGATGATATTCCTTCAAAGGAAGGGAATTTTAGTTATCCCTTACTTGGACAATTCCCTGATAAGGGTAAGATCCAGGGAACAGTTGGAGGTCGGTGTAGCACTATCTCAGGTAGTGTTGCTGCAGCATGGTTGGACTCTCAATATTCCAAAATCGCAGCTGGTTCCGACGACTTGTCTTCTGTTCCTAGGGATGATCCTGGACACAGTCCAGAAAAAGGTGTTTCTCCCGGAGGAGAAAGCCAGGGAGTTATCCGAGCTAGTCAGGAACCTCCTAAAACCGAGCCAAGTCTCAGTGCATCAATGCACAAGGGTTATGGGTAAAAGGGTGGCTTCCTACGAAGCAATCCCATTCGGCAGATTCCACGCAAGAACTTTCCAGTGGGACCTGCTGGACAAATGGTCCGGGTCGCATCTTCAGATGCATCAGCGGATAACCCTGTCACCAAGGACAAGGGTGTCCCTCCTGTGGTGGTTGCAGAGTGCTCATCTTCTAGAGGGCCGCAGATTCGGCATTCAGGACTGGGTCCTGGTAACCACGGATGCCAGCCTGCGAGGCTGGGGAGCAGTCACACAGGGAAGGAATATCCAGGACTTATGGTCAAGCCTGGAGACATCACTTCACATAAATATCCTGAAGCTAAGGGACATTTACAATGCTCTAAGCTTAGCAAGACCTCTGCTTCAAGGTCAGCCGGTGTTGATCCAGTCGGACAACATCACGGCAGTCACCCACGTAAACAGACAGGGTGGCACAAGAAGCAGGACAATGGCAGAAGCTGCAAGGATTCTTCGCTGGGCGGAAAATCATGTGATAGCACTGTCAGCAGTATTCATTCCGGGAGTGGACAACTGGGAAGCAGACTTCCTCAGCACGACCTCCACCCGGGAGAGTGGGGACTTCACCCAGAAGTCTTCCACATGATTATAAACCGTTGGGAAAAACTCGACAGGTATTGCGCCAGGTCCAGGGACCCTCAGGCAATAGCTGTAGACGCTCTGGTAACACCGTGGGTGTACCAGTCAGGGTATGTGTTCCCTCCTCTGCCTCTCATACCCAAGGTACTGAGATTGATAAGATGGAGAGGAGTAAGCACTATATACGTGGCTCCGGACTGGCCAAGAAGGATTTGGTAACCGGAACTTCAAGAGATGCTCACGGAGGATCCGTGGCCTCTACCTCTAAGAAGGGACCTGCTCCAGCAAGGACCCTGTCTGTCCCAAGACTTACCGCGGCTGCGTTTGACGGCATGGCGGTTGAACGCCGGATCCTGAAGGAAAAAAGGCATTCCAGATGAAGTCATCCCTATCCTGATCAAAGCCAGGAAGGATGTAACCGCAAAAACATTATCACCGCAATTGGCGAAAATATGTTGTGTGGTGCGAGGCCAGTAAGGCCCGACGGTGGAAATTCAACTGGGTCGATTCCTACATTTCCTGCAAACAGGAGTGTCTATGGGCCTGAAATTGGGGTCCATTAAGGTTCAAATTTCGGCCCTGTCAATTTTCTTCCAAAAAGAACTAGCTTCAGTCCCTGAAGTTCAGACGTTTGTAAAAGGGGTACTGCATATACAGCCTCCTTTTGTGCCTCCAGTGGCACTTTGGGATCTCAATGTAGTTTTGGGTTCCAAAAGTCACATTGGTTTGAACCACTTAAATCTGTGGAGTTAAAATATCTCACATGGAAAGTGGTCATGCTGTTGGCCCTGGCCTGGGCCAGGCGCGTGTCAGAATTGGCGGCTTTATCCTGAAAAAGCCCTTATCTGATGTTCCATTCGGACAGGGTGGAATTGAGGACTCGTCCTCAGTTTCTCCCTAAGGTGGTTTCAGCGTTTCACCTGAACCAACCTATTTGTGGTGCCTGCGGCTACTAGGGACTACTAGGGACTTGGAGGACTCCAAGTTGCTAGACGTTGTCAGGGCCCTGAAAATATATGTTTCCAGGAGGGCTGGAGTCAGGAAATCTGACTCGCTGTTTATCCTGTATGCACCCAACAAGCTGGGTGCTCCTGCTTCTAAGCAGACTATTGCTCGTTGGATTTGTAGTACAATTCAGCTTGCACATTCTGTGGCAGGCCTGCCACAGCCAAAAATCTGTAATGCCCACTCCACAAGGAAGGTGGGCTCATCTTGGGCGGCTGCCCGAGGGGTCTCGGCTTTACAACTTTGCCGAGCAGCTACTTGGTCAGGAGCAAATACGTTTGTAAAATTCTACAAAATTGATATCCTGGCTGAGGAGGACCTGGTGCTGCAGAGTCATCCGCACTCTCCCGCCCGTTTGGGAGCTTTGGTATAATCTCCATGGTCCTTACGGAGTCCCCAGCATCCACTTAGGACGTTAGAGAAAATAAGAATTTACTTACCGATAATTCTATTTCTCATAGTCCGTAGTGGATGCTGGGCGCCCATCCCAAGTGCGGATTGTCTGCAATACTTGTACATAGTTATTGTTACAAAAATCGGGTTATTATTGTTGTGAGCCATCTTTCAGAGGCTCCTCTGTTATCATGCTGTTAACTGGGTTCAGATCACAGGTTATACGGTGTGATTGGTGTGGCTGGTATGAGTCTTACCCGGGATTCAAAATCCTTCCTTATTGTGTACGCTCGTCCGGGCACAGTATCCTAACTGAGGCTTGGAGGAGGGTCATAGGGGGAGGAGCCAGTGCACACCAGATAGTCCTAAAGCTTTCTTTAGATGTGCCCAGTCTCCTGCGGAGCCGCTATTCCCCATGGTCCTTACGGAGTCCCCAGCATCCACTACGGACTATGAGAAATAGAATTATCGGTAAGTAAATTCTTATTATATATATATATATATATATATATATATATATATACACATATATATGTATTAGTGACAAAGACAGCACAAATCTGACATTGGTTTAAAACTGCAGGACTGTGGCTGGAGAGAATCCAGGCCAGTTGTTGCTTTTAGACAGGGCTGAATAGCATCTCATTTCAGGCACCTGTCAGTTTGTGCTAAAAGTGTTTCAGACACAAGAAGCATGGTTCCAGATGGTGGACAAGCTGCCCAGGTGATAGGCCAGGGGTGGTTACTATTAGGGGTTCTGGACCTTAGGGTCTAATGAAGAATTGTGTTTGCTGTATTTGAAGACTCTGTGAACACTATTTGGCTGTAAAGAACTAACCTGACCTATGAATCCTGCAAATTGCCTTTGGTGAGAATAAAACTCCTCTAGGATTCTACTCTAGTCTATGTGATTCCTGTCACTATATATATATATATATATATATATAGATGCAGAGTCTGGGCGGCACTCACGGCGCAGAAAAAACAGACAAGCAAGTCTGAGAGACCGCAAACTCTCAGACTTGCTTGTCTGTTTTTTCTGCGCCGTGAGTGCCGCCCAGACTCTGCATCTACATTTGGACACAGCCTTCGGCTGTAACCAGGGAGGGCACCGGTCATTTACTTGGAGTTTACCAGCAGTTTTGGGAACCGGGAGTGCCGTGATTTGGACATATATATATATATATATATATATATATATTAATAATATGCTGATCCGGCACTCTGTGCAACAACGCAACCGCCTGGGTGCCCTCCCTGAAACAATGCAGCCTCAATGCCCCTCCCACCTGTGGCTCAGGTGTGTCTGGAAAAGGACGAGAGGCGGCACTCCAAGGACTCAAAAAGATTTCTATGTGCAAAACATGACAATAAAGTGCAAAAAAGCTAAAAAAACATGGAGATCTTACGACGTTTCAAGGCCGCAAGCCCCCTCCTCAGGCAAGGCAACCCATGTGGAATGTGATGTGCAAAAAGCAAGAACCAGGGTCTAATGAAGAATTGTGTTTGCTGTATTTGAAGACTCTGTGAACACTATTTGGCTGTAAAGAACTAACCTGACCTATGAATCCTGCAAATTGCCTTTGGTGAGAATAAAACTCCTCTAGGATTCTACTCCAGTCTATGTGATTCCTGTCACTATATATATATATATATATATATATATATATATATATATAAAACTTCCAATGAAAGAAACGGCACTGGAGGCGTTCTGGGGCCTGAGGAAAGGGCTGATGCCCTGAAACAGCTGCAGCCCATAATACAGAATCTTGTCAGGACAAGAAAACAGCAGTGCAATAACAGTAACAAACACTTACCCTCCTAAATACCCGAATCCAGCTGACGCCGAAGACCACCTCGTCCACGCCCGCATCTCCGGACCCGCTTCCGCATACGTCACCCTACAAATAAAAATACAAAGATGCAAACTATAAAAAGTTTTATAAATTGTAATAACACATATGGAGCTCTGATAGTTTTGTAATATCACATACCTCCCAAACATGACCCTCTCCAGGAGGGACAGAAAGCTCTGCTCCTGGACTTCCCTCTTAATTTATGATTTCCATCACCTGAGCTGAAACACCTTTTTTTATCTGCTAACCTGTTTAACACAGGTGTCGGCAATTATAAATTTAGAGAAAAGTCCAGAAGCAGAGCCTTCTGTCCCTCCTGGAGAGGGTCATGTTGGGAGGTATGTTAGGGGGTGACTGTGTGTCCTGTGTACAGATCTCTCAATAATCAAATCGCCTGATAGTTCCATATATTGACCCTTAATGTATTTGTAAATATTAATCATGTCTCCTCTTAGAAGCCTCTTTTCTAGTGTAAACATATCTAACCTACTTAGCCTTTCCTCATAATCCAGTGCCTCTAAGACCTTTTTTGTAGCTCTTCTCTGAACCTTTTCAAGTTCCATGATGTCTTTTTTATAGTATGGTGCCCAGAACTCTACACTGTATTCTGGATGAAATGATTTATACAGTGGCAGGATTACACTGTCTTCCCTTGTCTCTATTCCCCGTTTTGCACGCCAGTACCTTATTGGCTTTTGCTGCTGCACCTTGACATTGGGCACTACTGCTAAGTCTACTGTCAATGAGCACCCCCAAATCCTTCTCCATTCCGATTTCCCTAGATTTACCCCATTTAATTTATAGATTGCATGTTTGTTTTTGGTCCTAAAATGCATAACTTTACATTTCTCTATATTAAACCTCATACTCCACTCTGCTGCCCAAACTTCCAGTTTAATTAAGTCGTTCTGAAGAGAGTCAACATCCTGATCTGAATTAATTATCTTACACAGTTTAGTGTCATCTGCATAATGGACACTTTACTCTCAAGACCGTCTCCTATGTCATTTATAAATAAGTCCAGGCTTGGACTGACCCACAGGGGTACAGGGGAAACCCCCCAGTGGACCCCACTGCCTTGGGGCTCACCTCATCCTCTAGGCATCTATTTCTAGACTGTAAAAATGATATATTATGCATATGTTACCTTAAACTGCACAGGAATATGGTGCATTCTCTACAGTACATTGCTGTTATTAATCTGGTACATTACCATGCACGCACTAGCAGTATTTACTATATATATATATATATATATATATCTATCAAGGGGCCAAGACAAAACTCTCTCCAATGATTCCAATGATTAGCCAAGCCTCTGTGGTGACTAGCCACACCCTTCCAGGGACTGGCCACACCCATAAGCATGGGCCTCTACCACTGCATTATCCCGGTTGGCACTTCATGCCCCAGTCTGACACTGTATAAGTTAAACAGAAGTGGACCTAGTACAGACCCTTGAGGTACACAACTTAATACTTTAGCCCAGCTCGAAAATGTACCGTTGACCACCACTCGCTGTTCCATATTTTCCAACCAATTTTTGACCCAAGTACAAATGCTCCTAGGTCAAGCTCTCTTAATATATAAATCAACCTCATGTGAGGCACTGTGTCAAAAGCTTTAGCAAAATCTAAAAAGAACACATCCACAGCATTTCCCAGGTCTAAGTTCACATTCACTTCTTCATAGAAGCTAATTAAGTTACGGTAGTTAGACATAACCTATCCCTTACAAACCATTGCTGCATTTGCATGAAGACATATCTTTTTAACGCTTACATACCAACAAGGACTGGGACAAGAGCCTTTATCAAGACCTTAGAGCTTGTCAACAAGAAGAAGCTATCTGGAACAGATGCTTATTCTACAAGACGTTGCTGGTTATTGAGTTGCCATCTTTCATTCTGTTAATGGTCCCTGCATAGCTAGCAATCATGTGCATTCTTAGGGCTTGCTTATGGCATGACTTACATCTCTCATTTGTTTGTTAAAGAGTAGTGGACAATATCCCCAATAGTAAGAGTAGGGGTAAAAAGTGAAAAATAAACATTATTGAATTACATAATATGTGGCATTTTAGTAAATCTTTCTCAAGCACATAAAAGGACCATAGATGGATCAAGACATTACATTGGGGATCATGCTGAGTTTGTAACATGGGCATATACTTAGCATAAAATTAATAAATTTGTGCTGCACATGTGCACAACAAAATGTACACTAAATTCATTCAGACCTGGATCCCTGAGGGAGTGATTAAAACACCATACTTGGAGAGGTCTGTCCTAATGCTAAACAACAATAGGCCTTGCTTGGCCATTGTGTACAGCCGTAAAATAATTCAAATACAGTATGCACACTTGTGGCTTTACGGGTGCCAACAATGCTCCAGTGCACACTTGTACTTGTAGTGCCACAAGAACAGCCATTACAAGTGATGTTCCTTTGGTAAATAAATTATATTGTGTACCCATTAGTTATATAAATAATAAATAAATAAATTATGCAAGGGGGCACTGTTGCATACGTAACGGAGTAAATTTACTAGAGATGAGCGGGTTCGGTTTCTCTGAATCCGAACCCGCACGAACTTCATGTTTTTTTCACGGGTCCGAGCAGACTCGGATCCTCCCGCCTTGCTCGGTTAACCCGAGCGCGCCCGAACGTCATCATGACGCTGTCGGATTCTCGCGAGACTCGGATTCTATATAAGGAGCCGCGCGTCGCCGCCATTTTCACACGTGCATTGAGATTGATAGGGAGAGGACGTGGCTGGCGTCCTCTCCATTTAGATTAGGGTTGAGAGAGAGAGAGAGAGATTGACCTGAGGCTGTGATACTGTAGAAGAGAGTGCAGAGTTTAGTGACTGACGACCACAGTGACCACCAGACAGTGCAGTTGTTTGTTTTATTTAATATATCCGTTCTCTGCCTGAAAAAAACGATACACACAGTGACTCAGTCACATACCATATCTGTGTGCACTGCTCAGCCCAGTGTGCTGCATCAATGTATATATATATCTGACTGTGCTCAGCTCACACAGCTTATAATTGTGGGGGAGACTGGGGAGCACTGCAGTGCCAGTTATAGGTTATAGCAGGAGCCAGGAGTACATAATATTATATTAAAATTAAACAGTGCACACTTTTGCTGCAGGAGTGCCACTGCCAGTGTGACTAGTGACCAGTGACCTGACCACCAGTATATATAATATTAGTAGTATACTATCTCTTTATCAACCAGTCTATATTAGCAGCAGACACAGTACAGTGCGGTAGTTCACGGCTGTGGCTACCTCTGTGTCGGCACTCGGCAGCCCGTCCATAATTGTATATACCACCTAACCGTGGTTTTTTTTTCTTTCTTTATAGTCATACTAGTTACGAGTATACTATCTCTTTATCAACCAGTCTATATTAGCAGCAGACACAGTACAGTGCGGTAGTTCACGGCTGTGGCTACCTCTGTGTCGGCACTCGGCAGCCCGTCCATAATTGTATATACCACCTAACCGTGGTTTTTTTTTCTTTCTTTATACATACATACTAGTTACGAGTATACTATCTCTTTATCAACCAGTCTATATTAGCAGCAGACACAGTACAGTGCGGTAGTTCACGGCTGTGGCTACCTCTGTGTCGGCACTCGGCAGCCCGTCCATAATTGTATATACCACCTAACCGTGGTTTTTTTTTCTTTCTTTATACATACATACTAGTTACGAGTATACTATCTCTTTATCAACCAGTCTATATTAGCAGCAGACACAGTACAGTGCGGTAGTTCACGGCTGTGGCTACCTCTGTGTCGGCACTCGGCAGCCCGTCCATAATTGTATATACCACCTAACCGTGGTTTTTCTTTCTTTCTTTATACATACATACTAGTTACGAGTATACTATCTCTTTATCAACCAGTCTATATATTAGCAGCAGACACAGTACAGTGCGGTAGTTCACGGCTGTGGCTACCTCTGTGTCGGCACTCGGCAGCCCGTCCATAATTGTATATACCACCTAACCGTGGTTTTTTTTTCTTTCTTTATACATACATACTAGTTACGAGTATACTATCTCTTTATCAACCAGTCTATATATTAGCAGCAGACACAGTACAGTGCGGTAGTTCACGGCTGTGGCTACCTCTGTGTCGGCACTCGGCAGCCCGTCCATAATTGTATATACCACCTAACCGTGGTTTTTTTTTCTTTCTTTATACATACATACTAGTTACGAGTATACTATCTCTTTATCAACCAGTCTATATTAGCAGCAGACACAGTACAGTGCGGTAGTTCACGGCTGTGGCTACCTCTGTGTCGGCACTCGGCAGCCCGTCCATAATTGTATATACCACCTAACCGTGGTTTTTTTTTCTTTCTTTATACATACATACTAGTTACGAGTATACTATCTCTTTATCAACCAGTCTATATATTAGCAGCAGACACAGTACAGTGCGGTAGTTCACGGCTGTGGCTACCTCTGTGTCGGCACTCGGCAGCCCGTCCATAATTGTATATACCACCTAACCGTGGTTTTTTTTTCTTTCTTTATAGTCATACTAGTTACGAGTATACTATCTCTTTATCAACCAGTCTATATTAGCAGCAGACACAGTACAGTGCGGTAGTTCACGGCTGTGGCTACCTCTGTGTCGGCACTCGGCAGCCCGTCCATAATTGTATATACCACCTAACCGTGGTTTTTTTTTCTTTCTTTATACATACATACTAGTTACGAGTATACTATCTCTTTATCAACCAGTCTATATTAGCAGCAGACACAGTACAGTGCGGTAGTTCACGGCTGTGGCTACCTCTGTGTCGGCACTCGGCAGCCCGTCCATAATTGTATATACCACCTAACCGTGGTTTTTTTTTCTTTCTTTATACATACATACTAGTTACGAGTATACTATCTCTTTATCAACCAGTCTATATATTAGCAGCAGACACAGTACAGTACGGTAGTTCACGGCTGTGGCTACCTCTGTGTCTGCACTCGGCAGGCAGTCCATAATTGTATACTAGTATCCATCTCCATTGTTTACCTGAGGTGCCTTTTAGTTGTGCCTATTAAAATATGGAGAACAAAAATGTTGAGGTTCCAAAATTAGGGAAAGATCAAGATCCACTTCCACCTCGTGCTGAAGCTGCTGCCACTAGTCATGGCCGAGACGATGAAATGCCAGCAACGTCGTCTGCCAAGGCCGATGCCCAATGTCATAGTACAGAGCATGTCAAATCCAAAACACCAAATATCAGAAAAAAAAGGACTCCAAAACCTAAAATAAAATTGTCGGAGGAGAAGCGTAAACTTGCCAATATGCCATTTACGACACGGAGTGGCAAGGAACGGCTGAGGCCCTGGCCTATGTTCATGGCTAGTGGTTCAGCTTCACATGAGGATGGAAGCACTCAGCCTCTCGCTAGAAAAATGAAAAGACTCAAGCTGGCAAAAGCAGCACAGCAAAGAACTGTGCATTCTTCGAAATCCCAAATCCACAAGGAGAGTCCAATTGTGTCGGTTGCGATGCCTGACCTTCCCAACACTGGACGTGAAGAGCATGCGCCTTCCACCATTTGCACGCCCCCTGCAAGTGCTGGAAGGAGCACCCGCAGTCCAGTTCCTGATAGTCAGATTGAAGATGTCAGTGTTGAAGTACACCAGGATGAGGAGGATATGGGTGTTGCTGGCGCTGGGGAGGAAATTGACCAGGAGGATTCTGATGGTGAGGTGGTTTGTTTAAGTCAGGCACCAGGGGAGACACCTGTTGTCCGTGGGAGGAATATGGCCGTTGACATGCCAGGTGAAAATACCAAAAAAATCAGCTCTTCGGTGTGGAGGTATTTCACCAGAAATGCGGACAACAGGTGTCAAGCCGTGTGTTCCCTTTGTCAAGCTGTAATAAGTAGGGGTAAGGACGTTAACCACCTCGGAACATCCTCCCTTATACGTCACCTGCAGCGCATTCATAATAAGTCAGTGACAAGTTCAAAAACTTTGGGTGACAGCGGAAGCAGTCCACTGACCAGTAAATCCCTTCCTCTTGTAACCAAGCTCACGCAAACCACCCCACCAACTCCCTCAGTGTCAATTTCCTCCTTCCCCAGGAATGCCAATAGTCCTGCAGGCCATGTCACTGGCAATTCTGACGAGTCCTCTCCTGCCTGGGATTCCTCCGATGCATCCTTGCGTGTAACGCCTACTGCTGCTGGCGCTGCTGTTGTTGCCGCTGGGAGTCGATGGTCATCCCAGAGGGGAAGTCGTAAGCCCACTTGTACTACTTCCAGTAAGCAATTGACTGTTCAACAGTCCTTTGCGAGGAAGATGAAATATCACAGCAGTCATCCTACTGCAAAGCGGATAACTGAGGCCTTGACAACTATGTTGGTGTTAGACGTGCGTCCGGTATCCGCCGTTAGTTCACAGGGAACTAGACAATTTATTGAGGCAGTGTGCCCCCGTTACCAAATACCATCTAGGTTCCACTTCTCTAGGCAGGCGATACCGAGAATGTACACGGACGTCAGAAAAAGACTCACCAGTGTCCTAAAAAATGCAGTTGTACCCAATGTCCACTTAACCACGGACATGTGGACAAGTGGAGCAGGGCAGGGTCAGGACTATATGACTGTGACAGCCCACTGGGTAGATGTATGGACTCCCGCCGCAAGAACAGCAGCGGCGGCACCAGTAGCAGCATCTCGCAAACGCCAACTCTTTCCTAGGCAGGCTACGCTTTGTATCACCGCTTTCCAGAATACGCACACAGCTGAAAACCTCTTACGGCAACTGAGGAAGATCATCGCGGAATGGCTTACCCCAATTGGACTCTCCTGTGGATTTGTGGCATCGGACAACGCCAGCAATATTGTGTGTGCATTAAATATGGGCAAATTCCAGCACGTCCCATGTTTTGCACATACCTTGAATTTGGTGGTGCAGAATTTTTAAAAAAACGACAGGGGCGTGCAAGAGATGCTGTCGGTGGCCAGAAGAATTGCGGGACACTTTCGGCGTACAGGCACCACGTACAGAAGACTGGAGCACCACCAAAAACTACTGAACCTGCCCTGCCATCATCTGAAGCAAGAAGTGGTAACGAGGTGGAATTCAACCCTCTATATGCTTCAGAGGTTGGAGGAGCAGCAAAAGGCCATTCAAGCCTATACAATTGAGCACGATATAGTAGGTGGAATGCACCTGTCTCAAGCGCAGTGGAGAATGATTTCAACGTTGTGCAAGGTTCTGATGCCCTTTGAACTTGCCACACGTGAAGTCAGTTCAGACACTGCCAGCCTGAGTCAGGTCATTCCCCTCATCAGGCTTTTGCAGAAGAAGCTGGAGACATTGAAGGAGGAGCTAACACGGAGCGATTCCGCTAGGCATGTGGGACTTGTGGATGGAGCCCTTAATTCGCTTAACAAGGATTCACGGGTGGTCAATCTGTTGAAATCAGAGCACTACATTTTGGCCACCGTGCTCGATCCTAGATTTAAAGCCTACCTTGGATCTCTCTTTCCGGCAGACACAAGTCTGCTGGGGTTGAAAGACCTGCTGGTGACAAAATTGTCAAGTCAAGCGGAACGCGACCTGTCAACATCTCCTCCTTCACATTCTCCCGCAACTGGGGGTGCGAGGAAAAGGCTCAGAATTCCAAGCCCACCCGCTGGCGGTGATGCAGGGCAGTCTGGAGCGACTGCTGATGCTGACATCTGGTCCGGACTGAAGGACCTGACAACGATTACGGACATGTCGTCTACTGTCACTGCATATGATTCTCTCAACATTGATAGAATGGTGGAGGATTATATGAGTGACCGCATCCAAGTAGGCACGTCACACAGTCCGTACTTATACTGGCAGGAAAAAGAGGCAATTTGGAGGCCCTTGCACAAACTGGCTTTATTCTACCTAAGTTACCCTCCCACAAGTGTGTATTCCGAAAGAGTGTTTAGTGCCGCCGCTCACCTTGTCAGCAATCGGCGTACGAGGTTACATCCAGAAAATGTGGAGAAGATGATGTTCATTAAAATGAATTATAATCAATTCCTCCGCGGAGACATTGACCAGCAGCAATTGCCTCCACAAAGTACACAGGGAGCTGAGATGGTGGATTCCAGTGGGGACGAATTGATAATCTGTGAGGAGGGGGATGTACACGGTGATATATCGGAGGGTGATGATGAGGTGGACATCTTGCCTCTGTAGAGCCAGTTTGTGCAAGGAGAGATTAATTGCTTCTTTTTTGGGGGGGTCCAAACCAACCCGTCATATCAGTCACAGTCGTGTGGCAGACCCTGTCACTGAAATGATGGGTTGGTTAAAGTGTGCATGTCCTGTTTTGTTTATACAACATAAGGGTGGGTGGGAGGGCCCAAGGACAATTCCATCTTGCACCTCTTTTTTCTTTTCTTTTTCTTTGCATCATGTGCTGATTGGGGAGGGTTTTTTGGAAGGGACATCCTGCGTGACACTGCAGTGCCACTCCTAAATGGGCCCGGTGTTTGTGTCGGCCACTAGGGTCGCTAATCTTACTCACACAGTCAGCTACCTCATTGCGCCTCTTTTTTTCTTTGCGTCATGTGCTGTTTGGGGAGGGTTTTTTGGAAGGGACATCCTGCGTGACACTGCAGTGCCACTCCTAGATGGGCCCGGTGTTTGTGTCGGCCACTAGGGTCGCTAATCTTACTCACACAGCTACCTCATTGCGCCTCTTTTTTTCTTTGCGTCATGTGCTGTTTGGGGAGGGTTTTTTGGAAGGGACATCCTGCGTGACACTGCAGTGCCACTCCTAGATGGGCCCGGTGTTTGTGTCGGCCACTAGGGTCGCTAATCTTACTCACACAGCTACCTCATTGCGCCTCTTTTTTTCTTTGCGTCATGTGCTGTTTGGGGAGGGTTTTTTGGAAGGGCCATCCTGCGTGACACTGCAGTGCCACTCCTAGATGGGCCCGGTGTTTGTGTCGGCCACTAGGGTCGCTAATCTTACTCACACAGCTACCTCATTGCGCCTCTTTTTTTCTTTGCGTCATGTGCTGTTTGGGGAGGGTTTTTTGGAAGGGACATCCTGCGTGACACTGCAGTGCCACTCCTAGATGGGCCCGGTGTTTGTGTCGGCCACTAGGGTCGCTTATCTTACTCACACAGCGACCTCGGTGCAAATTTTAGGACTAAAAATAATATTGTGAGGTGTGAGGTATTCAGAATAGACTGAAAATGAGTGTAAATTATGGTTTTTGAGGTTAATAATACTTTGGGATCAAAATGACCCCCAAATTCTATGATTTAAGCTGTTTTTTAGTGTTTTTTGAAAAAAAACACCCGAATCCAAAACACACCCGAATCCGACAAAAAAAATTCGGTGAGGTTTTGCCAAAACGCGTTCGAACCCAAAACACGGCCGCGGAACCGAACCCAAAACCAAAACACAAAACCCGAAAAATTTCAGGCGCTCATCTCTAAAATTTACTTAATTGAACATAAGGAACAAACACTTGTAGTGGTCCTGTCCTGAGTAGGCTAGACTGGTGTACAACTAGATATGGTTTGGCCTTTACTGTACTGCAGTTTTTTGCATTTCACTTGCAGTTTCCATTTACAACCTTTATAAAGCGGGAGAGTAATGTTTCTTATACGTTGCATTGTTGTGTCTAGAACACAACACATAACAACATACTGTACTTGAAAATCAGATCCTTTGATAACATTTACTTAATAACATTAATTTATATAGTGGCAGCATACTCTCAAACTGGGTAATAACAGAAAGAGCTTAGTGGCACAGTGTTAAGGCCAGTACTCATTGGCCGATGCGGGAGAGGTGTGTACTGAGTGAACCGCTCAGCACACATCTCTCCCGCCGCTCAGCACAGCACGATGTGTGGTGAGCGTGCGGGGGAGTTGGGGGGGCCGCTCATTTCACCCAGCGGGTGAAATGAGCGACCCGCTAGATTGGCCTGCACGGCAGGCCAATCTAGCACCAGAGATAGCGATGCGCGGGGCTGCGCATCGCTATCGCTGTAGGGGGTACACACGGAGCGGTCAGTCTTAAAATCTAAGCAATCTAGTCAGTTTGCTTAGATTTTAAGCAGCGATCACTCCGTGAGTACCCCTCTTTATGTATAATACACATGGGGGAAAATTTACTGAGCAGTGATAAAAGTGGAGAAGTGAGTCAGTGGGGAAGTTGCCTATGGCAACCCATCAGCATTGACGTAACATTTATAATTTGCATACTATAAAAGTATACAGAGCTGCTGATTGGTTGCCATGGGCAACTTCTCCACTAGCTCACTTCTCCACTTTTATCACTTCTTAGTACATGTCCCCCATGGTTTGTTACCAAGTTCTGTTTTTTTGTAGTTGTCATTGTTAAAGCACTTATTTATTCAAATTATTTTTGATGTTATTTGTAATTAGAAGCTGTGTTGATGGGTACTTGAAAAAAAAATGCAAAAAGATATGTCCACTTACCAATTATTACAGAACATACTTGTTACTTGTCAATGCAAACGCGTACACTACTCATTTCACTTGCTTTCTGTAGAACAGTAAAAGACAATCTGGACCTATTTCTCTTCCAGTGAAACTGTCCAATCAAAGCCAGGCAGTTTGTGATGTGCTCACTACTCACAATCCTACTGCATCCTCCAGTGTCGATCTATGTGCTGCAAGTGGACAAAGGTCCGTCACTGGCACTGCCAATCACATGTTGGAACTGAACTGATCATAGGTACCAGTGTTAATCAGAAAAAAAATAACACTTTAATAGGGCTGCGTTGTGACCTCACAGCCCTCTTCCCCCCCTTCATGCCTTGAGTTGAGGGTCAGAGCCATGGGACATAAGTGACTGACCCGGCAATGAGTAAGAATTGAATTGATTGCTTATGTGATCACCTTAGTTACGGGCCATACTTGCATTGTTAAAAAAACTTGTAAAGGGCAGTGCAGTTGACTCCAGTCCACCATAGAAGGACTGCAAGATCGCTTTCTAACAGGGCAGCTCTGATTTAAGAAGGCTAACACCACCTGAAGACAATGTTAGCTAATGCTTTTAGGAGCTTGTTACATTGACCCTTAGCCCCATCCCCATAGAAAACTATTGGGACAGCTCCTGGAATGACTGCCAGTTAGAAAACTGGAGACACAGTATCTGTCTAATGCAGGCATTCCCAACCACGGTCCTCAAGGCATACCAACAGCGCAGGTTTTAGTGATATCCAGGCTGCAGCACAGGTGACTTAATTAGTAGCTCAGTTATTTTGACTTAACCATCTGTGCTGCAGCCTGGATATCACTAAAACCTGCACTGTTGGTGTGCCTTGAGGACCGTGGTTGGGAATGCCTGGTCTAATGCCTTGAGCTCTACCCAGAATCCTCTGCACCCAATCATTGGGAATGCTAGAACTGAAAAGCTTACAGTCTTTTCAAGTGAACCTTAAATTGGTTCTCATGTTGTTGGCTACTTTAGGTTGCAATCCTATTATACAAATGCCCAAACAATGGAGCCCATTTATCAACGAGTTTTGGATATTTAAAACTCGTTGTGTATGATAAATTATGCTCCAGTTAATCAGCTCCTAACTGTCATTTTTCAAACACAAAACAGTTGAGAGCTGATTGGTTGGAGCACCATTTATCACATGCAATGAGTTTTAAATAGCTAATACTTATTGATAAATGTGCTCAATATGAGGGTATGTGGCGCGTGGGGTGTGTGTGATGGAGATGGCATTAATCGCAATCTCTTGGGAAAGTATTACAGTTCACTCAGTCTCTGCTACACCTGAGCGATTCACTAGCCCTAATGATATGCTGAATATTATCATGCAGCACACAAAATAGCTATCACTCCTGTGTCTAAGTCAGAGGTTCTCAAACTCGGTCCTCGGGGGCACACACAGTGCATGTTTTGTAGGTCTCCTCACAGAATCGCAAGTGAAATAATTAGCTCCACCTGTGGACCTTTTAAAATGTGTCAGTGAGTAATTAATACACCTGTGCACCTGCTGGGTTACCTGCAAAACATGCACTGTGTGTGCCCCCGCGGACCTAGTTTGAGAACCTCTGGTCTAAGTGAACAGGTATTCTGGGACCAGTATGCCATAAACATTTCCATCAGCAATGTATATAACTGGAAGCGTACACATTACGCCCAAGTTTTTGTCATGAAAAATAAATAAATAGACGAGAATCAGAAATGTAATCACAATAATTGGCTTCTGGAAATCAACGAGCTGAAACAGTCACAGGGATATAACTGTCTAAAGTATCATTAGCTCTTTGAATATCAGGCTTGATGCTTGACTCATATAATACATTATTTATATTCATATTATCACATTTCATTCATTGTTGTTATTGTACAAGATGCCAACATATTTCCCAGGAAATCACAGAGAACAATTTTTAAAAGTGGTGTTTTGGTAAAAAGAGATTGCACAATTGTTAGTTGCCAATCTTCCACTTGTAGCCACAGGCATAATGTAAATTGTACAGTCTGGGATTTCAACCATAGGAACAACTGGCATTGTGGCTCAATCAAAGGGACATTTATGAAAATATTTACAAAGGAAAATTACATTCTGATGTTTTTCTAATGCAGTTTAGAAAAAGACAAACAGTCCTTGTCTACCGTCGTGGAATTTCCAGGAGATTGACAAATTCTGTGGGAGTTCTCTCACGATCCCGAAAGGATAGCCGGTCTTTGTATATCCCACCCACTCCTTCATGTGAAGTGGGTGGCAGCCTAAAACACCGTGAATTGCGTCATCATGGCCCTGCCCACAATGTGTAATGCCCTGAATTGCTGTATTACTTTGTGGGCATGGGGCCGTGATGATGCGATTTGCACCCCCATTATGACCACCTAGACCTCCCTCTTCCTGGGTCTCCTGGGGCACATTCGGCAGAAAAATACACTGCTCAAAAAAATAAAGGGAACACTAAAATAACACATCCTAGATCTGAATGAATTAAATATTCTTATTAAATACTTTGTTCTTTACATAGTTGAATGTGCTGACAACAAAATCACACAAAAATTATCAATGGAAATCCAATTTATTAACCCATAGAGGTCTGGATTTGGAGTCACACTCAAAATTAAAGTGGAAAAACACACTACAGGCTGATCCAACTTTGATGTAATGTCCTTAAAACAAGTCAAAATGAGGCTCAGTAGTGTGTGTGGATTCCACATGCCTGTATGTCCTCCCTACAATGCCTGGGCATGCTCCTGATGAGGTGGAGGATGGTCTCCTGAGGGATCTCCTCCCAGACCTGGACTAAAGCATCCGCCAACTCCTGGACAGTCTGTGGTGCAACGTTGGTGGATGGAGCGAGACATGATGTCCAAGATGTGCTCAATTGGATTCAGGTCTGGGGAACGGGTGGGCCAGTCCATAGCATCAATGCCTTCGTCTTGCAGTAACTGCTGACACACTCCAGCCACATGAGTTCTAGCATTGTCTTGCATTAGGAGGAACCCAGGGCCAACCGCACCAGCATATGGTCTCACAAGGGGTCTGAGGATCTCATCTCGGTACCTAATGGCAGTCAGGCTACCTCTGGCGAGCACATGGAGGGCTGTGCGGTCCCCCAAAGAAATGCCACCCTACACCATTACTGACCCACTGTAAAACCGGTCATGCTGGAGGATGTTGCAGGCAGCAGAACATTCTCCTTGGCGTCTCCAGACTCTGTCACGTCTGTCACATGTGCTCAGTGAGAACCTGCTTTTATCTGTGAAGAGCACAGGGCGCCAGTGACGAATTTGCCAATCTTGGTGTTCTCTGGCAAATGCCAAACGTCCTGCACGGTGTTGGGTTGTAAGCACAACCCCCACCTGTGGACGTCGGGCCCTCATACCACCCTCATGGAGTCTGTTTCTGATCGTTTGAGTAGACACATGCACATTTGTGGCTTGCTGGAGGTCATTTTGCAAGGCTCTGGCAGTGCTCCTCCTGTTCCTCCTTGCACAAAAGCGGAGGTAGCGGTCCTGCTGCTGGGTTGTTGCCCTCCTACGGCCTCCTCCACGTCTCCTGATGTACTGGCCTGTCTCCTGGTAGCGCCTCCATGCTCTGGACACTACGCTGATAGACACGCCAAACCTTCTTGCCACAGCTCTCATTGATGTGCCATCCTGGATGAGCTGCACTACCTGAGCCACCTGTGTGGGCTGTAGACTCCGTCTCATGCTACCACTAGAGTGAAAGCACCGCCAGCTTTCAAAAGTGACCAAAATATCAGCCAGAAATCATAGGAGCTGAGAAGTGGTCTGTGGTCACCACCTGCAGAACAACTCCTTTATTGGGGATGTCTTGCTAATTACCTATAATTCCCACCTGTTGTCTATTCCATTTGCACAACAGCATGTGAAATTGATTGTCAATCAGTGTTGCTTCCTAAGTGGACAGTTTGATTTCACAGAAGTGTGATTGACTTGGAGTTACATTGTGTTGTCTAAGTGATCCCTTTATTTTTTTGAGCAGTGTATAAGAATGAGACAAACAGCTGATTTATTTTATTTATTATTTATTATTTATTAGCAGTTTCTTATATAGCGCAGCATATTCCGTTGCGCTTTACAATTAGAACAACAATTATAGAACAAAACTGGGCAAAGACAGACAGACAGAGGTAGGAAGGCCCTGCTCGCAAGCTTACAATCTATAGGGAAATAGGCATTGATACACAAGGATAGATGCTACCTGTCACATAATGGTTCCCCAGGTTGCTAGGTTCTTAATGGGTTGTATATGATATGATCACCCAGCAATGTTGGAAGACAAAATGTGAGTTTATGTGGACTGTACAGAGGGGATGTAACTTGATAGGGAAGCTGTGAAGGTTATGTGTGTGGGTCTGAAATTTGGTAGGCTTGTCTGAAGAGATGAGTTTTCAGAGAACGTTTAAAGGTTTGGAGACTAGAGGAGAGTCTTATTGTGCGTGGGAGTGCATTCCACAGAGTGGGTGAAGCCCGGGTAAAGTCCTGTAATTTTGAGTGGGAACAGGTAATACATGTGGATGAGAGACGCAGATCTTGTGCAGAGCGGAGAGGTCTGGTAGGGAGATATTTTGAGATGAGTGAGGAGATGTATGATGGTGCAGTTTGGTTAATAGCCTTGTATGTAAGTAAAAGTATTTTATATTTGACACGGTAGAATACCGGTAACCAATGGAGGGACTGACAGAGCGGATCAGCAGATGAAGAATGTCTGGCGAAGGAAGATTAGCCTCGCAGCTGCATTTAAAATGGATTGAAGTGGTGATAGCCTATGTTTGGGAAGACCAGTAAGGAGACTATCACAATAATCAATGCGGGAGATGATGAGTGCATGGATTAGAGTTTTTGCAGTGTCTTGTGTAAGATAAGGGCGTATTTATTGATTGCTTTGGGCAATACCACCTAGGTCTACCAGTATTTCTAAATGTATGCCGGCAAGAGAAGGTAAGTCACCACTGGACTACCAGGGATGATATGTCAACATTAACATGTCCACATTTTATCACTGTCTAGATGATGAATGTCGACATTAGACTGTTGACATATTTTACCACACTCAGCGGTATATTCAATTGGTGTCGAATCCCGCAGTGGATTCTACGGTTTTTTTATTTGACAGCATTCGACTGTCAAAACCCTCCTTCCCGGGCACTGAATTCGACATATTCAATTTGAAATGGATTCGACACGCCTCCAGTCGAAAAGGGACCAATAGTCGGATTGTGGGCGGCGCGGATTCGACTTCCCGTGCTCCTCGACAGCTTAAAAGGCTTGTTTGCTGCGTGGTCAGCAGCCATTTTGGGAACCTGCAGAGCGGAGTGAGGAGCTGCAGCGTGAACAATTCGGCTTTCCTTGCTGTGGTACTGTGCACTATTGTGAACCTACACCCAGCAGACTTTCATCCAGGACAAACAGAAGACCTTCAGCCAGCCCGGAGAAAAGTTGTTTTTGGTCCGAATTAGACATTTTTAGGTAAGTACCACATGTGCTATGGCGTTGTATGTAGGTGCGTGTAGTGTATGGGTGCTGTTTTGAATGCTTAGCTCCTGTTTTGTATAAGGTTTGAGTGCAGCATGTAATGTTTGGGTGGGGGTGGGGAGCCATGAGGTGTACATGTGGTGCTGCTTGGGTGTTTTGGGTATGTTTAACATGTGTACAGGTGTTTTATTTTATGCTTAGGTCCTGTTTTATTGCAGCATGATTTTTTTGGTGGGTGTTGAGGTGTCTTTTTAGTGGACCTTTGGGGTGTTTGGGTGTGATTTTACTGTTTTTTCGATGTGCTAATGTGTTTTTTGGGTCATGCTTGACCACAGTTTAATTGCAGCATGCCATGTGGTGGTGCAGGGGTGGCTTTAGTGGACTTTAGGATGGTTTTTTTTTATGTGCTAATGTGTTTTTTGGGTCATGCTTGACCACTGGTTTTATTGCAGCATGCCATGTGGTGGTGCAGGGTTGGCTTTAGTGGACTTTAGGGTGGGGTTTTACTGTTTTTTTGATGTGCTAATGTGTTTTTTGGGTCATGCTTGACCACAGGATTAATTGCAGCATGCCATGTAGTGGTGCAGGGGTGGCTTTAGTGGACTTTAGGGTGGGGTTTTACTGTTTTTTGATGTGCTAATGTGTTTTTTTGTCATGCTTGGCCACTGGTTTTATTGCAGCATGCCATGTGGTGGTTCAGGGGTGGATTTAGTGGACTTTAGGGTGGAGTTTTACTGTTTTATTGATGTGCTAATGTATTTTTGGGTCATGATTGACCACAGGTTTAATTGCAGCATGCCATGTGGTGGTTCAAGGGTGGCTTTAGTGGACTTTAGGGTGGGGTTTTACTGGTTTTTTTTGATGTGCTAATGTGTTCTTTTTGTAAATTTATTTAAAACAGGAATGTCCAGGGAAAAGCGCCCCGCGCCTCCCCATCGCCCCACTTCTCAGAACACTCGCTGAACAGTGACGAGGAGTGGGCCCCGACCCAGGAGGAGGAGATGGCTGACCAGCCAAGGTCATCGAGCGAGCAGCCGAGGTCATCCAGGGACCAAGGCCGTAGGAGCAAAAAGAAAAGACAGACAGGTAATTATAAGTTACCTTTTGCACCTGCAGCCACACTAGCATACACTTTACCACGCCCGCGGGCCACTTTGCGCATTACCAGGAGCACTGTGACACCCTGAGGCACACCTACAGGTCATTGTTAATTGTATGTAATTTATTTTCCTAAAAGCCAACAAGCCAGCCAAAGGATCAGTTAGATGAGGAAGCCTCTGGAGAAGAAACAGGGTGGAAAATTCCACGTTGACCCTGGTACACCGAGGCAGAAAAGTGTGTCCTAGTGGATGGCGTCAACTGGTCCTATGACGTTCTGTTTGGACCAAAGGCACAGACAACAGGAGTGAAGGCAAAAAGGAAGATCTGGGAGGCCATTGCGGATAAAGTCACTGCATCACCTGCGCGCCAAACATCATCAGTACGCAGATCTTCAACTGCGCACAGGGCATCACCAGCTTGGGACCAATCCTCCAGGAGCTCAGAGACCATGACACAAGAGCCTCAAGAAAGCGTGACTCTTTATACTGCGGACCCATCACCCGACCTGTTTGAGCCCTCAGGATTCACGGATGAGACTTTTCAAGGGTTTGATGCCTGCCGTGCTGACGCGGCAATCCCACTCCAAGAAATGTCTCAAGATTTGAGGTCCGGAGAAGCTCCTGGAGCATTGACCCCATAGGATGCAGAAGGTTAATATATTAATCCATTTTGATTTTTTCCATATTTGTCTAATATTATTTACTAACTAAAAATTATTATTATTTTTTTTATACTTTGGTAAACAGGTGCCATAGACCAGCAGCGGATTTGCGTCAGGAATCGGTCCCTACTTCAGGCCGGATCTGTTACAGGAAGAGTCGGACAATGAGGTAGATGTGCAGCAGCCCCCAGTTTCTACACCCCTGTGTAAGTAATAACTTTTTTAATAAACTGAAAAGTTTGTGAACCTTAAACATATGTGGGAATGGACTTCTAAAAATTTTTGCAATTGGTGAGAGTAATTCAGCTAGGGCAGGCACCCTCAAGAGTTCAAAGGGAAGACGACCTGGCATCAGAGATGCAGCAGCACCAGGACACTTTTCGGGATGTCATCAACACCAGACTGGAGGCCATTGAGAAGACAATGGAGAAGATGGCCTATAGTATGGCTGCAATGCAGAAGAACATGGCCAACAACATGGCTGAAATGGCAAAGACCAGGCACGAAGAACATATAGCAATTCTGGACATCCTCAACGTTATGGCAACATCCATGAACAAGCTGATGGAGAACACGGCCTGTGAGTTACAAAGCTTCCAGAACATGTCGGAGAGCCAGCGACAGACAGCTTCCAACTCACAGCTCATCGCAATGGTTCTCCAGATGATCTACGACAAACTCCCAGGGACAGGTCAAGAACATGTTGTTCAACCACCACCTCTGCCACCACCAGCCACACTGACGCCTCCTGCCCTTGCTTCACTACAACCCTGGTATGGACAGTCACAGCAGTACCAAGGGTATGCAGGGATGTACCCCGTCTACCAGATGCCTCCACCACCATTGCGGACACTGGCCTCAACAGCAACACCAGCACGCACATCAAGGCCTACGCAACGCTCTCTAAAGCCACCAAGGACACCGTTGGATCAGGGCAGCCCCCACACAAAATAGCGCTGTCATATTTTTTCATTATTTGAAATGATATTTTTCTGTGCTTCCCTTTTTCTCCCTCCCATTAGTTTGTTTTTTTCTTTGTATTGTTATTTATATCTATTCCCCCCACCACCTCCACCTGAGCTGGTACTACCAAGGAGCTATATGTAGCCATCATTGTGGTGAAAGATGAAAGCTCCTTGTGGTTACATATATGATGGGCCAAAGAGCAATCTGATCCCACATTTATTTTTATAAGAAATATTCCTCTGTAAAAAAATGTGTAACTTGAGCATTCTCTTTTGTGTAACATGAGCATTCACATATTTTTTAAAATTCTTTAGGGATGGTCAACAGAGAGGCATGGACAGCATTGTTCTAGGTGACTTTACAATTGTGAGTAATGGCATGTTTCACTTTAGACTAGTGATGTGCACCGGAAATTTCTCGGGTTTTGTGTTTTGGTTTTGGATTCGGTTCCGCGGCCGTGTTTTGGATTCGGACGCGTTTTGGCAAAACCTCCATGAAATTTTTTTTTCGGATTCGGGTGTGTTTTGGATTCAGGTGTTTTTTTTACAAAAAACCCTCAAAAACAGCTTAAATCATAGAATTTGGGGGTCATTTTGATCCCATAGTATTATTAACGTCAATAACCATAATTTCCACCCATTTTCAGTCTATTCTGAACACCTCACACTTCACAATATCATTTTTAGTCCTAAAATTTGCACCGAGGTCGCTGGATGACTAAGCTAAGCGACCCAAGTGGCCGACACAAACACCTGGCCCATCTAGGAGTGGCACTGCAGTGTCAGACAGGATGGCACTTCAAAAAAATAGTCCCCAAACAGCACATGATGCAAAGAAAAAAAGAGGCGCAATGAGGTAGCTGTGTGACTAAGCTAAGCGACCAAAGTGGCCGACACAAACACCTGTCCCATCTAGGAGTGGCACTGCAGTGTCAGGCAGGATGGCAGATTTAAAAATAGTCCCCAAACAGCACATGATGCAAAGAAAAAAAGAGGTGCACCAAGGTCGCTGGATGGCTAAGCTAACACAAACACCTGGCCCATCTAGGAGTGGCACTGCAGTGTCAGGCAGGATGGCACTTTAAAAAAATAGTCCCCAAACAGCACATGATGCAAAGAAAAAAAGAGGCGCAATGAGGTAGTTGTGTGACTAAGCTAAGCGACCCAAGTGGCCGACACAAACACCTGGCCCATCTAGGAGTGGCACTGCAGTGTCAGACAGGATGGCGCTTCAAAAAAATAATCCCCAAACAGCACATGATGCAAAGAAAAAAAGAGGCGCAATGAGGTAGCTGTGTGACTAAGCTAAGCGACCCAAGTGGGCGACACAAACACCTGGCCCATCTAGGAGTGGCACTGCAGTGTCAGACAGGATGGCAGATTTAAAAAATAGTCCCCAAAAAGCACATGATGCAAACAAAAAAAGAGGTGCACCAAGGTCGCTGGATGGCTAAGCTAAGCGACACAAGTGGCCGACACAAACACCTGGCCCATCTAGGAGTGGCACTGCAGTGTCAGGCAGGATGGCACTTCAAAAAAATAGTCCCCAAAACAGCACATGAAGCAAAGACAAAAAGAGGCGCAATGAGGTAGTTGTGTGACTAAGCTAAGCAACCCAAGTGGGCGACACAAACACCTGGCCCATCTAGGAGTGGCATTGCAGTGTCAGACAGGATGGCAGATTTAAAAAATAGTCCCCAAAAAGCACATGATGCAAACAAAAAAAGAGGTGCACCAAGGTCGCTGGATGGCTAAGCTAAGCGACACAAGTGGCCGACACAAACACCTGGCCCATCTAGGAGTGGCACTGCAGTGTCAGGCAGGATGGCACTTCAAAAAAATAGTCCCCAAACAGCACATGAAGCAAAGACAAAAAGAGGCGCAATGAGGTAGTTGTGTGACTAAGCTAAGCAACCCAAGTGGGCGACACAAACACCTGGCCCATCTAGGAGTGGCACTGCAGTGTCAGACAGGATGGCAGATTTAAAAAATAGTCCCCAAACAGCACATGATGCAAACAAAAAAAGAGGTGCACCAAGGTCACTGGATGGCTAAGCTAAGCGACACAAGTGGCCGACACAAACACCTGGCCCATCTAGGAGTGGCACTGCAGTGTCAGGCAGGATGGCACTTCAAAAAAATAGTCCCCAAACAGCACATGAAGCAAAGAAAAAAAGAGGCGCAATGAGGTAGCTGTGTGACTAAGCTAAGCGACCCAAGTGGCCATCACAAACACCTGGCCCATCTAGGAGTGGCACTGCAGTTTTCTAGCGAGAGGATGAGTGCTTCCATCCTCATGTGAAGCTGAACCACTGGCCATGAACATAGGCCAGGGCCTCAGTCGTTCCTTGCCACTTCTCCTCAGACGCTTTTAATTTAGAGTTTTGGGTCATTTTACTGAACTTTTGTTTTTTGGATTTTACATGCTCTCTACTATGACATTGGGCATCGGCCTTGGCAGACGACGTTGATGGCATTTCATCGTCTCGGCCATGACTAGTGGCAGCAGCTTCAGCACGAGGTGGAAGTGGATCTTGATCTTTCCCTATTTTACCCTCCACATTTTTGTTCTCCATTTTTTAATGTGTGGAATTATATGCCAGTATCAATAGCAATGGCCTACTTCTATATATACTGCGCACAACTGAAATGCACCACAGGTATGGATGGATAGTATACTTGACGACACAGAGGTAGGTAGAGCAGTGGCCTACTGTACCGTACTGCTATATATTATATACTGGTGGTCAGCAAACTGTGCAAAACTGAAATGCACCACAGGTATGGATGGATAGTATACTTGACGACACAGAGGTAGGTAGAGCAGTGGCCTACTGTACCGTACTGCTATATATTATATACTGGTGGTCAGCAAACTGTGCAAAACTGAAATGCACCACAGGTATGGATGGATAGTATACTTGATGACACAGAGGTAGGTAGAGCAGTGGCCTACTGTACCGTACTGCTATATATTATATACTGGTGGTCAGCAAACTGTGCAAAACTGAAATGCACCACAGGTATGGATGGATAGTATACTTGACGAAACAGAGGTAGGTAGAGCAGTGGCCTTCTGTACCGTACTCCTATATATTATATACTGGTGGTCAGCAAAATTATGCACTGTACTCCTACTATATACTACAATGCAGCATAGATATGGAGCGTTTTTCAGGTAGAGAACGTATAATACTGGTGGTCACTGGTCAGCAAAACTCTGCCCTGTACTCCTCCTATATAATACTGCTGGTCCCCAGTCCCCACAATAAAGCAGTGTGAGCACAGATATATGCAGCACACTGAGCACAGATATGGAGCGTTTTTCAGGCAGACAACGTATACTGGTGGTCACTGGTCAGCAAAACTCTGCACTGTACTCCTCCTATATAATACTGCTGGTCCCCAGTCCCCACAATAAAGCAGTGTGAGCACAGATATATGCAGCACACTGAGCACAGATATGGAGCGTTTTTCAGGCAGACAACGTATACTGGTGGTCACTGGTCAGCAAAACTCTGCACTGTACTCCTCCTATATAATACTGCTGGTCCCCAGTCCCCACAATAAAGCAGTGTGAGCACAGATATATGCAGCACACTGAGCACAAATACGGAGCGTTTTTCAGGCAGACAACGTATACTGGTGGTCACTGGTCAGCAAAACTCTGCACTGTACTCCTCCTATATAATACTGCTGGTCCCCAGTCCGCACAATAAAGCAGTGTGAGCACAGATATATGCAGCACACTGAGCACAGATATGGAGCGTTTTTCAGGCAGACAATGTATACTGGTGGTCACTGGTCAGCAAAACTCTGCACTGTACTCCTCCTATATAATACTGCTGGTCCCCAGTCCCCACAGTAAAGCAGTGTGAGCACAGATATATGCAGCACACTGAGCACAGATATGGAGCGTTTTTCAGGCAGACAACGTATACTGGTGGTCACTGGTCAGCAAAACTCTGCACTGTACTCCTCCTATATAATACTGCTGGTCCCCAGTCCCCACAATAAAGCAGTGTGAGCACAGATATATGCAGCATACTGAGCACAGATATGGAGCATTTTTCAGGCAGACAACGTATAATACTGGTGGTCACTGGTCAGCAAAACTCTGCACTGTACTCCTCCTATAATACTGCTGGTCCCCAGAATAAAGATATGCAGCCCCCTGAAACAAAGTGAGAGGACTCCAGCCACGTCCTCTCACTATCATTTCCAATGCACGAGTGAAAAATGGCAGCGACGCGTGGCTCCTTATATAGAATCCGAATCTCGCGAGAATCCGACAGCGGGATGATGACGTTCGGGCGCGCTCGGTTTAACCGAGCCATACAGGAGAATCCGAGTATGCCTCAGACCCGTGTAAAATGGGTGAAGTTCGGGGGGGTTCGGATTCCGAGGAACCGAACCCGCTCATCTCTACTTTAGACACACTAACATAAACCTTGACTCGCCTGCACTTGTGGAGCCACACAGTCCAGCATTGGGTTTTGGCTGGGCTTTGTGGTTCCACAAGTGCAGGTGGGTAAAAGTACAGACCACTGACCCCACGACTCCTCCACCTTTATCTGCCTGCACTTGTGGAGCCACACAGTCCAGCCATGGGTTTTGGCTGGGTTGTGTTGTTCCACAAGTGCGGGCGGGTCAAAGTACAGACCACTGACCCAACGACTCCTCCACCTTGATATGCCTGCTCTTGTGGAGCCACACAGTCCAGCAATGCGTTTTGGCTGGGCTGTGTGGTTCCACAAGTGCAGGTGGGTCAAAGTACAGACCACTGACCCCACGACTCCTCCACCTTGATATGCCTGCACTTGTGGAGCCACACAGTCCAGCTATGGGTTTTGGCTGGGCTGTGTGGTTCCACAAGTGTAGGCGGTTCAAAGTACAGACCACTGACCCCACGACTCCTCCACCTTGATATGCCTGCACTTGTGGAGCCACACAGTCCAGCGATGGGTTTTGGCTGGGCTGTATGGTTTTACAAGTGCAGGTGGGTCAAAGTACAGACCACTGACCTCACGACTCCTCCACCTTGATCTGCCTGCACTTGTGGAGCCACACAGTCCAGCAATAGGTTTTGGCTGGACTGTGTGGTTCCACAAATGTTCTTGGGAAAGGAATGTGAACGTGACATCATTACAGTGCCCTTTACTTAAGCCTGATTTTCTTTATTGTTTCAGATATCTACACAAGAACAATAAATGAATGAAGAACACTTTTTTTAATTAAAAAAAAAATTGTTTTATGAACAATAAAAATACAATTGAAAATAAATACAACTGAAAATTGAAAAATACAATTTTTTTTTTAATTTAGACGTTTTGTGTTTCTCTTTAAATTATAGTAAATGTAATTTACAAGTGTGCATTTAAGGGGATTGTGGGTATTGAAGGTCTTGAAGTAGGCCGGCATGGTAGCAGGGGTGAGAGTATTAGCTCCATTGTCCACTCTGGAGATCAAGGTCATGGTGGTACATTCCAAGGAAAACCTGTGGAAGAGAAAAATAGTATTACTTACAAGGTACTTCAAAACGTAACATCCCTCCTGAAAAAGAAGAACAGCATCTGCAAGCAACAACACACAGGTAACACTGACATCAGGGAGCTTGTGGTTCAGCATCTCACCTGGAGGATAGAACATTGCAGTGGGGGAAGGTCCACATCACAAGTAGGCTGCCATGGTGGAGGGGGGACTTCAGCATCACTTTACACAGGAGAGGGTACTTGGAAGGGCTACTCCGTGAAACCTGTGGAAGAGAAAAATAGTTTTAGTTACAAGGTATTTTAAAGCGTGACATCCCTCCTGAAAAAGAAGAACAGCAGCTGCAGGCAACAACACACAGGTAACCCTAACATCAGAGAGGTTGGGTTCCAGCATCTCACCTGAGAGTATAACATCCCAGTGGGGGAAGGTCCACATCATAAGTAGGCTGTCATGGTAGAGGGGGGACTTTAGCATCACTTTACACCGGAAAGGGTACTTGGAAGGGCTACTCTGTGAAACCTGTGGAAGAGAAAAATAGTATTATTTACAAGATACTTCAAAGCATGACATCCCTCCTGAAAAAGAAGAAGAGCAGGTTCAGGCAACAACACACAGGTAACACTGACATCAGGGAGGTTGGGGTCCAGCATCTCACCTGGATGGTATCTTTGGTAACAACACAGTGGCGGGAAGGGCCACATCCCAAGTAGACCATCATGGTAGAGGGGGGACTTTTGAAACACTTTACACCGGAGAGGGTACTTGGATGGGCTGCTCCATGAAACTAGTGGAAGAGAAAAATAGTATTATTTACAAGGTACTTCAAAGCATGACATCCCTCCTGAAAAAGAAGAGCAGGTGCAGGCAACAACACACAGGTAACACTGACATCCGGGAGGTTGGGGTCCAGCATCTCACCTGAGGGTATAACATCCCAGTGGGATAAGGTCCACATCAAAAGTAGGCCGTCATGGTAGAAGGCCACTTTACACAGAACAGGATTCAAACGGGTAAACACACCCAAATGGTAACTTGCAAATAGTCATCAACAGGACGCCTTCAACTTGATGAAACTGGAAAAACTGGGTGATGGCTTAGAAAATGTATAAATTAATGATTTACCACAAAAAATAATAACAATTATACTCACAGGATGAAGAAAAATATGTCCTGATTAGATGGCTTCTTTCTTCAACTCCTTCATCCATACCCACAGGTGGAGCAGAAGAACTGTTCTCGTCACGGAAAGCCCTGCGACGAATAGTCACCGGCAAACAGTTTGGGACACAAGTGTTGTGTAGAATACAACATGCATTAACTATACCACAGACCTTCGCCGGGGAGTATAAAAGAGCACCGCCGGAAGAGTATAAACTTCGAAACCGGCTTTTAAGTACACCGAAGGCACGCTCAATTACTCTCTGCGATGTAATGTGTGCCTTTTGGTACCGTTGGGCTTCACCTAGAGGATTAGACAATGGGGTCAAGAGACAAGTTTTGTTAGGGTAACCTGCATCGCCTATGGGGAAAAAAATGGTGGTTAATATATAAAAAAAAAAATGAAATCCCACAACAAATTATACTTACCTAACAGCCAGCCATCCGGCATTTTTCCTGTCTCAAAATCATGATACAGTGGTGACTGGCTTAGAATGAAGGAGTCGTGAGATGACCCAGGATATCACAAAAAAATATCATTTTTGCATCACAGACCGCCTGAACATTCATGGAATATAAGCGTTTTCAGTTCTGAAAACATTCTTCCAAATTCCCGGGTGGTCTGAATTGCAAATGCGTACAGTCAATCGCACCCAGAATGTTGGGGAATTTAAATTCATCGTAAAAGCCAATTTTGATCTCATTCCATCTGCTGTCTATATCTGGTAATTTAATGAACTGGGTCGATAATTTGCAGAACTCCTTAATGACCTGGGTTAAACAGCGCAACATTGTCGGCTGTGAAAAAAACCCGCATGTTTGAGACAAAGTAGGCTGGAATGTGCCTGACGCCAAAAAATGTAACGTAGCCAGCAGTTTCTGGAAACCACTGACTGCGTGATTTGTCCGTGCCCGAGGTTCCAGGTCAGGCTCCAACAGATCGTACAGCGAATATATTTCATGAGCCGATAATCGACAATTTTGTATCACCTTGAACTCGGAGAGATCCTTCAGTGCACGCCTAGTGCGATACTGGCATGGACGTGGAAATGATGCACGCACTGACTCACCCAATGCAGACATTTGCTGACCACGATCCTGATCTTCAAGATCATGTTCCTCCTCCACACTTGCCTGGATCATGAACATCACAATCTGGGCAGAAAAAGGCTCCATTATTGTAGTCAGTGTAAAAAAATATAAATATAAGTTAAAAACGCAGATTGCCCTAATAAAAACGATTTCACAAGACAGCTGACTGTAATGGCTGCTCTTCTCACTGAAGTCTCAAAAGTAGTAGTGGCTTTGGTGAAGTGTAACTTGGGAAAATGGGGAATCATGGGTACATTCCTTCCCTCAGCCCAGTAAAGAAAAAGATATTCCAAAAAAAATCTAAATATAATAATGTGGGTCATAAATACAAAACCCAAAAATATAATTACTAAAAATATAAATATATATGCTAGAAGAAATGAAAAAAAGTAAAAATAAATGAAAGTATAAAAAATTTCTTATTAACTCACGACAGAAAAACTTGTCAAAGTGAAATTGTCGAAAACCACTGACACCGATTCGACAATGTTCAATTGAATATGGTTTTGTCGAAAACCCATTTTTTTACCATTACGGACACTCAAATGTCGAAAAGTCAAATGTCGGAAAGGATTCGAAAAAAATGTTGTCGAAGAGTGGCTTACTGAATTGCTGAAAGCGATTCGATAGTGTATTTTGTCAAATATGGTCCATTTTCCGACAAAATAAGGGATTCAACACCAATTGAATATACCCCTCAGTCTTCATTTAGAGATCTCCTTTTCAGTCATTATTATTTATTTCTTAAGTTTCTTATATAGCACAGCTAATTCCGTTGCTCTTTACAATTGGAAATAACAATGATATAACAAAACTGGGTAATAAGAAACAGTCATAAAGGTAGGAAGGCCCTGCTCGCTAGCTTACAATCTATAGGGAAATAGGCATGAATACACAAATATAGGTGCTATCATTGCACACTTGTCCACCAGATTGCAAAGGTTCTTGGTGGGCAGTATGATATGGTCACACAGCAATGATGAATCGGGGTTGGGAGGAAGGGAAAGTGAAGAATGAGAAGACATGTGAGGATATGTGTGGACTGTGAAGAGTGGATGAAATTTGATAGGAAAGTTTATGAAAGTTACGTGGGCGGTTCTGAAATTTGATACGCTTGCCTGAAGAGGTGAGTTTTCAGGGAACGCTTGAAGGTTTAGAGACTAGAGGAGAGTCTTATTGTGCATGGTATGGCATTGCACAGAGTGGATGCAGCCCGAAGAAAGCCCTGCAATCGTGAGTGGGAGCGAGTAATGAGTATGAATGAGAGACGTAGATCTTGTGATGAGCAAAGAGGTCGGGTTGGGAGATATTTTGAGATAAGCAAAGTGATGTACGTTGGTGTAGTTTGGTTAATGGCCTTGTGTGTGAGTAAAAGTATTTTATATTGAATATGGTAGAATACAGGTAGCCAATGGAGGGACTGACCAAGTGGATCTGCAGACGATGAACGTCTAGCGAGGAAGATTAGCCTTGCAGCTGCATTCAGAATGGATTGTAGTGGTGAGAGTCTCGTTTTGGGAAGACCAGTTAGGAGACTATTTCAATAATCAATGCGAGAGATAATGAGAGCGTGGATTAGAGTTTTAGCAGTGTCTTTTGTAAGGTATGGTCGTATTTTGGATATGTTTTTTAGGTGCATGTAACATGATTTTGAGATAGATTGAATGTGGGGAACAAAGGACAGATCAGAGTCAAGGATTACACCTAGGCAGCGAGCCTAGGCAGAGAGCTTGTGGGATAGGGTTGATTGTCGAGTTTTAAACAGTGATAGAGATATCAGGTTAGTACCTACTATTGGCAGGTGGAAATATAATTAACTCTGTTTTTGAAATATTAAGCTTGAGGAGGATTGGAGGACTTCAGCAACACAGAGTTTGAATTAATGGAGGAGGGCATGCAGGTGATAAGGTTGTGATCAGAGAGGGGGAAAGGAGTGTTAGCGAGTTCAGAAACGGAGTATAGTCTAGTGCAGGCATGTCCAAACTGCGGCCCTCCTGCTGTTGTGAAACTACATATCCCAGCATGCCCTGACACAGTTTTGCTGTCAGAGAAAGCTAAAGCTGTGTCAGATCATGCTGGGATGTGTAGTTTCTCAACAGCTGGAAGGCCACAGTTTGGATATGCCTGGTCTAGTGAATACTAGATCAAGGCAGTGGCCGTACTGAAGAGTAGAGGAGTCAGTCTATTGAGAGAGGCCAAGAGAGGAGGTTAGAGAGAGTAGTTTGGAGGCATGAGCAGCAGATTTAGGACAGTCAATAGCAATATTGAAATCACCCATGATGATGGTGGAGATGTCAAAGAATAGGAAGTGAGGGAGCCAGGCAGAAGTGATTCAAAATGACTTGATTTTTTTTATAGGCTCGTTTACTGTAGATTCACTTTACAACAAAAAAATACTTTTAATTAATATCCTTTCTAAATATACAGATGTAGCCATGCTCATCTTTGCTGCGATGAAGCATGGTGCAACACGGCTTGCTGCATGGCATACCAGGCTGCGACTATTTGCAGCCGGCCATCACTCCATTAATTCCTAAGGGAATAAATGAAGGGATCACGGCTGCGAATATTCGCATCCTGACATGCCATGCAGCATGCTGTGATGCAACATGCTGCATTGCAGTAAGATGTCGATGAGCATGGCTACATTTATAATCATATTAAACCTGAATGTTTTTACTAGCTCTAGTTTTTGAGCTACACTACTTGCATTATTCAGTAATTTAGGGGTCTACTTACTAAGCCTTGGATGGAGATAAAGTAGATGGAGATAAAGTACCAGTCAATCAGCTCCTAACTGCTATGTTACAGGCTGTGTTTGAGAAATGACAGTTAGGAGCTGATTAGTTGGTACTTTATCTCCATCCAGGGCTTAGTAAATAGACCCCATAGTCGGTTAAAAGCAATTTTTTAAAAATGATTTGGGGAGCACATGAACAGGAAATAGCAATAAAAAGAAACAAGCATGCATATAGTAAAACACATGGCAATCAGTACAAAAATCCAAGATTTATTGAATATTGTCAGAAATTTTTTTAAGAAAAGTTAACTTGAATGAAAATTATATGGAAATTAAAATCAAATCAGGCACAGTCAACCAGTAAGTAATAGGAAGTAATAGCAGCGCTGCAACTAGGGGGGGGGGGGGGGGGGGAAGGGGGCAGGATTTGAGGGGACGCAGAGGCGTTACAAAGGAACAGGGTTTTTTTGTTTTTTTATAACCAGCAGTGCTGTGCTGCGCTGCTCCAGTAAGACTACAGACGGCTTCCGGGGCAGTGTCTCTGATCCACCTGTCTGCCCACAGCTGGCTTTGACACTGTGCAGGTGAGCTCCAGTACCTAGGATCTTTCCTATGCCGGCTACTGTCTTAAACTCTCTTCTTTGCCGTGCAGTGCTGCGACTAGCGTGTGGTGCACCATGCAAGCTATAGAAGAGAGCTATTGGTGCTGTATTTTTAAGCAGGCTATGATCCCGGCTGCCTGCCCAGCACCAACCGATAACAAGCTGCCGCCTACACACCATTGAGAGGACACATTGTAGTGTAGTGATGTAGTTCAGCATGTAGGGGATGTAGCATAGTAATGTAGTGCACTGGATATGGGAATGTAATGCAGTGATATAGTGCTATCTATGGGGACACACAGTGGGGCATGTAGTGGAACACGCTGCTTAAGGGGCATTTGACGCTTAGGGCATTTGCGGCACATAGGGGAATATTGTCCAATAGCAATCCATTTTTTTCTACATTTTCAATAATATGATTATTTTAGTCTGACAGGGTTTGTTTGTTTCCATTTAAAAAAAAAAAATTCTTAAATTTTTTTTTGGGGAGCAGCAAATTACCGTCTTGGTCCGGGTGATGAAAATCCTAGTTTCGGCCCTGGTAATAATAATTGAAAAACTGACCAAAATTCTCATACCACTTGGTAAAATGGAAGCATTCGTGTAACTGCCACTTAACATCAACAGCCAACGAATATAAATATCCCTCCCAAATCTCAAAGAACTTTTCAGTGCTAGCCATCCTTGTGCAAGATGGCTTCTTAAAGGTCCATGCGATATACATACAATAGCTTTGTGTGAAATAATGCCACACTGACTGAATCCACATGTTCTAGCAAATGTGGACACAATGGCCCTCATTCCGAGTTGATCGGTCGCAAGGCGAATTTAGCAGAGTTACACACGCTAAGCCGCCGCCTAATGGGAGTGAATCTTAGCTTCTTAAAATTGCGACCGATGTATTCGCAATATTGCGATTACTAACTACTTAGCAGTTTCAGAGTAGCTCCAGACTTACTCTGCCTGTGCGATCAGTTCAGTGCTTGTCGTTCCTGGTTGACGTCACAAACACACCCAGCGTTCGCCCAGGCACTCCCACCGTTTCTCCGGCCACTCCTGCGTTTTTTCCGGAAACGGTAGCGTTTTCAGCCACACGCCCCTGAAACGCCGTGTTTCCGCCCAGTAACACCCATTTCCTGTCAATCACATTACGATTGCCGGAGCGAAGAAAAAGCCGTGAGTAAAAATACTTTCTTCATAGTAAAGTTACTTGGCGCAGTCGCAGTGCGAACATTGCGCATGCGTACTAAGCGGATTTTCACTGCGATGCGATGAAAAATACCGAGCGAACAACTCGGAATGAGGGCCAATAAGTAACAGCTTCTTACTGCCATGTAAAAATATAGTTGGTGAGGGAGTTACACCTAAAATTGCCCACTCCACTAATAGTGGAATATAATTAAATAGATAAGTGACAGCGCAACTATGGACCTGTCTCCAAAAATGGGTAATAAGGGGGCACTCCCACAATGTAAGAATGTTGCCTCAGATCTGACACTGACAAGCCCCAGTATCAGTAAGGCCCATGACAAATCTACAATGTGTAGAGAAATAACCATCATGTAAGATATTGTAGAATATTTCTGTATACATACTGGAGGAAAGGACATGTAATGAGTATGAGAAAGTTTTCAGGAGCTGCTCCACCATAACATGTGGAAACATCTGCAACCATGACGACAGACCATTGGTATATTTCAGATGATCCAATGGGTGAAAGGCAATTTTAAAATAATACTAATAATAATTTTAATTAGAGATGTGCGCCGACCTCCGTGTTTTGGCTTTAGTTTTGGTGTTGGATATGTTGGATATGTTGGATCCCTTGTGCTTTGGATCTGTATTTGGTTTTACCAAAACCAACCTTGTGTGTTTTGGTTTTGGATCGTATTTTTGTCAAAAAATAATAAAAACAGCTAAAATCACATAATTTGGGCCTGTATTTGTTTCTAGAATATTATTGACCTTAATAACAGTCATTTCCAGTCATGTCCAGTCAATTTTCACTACCTCATAGCTCAAATTATTATTTTCATCCATTTTAGGCCAAAGGCTGCAGCAAGCTAGCTGGTTACTAACCGACAGAGCAGCGGCACAAAGACAAATAAGTTTATAGCACATCTATGAAACATTGCCAGACACCTTTGGACCCCCTTCTCATGTGATGGATGTTAAAAAGTACATGCACAGTTTATGAGGGCATTGACAATGTAATCTTGTACAATAAATTTCATGAAATTGCAGAAGATGACTTGACATGTAAGAGTTGCCTACATGGCTAATGTCCCTACCTCTACTAACTTTGACCTCACAAATGGAGCAGATGCCTTCACAAACATTGTCAGTATTTGGGTAAAAATAATCCCACCCCCAAGAGGTTGCTTTTTTGGTCTTATGGCTTTCTTTTTTATCATGGGCAAGAATTGCAGCCACTGGAGGCTGACTTACACAAACAACATCATCATCAAAATATTCAGTGTCAGATAGTAGTACACACATATCCCCTTCATCCTGTTCCACTTTCACACACGAATCCTCAATTTCTATTATGCACTCATCATTACCATCTTTACTTGTACTGGCTACCCATATGTGCAGATGGTGCTGAAATGGGGGAAGAAGCTTAAAGAGGCTTCTCTATGAGGACAATGTCAGGCTCACACATAACTGATGTGGTCACCCCTAAACGTTCCTCAGGAATGTGTGGACGGTTCTGAATGCACAGTTTGTTCTCATGCCTTAGTGGTTTTTATTTTTTTTGACACCTCTTCTAGACTCTAGGTGAAAAGTTCCTGCATCATCATGAGAGGCAGAAAAATATTCCTCACTCACAGTTGCAGAACCACCACTTAAAGGCCAATACCTGAGTTTTTCTCTGCCACTTTCATGTTTCTCTGCAGCTAACTTTCCTTTTGATGTTATATTCTTTATCACTGTAAAATTAAATAGCTTCTTTGATTTTATGTGCCCTGACCTAAGCCATCTATGCCTTTGGGCATTGGCCCTAGTAGATGACTTTGATGGACTTGTATCATCATGACTGGTGGCAGCATCTGGAGCACTAGTATGTAGTGATGTGCACCGGAAATTTTTCGGGTTTTGTGTTTTGGTTTTGGGTTCGGTTCCGCGGCCGTGTTTTGGATTCGGACGCGTTTTGGCAAAACCTCACCGAAAAATTTTTGTCGGATTCGGGTGTGTTTTGGATTCGGGTGTTTTTTTCAAAAAACCCTAAAAAAACAGCTTAAATCATAGAATTTGGGGGTCATTTTGATCCCATAGTATTATTAACCTCAATAACCATAATTTCCACTCATTTCCAGTCTATTCTGAACACCTCACACCTCACAATATTATTTTTAGTCCTAAAATTTGCACCGAGGTCGCTGGATGGCTAAGCTAAGCGACACAAGTGGCCGACACAAACACCTGGCCCATCTAGGAGTGGCACTGCAGTGTCAGGCAGGATGGCACTTCAAAAAAATTGTCCCCAAACAGCACATGATGCAAAGAAAAAAAGAGGCGCAATGAGGTAGCTGTGTGACTAAGCTTAAAGCGACCCAAGTGGCCGACACAAACACCTGGCCCATCTAGGAGTGGCACTGCAGTGTCAGACAGGATGGCACTTGAAAAAAATACTCCCCAAACAGCACATGATGCAAAGAAAAAAAGAGGCGCACCAAGGTCGCTGTGTGACTAAGCTAAGTGACACAAGTGGCCGACACAAACACCTGGCCCATCTAGGAGTGGCACTGCAGTGTCACGCAGGATGGCCCTTCAAAAAAATACTCCCCAAACAGCACATGACGCAAAGAAAAAAAGAGGCGCAATGAGGTAGCTGTGTGACTAAGATAAGCGACCCAAGTGGCCGACACAAACACCTGGCCCATCTAGGAGTGGCACTGCATTGTCAGACAGGATGGCACTTCAAAAAAATTGTCCCCAAACAGCACATGATGCAAAGAAAAATGAAAGAAAAAAGAGGTGCAAGATGGAATTGTCCTTGGGCCCTCCCACCCACCCTTATGTTGTATAAACAGGACATGCACACTTTAACGAACCCATCATTTCAGCGACAGGGTCTGCCACACGACTGTGACTGAAATGACTGGTTGGTTTGGGCCCCCACCAAAAAAGAAGCAATCAATCTCTCCTTGCACAAACTGGCTCTACAGAGGCAAGATGTTCACCCCATCATCATCGTCGGATTCATCACCCCTTTCACTGTGTACATCCCCCTCCTCACAGATTATTAATTCATCCCCACTGAAATCCACCATCTCAGGTCCCCGTGCATTTTCTGGAGGCAATTGCTGCTGGTGAATGTCTCCACGGAGGAATTGATTATAATTCATTTTAATGAACATCATCTTCTCCACATTTTCTGGAAGTAACCTCGTACGCTGATTGCTGACAAGGTGAGCTGCGGCACTAAACACTCTTTCGGAGTACACACTGGAGGGAGGGCAACTTAGGTAGAATAAAGCCAGTTTCTGCAAGGGCCTCCAAATTGCCTCTTTTTCCTGCCAGTATACGTACGGACTGTCTGACGTGCATACTTGGATGCGGTCAATCATATAATCCTCCACCATTCTTTCAATGGTGAGAGAATCATATGCAGTGACAGTAGACGACATGTCAGTAATCGTTGGCAGGTCCTTCAGGCCGGACCAGATGTCAGCACTCGCTCCAGACTGCCCTGCATCACCGCCAGCGGGTGGGCTCGGAATTCTTAGCCTTTTCCTCGCACCCCCAGTTGCGGGAGAATGTGAAGGAGGAGCTGTTAACGGGTCACGTTCCGCTTGACTTGACAATTTTCTCACCAGCAGGTCTTTGAACCCCTGCAGACTTGTGTCTGCTGGAAAGAGAGATACAACGTAGGTTTTAAATCTAGGATCGAGCACGGTGGCCAAAATGTAGTGCTCTGATTTCAACAGATTGACCACCCGTGAATCCTGGTTAAGCGAATGAAGGGCTCCACCCACAAGTCCCACATGCCTAGTGGAATCGCTCTGTTTTAGCTCCTCCTTCAATGTCTCCAGCTTCTTCTGCAAAAGCCTGATGAGGGGAATGACCTGACTCAGGCTGGTAGTGTCTGAACTGACTTCACGTGTGGCAAGTTCAAAGGGTTGCAGAACCTTGCACAACATTGAAATCATTCTCCACTGCGCTTGAGACAGGTGCATTCCCCCTCCTTTGCCTATATCGTGGGCAGATGTATAGGCTTGAATGGCCTTTTGCTGCTCCTCCATCCTCTGAAGCATATAGAGGGTTGAATTCCACCTCGTTACCACCTCCTGCTTCAGATGATGGCAGGGCAGGTTCAGGTGTGTTTGGTGGTGCTCCAGTCTTCTGTACGCGGTGCCTGAATGCCGAAAGTGGCCCGCAATTGTTCGGGCCACCGACAGCATCTCTTGCACGCCCCTGTCGTTTTTTAAATAATTCTGCACCACCAAATTCAAGGTATGTGCAAAACATGGGACGTGCTGGAATTTGCCCAGATGTAATGCACGCACAATATTGCTGGCGTTGTCCGATGTCACAAATACCCAGGAGAGTCCAATTGGGGTAAGCCATTCTGCGATGATCTTCCTCAGTTGCCGTAAGAGTTTTTCAGCTGCGTGCGTATTCTGGAAAGCGGTGATACAAAGCGTAGCCTGCCTAGGAACGAGTTGGCGTTTGCGAGATGCTGCTACTGGTGCCGCCGCTGATGTACTTGCAGCGGGAGGCAATACATCTACCCAGTGGGCTGTCACAGTCATATAGTCCTGAGTCTGCCCTGCTCCACTTGTCCACATGTCTGTGGTTAAGTGGACATTGGGTACAACTGCATTTTTTAGGACACTGGTGACTCTTTTTCTGAGGTCTGTGTACATTTTCGGTATCGCCTGCCTAGAGAAATGGAACCTAGATGGTATTTGGTACCGGGGACACAGTACCTCAATCAAGTCTATAGTTGGCTCTGAAGTAACGATGGATACCGGAATCACGTTTCTCACCGCCCAGGCAGCCAAGGCCTGAGTTATCTGCTTTGCAGCAGGATGACTGCTGTGATATTTCATCTTCCTCGCAAAGGACTGTTGGACAGTCAATTGCTTACTGGAAGTAGTACAAGTGGTCTTCCGACTTCCCCTCTGGGATGCCGATCGACTCCCAGCAGCAACAACAGCAGCGCAAGCAGCAGTAGGCGTTACACTCAAGGATGCATCGGAGGAATCATAGGCAGGAGAGGACTCGTCAGACTTGCCAGTGACATGGCCTGCAGGACTATTGGCTTTCCTGGGTAAGTAGGAAATTGACACTGAGGGAGTTGGTGGTGTGGTTTGCGGGAGCTTGGTTACAAGAGGAAGGGATTTAGTGGTCAGTGGACTGCTTCCACTGTCACCCAAAGTTTTTGAACTTGTCACTGACTTATGATGAATGCGCTGCAGGTGACGTATAAGTGAGGATGTTCCGAGGTGGTTAACGTCCTTACCCCTACTTATTACAGCTTGACAAAGGCAACACACGGCTTGACACCTGTTGTCTGCATTTGTGTTGAAATAATTCCACACCGAAGAGCTGATTTTTTTTGTATTTTGACCAGGCATGTCAATGGCCATATTCGTCCCATGGACAACAGGTGTCTCCCCGGGTGCCTGACTTAAACAAACCACCTCACCATCAGAATCCTCCTTGTCAATTTCCTCTCCAGCGCCAGCAACACCCATATCCTCATCCTGGTGTACTTCAACACTGACATCTTCAATTTGACTATCAGGAACTGGACTGCGGGTGCTCCTTCCAGCACTTGCAGGGGGCGTGCAAATGGTGGAAGGCGCAAGCTCTTCCCGTCCAGTGTTGGGAAGGTCAGGCATCGCAACCGACACAATTGGACTCTCCTTGGGGATTTGTGATTTCGAAGAACGCACAGTTCTTTGCTGTGCTTTTGCCAGCTTAAGTCTTTTCTTTTTTCTAGCGAGAGGATGAGTGCTTCCATCCTCATGTGAAGCTGAACCACTAGCCATGAACATAGGCCAGGGCCTCAGCCGTTCCTTGCCACTCCGTGTCGTAAATGGCATATTGGCAAGTTTACGCTTCTCCTCAGACGCTTTTAATTTTGATTTTTGGGTCATTTTACTGATCTTTTGTGTTTTGGATTTTACATGCTCTGTACTATGACATTGGGCATCGGCCTTGGCAGATGACGTTAATGGCATTTCATCGTCTCGGCCATGACTAGTGGCAGCAGCTTCAGCACGAGGTGGAAGTGGATCTTGATCTTTCCTTATTTTTTCAACCTCCACATTTTTGTTCTCCATATTTTAATGCACACAACTAAAAGGCACCACAGGTATACAATGTAGATGGACGACGAGTGACGACACAGAGGTAGGTACAGCAGTGGCCTACCGTACTGCTATATACAGTATAATGGACCTGGTGGACACTGTTAGCAGACTGCGTTTATAGTATAAAAAAAAAAGACACCACAGGTATACAATGTAGATGGATGGATAGTATACTTATGGACGACGAGTGACGACACAGAGGTAGGTACAGCAGTGGCCTACCGTACTGCTATATACAGTATAATGGACCTGGTGGACACTGTCAGCAGACTGCGTTTATAGTATAAAAAAAAAGACACCACAGGAGATTTTTTCAGGCAGACAAACGTATACTGGTGGTCACTGTCAGCAAAACTGTGCACTGTACTCCTGCTATAGCTGCTCCCCAGTCCCCACAATTAAGCAGTGTGAGCACTCAGCACAGATATATCATGCAGCACACTGAGCACAGATATGGTATGGAGCGTTTTTTTCAGGCAGAGAACGGATAAAAAACTGGTGGTCACTATTAGCAAAACTCTGCACTGTACTCCTCCTAACAGCTGCTCCCCAATCCTCCCCACAATAAGCTAAGCAATCAGATCAACTGTGTAGTATATAACTATATAAATGGAGAGGACGCCAGCCACGTCCTCTCCCTATCAATCTCAATGCACGTGTGAAAATGGCGGCGACGCGCGGCTGCTTATATAGAATCCGAATCTCGCGAGAATCCGACAGCGGGATGATGACGTTAGGGCGCTCGGGTTAGCCGAGCAAGGCGGGAAGGTTCGAACCTGCCTCGGACCCGTGTAAACAAGGTGAAGTTCGGGGGGGTTCGGTTTCCGAGAAACCGAACCCGCTCATCACTACTAGTATGTGCTTCCTTCTCTCCTCTCAATTGTCCATCCTCCATATATATCAACAAACACAAACCAAGTAGGGTACAGCACACACCCCAATTTGTGCAAAAAATGTACCACCTACAGTGTCACACAATACATGTATGAGTCAGAAATAATAATATATAGCTACAGTTTACTTTCACCTACAGTGTCACACAATACCGGTATGAGTCAGAAATAATAATATATCGTTGCGGTTTACTTTCCCATACAGTGTGACAAAATACATGAATGAGTCAGAAATGATAATCTAATGCTGTAGTTAATTTCACCTGCACGGTCACACAACATGTATGACTACACTGCTGTCTGACCGGCAGTGTCACAGAAACATAATAGTATAGTACACTGGGGTTTAGCACCAAAAAACAAAAACATTTTTAAGTGATTTAGCTTTTATTTTGTTTAAACTGGTACAAAAGAGCACCCCTAGATTGATAGAGCACTCCTAGATTGACAGAGCAGTTGCTTGACAGAGAGACACAGCACCCCTTTATGTGCAATAAATCATGGACCACCTACAGTGTCACAATATGTGTAGGACTACACTGCTGTCTGACCGGCAGTATCACAGAACAATAATAGTATAGTACACTGGGGTTTAGCACCAATAAAAAAATTAAATTATATATTTAGGTTTTCTTTTGTTTAAACTACTGTAGAAGAGTACCCCTAGATTGACAGAGCACCCTTAAGGTGGGTACACACTAACAGATATATCTGCAGATCAATTGATCTGCAGATATATCTATGGACGGATCGAGCAGTGTGTTCAGCATACACACTGCTCAATCCGTCGGGGACTGACGTCATGAACTGGGCGGGCGTGTACACACACCCACCCAGTTCACCTGACAATCACCGCCGGCCGCCGCAGCATGTGTACGGGCGGTCGGCCGACCGCCCCGTACACACACAGCGACGCGCCAATATATCGGTAGATATATTGGCCGTCGGCTGCGCGGCCGACGCGATACGTCTGTGAACGTATCCCGCGATATATCGGCCGTTCAGGAGAACGGCCGATATATCGACCAGTGTGTACGGGCCTTTAGACTGAGAGAGGACCCCTAGATTGACAGAGCACTTCTTTATTGATGGACTTCAGAACCCCTGAAGGACAAAGCAGCACCTCTTGATGGACAGCACAGCACACCTGGAAGAACACAGCACAGACATGACTGTTCAATACAAGCCGGAGTGAAATGGCGCTGATCACCGGGGACTGTTATAGAATCCAAAACCTGCGAGAATCCGACAGCGGGAGGTTGACGTATTGCCTCATTTTGGGATCTGAGTAAGGCAGGATACCTTGAGTCAGACTCAGATCCCGGCTCGGATCATAAAGTTCAGGGGGGTTCGGTTTTATTTATAATAATAATAATAATAATAATAATAATACTAATGATAATAATAATAATAATAATAGATGACACTTATCACTTTCAAAGGATGTGCCATTTGCACTATATGAGATTATTTAAACTACTGTACATTAAGGAGTCTTTTTAATAATATGCATCCATAGCAAAGGTTTTTATTTGCTGTATATAAAATTTGATGGACCAGTTAACGGGCATTTGGATCAGTGCACTGACCCACATGCCCATACCCGAGACTGCAGTATACTGAAGCTATAGCACGCAACATCTACAGTATATAATAAACGTGCAAGGCAGGTGCAATGGGGACTGGGGCAGGTGCCGCCGGTGTTCACTGCAGCAACGGGTCAGACCTTCCAGAGAAAAGAATCCCATGATGTGATGGGAGGGAATTAATGAGGTGACTTAGCAGATGTAGGCTCATATACTAATGTTACACTATTTACAAGCCAAATATTTTTGTCCTCATTAGCCAGCTTCCTATTGGTTGGTAATCTTACGTCCCTTTAGCTGCATGAACAGCACCTTCCTTGTCAACCGCTCAGTGCAATTTTTTTTCACAAGCCACCACTGTTTTAATGACATTACTAAATGACAACTAATGTGTACTACACTGGTGGGTTTGTATATAACTGGAGTAAAGCTGAGAACCCTGTATTTCTAAATTCTGAGACCCTTTGACCATATAACTGATCATTTCTGAGTCTCCATAAAGCTCCAACTGTTACTGTGTGGAAGAACATCATGTTCCTCTTACTGTAGTTTGCCTTATCCCTATGCACGATTCCTGTATGACAGTTTTTAATAGGAAAGACCTGTACTTTTCATTCTCTTTCTATTACTAAACTCCTGGACTGTTGCACCTGAGGACAAGCAGAATATACCGTAAAGAGAAAGGACAGGAAAGGAGCAGGACCGGGGGTGAACAGCTAGTTGCTGATGTTCTATGACTTCACTCTAACATTTCATAGCAAAACCTCCCTTGATGACAGACAAGTTTCAGAGCAGATCAGAATATTTTTTTAAAAAAAGTCTTGAACTGTCTGTTTTAGAAAACCACAGACGCACTCCTACAGACGCACGAGTGGCATAAGTCCAAGTTAACATATTGTTTGAAAGAGTTGGCAGGCAAACCTAATATGCCATGAGGTTGTTCTGTCTTCATATCAACATATTTTCCTGACCTTCACACAACTTCTCCTATTGCCTGTTAAGCTACCTTCCATGGCTAACGAGGACCCTTTTGACCTTTTGTGCCAAATTGATACTTAATTTTTATTTGCGTTTTCGTATTTAGCTTAAAGATTCCTGCCCTCTGGTCTATACAGTTTCTTTGAACTAATAACAATATCAAGCAGAGTAAACACACTTTAATAGATAATGACTTGCTAATTGCAATTTGATTATGCCCTTGGCTACATGACTCAGTAGGTACAACACAGAACATAAAATTAAATCATGTTAGTAAATATGTTTTCCAAATTACCACCATCTAAGAAAGGTCTTATTTACAGTATTAGTCTTCTCCTGAACAGCTTGCTATTCGCAGTCACAGAAAACTTACTGGCATAGTTATCAAAATTATTTTTTTGCTAAAATAATGTGTTATTTTAGTATCACCAGAATGTACTAAAGGGCAATTGAAGGAGAATTACAAAATTCTCACCCAAACCCTTAAATTCGCATTCCAGATCGCATCTCCCATACTCTTAATTAGAAATGCAATCTCCCTGAATTTACTAAAGCATTTTTTTTTCAAAAATACCGGAGAGAGCCCGGTAGTAATAACATTATATTGAGCTAGTATCAGGGCTTCCCTCTGGTTCCCCTACCCCTGGTCAGCCGTCTATGCCTGCTGGCAGTGAAGGTTGAGCCGGGATCTTGCCCCTGGGATCTGGACAGACACACAGACTGATCAGTGTGTAAAAAAGAAAAAGAAAAAGGGATACTTCCAGTACCTGCACCCAGGAACCGGTGATCCAGTGAGGGCAGCCGGTCATCGGATCGCTGTGCTACTGCTGTGAACCCAAGTGCACCGGTCCTGGCTGCAAGTAAGTGTGATCGAGGGTGGGTGGCAGGTGGTACCTGGCAGGAGGTAGCCGGTAGGGTTGTGCAGTGAAGTAAATGGCTAAGGGGTCACTGGGTTGCGTATGCATGACCGGCGGTCTCCTGACACCAGAATCCTGGCTTGCAGATGCCTGGCGAAGGGGTGGGGGGAAGCAGAAAAAGGCTCTTGTGGGCTCAGTGGCGAGCTGCGCTCGTCACAGGTTAAATTCCCACTATATGGGTGTTGTGGACACCCACAAGTGGGAATAGTCCCTGTTAGTCGGCATGTTGACTGTTGAGACTGTAAGGGGGCGGGAATCTGGTATCGGTATTGTGACCAGTGGTCTCCTGACCGCCGGTCACGTAACTGCCTCCTGGGGGCGCTGGCTAGTACCAGAGCCAGATTTACAGCAACATATGAGCCCAAGGTTTCATGTGGGCATTATACAAAGGTGCAGCAGTATATACTGCTGGAAATTTGGTGAGATTTGATCAGAGATGTGTGGAAAAGATAGGCACTACCTCACCTGCCATAGTCTTTTTACTATAAAAATTATTAGAATAATACAAAGAAGATATTTATAATATATTTTTGTATTTTTATATACTTTATATAGTCAATACTCTGGCATATACTGAAGTATTGATATACAAGAGAAAAGACTAACCACACTAGAAATAGATTGTATCATAAAGATTACACAACCTCTTTTGCCATATTTGAAGATTCTTGTATATACCAGTATATCTAGACTCGGGTGCTACCACTAAACAAACAAATTAAAGAAAAACAAGACAAAGATTTGTATCATGTGGTGCACAAAGAAGATACAATAACATGTAACTTTTAATTTTACTTATTTAAAATTATGGTATTTAAAAACCGCAAAATCTAAAAATATTTTTTAGTGAAAGTAAAGAAAGAAGAATTATTTTAAAGTTTTTTCTGTGTGCAGGGATGACACTGTGAAATTCAGTTTACTTCATTTTAATCTGTTGTGATTTCCTGATTTGAGCAAGAGATTCAGCAGGTAGTGTACAGACTCATACAGTGTAGAAAAATATGTAATAAAGACAACAATGCTGCTAATTTTTCAATGGAGTATTCTTAATATATATCAAAAAGCAGTGGCGTGCGGTGAGGTCAGTGGCTGGTGAGGCACTACCGCCATAATGTCCGCCGAATCCTGCCGATGACCCCTACCGCCACCGAGCCAATGCCCGCTACTGCCTCTGAGCCGATGCCCGCTGCCACCGCCAATGGCTTACAACCTCGCCCACCATCAACTGACCCAGCCCTCAGCCACTAATTTGCATCTCAGTCCGATGCCGCCAATGCCCGCTGCCTGCCTGCTCATCATACTTGTGATATATTGTACATTTTTATAGAAAAAAAAAATTTAGTGTTTGGGACTGGGAAGGGAGTGGGAGGAGGACATGAATGCAATTTTGTTGTCCAGGGCTTCCATTAACTTAATGGAGAAGGGTCTGAATGGGTTAAAAAAAAATGTGTGAGGTTCCCCCTCCTAAGTATAACCAGCCTCGGGCTCTTTGAGCCGGTCCTGGTTGTTTAAATATTGGGGGGAAAATTGGACAGGGGTTCCCCGTATTTAGACAACCAGCACTGGGCTCTTAGTCCGGTCCTGGTTCCAATAAAATGAGGGACAAAAGATGTAGGGGTCCCCCGTTCTTTTAAAACCAGCACTGGGCTCCACTAGCCAGGGACAAAATGCCACAGCCGGGGGACACATTTATGTAGGTCCCTGCGGCCGTGGCATTACCCCCCCAACTAGTCACCCCTGGCCGGGGTTTCCTGGATGAGTGGGGACCCCTTAAATCAAGGAATCCCCCCTCCAAGCACCCAAGGACCAGGGGTGAAGCCCGAGGCTGTTCCCAGCACCCCTGGGCGGTGGGTGCCGGGCTGATAGCCATGTGTGAAAAAAAAGAATATTGTTTTTTGTTGTGGAACTACAAGGCCCAGCAAGCCTCCCCCGCTTGGTGGTACTTGGAGAACCTCAAGTACCAGCATGCGGGGAAATAACGGGCCCGCTGGTACCTGTAGTTATACAACAACAAAAAATACCCAAATAAAAACACAACTCACACACCGTGAAAGTAAAAATTTATTAAAACACACTTACACACTCACACATACTTACCTATATCCCACGCCAATCACTTCCACTTGTCCATGTAGAATCCAATAGGGGTACCTGTAAAAATGAACTTTATACTTACAAATCCACAGGAGGGGGGGAGAGAGAGAGAGAGAGAGAGAGAGAGAGAGAGAGAGAAAACTAACCTGCTGCTGCTGGCTTTGAGCGAAAGGACGGAGTCGGCGGAGGAGAACCGCACTACTGCAGGGCCACCGCTGCTGGCTGTGAGGTGAGCGGGAGGAAGGAGCCGACGCCGGGGGGAGAGCCCCACGCATGGAGCCGGCGGAGGAGGACAGGGGGAGAGCCGCACACACTGCAGGGCTACCGTTGCTCCCAAGTACTCCAACGCCACTCACCCCCGGGACCGGCCGCCTCCAGCGCCGCGTGTGGGTGATTGGACAGCGGATCCAGCATTGGATCCGCTGTCCAATCACAGGTGCCTCGCTGCCATGTTCCCATTCTGTATGGGAGGCACTGCTATCAGTGCCTCCCAAAGTCATTTAAGGCAAGAAAATTATTAGAATTAAAAAAAAGAAGATACTTGACACAGAATATGTGTCATAAGTATCTTCTTTGTATTATTTTAATAATTAATCACAGGGGAGGTCCTGCCTCCCCTGACTGCACGTCCCTGTCAAAAAGCCTTTAAGGATATTAAATTATGTATCAATAATCCAGTAATATGAGGACTCATGTAATATATAATAATATATAATATAAAAGGAATAATGATTACAATAGATTACACACGTTTTACTGGCGGGCGGGATACCGGCTGCTAATATCCCAACAGCGGAATACCGCATGCCAGAATACTGGCAGCAGGGCAAGCGCTAAAGCTGCACATACACTATACAATTATATCTGCCAGATCTGACTGGCTGGAATGAAAATCTGGTAATGGATGAGAGCAATGACAATCTACCATTTGCTCCCAAACACTGGAAAACTAACAAAACCTGTCGTTCATACAAATTGTTTAAACACAAATTTAACCAACTTGGATGAATGACTGTTTTTGTCCATTTTGCGGGTTTTTTTTGGAAGCAAATGGTCAATTGCCATTTGCTCTCATCCATTACCAAGTTTTCATTCCAACCAGCTAAATCTGTCAGATTATCTGCCAGATAATTGTATAGTGTGTACCTAGGCTTTGTCTGAACGACAATTTTTGTCATTTTCAAGTGTTTTGGAGCAAATGGTCAATTGTCATTCCTTTTGTATAGGTGCGGCCATGTCAGCAGCTGCGGCCGGTTTGCCCGTTGGTGATATCAAAGTTTCGGGCCGTTGGAGCTCTACCAGTTATAAGCGTTATATTAGACCCGATCTTTTGTGTTGATGTTTACTGTGGTTTTCTTGTTTATATCGTGTTTTGGTTGTTGTCGTTTATGTTTGTCTTCCCCTGTCCATCCTACTCAGGGATTAGCTACACACTGCTGCTGGCAGCAGTGTGTCCGGAGTTTTTAACAATTTTTACCTGGCTTGATGGACTTGGCTCCAATTATACGTTCCTCAGCAGCTTTTACTTTTTTTCCTCGGGTCGAGTTTTACCTGTGTGCTCCCGTTCCTCCACCCCCCCCTCCCCCTTGTTCATGCTCTTTCCCCTTTGTGTATCTCTGTTGCTTCATATTGGCTAGAAGCTGGTCACCTATGTCACTGTGGTGTACTTCGGCAAATGTTTCTTTTGGCAGACCCTCCTACCAGGGCCGGTTCTACACCTTGTGGCACCCAGTGCAAAAGTTTCCACTACCCCCCCTGCAGCAAAACAATTAGTGTGCGCCCAAAAAATAGGGGCGTGGCTTCATAGTGGAGGGGTGTGGCCACAGTTATGCCCCCAGATATGCCCCAAGTAGTTGTGCCCCCCAGTTGATTTGCCCCCAGTAGATTTGCCCCCTGTAGCTGTGCCCCCAGTAGCTGTGCCCCCTGTAGCTATGCCCCCAGTAGTTGTGCCCCCTGTTGCTTTGCCCCCAGTAGTTGTGCCCCCTGTTGCTTTGCCCCAGTACTTGTGCCCTCTGTTGCTGTGCCCCCTGTTGCTTTGCCCCCAGTAGATTTGCCCCAGTAGTTGTGCCCCCTGTTGCTTTGCCCCCAATAGTTGTGCCCTCTGCTGCTGTGCCCCCTGTCACAGTGCACCCAATAGTTGTGCCCTCTGCTGCTGTGCCCCCAATAGTGGTGCCTTCTGCTGCTGTGCCTCCTGTTACTGTGCCCCCAATAGTTGTGCCCTCTGCTGCTGTGCCCCCAATAGTTGTGCCCTCTGCTGCTGTGCCCCCTGTTGTGCCCTCTGCTGCTGTGCCTCCTGTTGCTGTGCCCTCTGCAGCTGTGCCCCCTGTTGTGCCCTCTGCTGCTGTGCCTCCTGTTGCTGTGCCCCCAGTCAAACACACACACAAAAAAATAATAATAATACTTACCACTGCCCCGCTCCAGACCGCTGCTGCTGCTTCTCCGTCTGGCCGCGGCGGCTCTTTGCTATGGGAGAGACATCATGACGTCTCTCCCATACAAGTGCCGCACTGACACTAGAGGTCAATACTGACCTCTAGTGTCTGTCGCTGGAGCCGGCTGCAGCGGATGCCCACACAGCCCACGGCGTCTGCTGCAGCCGAGGGAGCGGGGAGCGGGGTGCGGGCAGGTGGCAGTGCCTGCGGGGTGACTGCGGCCATGCCCCCAGGCCGCAGCGCCCCGGGCACAGGCACTGCTTGCCCGCACCAAGAACCGCTCCTGCCTCCTACATAGTCTACTGGTATGGTCTCAAATTACATGTCCATACTAATCTTTTTTTATTCTTTTTTCCCTTCCCCATAGGTTTGGTGGGTGATAGGTGCAAGGTCTGGGTGGTAGGCCACTCCTTTGTGTATTGGGTGGCTAGGTTTGTTGCCTCTGGTGAGGCACCTGTCTTTCCTGGCACTGATGAAGTGAGGTGGTTGGGTGTCAGAGGTATGCGGTAGAGTGCTTTGAAGGTGTTTCTGATGGAGAACGTCCAGTGTCATGGGTTGCCCGATGTCTTGGTGCTTCATTTAGGTGGCAATGACCTGGGAAAGATGTCGCAATTGGATTTGCGTGGTGTCATCTTGGGAGAGTTGACGGTCATTCGGTAAGTGTGGCCTTCCTGCATTTTGATATGGTCTTTTATAGTGCACAAGTTGTGTTGGCGAGATGCCAAGGACTGTCGAGCGATTGATGAGGCCAGAAAAAAGCTTAACTCGGCTGTGGCCAAGTGGGTACTGGATGCTGGTGGTGTGATTGTGCCGCATGAGAGAATCAGGTTTAAGTATTGCTATCTTTTCTGGTCTGATGGAGTACACTTGGATAGGGAAGGTTTGTGTATTTTTTTGGAGGATCTTTTTGTTGGGGTGTCTTTGGTTCATTAGGTGTTGTTGTGGTGAAGTTGTTGGGTCAGAAACTTTGCTTTGGCGGGAAAGAACAGCAGGTTAATTGTTTTTAGGTTTTTAGGTCTTATCTAGATGTTTTAATGATTTTTTTGGGGTTTGGTTGGTGCGCTCACCTTTGTTGACTATATGCATCTGCTGGATCACCCGGTCGGGGACAGCGACACCACCTGGACAGGTGGGTAGTCAAGGTATAAGGTTGAGTGGATACCGTTTTGTTGTTCAGGCTGAGTTTTAAGTTGGTACAGTTGTACGGGTTGGGGTAGAAGTTAGCTGTTCTTTCTTGGCCACCACTATTTAATCTTTTATTCAGACATTTTTAGTTAGAATTTATTGAATAAATCAGCTAACAATTTCTGACAAATCTAAGTCTCCGAGTCTTTATTTTAGTGTTAAGTCTTAAGGGTTTATGAATGCACACGGTCATCCATCAGCTATTAGGATGTTTAGAGTTTTGTAGAGTTGACAATCTAGGAGTGGGACAGGTTGAACAGTATAATATCTACCAGTCAGTAATAATTAATAGTACGCATGCCTGTTCAGAGCCAATATACTGCAAAGCAACAACACAACAACACATAATTAATATATATGCTTTTATAGGCATATTTATGTAAATATGTTTGATTAACATAGTCTACATTTTTCACACAAACTGTCTGCATAATCCTCCTCTCCCAAAAGATGGAAATAGCTCATTGCAGAACATTTATTGGCAGCATAGAGGGAAGAATAGGACCCAACTCCTACTGATTTGCAAAGATAGCTTACTGGAAAGATGTTTCTCTAAACAGCCTGCTGCAGGCCGTGTCACTGTAGCCCCGCTACCCACTCATTTCTCATCTTCTAGCCAAGTGCTGGGGAAAGCAGACTGAATCACATTGCATCCCCAACACTCCGTATCATGCCCAAACCAAAAGTATTAGTTTATCCTGTGCAGATACAATGAAACAGCTTTCTGTTAGAGTTGCACTGCTTACATAACAAACTGCAGTTCTATATAATGCAGGGTCGTTTCCAGTGTCTGTACCGAATCCGTTTGCGATACAATAAAATTTTTACATAATGTATTTTATTTGCAAAGTATCTCATGTTTTTTTCTTTTCCATTAATCTCCTAACCTTTCTTTTCACTCCATTCTCCTATCTTGCTGTTGCAGAATTTTTATTTTCTTTAAAAACAAGTCAAAATACAAGTTTTTTTTTACTAATGAGGCATATTAGAATGTTATTGTGGAATATGTTGAATAATGTTCTTTGCGCAATATGTATTTAATATTGATGCTGCCATGTACAGTATATTGTGTGTGAATAACCCCCAGATTGATAATCATGCGCCACACATGTCCACTGTATAACACCCACTGGCTCATTAACACAGGTATATAAATAATATACATTTAAATTGATAGAAGAGCAAACAAATCTACTGTAACTCCAAATCTCGTAATGCTCTCTCCATTTACAATGCTACCCTTAACATCAGCTGTACAAGGCTACTCTAAGCATCAGCTGTACAGTGCTGCCCAAAGCATCAGCTGTACAGTGCTACCCTAACCATCTGCTCCATAGGTCTACAGTACCTAAAACATCTATTGTACAGTGCTACCATGGACTATTGCTCTACACAGCCACCCTAGGCAGATAATAATTCAGATTGCTTCATTAGCAATACATCAACCATATTATTTGGATATTGAAGGTGCATTAGTCAGTAACCCATCACTGTCTACATTAGGCTGAAGACAACACAGCAGAAGGCCACCATTGAGGAGGGAGACAGCACTGTAAGTGATGGTAAATACTGTGAGATGAAGTGATGCTCAGTTATAGCTCTGAAACACAGCGGTCCCCGTGATCAGTAACAGTGCTCCTTCAGTAGCAGTGATACTTACAGTACCGGCCACATACAGGCCTTCTGCACCTGAAGTCACGCATGTGCAAAGCCTAAGATTGTACAGTAAGGAGGCTGTGGAGGGATCCCTCTTCACACCCCATGATCTCCTTCCCATAGGAAGGGATGGAGCACCAGATACATACGTCATCTGAAGATGGAGTATTTGGATATTGGATACTCAACCTGTATATAGTTGGGGTAGGATTAGAGGTAGGGTGAAAATACTTCCATCCATCGTGAGTCTGGAAATTGGGATTCTGCTGCCAGTTTCTTGACTGTCAGGATTCAGACTGCTGCGATTTCATACCCAACCTCCCATATGAACCATGCTAATGTTTTATTAATGTAGCCTTTACTAAGAAATACCATAGCTCCAACCTAATATGTTGTTGAAGACTACTAGTGCACATTGCCTAAGTCTTTTCAACTGGCTCTAAAGTACCTCTCAGCTCTAACAAGTGCCTCAAAGATTTTAAAATTGGAAATGGAGGACAGGATGATGAAGTAGAAGTCAATCAGTATTATTTCATTTAATTAATATATATATATATATATGTATATATATATATATATATATATATATATATATATAGACAGTGTTAGCGGCAAAGTCATACAAGTGCAGGTTACTTCAATGTTTCAAAGGTTTAATCCTTTGTCATTAGGATAATAAACATTATAATAACTCACCCTTAAATCCCCATCACCACACCATGTGACTCGGCCGGATCCGGAGGCTGATTGATGGCGCCCACAGATGACGTCATCATCCGCTCCCCGTTTCCATAGTGACCGGACAAAACTAAAATGTTTATAAAAACAGGTTGTCAGATACAGCAAATACATGAGATAATTGATACATACACATTTGTTTCAGAATAAACGGCAAATAGCGTCCTGTACACAATTTAAATACATTATCACTAATGCACACTGCTGATCATGTAGCACCATTGTAGCACAATAGATACCAAAGCAGGTTAATACAGGTCCCTAATACAACCTTTTCTAAAGTAATTAATGGAGCCCTAGATTTTCATTTAGGCCACTAGGTGCCAGGGTCCCCAGTCTATGGATCCACATCGCTTTGCATTTCAACACGGCTAGTGATCTGTCACCACCCCGCCCTGTTTCAATTGCAGTTCTAATAGAAAGTCTATGTGTGGCCATGCGTTCACATAATGTTCTATCTGTCTTACCCACATAGCTAAGACCACATGGACATGTGATCATATATACCACAACCACCTTACAGGCGGCAGAGGCATTTCACAAGGAGATGCGGGCCAACAAAGAGGTCAAAGACGGCCACCACTAGCCAACAAGAGGAGGCAGTGATTAATCTTTCATCCCGTATACTGACTGACCTTGATCTTAAGGTACTGGGACATGGTTTATCATTTGTACCACGCACTAAATTTAGCAGTTTTGACTGGGAGGTCGAGAAGTACTTTACTACCATGGAAATGTTCCTGCAATCTTAGTTGTCGGTTCGACAACTAAGATTGCAGGAACATTTTCATGGTAGTAAAGTAGATGAGTATGCATCAAAATCAGACATTCCTGCTGGTTTGAGATGTTTACAGAAAGAAATCATGTTTTGAACTTGTCTCTAATAACATTGCTATAAAGACATTCTCATGAATGCTTGAGCATGATGTTGGTAAGTTGATATCCAGATCTGACTTTAGCAAGAAGCACAGTAACCTTACTGCTGCTGAATTTACAGCATTGAAAAATTTGTCTTCACACCCAGATGTGGTCATACGCCCCGCTGATAAAGGTGGGCAATTGTGATACAAGATACTGTGGCAAATAGACGTGAGATAGCCAGACAACTGGCAAATATCAACGTATATAGGGAATTACCACGAGATACAACTGATGTATTTATGCAGGCATTGGAAAATTGTGTGTGTATGGCAGTGGATAATGAAAGCATATCCCAGGAATTGGGTAATGCATTACTATAATGATGTGTCGAATCTCTACCTTATTATACCTAATAGAGATGGCATTAATGTTGTATGTGATTTGATAACGGGGGAATCCCTTGTGCACCGGCCCTGATACTGATCTTGTTGCGGAGTTACTAGAAATGGTGCTAACAAAGACTTTTTTCTCCATGATGGAAGGTTCTACATCCAAACATCTGGGTGTGCGATGGGGTCCAATGTGGTCCCATCGTACGTCAAAGCGTATATATGTTTAAAGCGGAGAGAGACATCTTTTTTAGTAAACCGGAGGTCCGCAACAGGATCAGATTTTACACGAGATACATTGATGATCTCTTTGTCATTTGGTCTGGTTCGGTACCAATTTTTATGTTGTTTATCACTGAACATAATACATCAGACAGTCCAATTAAATTCACATATACAATCGGTACTAAAGAGGTGATTTTTTTGGATTTTCAGGTTATATATATATATATATATATATATAAATGTAAACACACTCACTCACTCATCACTAATTCTCTTACTTCCCAATATGTAAGGAAGCTGAAATATAACAAAGGTATTCTTCAGGTGGGAAATAGGAAAACTACATAATTAGCATTTTAATAAACCTCCCCTAAGGGGATGAAAAGGGGGTTGACATAATGATATCATTACCAATACGTAGCTTGCGTTGAGTGAATGCTAACACCCAAATGGACAATCGGATCAAAATTTGGTTTGCACCTCCAGTGTGTAGAATTGAATAAACTACAAAAATGGTCCTGTCACCTTTTACCATATCTTCTATGGGTGCTCTTCGGGTAACGCCAAGAACCATGGATTAATATATACTTACAAATTTACATCTCTATAGATTTACCAATTTTTTAAAATTAATTTTTATTTACAACCGTGAAAATCAGAAACTCCCGTGCAAAGAACAGGTAGAACAGTTAGTATGGATGTGAATTAAAGAACATTAATTAAAATTAATCAGTGCATATGTGGTTTCCCACCAGTTCTATTTGGCAATAATTAATACAGATAGTAAACATGGGAAATAAGCTGTAAGAACATTTTCCAATCTGTAGCTTTTACATAGTAAAACCAAGACAACAATTACAGGTATAGACAGGGCCAGACCTGAGCAATTTCATGCCCTGGGAAATATTCTGGCTGGTGTGCCCTCCCTCCCCACAAAAAAATGTGGGACCCTTTGTTTGCCTGCACCCAAGAAGGAGCATGGTCTCTCCAATTGGGCATGGCCGGCAGAGGTCTCCAGCCATCAAATCTGTCACCCTTGAGTGTCTCCACCAATAAAATCTCTCCCCCCTTGTGTGTCTCCAGCAATCAAATCTCTCCTCCATGTTTGTCTCCAGCAATCTAATTGCCAACCTATCTCTTTAACAAGATCTCATAATTTACTTACCTTTGCTGTTTTCCCCCTGCTTCTCTCCTTCGCGGTGCGCTCACTTCAGTGAATGACGGTGATGTGCTCAGAGGTCAGGTCAGCATCAGACTGACAGAACCTGCAGGAGCTGTATGATTGTTGCTGAGCAGTACAGGCTTTCTGCTGCTGTCTGTCATCTAAAAGGCAATGGCGCAGCAGTGTTGGAAAGCCTGTACATCCCATCGGAGGACAGACACTGCCAGCCGGGACCTCTGAAATATGGTGCCGGCACAGCGGAGTTTAGGTGTCGTCTAGGCTAGCCTGCCCAGATGCCACTAGACTTTTTCAAATGCCTATTCCACCTATGTCTAGGGCTGGCTCTTGGTGTAGATGTTATGTTATTACATTTTATAGTAACTTATATATCATTTAATTTATATTACAATCTTCTAAAGCTTCTATGTGATAATTTTTATTTTTGAAATTTTTTATTTGACATTCATTTTATATAGTACATTCTTTGTTTCTTTCACTTAAAAGATAAATGACAAATGAATATAAGAAAAATAAGAATAAAATGACACACAGCAGATGTTACACTAACCACTACCTTTGCCTATACTTGACATAGGGGGTCATTCCGAGTTGATCGCACGTAGCAACTTTTTGCTGCCCATGCAATCAGCTACACGCCGCCTATGTGGGAGGGCATTTTTGCATAGCATTGCTGTGAACGCTTGTGCAGCCGTGCTATGCAAAAACATTTTGTGCAGTTTCTGAGTAGCTTTCAACTTACCCGCTGCAATGTTTTCAGCCTGTCCCGGAATTGACGTCAGACACCCACCCTGCAAACGCCTGGACACGCCTGCGTTGGACTTGCCACTACCAGAAAACGGTGAGTTGCCGCCCCAGAACGTATTTCTGCTGTCAATCTTCTTGCGATCGCGGCAGCGACAGCTTTCTTCGTTCTTCTTGTCGTTGCCCAGCAACGGCCATCGCTGTGCAATGACGCGCCTGTGCACTGTGGTCGCCGTGCATGCGCGGAACCGACCCGTTCGCAATACTGCGAAAAACAGCAGCGTGCGAACGGGTCGGAATGACCCCATAGTCCCCTCATTTTCGGATTATGTGATTAATGTAATTCTTAGACACATGCCTGCAGGTTTGCAACCAGCAGAAAGTCACATGACAGAGACATTTTACAGCATGTAGAGTTTCCACAGCTAAAGGTTCTATTGTGCTTTGGGCTTTATCCGTCAGAAGGGAAGAGTAACGCAAGAACCCATTAGTCATTTTCAGTAAACACACATTCAGTTTTGCTTTCCAATTGGCCAGAGCCCAGGAAGTCTTGATGGGCATAGCAGGTTTTCCTAGCACATGTAGTTACAGCATATGTAGTTTCAGCCACGCAAAGCTCAATTAATTAATTTTTGCTCTTGATATTGGCTTTCTCGAGCAAACAATGAGGCTTATGATCATTACAAAAATATTTGACATTTTTTTTTAACCAGGAGTTTAATTGCTGCTATAGTATTTTCCAAATACAGTGAAAAATATTATTACATTTATAAAAAAAAAAATCTTTGTAAAATGTGCTTAATGGTTTATTTTTTTATCTACCACATTACAGATTTCAATGCCTGTAAAATATGTTTTGTTTTTTAGTTTATTTATTTTTTATTCTTAATCGGCTCGTTCACCAGTTTTTACTGATGAAATGTGATGGCAAAAAGCCTAAAATATATTTTTTCCTCTCACAGACTGAACTCACTAATGTGCTGTTATAATTTTCCATTTTAAGTGTCAACAAAATGCAATCTATACAATTTAAAAAGTTTGCAGGTAGCATAACTAAGCAGAGTTTGACGAAGCGTCAAGGTCTTCAAACTTTACAAAAATTGGCATTTATCTAATATGTCACTATGAACTTCAAGGAATTATGCCTTGAATTTGAATGATGATATTGAACATATTTGTGTAGGAAGCAGTATAATCTTAGGATTCCCTTTCTCCCCACTTAATACTGTTCCATTTTTTATCTCTTCCATCTCCTCATGGGAAAATCCTACTCATCGTCTCTCCAGAAGATTGTATCAACACAAAGCAGAAGTACATTGTAACCACTTTGATAATAATAATTTTTAGAATTTATACAACTCAAAATAATACTACATGGGCACAAAAGGCTTCATACGTCAAACCAATGAGTAAATGCTCAATTTGCTAAATGTTGTGTTGTTACATATTGTTACATAAAGTAGATCTATATATTGAAAAAGATCCCATTTTTAAATTCAAGTTGGGATACCCTAGAACAGTGGTTCTCAAACTTTTTGGAATCATGGCGTTCTAGAGTACCAGAAATTTTTTCACGGCACCCCTAGGCCAACAGTTTTATATTGAGAAATTTAGAAATAAATATGAAATTATGTAAATTGGGTTTATATGTCATCCTTAGGTTTAATTATGTGCGAGGGACAATATTTGCTTGTTTGTGCACATATATTATTATTGACAGCCACAAGCACTGATTTTTTCTATTACATTGACCATAAATAATTTTAATTGGTCCTGGACAACCAACCCAGGGCACCCCTGCAAGTGTCCTCAGGCACCCCAGGGTGCCACGGCACACAGTTTTGAGAACCACTGCCCTAGAAGACAAGATGCAACCCCCAGCAAGGCAGTGGTTGAATCTAACAATGAATCTGCCATAATTACTTTCCAGGCAGGGAATTTCACCACATCTGCAAAAAACCCTTTTCATACAAATGGCGATTCCCATCTTTCCTCAAGTATGAGTGTATTAATATATGAAATGTAAGTAAGTCATGGTTATTGAAACTAAAGTTCCTGGCAGATAATGAAAATAATATACAGTATAGTAGTAATAAAATATTTAAGTCTTAAACGATATTCAGGAAGAAAAAATGTTAGATTGTAAACTCACAAGCTGGGACTTAATTCCCCATGTGCCTCTCCTTTTCTTACTTACACTATCTTATACTCCATACTCCCTTTGATGGCACCTAACCCCTGGTTTTCTATACCTGTCCTATATTCTCTTGAACTGTAAGTGTTGTTTTTTTGCTTGCTCATTTGATTATGTACTGTGTAATGGGCACTGCGGATCCCTTGTGGCGCCATATAAAAAAAGGATAATAAAAATAATAATAATAATAATAATAATAATAATAATAATAAAAGTGAACAGCACTTATATGTAATTACTGGTTGGTAAAGTAATTGATAAATTGATTTGAGTAATAGCTTAATAGAGTAACACAAGTTTAACACGTAAAAATCTATATAAAATGGTATATAAATGCCAATAGCAGAAGAAGGATGTGACAATATACATAAATTCAATAAATATTTATGAATGGATAAAAATAGTTAGACTGAAATAAGGTAACAAGAAAACTAGTCAGATTTGTTGTAATAAATCGAACATCAATTTCAATTGATCCGGTCATGGAGGAGTGGCCTGGAGATAATATACAGTATGAATGATCATTCACATAATGCCCAGTATTAGCAAATGTACTGTAAATTACCAGTTGATTATGAGATAATGTGGATGTACAGTCTTTAGCAAAAGAACCTCATCTGTCTTCATTGATGAAGTTCTCCAACTGAAAAAAAAATGAAGTTCTGCAACAAGGTTTTGTCTGCAGATAAAAATGAAGATAGTGGTCCATATTCAGATCAAATGTAAAGGGCTGGTACAGGTGCATTGTGCTCTATAGTATCAGACAGCATTATCTCCATGGCACCTCAAAAGTTTCTTATTGAAAAATTTGGCGAACGGTATTACATTAAGAAAATTATGCTTATTTGTCATCCTAAGGTTCTATTACGTGGTGTTGGATAGGGTTATGTATACTTTATGATTGGCAGCCATTAGCACTGATTTTGCCTATCACACTGACCATAAAATAGTTTTTATTTGTTATTGGACTACCAACTGTGACACTCCTGCAAGTGCCTGCAACATCCAAAGGTACCACAGCACCCAGTTTGGGAAAACTGGTCTACGTGATTTTTGAAGATTATAGTGCTCAATAATGAAATCCTGAATTTTATCACTATATGGGAATTCCTTTCTCTCATTTCCCCTAAGTGTCCTCAGATATAAAATGTTACTCTGCCTAACCTGGCCAGGATTTAGCAGTATATATCTTGGTAAGGGAGTGTTTGCTGGTAGTACCAATGGTCTCTTTCCATGAGCACTGGAGTTCTTAGAGATTGCTAATGAGGCTTTCCTGCTGTTTTCCTATGTGGCTTTGGGTATGTTATCTGAGGACACTTAGGGGAAATAAGAGAAAGGAATTTTATGGTGGTTTTAGAGGTTGGGCACAGTCCAGGCAGAGGAGGCACGGTCTCACCTGCCAAAGACTTTTTACTCCAGAGTTTTGACTATAAAAATGATTATTAATACAAAGAAGATATTTCTAATATATTCTTTGTAGTTTTCATATACTGTATATAGTCAAAAGTTTGGCATAAACGTTACTATGACAGGAACGGTTCTGCCTCACCTCACCGCATGTCACTGGTGCACAGAAATTGTCTAGCTTTACATTTGTGGTCATGTGATTACTGACATCGGGGAGACTACATTTTCAAATGAGGCTCTCTTATTAAAACTTTGTTGTGGATGCTGCAAGCTGCCAGAATATTAGGCTCACTATCTAGCACCAGCTCTTTTTACTTTTTTGTCCTGTTTTCAATGCTATCTGTGTGGTTTTGGCCAAATTTAGTAAATTGCCAGTTTTGTTCCTTTTCAAGGCTTCCATATACCAGGGAGTTGTCTTATTTATTTGTTCAATATAGTATGTGGCCAACACTGAAACATTTAAAACTTCAAAGTGAGGGATAGGGTTTGCTTATCGACCCATAATATAGTGTTGAAACAATCATCTGTGAAGATAGTTTCTAAGTACAGTATATTGAGCCATATCAATTTTATTTACTTGCATTTTTGCTAATCCCAATAACTTTTCATTATTCTTTATTTAAGCCAGAATTATTTTCCAATAGGTTTCAGCCTAGATGTTCTATTAAGGCACTATAAGTACTTGAGGATGGTCGATCAGAAATTGAAGTGGAAATTATTTTATATTCCATAAAGCTACAAGGGCAAGTCTGTTATTTGATCCATGGTAAGGCATGAGGAGAGGTCTTGGGCCACAGCAAAGAAGAACATGTGAACATGTTAAAGAAGATATATCGCCCATTATAGGTTTCCTTCAACCTGTCCCCAATAGAGAAATGTAATCTTAAAAGCAAGAGGAGAAGTGAAATTTGAAAATAGAATACACTAGAGAAGTGTAATCTTAAAAGTGTACTCTTCCATACTCATGACCAGCATTTACCAATGGATGCTACAGTAGCCTTTACTCCCCCTGGTCAGTTCTCCCTAGGTGCCTGAGTTGCTTATTAGGAGTTGGCTAGATCAGAGACCTTAACTCATTGGTTCATGTGAGTTTAAATAGTGACTAGGCCACTACACCTGTCCTGGAGATGTTTCGTGTGTGGCTGGAAGATGAAACTGTGGGCTCTATTTACTACGTATTGGATGGAGATAAAGTACCAGCCAATCATCTCCTGTCATTTTTCAAACACAGCCTGTAACATGGCAGTTAGGAGCCAATTGGCTGGTATTTTATCTCTGTCGACTTTATCTCTTTCCAAGGCTTAGTAAATAGACACCTTAGTTTCTGTACTCTTTATTTCCTTGCTGACTTCAATGGCCACAATCTCTGGACCCAGGAGGTTTAGCCAATGCACTGTAGCTAACATTCTGACTGTTCTGAATGGATTAAATAACTAATATCTCTAGGATGCCACCAGACTCCTATTAGTCTTTGTCAGTGTGTGTCAGGATGTATGCTTCAGTTGGTAATTGCCCAAAGCATCTTCTTTGTCCTGACATGCTACTAAATAAGAATAAGGCTAAGTGATTGGGGTTTCAGAATTTTATTAAAATAACCAGCAGGCTGAGAAATGAGAAGTCTTATCCAGTCCAAGACTCTAATATTGTGAAAGTCAAACATTGTCAACAGTCTCTTGTAGCCTGGGATCTTCACCAGCTAGCACTATAAAATAAAATCAGACCTAGCATTCAGTGCTAGGTGATTGCAATGTTACTTTAGATCGCTACAGCACACCATACTCTTGATGACCTTTTATGTACTGATTTTGACTGTGACTTTTGACATCTCTTGTACATGAGGATTACTCTAGTCTGAACTTGCAACTACTAACTGTTCTTTCCATTGCCTTACCCTTGTATCTCCTTAAACAGTGTTTCAGACACCAGACTATCATTTGATTAAGCTCATGACTACTTCTTCTACTACAGAATCACTATTCACCCAACCCTAAAATTGTGGTGCCTTAGCCCTTGTCTGCAGTTATCTTGTCTGTTCAGTATGTGCACCAATTCCAGGTCTGTTCTGACTGGTCTCTTCTGTTTTAAATTGCTGCACAGATACTTTTCATTACTCAGCATATATCAGTGCTACTTGTAGTTTTGTTAGCCCAATAACCACTGCCATATACAGTATCTTGAAGCTTCTATCACCTGTATTTTAAGTTGCTCATTCCCCATTGCCATATTTAGTAAAACTGCTGCTACTCTCTTGGTATCACCCCTACACTTGTGCCATAACAGTTGACCAGTCTGTTCCTATACTATACACAGTACTCAACTTTTCTCCTCCAATTAATATCTGGTATTCCTGCTCTGTGTTCTATAGAAGCAGACTCAAGTACCAATAAGCATCTCAGACTTTAAGGGTAAGGCAACTTGCTATAGGTGAGCACCTCATAAAGTACAGTAGTTCTAAGGATATTATAACTTCTCTAGCAGTATAGCCCTAAAGTCCTCTTGTCTCCATTCTTTTCTCACAATGTAGCACTTTCCAAGTAAAAGGCAAGTCTACCATTACATAATTACATAATTAGATAGGTTATTGCTAAACATAATACAAACACAGACATCTTCTGAAATTGTATACAGTATGTAGTGGTGAACATTTGCAATGATCTGTTTGGCTACAGGTTGTTCAGTCCCCGCCCAGTTCCAAGTAACTGACAGATGAGCAAATGTAGACTTAGATAACGGTGCTCTGATCCTAGTCACACACATTTTAAATACTGCTAAATTTTTACGAGTACAGATTATTGGAACTTGTGCAGTAAAACAGCAGGCAGCATTTAAGTCTATAGATTACTAATGTACATTGACAAAGAGGAGCCTGTATTTGTAAGATTCCATTAGTGCAATGTCAAGTTCATTTATTTAACCCTCTGGGCTTAATTACCATTGTGAAAGCTTTTTCAACTATTCTCATGCTTATTAGAATATACTTCACTGACTTCAATAGGTTTTAGATCTACATTATATAATTAGATATAGTTTTCCTATAGCTGCTGATATCTGTTCTTTGACAATTCAGAAATTGAGAATGTTATTTTCAGTGCTCTTTAAAAGTACAATCACAAAGTGTGTGTATTTTTTTTGTAACTGTTATTTGAATCTTTTTGCTATTTTATTGCATTGCCAATGTTTAAAGAAATACTCAGTGTCGGAATGGGGCAAGAAGGACACACTGTGGAAATGCAGTGATAGGTTCACATAGTTAAGGGTGTGTCTAGTCTCCAGAGGGGTGTGGCAAGCCTCCACAGAGTCTTGAAATACTCCATAGTCCTGCGCACTATAATGTCTCCTGATCTATAGAGGAGGGGGTGGGCTCTCAGGCAGCGGGGCCCACCAAGGGTTTCCCCTGTACCCCTATGGGCCAGTCCGACCCTGGAAATACTATACAGGTAATTTACGAAGTGCAAAGAAACAGCACAAAATCTACATTGATGGCTATTTTTGCCTCATCTCGGTAGGAGTACCCAGACTGATGGATTTGCAGTGTTTGTGGAGGAGAAGAAGTATGCACTGACTGATAGGGAGTGTTTTGCCGGTTGATCGTTTCTAAATATGGAATAGATGTGCAGTGCAAAAAACGAGATTTGGAGCAAGATGATTGAAATGTGATAGATGCATAAAGAAGATTTATTTGTTGGGGTCTTTTGTGCTTTACAGAAGGCAGAATAGCTATTTTATCTTCTCCATCAAACATTCGCTGGCTAATATACTGTTAGATATGCAAACATAAAAGTTCAAGCACAAAACAAGTGAAGTTTCCATGCCGTAATAGCAGGAATTCGGGAGAGCTGCACGTCATGCGAAGTTCCGATGGAAATTTATACTGAACTGAACTTCCATAAGGATTTTGCTCCAGCTCGCAGCTGTTTAAATCTGGTCTCTTTACCATTTTTTTAATGGAATGCATTTTGGTGGAGCATTTCATTTATTGGTGCACTTTAATCAATGTAAAGAAAAAAAATCAAACAAACATACTGTAAGCCAGGCATGTCCAAAGTATGGCCCGAGGGCCAATTGCAGCCCGTGCTCACATTTCCACTGGCCCACAGCCTCTGAGCAGCCCTCAGCTCTCAGACACACTATCTTTGCAGGCCGGTACTCCCCACCCGTTGCTGTCAGCCGCGCTACACGTCCAGAATTCCTCTACAGCCAGATGGACAATGACAAGGTGGTTCTGAGGAAGGTCTAATGACCGAAAACGTGTTTAAGCATAAGGACTTTCTTCCATTTGGAACCCCGACGGCTGTAATACCTGGTTACCTGGCACTGCAATGGTGTTTCTGCTCATATCACCCGGGACTTGGACTATACACCTTGTCATTGTCCATCTGGCTGCAGAGGAATTCCGGGCTCTTTTACTGGCGGGATACCAAGTTGGAAGCACCATTTGTGTGGTGATATATGTCTTTTATGTTTTTTATTATGTGAGGGCATTTGTCTATTAAATGTGTCTTTTATAAGGCTGTATTGCACTATGGGGGTCATTCCGAGTTGTTCGCTCGCAAGCTGCTTTTAGCCGCTTTGCACATGCTAAGCCGCCGCCTACTGGGAGTGAATCTTAGCATATTAAAATTGCGAACGAAAGATTAGCAGAATTGCGAATAGACACTTCTTAGCAGTTTCTGAGTAGCTCCAGACTTACTCGGCATCTGCGATCAGTTCAGTGCTTGTCGTTCCTGGTTTGACGTCACAAACACACCCAGCGTTCGCCCAGACACTCCTCCGTTTCTCCAGCCACTCCCGTGTTTTTCCCAGAAACGGTAGCGTTTTTTCACACACTCCCATAAAACGGCCTGTTTCCGCCCAGAAACACCCACTTCCTGTCAATCACATTACGATCACCAGAACGAAGAAAAAACCTCGTAATGCCGTGAGTAAAATTCCTAACTGCATAGCAAATTTACTTGGCGCAGTCGCACTGCGGACATTGCGCATGCGCATTAGCGACTAATCGCTCCGTTGCGACAAAAAAATAACAAGCGAACAACTCAGAATGACCCCCTATATGTCTTTCTTTCAAGTTTCCAGCGCTTTGGTGAATACTTCTGGTATTTTGGAGTACATTCTATATGAGGATGATATGCACAGATTATTCGTATCTATGTGAGTGGAACCAATAAAAGGATCCTATGGTTCATTATCATCTTGTATTGCACTATTGTTCTTTTATTTGATTTTAGCATTTGAAAAATTCCCTCTAAGTGAAAGAATTTCTGCACATCTCGCTTGGTTTTAATGTGTGAGCATCTCTTTTATCCCCATTAGGGGTATATCTGGTTACGGTAGTGCCACGTGTTTTCACATTTTGGTTTGTGTGATTTAGTGTTAGAGAGTCTTGGTGAAGGCTTTTTTGTGATACACAGGCTGCCACCGTAAGTTGTAAGTGCGGTATTGGACCATTTTTATTGTTTTGGAACTCCTGTGAAAGTCTATAACAAAAAGGAAGGCTGCACAGCACCCTGGAAAGCATTATTGCACTACTTATTAAGGTCAGGGTCTTCTAATTTTATTGCAGTGTGAATCCCTTAATGGAAAAAGAAGAAAACATCAATCTGAGCACTGCCTGAAAGATGCTATATGTTTCTTCTTAAATTTGCCACTCATTGGGTGCAGTAAATACAACTTGCACAATTTTCTGATGGTGGCTGTGTTTAAAACATACTTACCTACTTTCTTGGAATGGCCAGAAGTGGTCAATAATTCCCAAAAAAGTAAAACATTTTAAATAAGCATTTCTATAATGGGTGCAGGGTATGCAGCACACATGGACCACACAGAACACCCTACATGAAACAGGCTATACTTACCTCTCTGCTGATCACTGCTCTATTCCCAGGGATATAACCAGAAATGGAAATCAGCAATGATAAATTGTACATGTACAGTAGTCATCTTGTTGAAATCATTAACAGGACTTGAACATTCATTTGTATTTTCCTGATGTCCAAAAGTACTGTATTTCTTTGCAATTTAGTGTTTTAAATAATGGAGTCAGAGAATGTTGGAGCCAGAGAATGTTAAAGTTTTCAAATAATGACATTAAACAGTGGTAAAATAAACACATTTAAAATGCATGTAATAATGTATAATTTCCACTGGAAGAGGGCTAAAATTACAGTTTTTGAATATATACTAAAAACAGACCAATATAACAACCCGATATATATAGTAAAGTAAAATAAGATAGTTATCCTTCACTTTAAGTTACGCATTTCTCAGATGGGATGCGTCCAATTTGCCGGCTGACAGGATCCCAGAGGCCAGGATACCAACGCCATAATCCCGATACCCAACAATCAGGATTAAGGGCCACATGGACCTGGATCTGAAAATATTCGAGGACCTATTGTGTGAAATGGGAGGTGTGATCCGTGCTGTGTGGGTGTGGCCAGAGCCATATGGGCATATGAACCCTCTACACTATCAGTTCCAATGTTTCCCTAAATATGTAAAAATATAATACATTTAATAACTTTGTGAGAAAAATAGAAATACAATCTTAATACTTATGCTTCATGGCAGACCATGTGGCCAGCTGGTGGCTAGTGATCATCATGCTGCCATGATGATGGGCCTATTTTTATGTGGAGGCCTGGAGCTGGAGCTCCATCCACCCCATTGTTAATCTAGCCCTGCCGACAATTCCGCCAGCCGTAATCCTGGCAAAACAGGGCTATTACTGCATTCTGTTTGTTTCCCAAGGCTTGTGTAAGAGAATTAAGAAGTTATATGTATAGTGTTTATATACAACAATTAAATGATAATAGGCAGTAAACAAATACAGAGGTCATTATAAAGTATAGTATCATAAAAATGTATACTAAAGAGAAAGGCTTATAGAATTTTTTTTTAGTGAACATACTGACTTGTATGAGCAGGGCCGGTGCAAGGTTTCTCTGCACCATAGGCAAAACTTCGGTCAACTGCCCTAACCTCCACCAATACCCAATTCCCAGCCTTTCAGATGAAAGTGTGATTTATATGCTCCACAGTCGCCACTTGCATTAAGTACAACAACTATGTTTCTACTAGAGACAGCATTAATTTTGTGATAGGCAGACTCAGTGGTATGTCCCCAGATCCAGGCTCCCTAGGCAGTTGCCTAAAGCAGCCTAATGGTAGAACCGGCCTTGTGTACGAATGATAAATAAACTTAAAGCATTCTATTAAGGGACTGTACTGTCTTGAACTGTGATCAGTATTTAAACTCAGGCTTTAGAATGACCAACTTAATTTAGGAAATACATAATGTTGAGTATTCCTGAAGATAGTGTTTTAAGATATCCAATAGTAGATAATATTTTTCTAAGAGCTAGTGAAGAATTTTTGGTGATGTGACCACAGGGATAGAGACTAAATTATGTGTTTGAAATATGTGTGTACATGCAGTGGTTGGCAGAGTAATGTATACACCAGCGGAATGTATTGACCCAATCAGCAGTCTAGTAGCTTAACAAATTGTGTGGTTTATTGAGGATAGTAGGTATAGCCATATACACTGTGGTTACACTGGTTAAGAACGTGAAGCGGAAATGGGTTGCAGCAGCTCACCAGCCGATGTCTGTATACAAGGTGCGAGTAGGGATGCAAGTTGCCTGAACAGCAGTAAAAGGTAAGGTAATGCAAGATCTCTCTGGAGCTGAGGGGGAGACATACATTTTCCACTCTGTAACTCTGCACAGTAATAAGATGGCACTGCACATGTGCAATACTATCTCTGGTGGCCATCTTGGTTAGGGAATGAAGCTTTCCTGGAGGAACCATCTTGGAGTGAGGGCAACATATGCAAGCATACAGTAGGTGCTCCTAATCTCACCAGCTTCATTCAAAATTCAACTTCTTATCACAGCTTACTGTATCTCTTCCTACATCATCACACTTCTCTCCTCCCCTCTCCTACACTTCTCTCTAGTTCACTCTCCAACTGATCTCTTAGCATGTAAGAATTTACAGGCAGGACCATCCTCTTTCATGTCACTATCCTGTCTTCCAGTGCTTCTTGTCCCTTATCTTCTAGTCCCTCTCAGAGACTCTTACTCTTAGGGATGAGCGGGTTCGGTTCATTGAGAACTAAAGCCGCCCCAACATGGAGATCCGAGCCTGGATCCGAGCCTGACTCAGTTTTGCATGCCTGACTCAGATCCGAAAACTAGGCAAAATGTCATCATCCCGCTATCGGATCTCGAGGGTTTTGGATTCTTTATATAGTCCCGGAGATCAGCAACATCTTCACTCCGGACTTGGAGAGTGCACAGTAAGGACATGTTCCTTCTGTGCTGTAGTTAGGGAAGGGGGCAAGAGAGAGCAAAGGGGGGAAGGAGAGAGCAGAGAGGCTGCAGGAGAGTTGAGTTAACTTGGGGTGCTGCTTGTGTAGGTGTGCTATCACTGAGTTCGGGCTCTGCATAGTAGTGCACTGCATATAGCATACTGTGGCTGTGTATAGGATCAGGTGTTGTTCTCTGTCTGTAAGGGGCTGTGTACTGCTGCAGAACACTGCTATATATCATCTGTGTGTGATCCAAAGCAAAAAAAAATATTTCTAATGGTGCATCACTCAGTGACTACTAGTACTGCGGCTGCAGTACACTACTGCTACATATCTGTGTGTGATCCAGAGCAAAAAATATATTTCTATTGGGGCATCATTCAGTGATGACTACTAGTACTGCCATACACTACTGCAATATATCTGTGTGTGATCCAAAGCAAAAAATATATTTCTATAGGTTCATCACTCAGTGATGACAACTAGTACTACCATACACTACTGCAATATATCTGTGTGTGTTCCAGAGCAAAAAATATATTTCTATTGGTGCATCACTCGCACTACTAGTACTGCTGATGCTGTACACTACTGCTATATATCTGTGTGTGATCCAAAGCAAAAAATATATTTCTATTTGTGCTTCACTCTGACTACTAGTACTGCCGTACACTACTGCTATATATCTGTGTGTGATCCAAAGCAAAAAATATATTTCTAGTGGTCCGTCACTCAGTGATGACTACTAGTACTGCCATACACTACTGCTATATATCTGTGTGTGATCCAGAGCAAATAATATATTTCTATTGGTGCGTCACTCAGTGACTACTGGCACTGCTGTACACTACTGCTATATATCCTCTGTGTCACGATCCGGGTATCTGGACGCCATTTCTTACCCATCAGATGCCTCCTAAGGCTGGCTCAGCGCTCCAGGACCGGATCCCATCTGTTATCCTAATGTTCACATTCCTGCATCCTCTCCTGTCTCTCTGAGACGCTGTCACAGTAACGCCTTATTACATCTGGCATGGCGTCTCCCGCGGCCTCCGCCGCCGTCCCTGAGCTTCTGCATGCAGAGTGTCAGAGTGGCGATTGCGTCAGCCGCGGCCTCCGCTGTGTCCGCGTGGTTGGATGTGCACTTGTCAGCCTGGCGTCTCCTGTCTCCAGTGGCCGGCGCCGCCATTGCTGTTTTCATTACCACATGGATTACAAACCAAACTTCCCTCCAAGTGTCTGCATGGGCGCAGCCATCTTGGATTCTGTCAGCTGATCATTTCCTCCAATCTGTTGTCAGTATTGTTAATCTGCATAATTGCCTAGCCAATCCCTTCCTTGCTGCAGGTATAAATACACTGTGCCTGAGCAAGGAAGGCGTCAGTGCTTTGGTTGTCAAACCTAGTTCCTGTTTGTCTCTCTCCTGTGATTGTCTTCCAGGTTCCAGCTCCTGTCTCAAGACTTCCACCATAGAGACCCGCACCAGCATTCCACCTGCGGTGTAGCCTGACTCTCTAATCCATTGTGGATTCATCTGTTTCCAGCTACAACATTACCTGCTTCCAGCTCAGCTTTCAGCAGAGTACAGCTTCCCTTAAAGGGCCGGTGTCCTTTCTACACTTTACCACTCTCCACCGGTATTATTATTTCTCCGCTCTCAAGTTCTACATTTCAGTTCATATTTCATCGCTCCCAAGTTCATCTATTATTTAACTGGTTCCAGCCAGTATCCACTCCGTGCTAACAACAGTCTGGTTCCAGCCAGTATCCACAGCAGCTGTTTTACCTTCAGCAACCCAGCTTTTCCTGGAACACCAGCTGGCACAATCCTGGGTTATCTCCATTGCTACAGTCGGGCCTGGTAAGGACTTTCCATCTAGAAGATCATAAGAACTATCTCACACTACCAGTGCCCTGTGGTTCCTGCCATCCTGTAGTACCCAGGAACTGTATTTATTATTTGCTGACTTTTACGTTTTCTTTTACTGCTGCTGTGTTGCGGAGTTGTCATAATAAACATCATTGACTTTTATCCAAGTTGTCGTGGTCACGCCTTCGGGCAGTTATTATTCATGTCACTTACATGTCCAGGGGTCTGATACAACCTCCCAGGTTCCGGTACATCTCAGCCCCTACAACTGAGGCTGCCTCCCGTCAGCTCAGGCCCTCAGTTGTGACAGTAAGCACTGACCTAATGAATCCAGCCGGAGACCAGGATCAAGCGGCCAGGCCGATGCAAGAACTGGCAGCCCGACTAGAACATCAGGAGGCTGCACAGGGCCACATCATCCGCTGTCTCCAGGATCTCTCTACTCGGCTGGATGGGATTCAGACAACTCTCCGTGGAACAGGCGCATCTGGTGCGTCAACCACAGTGACTCCAGCTATAACCCCACCCACCTTACCCATTTCTGCTCCACGTCTTCATCTTCCAACGCCAGCAAAATTTGACGGATCTCCAAGATTCTGCAGGGGATTTCTCAACCAGTGTGAGATTCAGTTTGAGCTACAACCTGGCAATTTTCCCAGTGACCGTACAAAAATTGCCTACATTATCTCTCTTCTCAGTGGCTCTGCCCTTGACTGGGCATCACCGTTATGGGAGAGGTCCGACACCCTGCTATCTTCTTACACCGCATTCGTGTCAACATTCAGGCGCATCTTCGACGAGCCAGGCCGGGTAACCTCAGCTTCATCCGAGATTCTCCGTTTACGCCAGGGGTCACGTACTGTAGGACAATATCTGATACAGTTCCAGATCCTGGCATCCGAACTGGCATGGAACGACGAGGCCCTGTATGCTGCATTCTGGCATGGCTTATCTGAGCTTATTAAAGATGAGTTAGCTACCAGAGACTTACCTTCTAAGTTAGATGAGCTAATCTCACTCTGCACGAAAGTTGATTTACGTTTCAGAGAGAGAGCAACTGAGCGTGGAAGATCATCTGCTCCAAAATCTTCTGCTCCTCCTCCTCGTCAACTGTCACCATCTAAAGATGAGCCATGCAAATTGGCCGTTCCCGTTTAACTCCTGCTGAGCGCCGAAGACGCCTCTCTGAGTCTCTTTGTCTTTACTGTGCAGCTCCGTCTCACACCATCAATGCCTGTCCCGAACGTCCGGGAAAACTCCAAACCCTAGCTCGCCCAGGAGAGGGCCGGCTAGGAGTAATGATCTCCTCTCCATCTCCTCATGATTGTAATCTCCCAGTCTCGCTTCAAGTTGCTCAACGTTATCGGAACGTCATTGCCCTCCTTGATTCCGGAGCAGCTGGGAACTTTATTACTGAAGCCTATGTTAAACGGTGGTCCCTACCCACGAGAGACTTCCTTCCTCCTTTTCCTTAACTGCCATGGATGGCAGTAAAATTTTTGATACTGTTATTGCTCTAAGGACTCTACCAGTTCGTCTGAGAGTGGGAGTTCTTCATTCCGAACTTATTTCACTTTTAGTGATTCCAAGAGCCACACATCCTGTGGTCCTGGGCCTTCCATGGCTCCGTCTTCACAATCCTACAATTGATTGGACGACTACGCAAATCCTGGCATGGGGTTCCTCCTGTGCAGAGACATGTTTGTTTAAAGTATTGCCTGTCTGTTCTTCCTCCCCCAGGTCGTCTGATGTTCCACCTCCTCCATATCAAGATTTCACGGATGTGTTCAGTAAAGCTTCTGCTGATATCCTTCCTCCTCATAGAGAATGGGACTGCCCGATTGATCTCGTTCCAGGGAAGGTTCCACCTCGAGGCCGAACTTATCCGTTGTCTCTGCCTGAGACGCATTCTATGGAGGAATACATTAAAGAGAACCTAGCAAAGGGGTTCATTCGACCTTCTTCTTCCCCAGCCGGCGCAGGCTTCTTTTTTGTAAAAAAGAAAGATGGTGGTCTGCGGCCGTGCATCGACTACAGAGGTTTGAACGACATTACCATCAAGAACCGTTATCCTTTACCCCTGATTACTGAGCTCTTTGACAGAGTTAGCGGAGCTACCATCTTTACAAAGCTGGACTTGCGAGGTGCATACAATCTCATCCGGATCCGTGAGGGTGACGAGTGGAAGACCGCCTTTAACACCCGTGACGGACATTATGAGTACCTCGTCATGCCCTTCGGATTGAGCAATGCTCCAGCTGTCTTCCAGCATTTTGTCAATGAGATCTTCAGAGACATTCTATACCGTCATGTCGTGGTCTATCTAGACGATATCCTCATTTTTGCCAACGATTTAGAGGAACATCGTTTTTGGGTTAAAGAGGTTCTGTCCCGTCTCCGTGTCAATCATCTCTATTGCAAATTAGAAAAATGCGTCTTTGAAGTCAAGTCCATTCCGTTTCTAGGGTACATTGTGTCCGGTTCCGGACTAGAGATGGATCCTGAGAAACTACAAGCAATTCAGAATTGGCCGGTACCCTTAACCCTCAAAGGGGTCCAGAGGTTCTTAGGGTTCGCCAATTATTACCGAAAGTTTATACGAGACTTTTCCACCATTGTGGCGCCTATTACTGCTTTCACCAAGAAGGGTGCTAACCCGTCCAAGTGGTCTGAAGAAGCCATGCAAGCTTTTCATCTTTTAAAACAGAGGTTCATCTCTGCGCCTGTCCTGAAACAGCCTGACATCGACTCTCCTTTCATCCTAGAGGTGGATGCCTCCTCCGTTGGAGTAGGAGCGGTGTTATCTCAGAGGGCTAAAGATGGCCATTTACATCCTTGCAGTTTCTTCTCCCGGAAGTTCTCCCCAGCTGAGCGCAACTATGCCATTGGCAACCAGGAGTTGCTAGCCATCAAGCTCGCTCTAGAAGAGTGGAGGTATCTGTTGGAGGGAGCTTCTCATTTAATCACCATACTTACAGACCACAAGAACCTTTTATAACTGAAGGGCGCACAATGTCTCAACCCTCGTCAGGCCAGATGGGCACTTTTCTTTTCCAGGTTCGACTTTAAACTCCAGTTCTGTCCGGGCTCTCAGAATCGCAAGGCCGATGCCCTTTCCCGCTCATGGGAGCAAGAAAATGAGTCAGAGTCTTCAGACAAGCATCCTATTATAAATCCGTTGGCATTCTCCACGGTAGGGATGGACTCTACGCCCCCATCAGGGAAAAGTTTTGTGAAGCCGATGCTAAGGAAGAAGCTCATGCATTGGGCCCATGCTTCCCGTTTTGCCGGACATACAGGTATCCAAAAAACCCTGGAGTTTATCTCTAGGTCCTATTGGTGGCCAACTCTGAAAAAAGACGTCTTGGAGTTTATTGCATCTTGCCCAAAGTGTGCCCAACATAAAGTATCCCGCCAGTCGCCTGCGGGGCAACTGGTTCCACTATCCGTTCCCCGTCGACCATGGACCCACTTGTCGATGGATTTCATTACAGACTTACCCATGTGCAACAAGTTCAATACCATCTGGGTGGTAGTTGACCGGTTCACCAAGATGGCACACTTCATTCCTCTCACCGGTCTTTCGTCAGCTTCCAAGTTGGCTCAAGTATTCATACAAGAGATCTTCCGACTCCACGGTCTTCCTGAAGAAATTATCTCAGATCGAGGAGTTCAATTCACAGCCAAATTCTGGCGAAGTTTATGTCAAGTCCTCCAAGTCAAGCTAAAGTTTTCCACGGCTTACCATCCTCAGACCAATGGTCAAACCGAGAGGGTGAATCAGGACTTGGAGGCCTTCCTCCGCATCTATGTGTCCTCCTCTCAAGATGACTGGGTTCAATTACTTCCCTGGGCCGAGTTCTGTCATAACAACCAGTATCATTCTTCATCTGCTTCAACACCATTCTTCACTAACTTTGGATTCCACCCTAAAGTCCCTGAGTTCCAACAGCTTCCAGCAACTTCTGTTCCCGCAGTGGATATCACCTTGCATCAGTTTGCCAATATCTGGAAGAGCGTACGATCAGCTCTGCTCAAGGCATCGTTCAGGTACAAGAAGTTTGCGGATAAGAAGCGTCGAGCAGTTCCTGCTCTCAAGGTGGGTGATCGGGTATGGTTATCCACGAAGAATTTGAGGTTAAGAGTTCCCAGTATGAAGTTTGCACCTCGCTATATCGGTCCTTTCAAGATTGAACAAGTCATCAATCCTGTTGCTTACAGACTCCAGTTGCCTCCCTTCTTAAAAATACCCAGGACATTCCATGTTTCCCTGTTGAAACCGCTGATCTTGAATCGGTTTCATTCCTCACTTCCTCCAACTCCGAAAGTCCAAACTCAACGAGGCGTTGAGTATGAAGTGGACAAGATCCTGGACTCACGTCACCGTTACGGTCAACTACAGTATCTTATTGACTGGAAGGGTTACGGCCCTGAGGAACGTTCATGGACCAATGCTTCTGATGTCCATGCTCCTTCCTTGGTCCGGAGATTCCATTCCAAGTTTCCTCAAAAGCCAAAGAAGTGTCCTGGGGCCACTCCTAAAGGGGGGGGTGCTGTCACGATCCGGGTATCTGGACGCCATTTCTTACCCATCAGATGCCTCCTAAGGCTGGCTCAGCGCTCCAGGACCGGATCCCATCTGTTATCCTAATGTTCACATTCCTGCATCCTCTCCTGTCTCTCTGAGACGCTGTCACAGTAACGCCTTATTACATCTGGCATGGCGTCTCCCGCGGCCTCCGCCGCCGTCCCTGAGCTTCTGCATGCAGAGTGTCAGAGTGGCGATTGCGTCAGCCGCGGCCTCCGCTGTGTCCGCGTGGTTGGATGTGCACTTGTCAGCCTGGCGTCTCCTGTCTCCAGTGGCCGGCGCCGCCATTGCTGTTTTCATTACCACATGGATTACAAACCAAACTTCCCTCCAAGTGTCTGCATGGGCGCAGCCATCTTGGATTCTGTCAGCTGATCATTTCCTCCAATCTGTTGTCAGTATTGTTAATCTGCATAATTGCCTAGCCAATCCCTTCCTTGCTGCAGGTATAAATACACTGTGCCTGAGCAAGGAAGGCGTCAGTGCTTTGGTTGTCAAACCTAGTTCCTGTTTGTCTCTCTCCTGTGATTGTCTTCCAGGTTCCAGCTCCTGTCTCAAGACTTCCACCATAGAGACCCGCACCAGCATTCCACCTGCGGTGTAGCCTGACTCTCCAATCCATTGTGGATTCATCTGTTTCCAGCTACAACATTACCTGCTTCCAGCTCAGCTTTCAGCAGAGTACAGCTTCCCTTAAAGGGCCGGTGTCCTTTCTACACTTTACCACTCTCCACCGGTATTATTATTTCTCCGCTCTCAAGTTCTACATTTCAGTTCATATTTCATCGCTCCCAAGTTCATCTATTATTTAACTGGTTCCAGCCAGTATCCACTCCGTGCTAACAACAGTCTGGTTCCAGCCAGTATCCACAGCAGCTGTTTTACCTTCAGCAACCCAGCTTTTCCTGGAACACCAGCTGGCACAATCCTGGGTTATCTCCATTGCTACAGTCGGGCCTGGTAAGGACTTTCCATCTAGAAGATCATAAGAACTATCTCACACTACCAGTGCCCTGTGGCTCCTGCCATCCTGTAGTACCCAGGAACTGTATTTATTATTTGCTGACTTTTACGTTTTCTTTTACTGCTGCTGTGTTGCGGAGTTGTCATAATAAACATCATTGACTTTTATCCAAGTTGTCGTGGTCACGCCTTCGGGCAGTTATTATTCATGTTACTTACATGTCCAGGGGTCTGATACAACCTCCCAGGTTCCGGTACATCTCAGCCCCTACAACTGAGGCTGCCTCCCGTCAGCTCAGGCCCTCAGTTGTGACACTCTGTGTGTGATCCAGAGCAAAAAATATATTTCTGACTCATTTGTGTGACACTGTAGCTGTACCATATGAAGCATATGTATGCTGTCACCATTCAAAGAATGGTTGCTGATTATTTCAGTGATAGCATCCAAATAGGCATGTCAGACAGTCTGTTTTAATACTAAAAAAAAGGCAATTTGGAGTAACTTGCACAAACTGGCTTTGTTTTACTTAAGTTGCCACCCTCCAGTTTGTACGCAGAAAGAGTTTTTAGCGCAGCCGGGAACCTTGTCAGTGATCAGTGTAGGAGGTTACTTCCCCAAAATATTGAAAAGATGATGTCCATCAAAATGAATTACAAATTCCATGAGGAAAACCTTTACTAGCAATTACCTCCAAAAAGTACAGAGGGACCTATGATAGTGGATTCCAGTGGGGACGAATTTATAGTCTGTGAAGAAGATGGACACACTGATGGGGGTGAGAAATCGGATGCTGATGATGACATCATGCCTATTTAAAGTATTAAAGCAAGTTTGCATACTGCCCATTGTCAGCTTGTTTTGTTGGGGTCCAAACAAACTAATCATTTCAGCCACAAGTGACAGTCCATGCCACTGAAATGACTGGTTTGCTAAACTGAGCATGTCCTGTTCAATATATACAACATAAGGGCGGGTGGGAGGGCCCAAGGACAATTCCATCTTGCACCTCCTTTCTTTGCATTATGTGCTCTTTGGAGCATTTTATAGGTAGAGTTTATAAAACTGCCATCCTGTCTGCCAGTGCAGTGCCACTTCTAGATGTGCCACGTGTTTGTTCCGTCCACTTGTGTTGCTTAGCTTAGTCATCCAGCTACCTTGGTGCAGCCTTTTGGCCTAAAAACAATATTGTGAGCTGTGAGGTGTTCAAAATAGACTGGGAATGAGTGGAAATGAATGTTGTTGAGGAACAAAAACACCCCCAATTTCTGTTATTTTAGCTGTTTTGATAGGGTTTAAAAAAAAATTCAGATCGAAAACCAAAACCAAAACCAACAAGGGTGGTTTTGGCAAAACCAACCCAGATCCACAACACGAAGCAGAGCCAGATCCAAAACCAGAACACAAAACCCGAAAAATGGCCCAGTGAACACCCCTACTTATACCCCTTTCACAACTCCAATGCCGGATTCCACCCGGGAATTGGAAACTCCCCAGGTGGGATCCAGCATTGGAGTCTTAGCGATAGCTTCCTGACCCAGCAATATGCCGGGCCGGTTGCCATAGCGGTCGGGGTCGGAGCCGGCAGCGGGGGTAGAGGTGGTGCTGGGATTTGAGCTCTTTTCCGCGCCGCCTCTCCCTATGTAGTAAATGGGTCTCAGGCTGCATCGACCTTCTTATTACCAGGGTTGAATTACCAGGTCAGGCGACCCGGGAATTCTCAGAGGCCCCTTTCACATCACACACTGACCCGTGTCAACCCGGCAATATGCTGGGTAGATACCAGGTTATTTTTGCAATGTGAAAGGGGTATTCCTCAGTGTGCTTGCCCTTTGATGGATACAGACTCATTAAGTGCTTAACTGACCTCTTCTTCTTTTGACTCACCCAAACTTGCATGTGAAGAAACAGTGATTCCCCAATCCTCATTCTCTAGTCTGTTTCCTGACTCATTTGTCCATGTATTGCCCTATATTGTCCAATGATATTTCATTTTACATTTACTGTACCATTGATTTGTCATGTTTTACTGTTCCTGTGTATATACCCTGTACGGCCCTGCAGAAACCTTGTGGTGCTTTAAAATAAAGGATAATAATAAAAATAATAATATGTACTTAGTGATCGGATCTGCAGTTTTAGAGAAAGGTGAGTGAATGGAGAAATCATGAAATGAGCTTGGTGACCATGGGAACCATTTAATATAAACATGGCTGTGATGTTGGTGTCTTAGTGCGGGGATGAAACAGAGAAGGATATGATTGGTCAGAATCAGTCCCGGGAGGACTACGAGCATTTCTTCTTCCTAATCAGACAGCTCATTTAGGAAGACCTTGAGCTGTACTTTTAATATTGCTTATTTTTGCACCTTCCACATAAGGTACTGTAAAAATGGGATGAGTATGATATGCCGACTGTTGGGATCCTGATGGTCAGCAAACTGACGCCGGAATCCCGACAGCTGGAATACCGCTGGCGAATGCAGAGTGTCTCCTTGCCACGCTTTGGGCCTGGTAGCAACCTTTGGTTGCCACAATAATCTACTCCCCTTAGGGTGGCAAAATCACTTGCATATACTAAATTGCTTCTAGGAAACTAGAGAAAAAAAATTATGACCAAATACCCAGGCATGCCTCTCAACCTTCGGCGCACACAGGAGTCCCGCCCTGCCTACTCACAATGTTGGGAGATAATCCCAGGGGTTCAGTATGATTTTCCGATGAGTGGAATGCCGGCGGTCAGAATACCGACAGAGGCATCCCGTCCATTAGAATCCTGACAGCCCCCTGCAAAGTACCCTACCCTCCCTTGTGGGTGCCTAAACCGAACCCTCCCTGGACGTGCTTAACCCTAACCCTCCCGGGTGGTGCCTAACCCTTACCTTCCCTTCCCCGTTGTCTGAACCTAACCTTCCCCACTTGGTGCCTAAATCTAACCCTCCCTCCCAGTTCGTTATCCCTAACCTTCCTGTCCCTGTACCCTAATCCTAACCCCACTTCTCCTGCCTAAACCTAACTCCCCCCCCCCTCCCGCAGCAGGGTGCTAGCACGTCTTGCTGGATGGATGTTCAGGGTTCCGGCTGTTGGTATTGTGACGCTGGTATCCAGAACGGCGTTGGTATTTAGGTGCCGGGCTTGCAGCGTCCTTCAGGATCCCGGCGTCGGTATATAAACTGTCTGGATCCCATCTGTCGGGATGCTGACTGCATTCCTGTCCAGGTAATATGCATTGCCTTACATTTGTACACCTACTTAACATTTTAACCTACTGTATATAAGAATCTATGCAAACTTACACATACGTACTTATACATACTGGCAGAAGCATTACTTGGTCTGGTTACATCCAGTGCGCACAATGGAACCTCATCCAAAAAGGGGTGTGGCATTACCAGAAGGGAGCATGACCTCAAGGCACGCCCCCATTTTCATTACTCTGGGAGTGTTCCTAGCATTCCCGGAGATGCTGGGCTGCTACTGGAGACTCTGACTGCACGGCTCGTCCTCAGTGACAGGAGTTGCATGAGAATGTCTTAGTGCAGCCCCCGGCTCCAGTGATGAAAGTAGGGTGGTACAGGGTGGAACTATTAAGAAATATGATGGTGGTACTCAGTACCACCAGCCCACCACTGGGGCATAATTTATAAGGGTAATTTTTGTGTGTGGGACATAAAATGGTGTCAGTGGCATAACTATGTGTGGCATAATATGTAATAGGCATTATGGTGTGTGGTATAATATGTAAGGCATTACAGGATGTGTGGCATAATGTGTAATGGGCATTACGGTGTGTGGCATAATGTGTAATGGGTGTTATGGTGTCTGGCATAATGTGTAATGGGCATTGCAGTGTGTGGCATAATGTGTGATGGGCATTACAGGGTGTGTGGCATAATGTGTAATGGGCATTACAGTGTGTGGCATAATGTGTAATGGGCATTACGGTGTGGGGCATAATGTGTAATGGGTGTTATGGTGTCTGGCATAATGTGTAATGAGCATTACAGGGTGTGTGGCATAATGTGTAATGGGCATTACGGTGTGTGGCATAATGTGTAATGGGCATTACGGTGTGTGGCATAATGTGTAATGGGTGTTATGATGTCTGGCATAATGTGTAATGGGCATTGCAGTGTGTGGCATAATGTGTAATAGGCATTACGGTATCTGGCATAATGTCTGGCATAATGTGTAATGGGCATTACGGTGTGTGGCATAATGTGTAATAAGCATTACGATGTGTGGCATAATGTGTAAAGGGCATAACGGTGTCTGGCATAATGTGGCCATGCCCCTATTGTCATGTGGCCACTCCCCTAGTTTCGTGTGACCATGCCCCCTCATGACATGTGACCATGCCCATTTTTACTATCAGTACCACTAAGAAAACATTTCTACTTGCACCACTGCCCAGCTCCCAGTCACTGCAAGAAGCCAGCATTTTTGTGTCCCCCCCTCAGGGGGGTGACACCTTGGTGCGGTATGAACCCCCACACACCCATAGTAATGCCTCTGCATACTGGGCCAAGACAAATGATGCCTAGGGCAATGGTATCCATTACTTGCTCTACCAGTGGCTCAGTTGCACATCTCATTTCACAGGCCCCTGTAAAATGAGATATATATGTATGTACATACTGTATGTATATAGCTGTGTTTAATCTCAACGTCTGAATCCTTAATTCAACATTTGCACTTTTCTACTTTTTTGCTATGAAAATAAAAGCTGCAAACTGTAGTCCCCATTATTCTCAGTGTAGACTACGGAATTATGATAATGTCACAGGAGGTTCCTGAAGAAAAAAGAGGCCTCCTGCCGGCATCACAGACCTGAGTGCTGCACCAAAGATGCAGCATCAGATCGCCATTGCAATCATTGGTTTTAACATCGGATATCTCAATAAGCCTATTCGTACTCAGAATGGCCGACGGAGCTCCTCTGATGGGGCCAGGAAATCTGTGTTGGAAGATACAGACCCTGGTCTCAGCACACCTACAAACTGGTTCCCATTGCTGCCCCTGTACTGCCCCCATCTGGCCGCAGCCTATCAATCATGCTGCTGCTTGGGGACACAGAGATCAGCATATGTGCAGTGCATCATTTGCTCATGTGCAGATTTCTCTACATCAAAGTTGCACTCAAACCATACTTGCCTACTCTCCCGTTGGGGGAAATGCAAGATTTTTCAGGTAGCCCCCCACACCCACCAAAGAGTGCCTGACTCTCCCGCACCCCAACCACTTCCTAGTGAAGTGGGCAAGATGAGATTATACGTAGGGTTTCAGCTACATATAGGTGATCGGGGAGGGGGGAAGGGGGTTGGTGGGATGGGCTATATGATGCAGATCTGCACCATTTAGTCCCTCCCCCTGCACCAGCAAATCCTGGCATATTGCCGCAACTGGAGAAGGGCTTAGTGACAAAACAGCCCCCCACCCCCGCCCCCCTGAAGTGTCCTGTATTGTAGACCATTAAAGTAGGTACATATGACTCATATCATTGGTTTTGTGTACAGCTCTGAATCACGTCAGTTGTCTGAGTACAGATAGTTACTGTTCACAAACTAAAACAGTTGATAATCAATTAACTGAATTTAAAATCTATATATACAAAGTTTGACTAACTAATTTATTGACATGTTACCAAAATAGATATCAAATATATACTTCTCACTCAATAGTGGTGCGGTCAAATTGCTGTCAAAAAACTGTTTCAGGAAACTAACCAACAGATTTACCCTTATCAACGATGATCAGAAGAGTTTTAGAATGTTTTCAGTCAGTTTCATTAACTCTGTTTCTGTGAAGTTAAGAAATGTTTGAACTTGAATTTTATACACATACAGGTTTATTCCACAAGAGGGACATCCAATACAAGGAGGCAATAATAGTGAGTCTTACAGTACAGGAATCCAAAGAATGTCCTTTCTCAAATTTGTTTTTATGTTCAACGTGCTCACAGTACATTCACAAAGTCCTTTTAAGATCTTGTAAAAAATGCTGAGTTTCAATCTTGCTGACACTTTTGTTTGCGCAGTGATTTAAATCTTTTTTTTTTTGTATCATAAAATCTATGAAACCTTAAGTAAGACATGATCTGTCATGCCAGGAAGAACATAACTTTATAACTTTCCCACACAATTACCTGTTTTTCCGCATTGTGACTTAAGTTCATGGGTTGAAGAGCTTGTAGAAAGGCTGCAAACTTTGCAAAGATTTTTATTTAAAAAAAAAAAAATCCCATTTAGGGTTAAATAAGTATGTATATGCCAGCCTGATCTATTTTGTGGTCACCAGATTTAAAAAGTTGCATTTGTCCATGCTTAATCCATGTCCATGGTTTAAAAAGGAATATGTGGCTATGGGGCTAGCCGGAAAAAAACCCCGGCAGTAATCCAACCTTGTGTATTCAATTGCCAGCGTTTTTGCCAATTTTTTAATCACTTTTCGCCAATGCCTTTTTTCGCTTTTCTTTGTTGAATTGGCATGGGTGAAAATGGACCCAAAAAACAGGTGAAAATGCCCGCAAATTCAACAAAACACATGGATAAGTGGCGAATTAGCCGATACACGTGGTTTTCACCCGTGCAGCATTTTTCAATGCCACGGACATTGACTAGATCAAATGTAAATTCAAACTAAAAAACAGGTGAAAAGTGCTGTTTTTTTCGACTGGTCAAAAAGACGGCACTAATTGAATACACCCCTATATCATGATAACTAATTATAAAAATAATGCTTGTTGAACTTTGGTAAGACTGGAATGGGGCATTCACAGAATTGACCCTGGGGCCCCTATTGAGTGAATTGATCGTACAGATGACAAATGTCACTGGCCCATATAAAACCTGATATACCAGATTATACTTGCAGGGTTCTGAAAAAAATAATTTGTATCTAATATAGTGTTGCAGAAGAATACAATGAGGAACCAAGTCAAACTACGTATATATACTTACCTTCCCTTTAGTAACTTATTATGGTCCACTTAAATAATAATTATCCCATCACTCTGCATTAGTGCTCTGCAAAAGCAAAACCGATTGAATTGTTTGAATTTTGGGTACAACTCTCATGAAGTCTTATTCTGTGACTATTCACTTCACATGAACCATGTATTACGCCACACACACACACACACATCAAAAAAATGCATTATACATGTGATTGTATATTTCTTAAATGATCATTGTATCAGAGTGTCATTCAGACATCCGTTTCTTAAGATTCTGCCTATATAATAATAATGGGCTAAGATCCGTCCTATCTCCAACACACACAGTGGAAGTCAGGCCAGTATCCATGGTGCTGTACAAACTCAACAGTTCCCACCACAGCAATAGGACAAACCACTGCACCAGGAGGAGGTCCAGGTATATATTGCAAAGATGGAGTGAGGATGGGCTAAGGTGACCCAGCATATGCTAGGTCCATACTAAGTACTACATATTTAATTGAAGTCTGTACGCTATTAATTTGTACAAAAATCATCCAACCTAGTGAGAATTGAACTATAAGAAACAATGAAAATAAAGAATATAATCTTACTATTATTCTTCTGGATATTTAAAATAGAAGAAATCCCAATTCGACCACTTTACAATGAAGAATGAAAAGAGAACCTTTTATTTTATGTTAATTTTAGGAGAAGTATAATTTTTTTTTCTCATAAATCAAATTGAGTGAAAAACATAAAAGCTGATACAACTGCATACTATAAATGTCTGCTGCTGAATTATTGATTGATAAAGCTTAGTCACTTGTCAACCAGGATCTTCCATTGTTAGAAAATACCTGTCCGTGCAGTACATTTTCGGAGCCAGGAAGATCTTGGTATCATAATGCCAGCAGAGACGAACACTTGCCTCTTATGTCACAAGTAGACTATCTCATTGGATTTGGCACAAGGACCACACAGGGACATCACTTGCCTGAACCCGTCAGTTAATGTATGATCTGATGAAGCACACTGTAACCTATGAAATGAGTCATGCTGGAAATAATGGAATGCCATTTGTGAAGTGTTATTTGAATAATTAATGAACTTTTATTGATGCATCACATGGTTGGAAGATATTTTATTCACAAAGACAGACTTTTACTATAGTAAAATAGAGTACATCTCCTCACCAGTGTGCCTGCACAGTCCTCAGATGGTTAAGAGGGTGGGTGCAGCTCAGGAAAGGGGGATCCACCATGCCTTAATGAGCCTATGAAAGCATACATTTAATTTTGAGTCAGACATATCTCAAGATGTATCCATCTCAAAACAGCATTTGCACTGTAGGCAGTGGCGGATCTAGACTTAACTTTTAGGGGGGGCGAGAATTTAAGGGGTTTAAGAATTATGACTCCTCCTCCTAATCATAACTCCTCCCACTTAGAAATGCCCTTCCCGTTTGCTTCTAAAATTTCCTATTGTTGTCATTACTAATAAAATGTTGCCAGTTAGTGGAGAGAACTCTGCGCACTGGTGATATACAGATTGGCGAATCGCCATTCCTACATAGCACACAGAATGAACCGAAATTCACATTATAGCACACAGTATGAGCTGAAATTCACATTATAGCACACAGAATGAGCCGAAATTCACATTATACCACACGGTATGAGCTGAAATTCACATTATACCACACGGTATGAGCCGAAATTCACATTATAGCACATGGTATGAGCCGAAATTCACATTATAGCACACTGAATGAGCCAAAATTCACATTATAGCACACTGTATGAGCCAAAATTCACATTATAGCACACTGTATGAGCCAAAATTCACATTATAGCACACAGAATGAGCCAAAATTCACATTATAGCACACGATATGAGCCGAAATTCACATTATAGCACACTGTATGAGCCGAAATTCACATTATAGCACACAGAATGAGCCAAAATTCACATTATAGCACATGATATGAGCCGAAATTCACATTATAGCACACTGTATGAGCCGAAATTCACATTATAGCACACTGTATGAGCCAAAATTCACATTACAGCACACAGAATGAGCCGAAATTAACATTATAGCAAACTGTATGAGCCGAAATTCACATTATAGCACACAGAATGAGCCAAAATTCACATTATACCACACGGTATGAGCTGAAATTCACATTATACCAAAAGGTATGAGCTGAAATTCACATTATAGCACACTGTATGAGCCGAAATTCACATTATAGCACACAGAATGAGCCAAAATTCACATTATAGCACACAATATGAGCCAAAATTCACATTATAGCACACTGTATGAGCCGGAATTACATTATAGCACACGATATGAGCTGAAATTCACATTATAGCACACTGTATGAGCCGAAATTCACATTATAGCACACTGTATGAGCCGAAATTCACATTACAGCACACTGTATGAGCCGAACTTCACATTATAGCACACAGAATGAGCCGAAATTCACATAATAGCACACAGAATGAGCCAAAATTCACATTATAGCACACTGTATGAGCCGAAATTCACATTATAGCACACTGTATGAGCCGAAATTCACATTACAGCACACTGAATAAGCCAAAATTCACACTATAGCACACTGTATGGCTGAAATTCAGATTATAACACACAGAAATAGCCAAAATTCACATTATAGCACACAGAATGAGCCAAAATTCACATTATAGCACACGATATGAGCCGAAATTCACATTATAGCACACTGTATGAGCCGAAATTCACATTATAGCACACAGAATGAGCCAAAATTCACATTATAGCACATGATATGAGCCGAAATTCACATTATAGCACACTGTATGAGCCGAAATTCACATTATAGCACACTGTATGAGCCAAAATTCACATTACAGCACACAGAATGAGCCGAAATTAACATTATAGCAAACTGTATGAGCCGAAATTCACATTATAGCACACAGAATGAGCCAAAATTCACATTATACCACACGGTATGAGCTGAAATTCACATTATACCAAAAGGTATGAGCTGAAATTCACATTATAGCACACTGTATGAGCCGAAATTCACATTATAGCACACAGAATGAGCCAAAATTCACACTATAGCACACTGTATGGCTGAAATTCAGATTATAACACACAGAATTAGCCAAAATTCACATTATAGCACACAGAATGAGCCAAAATTCACATTATAGCACACGATATGAGCCGAAATTCAGATTATAACACACAGAATTAGCCAAAATTCACATTATAGCACACAGAATGAGCCAAAATTCACATTATAGCACACGATATGAGCCGAAATTCACATTATAGCACACTGTATGAGCCGAAATTCACATTATAGCACACAGAATGAGCCAAAATTCACATTATAGCACATGATATGAGCCGAAATTCACATTATAGCACACTGTATGAGCCGAAATTCACATTATAGCACACTGTATGAGCCAAAATTCACATTACAGCACACAGAATGAGCCGAAATTAACATTATAGCAAACTGTATGAGCCGAAATTCACATTATAGCACACAGAATGAGCCAAAATTCACATTATACCACACGGTATGAGCTGAAATTCACATTATACCAAAAGGTATGAGCTGAAATTCACATTATAGCACACTGTATGAGCCGAAATTCACATTATAGCACACAGAATGAGCCAAAATTCACATTATAGCACACAATATGAGCCAAAATTCACATTATAGCACACTGTATGAGCCGGAATTACATTATAGCACACGATATGAGCTGAAATTCACATTATAGCACACTGTATGAGCCGAAATTCACATTATAGCACACTGTATGAGCCGAAATTCACATTACAGCACACTGTATGAGCCGAACTTCACATTATAGCACACAGAATGAGCCGAAATTCACATAATAGCACACAGAATGAGCCAAAATTCACATTATAGCACACTGTATGAGCCGAAATTCACATTATAGCACACTGTATGAGCCGAAATTCACATTACAGCACACTGAATGAGCCAAAATTCACACTATAGCACACTGTATGGCTGAAATTCAGATTATAACACACAGAATTAGCCAAAATTCACATTATAGCACACAGAATGAGCCAAAATTCACATAATAGCACAGAAATTGAGCCAAAATTCACATTATAGCACACTGTATGAGCCGATATTCACATTACAGCACACAGTATGAGCCGAAATTCACATTATAGCATGCAGAATGAGCCGAAGTTCACATTATAGCACACGGTATGAGCCGAAATAATGCAGGCACTGGGGGCAAGTGGAATCCTACCCCCTTATTAACTTACTGTGGGGCAGTGAGGAAAAAAAACATAGGGGAGCCTGCCCCCTTCTTTACTCCATTAGGCAGAGTATTGCAGCGGAAGGGCTTAAACAGTATCTCACCCCAAGCTGCGGGCCTGCGGCTCTTTGTCCCAGCTCTCGCTGTCCGAGGTCTGCTTCTGGACTGGAGGTCCTCTGCCAGATCAGTCATGTGTCCCGCCACTCCACTCAAATGGCCGTCGAGCTGTCCCTGTCTTGGAGGGACATGGTGACATACACACTGGGGCTTTAAGGGACATAGTAACAAATACGGGGGCCAGTAGAGGGATTTGGTGACAAACATACTGGGGGTGGAGGGGCATGGTGACATACACACTGGGGCCTGGGATGGTACAAAAGCAGACACACACTTTAGCTGGGGGGGGCACTGGTACGATACAAGAGGAGACACACACTTTAGCTAGGAGAAGAGGGGGGAGACGTGGCACACAGACACTTTAGCTAAGAAGGGGGGAGACGTGGCACACAGACACTTTAGCTAGGATGAGAGGGGGGAGACATAGCACACAGACACTTTAGCTAGGAGGAGAGGGGGAGACGTGGCACACACACACTTTAGCTAGGAGGAGGGGGGGAGATGTGGCACAAACACACTTTAGCTAAGAGGAGAGGAGGGTATACGTGGCACACAGACACTTTAGCTAGGAGGAAGGACATGGCATACACTTTAGCTAGAAGAGGGGGGAGAAATGGCATGCAGACACTTTAGCTAGGAGGAAGGACATGGCAGACACTTTAGCTAGGAGAAGAGGGGGGAGAAATGGCACACAGACACTTTAGCTAGGCGAAGAGGGGGAGAAATGGCACACAGACACTTTAGCTAGGAGGGGGGACATGGCACACACAATTTAGCTAGGAGGAGAAGGGTGGGGAAGAAGTGGCACACACACACACACACACACACACACTTTAGCTTGGAGGGGAGGGGGGAGGAGACATGGCATACACTGACACCTACTGTATTTTGGAGTCCGCTGCAGCATGAGGAGACAGATAAGGGACGGCAGAGGCAGCAGTGTACACAATCACTGTAGCCTGTCCCCGCCGGCCTCTGTTCTGACCACGTCCCCTACTCCCTGTACGCTCGTCAGTACGCTTTCTCTCCCCTTCCCCCGCCATGCTGCACCGCTCTCCACCACCCTCCACCACTCTCCAGTCCTTTCTTAACACTGCGGCGGGACCCAGCCATCCATCCCGGTGCCGGTATGTGTAGGGGGGCGGTCGCCCTAATCGCCCCCCGCTAAATCTGCCACTGACTGTAAGAATACATTATCAGTTGTACAGGTCTGTATACTTCAACCCTATGGTAGTGTAGAAATGCAGCTTGACAGTGTTAGCAGTAGATGGAAAACTTGCATCACCCTATTTGTACACAATATAATAATTTAAAGAGTATACTGTCATGGTGGTTTTCAGGGGCGCCAAGAGGGAGAAGGAGGGTACTATTTAACCAGGCCTGGGCTTGGAAAGTCCTTGAAGAGAATTTGGTCAGTCCCCCTTTGCAGCTCTCGTCACCCTCCTTTGTGGCTCATGTTAGCCCCAGTATCAAGCCCAACTCTGCTCTCGAGGTTCCTGATGGTTTGTAATAAACACGCAAGTTGTATTTACAATTTAAAATGCCACCAAATATAAACAGCTCCATTTTTACATCTTTAAAAATAAAAATGAGAGTCTTCTTTCGTGCAGCAGCCCAAATTGAAATGCCCTTTAAGTAGTATCAATAGATATCAGGGACTTCATCAGCTGGAGCGGTCAAAGAGAGATCAACCAATCAGAAATGGCTAGATTGTGCATCTTATAGTCTTCATCATTATTGCATAATATTCCACCAGCCTATAGGGCCCACAAGATATTGGTCTCTTCACTATGGTGGCCAATCACAGGATCGGCGGGATCCCGGGATTTAGGGCCAAAAGCATCCGGGATTCAATCCCGGGATTGGAAGCTCCAATCCCGGGGATTGAGGGATCAGCGTTGAGTGTCCACAGGATGATCAGACGCTGCCCGGCTTCCTTCTTCCAGCTCCCCAGCGCAGCATGAGAGGTCACGCTGCGCCATCACACACTACCAGGAGAGAGCGGAGGATGTTTCCCACCCACCCGCCCCGGTATATGGTGAGTTATGTGTGCACGGTGGGCGGGGCGAGGAGGCAGCCACATAGCTAAAAGCCAATCCTGGGAATCCCTGGATTGGCCATTTTTCAATCCCGATACCTGGGATTGAAAAAGTGGCCTGGGATTGGCTTCCCTACTCTTCACCACATACTCAGGAGCGGTTCTTGGTGCGGGCTAGCAGTGCCTGCGGCCGGGGTACTGAATCCTTGGGGCACGGCCGCAGTCACCCCGCAGGCGCCTGCTGCCTACCCGCACCCCGTTCCCCGGCTGCAGCAGACGCCGTGGACTGTGTGGGCGTCCGCTGCAGCCGGTGCACCTGTCAGACACTAGAGGTCATTATTAACCTCTAGTGTCTGTGCGGCACTGCTATGGGAGAGACGTCAGGACATCTCTCCCATAGAGGGGAGCCGCGGGCGGCCAGATGGAGCAGCAGCAGCGGTCGGGAAGCAGGAGCAGGGCAGTGGTAAGTATTGTTTTTTTGTGTGTGTGTGTGTTGTAAGCGGGTACTAAGGGGCACAACTACTGGGGGCACAACTACTGGGGCAAGTCTACTGGGGGCATAGCTATAGGTGGCACAACCACTGGGGCAAATCTACTGGGGGCATAGCTACAGGGGGCAAATCTACTGGGGGCAAATCAACTGGGGGCACAACTACTTGGGGCAAATTTACTGGGAGCACAACTACTGGGGGCATAACTGTGGCCACGCCCCTCCCCTATGAAGCCACGCACCTATTTTTTGATGCGCGCCTTCGGCGCGCACTGTTTTCCCGCTGTGGGTGGCAGTGAAATCTTTTGCACTGGGCACCACAAGGTGTAGAACCGGCCCTGCACATATTGTAATTGTGTCAAAATTGTACAGACATACTGTACGCTAAATATTCTGTCTATACTGTTCCTCTTGCCCCTTGGCAGTGTGTGCTTTTTGACTCTGGAGGCTTAAATTACTGTAAGTCAACTAACTGACGCATGTGTATGCACTTTTAGTGTACTGTACATGCCTAATGCCAAAATGAGTGTCTTATGCTCCCCCAAAACTTGATGACAGAACCATATGGAACCTTTGCTGATAAGAGCTCCTGGAATTTAATACTGATGGAAGCAGGTGTTCATAATGAGCTATTCTATTTTTAAAAATATTATACGTAAATATTTTGTTTATGTAGCATAAAACATACCTTATTCATGGATAACAGTGAGATTCAAATGCATTTGTGCTTGATTCATTTCACACCCTTCTTGAAACAATTCAGGGAAACATTCAGACGATAACAATTTCACTCAAGTGAAAATATTGCGCAGAAAAAATTAGCAATTGTTATGTTCGTAATGGAAATGACAGGCATTACTGGCCCCTGTTATCACTTTCCTTAGATAGCAATAGCAATACGACAATTGTTTCAGCACAGTAGGTCCTTAAAAAGGCTTTCACATTCTTTCGCTTTGGGAGCTATCAGTATTACGGTCTATTCATGAAGCAGTGAAAAGTGTGGAGAAGTGCGCCAGTGGAGAAGTTGCCCATGGCAACCAATCAGCACTGAAGTAACAGTTATAATTTGCATACTTTAAAATTATACAGAGCAGCTGATTGGTTGCCATGGGCAACTTCTCCACTGGCTCACTTCTCCACTCTTTTCATTGCTTCATGAATAGACCCCATTGTTGGTAATAACTTGTGATAGCTTTTGCCTTTGGGGTAGGGGTTCCTAAATAGGGACAATTCCTATTTCTGCAGAAAACACCCATTGTTTCCAGATTTAAGACTTTTCTCCCAAGCAAAAAAATATCAGATTTTTTTTTAATTCAATATGTGTTTATTGCATTTTAAGTAATAAGGAAACAAAATAAACATTTTGATCAGCCAAATGGGTATATCAAGTGAAATATCACAAATTGACATATAGCTACACACAATATTTTTCATGTGATGCTGATCACTGGAGGTTGAGTGGGACTGTTATATCACTTAAACCAGGCATTCCCAACCACGGTCCTCAAGGCACACCAACAGTGCAGGTTTTAGTGATATCCAGGCTGCAGCACAGATGGTTAAATCAAAATAATTGAGCTACTAATTAAGTCACCTGTGCTGAAGCCTGGATATCACTAAAACCTGCACTGTTTGTGTGCCTTGAGGACCGTGGTTGGGAATGCCTGCCTTAAACGATAATAATTAAAGGAATTGTTTAAGTGGATGACATGGTTTGAATATAATCAGACTTCCCCATTTAACTAAAAAGGGGTTTCATTTATAGACCCCCTACTACTCAAAGCGGGAAGCTAATAGTGGAGCTCTTTCGAATAGAACTAGGGGGGGTCATTCCGAGTTGATCGTAGCTGTGCTAAATTTAGCACAGCTACGACCGTAAACTCAGACATGCGGGGGGACGCCCAGCACAGGGGTAGTCCGCCCCGCATGTCAGTGCCTTTGTATCTGTGGAGTAACTCCCGGCCAGCGCAGCTCCTGCGGCTGGCCGGGAGTTGTGTGTCGCTGCCGCTGACCGCAGTGAGACGTCACGCAGCCACCGCGCCACGCCCCCCCCCAACGGTCCGGCCATGTCTGCGTTAGCCAGACCGCGCCTACTAAACCCCTCCCACCCAGCTATTGCCTCTGTCTCATGCGCAGTCCCGACCCTATCGCTGCGCTGCGACAAACTGCAGCGAGCGATCGATGTTGGAATGACCCCCTAGGTGTATAGGCTTGATATGATATCCCCGTCGTTGGGATGCCTTGTGGTCGCATGACCAACAACGGCATCCAGACAGTGAAGATCTTGACGTCAGAGGGAGTAAGTATTTTTAGCTCTCCCCTATTGTAACCCCCCAGGGGTGGAGCCTAGGGCTAATCCTCCAGGGGGTGGAGGGTAGGACTAACTTTCGGGGGGCGGTGGCTAGATCTAACCCCCCTAGTGCCTAACCCTAACCCACCCTAGTGCTTAATCCTAACCCTTCCCCTAATAAGCCATATCCCTAACAGTTACCCTGATACTTATCTTCAGGATGTAGGCTGTCGATCTTCCAGCATCGGTCTCCCAAGAGGTGTCAGGATTCCGGCGTTGGTCACATGACCACTGGTATCCCGTGCATCGGAAAGCTAAATGCATTCTGTATTTTATTATATACAAATTTTAGCTGTGGCACAATCAGCATCCTCGAAGGCTTCTGGGTACTTAATGGGGCCACCACTTCTGAGTATACAGTAGATAGATTGGTGGGGGAGGGTGTTTATAAAAAAAAAGCTGACAAACTCTTGAAAATAAAATATACCTTATATAAAATCTCAGGTTGATTTTACTTTATTCTTTACATTTTCAATAAAACATTATAGTCTTCAAAAGCAACTGATTTTTGTATTTGTGCTTTTATTAAAATAAAAGCATCTCGATTTATGGCTCTGACAAGTGAAATGATATAAAGTCCACACAGTTCAACATTTCAAGAGCAATCATGAAAATTGCAGAGTATGTTTATGTCATTACAAAGCAGTAACTCCTGTATAAAGCCTCAGATAGACATTTAAGTGTAGTTGATATACAAATATATGCTATTTCTATCATTGCCCAGTATGCTGGTGGTCATTTCAAGTTGATCGCTCGCTAGCAGTTTTTAGCAGTCGTGCAAACACTATGCCGCCGCCCACTGGGAGCGTATTTTAGCTTAGCAGAACTGCGAATGAAGGGATCGCAGAGCTGCTACAAAATAATTTTGTGCAGTTTCAGAGTAGCTTCAAACCTACTTAGCGCGTGCGATCACTTCAGACCATTCAGTTCTTGATTTGATGTCACAAATACGCCCTGCGTTCGCCCAGCCATGCCTGCGTTTTTCCTTGCACGCCTGTGTTTTTCCTAACACTCCCTGAAAACGGTCAGTTGGCACCCAGAAACGCCCTCTTCCTGTCAATCACTCTGCTGCCTGTGCGACTGAAAAGCATCGCTAGACCCTGTGTAAAACGACATCGTTCGTTGTAATAGTAGGACCCGCGTGCGCATTGTGCCGCATACGCATGTTCAGAAGTGCAGTTTTTTTGCCTCAGCGCGGCACAGTGAATGAATGCAGCTAGCGAACAACTCGGAATGACCACCGCTGTCTTTTGCTTCCAGTGTGGAAATACCAGTAATCATATATTTCAGACAATGGTATATAATAATTCAACTATGTTATATTCTGTTGTTACCAATAGTTAGACATGAGCAGAGGAAAGTAATTAAGAAGAAATGAAAACTTGAGCTATTTCTTCCTATATGATTCAGATTATCACAGCAATAACAAGAAATAAAAAATAGTATGGCAGTAATAACCTCAAGAAATGTGTTCACTAAACATTAAATCTACTTGCCCAGCTACTGCATTTAAAGGTGCATGGACAATTCAAGGTTTCTGGAATCCCAATTTAAGTCTAATTTCAGTCTAATTTAATTTAAGTAATTTAAATTATTTACATTTTTTTTTTTTTAGTAAATTCACCCACATCGCATTTCCCATTATAAGTATGGGAAATGCGATGTGTGTTACCAAGAAAATTACAATTAAAGGGTTTGGAGCAGTTTTTCATGAAAAGTGCTCAAAATGCCCTTTGATACATTGGAGTGATACTAAAATAATGTGAAAAGGGTGTGAAAACATCCTTTTTCACATTATTTTAGTAGAAATAATGTTAATAAATAGGCCTCTTAATCATGAGGGTGAGGTGGGGCATTCGTGTAGAGTCAGGCCCAAATACATTTTTCACCCTTCTTCTTCGCCTGTAACTTTATTTTTTTCTACATTGCATGAACACTAAAAAGCCTTGCATTTCTTTAACCATACTACGATGCATTTCACACTTAGCAACGCCAGGTGCCAGGATTGGGAGAGAGCAAATACAATATTGGAACAGTTATAAAAAAAAGCATACAGGATACAGGTGTTCATCATTGCTAACATCACTTGGAGTCTGACTCAGCCAGAGTTCGTGCAGGAGATCAGCTTTTCTCATCATTGCTGCCACCACGGTATACCACCGACCACTGACCAGCTGCCGCTCGAGTGTCCATCTGTCTTCCACACACACTGGCAATTGCTCAATCGGAGCTGCCTGTGGGAGCACAGGTCAGCCGCCTTCTGTTGAGAGCCTGCACATTGTGCCACGCAAGGTAACAGCCAGCCGTCCGGATATTGCAGCCGCGTGTCAGCTTTACACAGCCGCATCTCATCCTGTACGGCGGTCATATCAGACACGGCTCTCCACTCCCCGTGCAGGGGCCAGCGGCTGACCGCAGCAACACCGCTCCGGGCTCTCCCTCCTGTCACTAAGACAGCGGCTTGTGGTTTACCATATGGTGCATTCGCTCACAGCATCAATTACGTGAGCGTCAATTCATTGTTACAAGGGTCCGTTTCACTTCAGGATCATTGGAATGAGTCCTTAGTTACCAATTATCAGGACTGTTCGGGACTCATATAAACCAAGTGAGTTACATGCATGTCAACACAGACTTTTTATTTCATTCTTAACAGTTACTAATCACTGCTGTTGTTATATTACCTTATTTAAAACGATACCCCTGGGGTCATAAGCTCTGGAATAATATTAATCTGCACTTCTGTTATAAGAATAGCATCAAGTATATAGATACAGAGATAAGTTATTTTAAGGTTAAATTGTGTATTGCACTCCCGGGAGATTTGTTGTAATTATTATTACATTTTATGCATCAAAATAAATGCTTTTTACATTTGATTGTTGAGCGCAACTTGGTATATTTTTCTACATAAAAAAAAGCATGCCACGATAACCACTAAACAGACACATATGTGGCTGTTTGGAGGTGGATGATATGTTTATACATAATGATCTTTAATATGTGTTTTTATGGGTGGTATTCAGTATGCCGGCTGTTGGGATCCCGGTGCTCTGTATACCAGTGCCAGAATCCCAACACCCGGCATACCGACAACTATTCTCCCTCTTGGGGGTCCATGACCCCCCTGGAGGGAGAATAAATAGCGTGGTAGCATGCCACCATGCCCGCAAGAGGCTCATTTGCGCTCGCCCAGCTGTCGGCATGCCTGCGGTTGGGATCCCGGTGCTGGTATGCTGGCTGCCGAGATCCCAGCCGCCGGCATACCATACTACACCCATTTTTATCACATATGAACTTAACATTGAACACTGAACAGTGGGCCAATAAACCAAAACACCATGAATACACCTACTGTATATGTACCCATCATAACACACACCACATCAAAACACTCACACACACACAATTATAGAGATGTGCGGCTGGCACTTTTCATGTTTTGTGTTTTGGTTTTGGTTCTAATTCCACTTTCGTGTTTTGGTTTTGGCTTGGTTTTGCCAAAACCACCCTTTCGTGATTTGGTTTTGGTTTTGGATCTGGATGATTTTTGATAAAAACAGCTAAAATAACAGAATTTGGGGGTAATTTTGCTCCTATGGTGTTATTAACCTCAATAACAATCATGTCCACTCATTTCCAGTCTATTCTGAACACCTCACACCTCACAATATTGTTTTTAGGCCAAAAGTTTGCACCAAGGTCACTGGATGACTAAGCTAAGCGACCCAAGTGGTCAGCACAAACACCTGGCCCATCTAGGAGTGGCACTGCAGTGTCAGACAGTAGGGCAGATTTAAAAAAATAGGCCCCAAACAGCATATGATGCAAAGAAGAAAAAGAGGTGCAATGAGGTAGCTGGATGACTAAGCTAAGCGACACAAGTGTGCGTCACAAACACCTGGCCCATCTAGGAGTGGCACTGCAGTGGCAGACAGGATGGCAGATTTAAAAAATAGGCCCCAAACAGAACATGATGCTAATAAGAAAAAGAGGTGCAATGAGGTAGCTGGATGACTAAGCTAAGCGACACAAGTGTGTGGCACAAACACCTGGCCCATCTAGGAGTGGCACTGCAGTTACAGACAGGATGGCACTTAAATAAACTAGTCCCCAAACAGCACATGATGCAAAGAAGAAAAAGAGGTGAAAGATGGAATTGTCCTTGGGTCCTCCAACCCACCCTTATGTACTATAAACAGGACATGCACACTTTAACAAACCAATCATTTCTGCAACAGGGTCTGCCACACGACTGTGGCTGAAATGACTGGTTTGCTTGGGCCCCCACCAAAAAAGAAGCAATCAATCTTTCCTTGCACAAACTGGCTCTACAGAGGCAAGATGTCGACCTCATCCTTATCCTCTGATTCCTCACCCTTTTCACTTTGTGCATTGTCCTTCTCACAGAGTCTTAATTCGTCCCCACTGGAATCCACCATCACAGGTCCCTGTGTACTTTCTGGAGGCAATTGCTGGTAAAGGTCTTCACGGAGGAATTTATAATTCATTTTGATGAACATCATCTTCTCCACATTTTGTGGAAGTAACCTCCTAAACCAATCGCTGACAAGGTTACCGGCTGCACTAAGCACTCTGTACACACTGGAGGGGGGGGGGGGGCAACTTAGGTAAAATAAAGCCAGTTTGTGCAAGGGCATCCAAATTGCCTCTTTTTCCTGCAAGTATACACACTCATATAATCCTCCACCATTCTTTCAATGGTGACAGCATCATATGCAGTGACAGTAGACATGTCAGTAATCATTGGCAGGTCCTTCAGTCCAGGCCAGATGTCAGCTTTTGCTCCTGACTGACCTGCATCACTGCCAGCGGGTGGGCTAGGACATCTTATCCTTTTCCTTGCAGCCCCAGTGGCGGGAGAAATTGAAGGACGAGCTGTTGTCCGGTCACGTTCCGCTTGAGTTGACAATTTAGTCACCAGCACGTCTTTGCACCTCTGCACACTTGTGTCTGCCGGAAAGAGAGATACAACGTAGTGTTTAAACCTAGGATCGAGCACGGTGGCCAAAATGTAGTGCTCTGATTTCAACAGATTGACCACCCTTGAATCCTGGCAAAGCGAATGAAGGGCTAAATCCACAAGTCCCACATACTTTGCGGAATCGCTCCGTCTTAGCTCTTCCTTCAATTTATCCAGCTGCTTCTGCAAAAGCCTGATGAGGGGAATGTCCTGACTCAAGCTGGCAATGTATGAACTGACTTCACGTGTGGCAAGTTCGAAGGGTTGGAGAACCTTGCTTAAGACGGAAATTATTCTCCACTGAGCTTGAGTCAGGTGCATTACCCCTCCTTTGCCTATATATCGTAGGTGGATGTATAGGCTTGAATGGCCTTTTGCTGCTCCTCCATTCTCTGAAGCTTATAGAGTGTTGAATTCTACCTCGTTACCACCTCTTGCTTCAGTTGATGGCAGGGCAGGTTCAGGCATGTTTGCTGCTGCTCCAATCTTCGGCACGCGGTGGCAGAATGCCGAAAGTGGCCCGCAGTTTTTCGGGCCACCAACAGCATGTCTTGCACACCCCTGTCATTTTTCAAAAAATTCTGCACCACCAAATTAATTGTATGTGCAAAACATGGGACGTGCTGGAATTTGCCCAGATGTAATGCACGCACATTATTGGTGGCATTGTCTGATATCACAAATCCTCGGGAGAGTCCAATTGTGGTAAGCCATTCTGCAATGATGTTCCTCAGTTTCCGTAAGAGGTGGTCAGCTGTGTGCCTCTTATGAAAAGTGGTGATACATAGCATAGCCTGCCTAGGAACGAGTTGGCGTTTGCGAGATGCTGCTACTGGTGCTGCTGCTGTTTTGCTGCAGAAGGCCATACATCTACCCAGTGGGCTGTTACAGTCATATAGTCCTTAGTCTGCCCTGTTCCACTTGTCCACATGTCCGTGGTTAAGTGGACACTGGGTACAACCGCATTTTGTAGGACACTGGTGACTCTTTTTCTGACGTCTGTGTACATTCTCAGTATCGCCTGCCTAGAGAAGTGGAACCTAGATGGGATTTGATACCGGGGACACAGTACCTCAAACAATTCTCTAAGTCCCACTGAACTAATGGCGGATACCGGACGCACATCTAACACCAACATAGCTGTCAAGGCCTCAGTTATCCGCTTTGCAAAAGGATGACTGCTGTCATATTTCATCTTCCTCAAAAAGGACTGTTGGACAGTCAATTGCTTACTGGAAGTAGTACAAGTGGTTTTCCGACTTCCCCTCTGGGATGACAATCGACTCCCAGCAGCAACAACAGCAGCGGCAGCAACAGCAGGCGTCCCACTCAAGGATCCTCCGGAGGAATCCCAGTTAGGAGAGGAATCCTCAGTCTTGACAGTGACATGGTCTGCAGGACTACTGATTTTCCTGACTTGGGAGGAAGTTGACGTTGAGGGAGTTGGTGGTGTGGCTTGCAGGAGCTTGGAGACAGGAGAAAGAAGGGATTTAGGTGTCAGTGGACTGCTTACGCTCTTACCCAAAGTTTCACAACTTGACAATGACTTATGATGAACGCGCAGCAGGTGACGTATAAGGGAGGATGTTCCTATCTGGTTAACATCCTTACCCCTACTTATTACAGATTGACAGAGTCAACCAATGGCTTGACACCTGTTGTCCGGATTTGTGGAGAAATAATTCCACACTGAAGAGGTGGCTTTTTTGGTAGTTTGCCCAGGAATCACAATGGGCTTCTTCATCCCACGGACAACAGGTGTCTCCCCCCGGTGCCTGACTTAAACAAACCACATCACCATCAGAATCCTTATTATCAGCTTCCTCCTCAGTGCCAGCAACTCCCATATCCTCATCCTGGTGTACTTCAACAGTGACATCTTCAATTTCAATTTCAGGAACTGGACTGTGGGTGCTCCTTCCAGCACTTTCAGAGGGCATGCAAATGGTGGAAGGAGCCACCTCTTCCCATCTAGTGTTGGGAAGGCTCAGGCATCGCAACCGCCGACACACTTGGACTCTCCTTGGGGATTTGTGATACCATCTCAGAACACACAGTTCTTTTCTGTGCTCTTTCCATCTTAACTCTTTTAATTTTTCTAGTGGGAGGATGTGGGCTTCCATCGTCATGTGAAGCTGAACCACTAGTCATGAACATAGGCCAGGGCCTCAGTTGTTCCTTGCCACTCAATGTCGTAAATGGCATATTGGCAAGTTTACATTTCTCCTCAGACCATTTAAATTTCTTTTTTTGGTTCTTTTTACTGAACTCTGGCTTTTTGGATTTTACATGCCCTCTACTATCACAATGTACATCGGCCTTGGCAGATGACGTTGATGGCATTTCATTGTCTATGTCATGGCTAGTGGCAGCAGCTTCTGCACTAGGAGGAAGTGGTTCTTGATCTTTCCCTATTTTATCCTCCAAATGTTTGTTCTCCATTATTTTTCTGGAGTTATATAACACAATATGCGGCACAAGAGAGCGTACCCCTACACCTCACAGGGCAAACCCTGTAAAAATTATTTGGATTAAATATTAATAACCACTTTATTTGGAGTAATTAATATATAGCACAGGACAGCACCACTGAATTTATATGGCAGCACCACTGGACTGGATTTATACGGAATTATATGAATTTATATGGAATTATATGGCAGGATAACTGGATTTATACGGCAGTATTCCGAGAATTATATAGCAATATCACAGGAATTATACGGCAATGTGACAGGAATTATACGCCAGTATCACTGGAATTATATGGCAGTATCACAGGAATTATACGCCAGTGTTCTGAGAATTATACGACAATGTCACAGTAATTATACGCCAGTATTCTGAGAATTATATGGCAATATCACAGGAATTATACGGCAATGTCACAGGAATTATACTCCAGTATCACGGAAATTATATGGCAGTATCACATGAATTATATGCCAGTATTCCAAGAATTATACGGCAATGTCACAGGAATTATATGGCAATATCACAGGAATTATACGACAATGTTACAGGATTTATACGTCAGTATCACAGGAATTATATGGAAGTATCACAGGAATTATATGCCAGTATTCTGAGAATTATACGGCAATGTCACAGGAATTGTATGCTAGTATTCCGAGAATTATTCGACAATTTCACAGGAATTATACGCCAGTATTCCGAGAATTATATGGCAATATCACAGGAATTATACGGCAATGTCACAGGAATTATATGCAAGTATCAAAGGAATTATATGGCAGTATCACAGGAATTATACACCAATATCAGGGGAATTATATGGCAGTATCACAGGAATTATATGCCAATATTCCGGGAATTACATGGCAGTGTCACAGGTATTATACTCCAGTATTCCGAGAATTATATGGCAATGTCACAGGAATTTTACTCCAGTATACCAAGACTTATACGGCAATGTCACAGGAATTATCCGGCAGTATTCTGAGAATTATATGGAAATATCACGGGAAATATACGGCAATATCATAGGAATTGTACGCCAGTATTCTGAGAATTATACGGCAATGTCACAGGAATTATTCACCAGTATCATGGGAATTATATGGCAGTATCACAGGAATTATACGCCAGTATTCCGAGAATTATAAGGCAATATCACAGGAATTATACGGCAATATCATAGGAATTTGATGCCAGTATTCCGAGAATTATATGGCAATGTCACAGGAATTATACGGCAGTATACCGAGAATTATACTGCAATGTCACAGGAATTATACGGCAGTATTCCGAGAATTATACAGCAATGTCACAGGAATTATACGCCAGTATAACAGGAATTATACGGCAATATCACGGGAATTATATGTCAGTATCACGGGAATTATACGCCAGTAACACTGGATATATGGCAGCAGAGGACACCACCACTGTGACTGGTCACTGGACTGATGCTGCACAAGACACTTCCCCTGGTCTAATGCAGGACAACACAGCACTACTGAAAGGAATTTATACAGCTACACTGGATATATGGCAGCAGAGGACACCACCACTGTGACTGGTCACTGGACTGATGCTGCACAAGACACTACCCCTGGTCTGATGCAAGAGAACCCAGCAAAAATGCAAGGGACTTATACAGCAGCCAGCAGCACTGGGGACATATAGCAGCAGAGGACACCAACACTGTGACTGGCTGGACTGATGCAGCATAGGACACTGCTTACACTGGACTGGACTGAGCAGGACAACACAGCACAAGACTCGCCACCCCACTTTCCCGCCCCCACACAGACACTGAGGACGGAGACACGTCCTCTCACTACCCTCTCCAAGACTGGAGTGAAAATGGCCGCAACGCACGGCTCCTTATATGGAATCCAAATCCCGCGAGAATCCGACAGTGGGATGGTGACGTTTTGCCTCGTTAAGGTTTTCGAGTCAAGAGGGAAAACCCGAGCCTGACTCGGAACCGGGCTCAGAGCGTGAAGACCGGTAGGGTTCGGTTCTCTGGGAACCGAACCCGCTCATCTCTAACGCACACACACACACACACACACACACACACACACACACACACACACACACATACTGTGTATCTATGTATGAATGTATGTATGTATCTATCTATATCTGAGATATTTCTTGGACACACATATGTACATCATATGGATAATATTTACAGTGCTTTAACAGGGCTTTACTGCGCACCTGTGTCTGCCACGCCCCATGAGCATATGGTGTCATTCCAAGGGGGCGGGGCTCCTAGCGCTGGGAATTACAGTACTACTCACGGTATCCACAGGGGGCTATAAGAAATGCAGTGTGCACATCTGGAACATACAAAGAATGCTCTGGTAAACTCTACAGTAGTGATTCCGGCTACAGGGGCAATGGATGAGTGGTGCTGAACATATACATATTGGTTTCACCAGTAGCTGAGTTTGTTCCCAAATGTTAATCAGCCCCTTTACAGTACGCATTGCATATTTACAATGGTGAGATTGACATTGCTAGTTGGATTAACACTGTGGAGGTCAGTTGTATAATCACTTCACCTGTGACCTTTTCAGTAGAGATGAGCTGTCCCTGCTCTGTACATAGGGGCTAATTCAGGTTGAATCGCAAATCGCAGCGTGAACGCGGGGACGTGACTGGGCATGATTGGGCAGCTGCGTGATGTCACAAAGCTACGCCGGCAGGAGGCAACCCTAATTTCTGCGATGAAGGAGAAATTGCGGTGCGGTCGCAATTTCTGCTTCATCAAGTGGGGGAGGCGGCGGTCAGCATGCTGGGCGGCCTTGCCATGCAATGGGCGGCCCCCAGCATGCAAACAAAAGGATTGCAAATTGTGCTAATTAGCAGAATTTGCAATTCTTACTGAATTAGGCCCATAGACTATAACATTTGCTACAGTAAATTACAATTCACAAAAATACAGTAGTATGGAATTCAATTCTGCATTATATATAACAAAGCTAGTAGAACCCAAACCTTCTAAACGTGGAGAAGTGGACTAGTGGAGAAGTTGCCAATAACAACCAATCAGATTCTAGATAGTGGTTATCAACTACATTTAATAAAATGTTGTTTGGTAGCAAATTAGTTGCTATGGGCAACCTGTCCACATTGAATCAACTTGACAAGTTGCTTTATTTGGCCTCAAGACTCATTTTGCTGCATTTTGCCCAGGATTACATTTCAGCCCTCCTCTGAGAACACAACTTGTTTCTGAATGCCCTCTCTGTTTATTGAAACATGCTGTAGATTGCAGTAATTAGTTAATGCTTAAATAGCCAACGTGCCTCATAAATTATACCTTGTGTCATTTTGTAACATGCTGATAGTACACGGAATGAAAAAGCATGCAAATCATACACTATTCTATGGGAGCAAGCATCTGTCTTAAACTAGCATTCAATTCCTGCTAAACAACATGCAAATGATATAGTCAAATTGAGAGCTCATTTGCAAAATGTCAAAGAAAAACAATTTCATATTTATTTAACTTCAAAGGCTCCAGATACACACTCAAGAAATAATGACTTTTCAGATTCAAATAAAATTATTCATATTAGCCATTTTTGTTTATTAAAAATAAAATGTACCAGCAGTGTGTAAATGGCTGTACAGGTAACAAAGTGTGTCTCAATGGTTATTTATCAGGAGAAAAGGACATTATTTTAATATTCTATGAAACCTCACAAATACAATAAAAACATTTTGTTGAATTATTTTGTGGCCTCTATCTATCTATCTATCTATCTATCTATCTATCTATCTATCTATCTATCTATCTATCTATCTATCTATCTATCTATCTATTGCTCCATGGGGTATGTTCAATCAAGGTCGAAACTGACGTCTTGACGAAAAGACGGCAGTTTTTGACTTTTTCAGGTCGGAAGGGGTTCCAACCTATTCAGTCCCCAGCTTTTTTATTTGACAAGTCGGAGAATTCGACTTGTCAAGTAGTACGTGAATTGGCGGTATAGCTGCCGAATCACGTGCTTCTGAGGGAAATGGGTCCCAATTCGACAGGTTTTGGCCCCGTTTCCGACCATCTCAGTCCGACTTAAAAAAAAGTTGAACTGAGATGAGGGACCTGAGTGGAGGAGAGGGGGGAGAGCCGCGGGCAGAAGGATGTGGCACAGCCACCGCTCGCGGCAGCATCCACCCGGCTCCCGCAAGTGAGGTCCCGCTTGCTGGAGCCGGGTGGATGCTGCCATGAGGACTGGTGGCTATGCCACATCCTCCTGCAGCGCTGCTGTCCTCCGTCTTCCCATTGGTCTCCCCCCTCTCCGGTCCCTCATCTCAATTTGACTTTTTTAAAGTCGAATTGAGATGGGCATTGAATATAGCTCTCTCGGTCTCTCTCTCTCTCTCTCTCTCTCTCTATATGTATATATATATATATATATTTATTTATTTTTTTGTATTTTTCTTTCAATATCCTGCCTTTCCTCAAAGGCTTAAAGAGTTACCTTTTGCTGAAGTGAATCACTTATTCTCTCTCTCTCTCTCTCTCTCTCTCTCTCTCTCTCTCTCTCTCTCTCTCTCTCTCTCTCTCTCTCCACAACTCTTGTAGACTAATGGGTTTCACATATAACATCCGCTTTTCCCGGGTGAAGTAAGTTCACCCAGTACTAGGATGTCACCAGGACTTAACTCAACGCAAACAGTCAATGTGGAAACTAGGCAAGCACAAGGAATGGGCTCAGGTGGGGGCAGAAATAATAGTACAGAGGCTATAGGCAAATATACAGAAACAGTAATGGCTGAAGCTGAGAGAGGAATGAAGCAGGTTGAGAAGCCTAGGTCCAGAAAAATGTAGAATAGTAGACAGATGCAGGACTAGTAAAGGTAGAGTGCAGGCAAGGAGTCCAACAAGTAGGGACAAGTAGATAGGCAAGAATGGCTGGCAAGAACTGTCAGGAAACTAGTAGAGTACTGCAGCAGGGCTGGGGACTCCTGGCAGGACAGAAGCTATAAGCAACAAGGAGGCAGTGTCCTGCCTGCCTTTTACCATAATCTGGGGCCAATCAGAACCACAGAGCAAAATAACTGCACTTACAGAGACAGGCACCTTGCAATTACTTACACTACAGCTGAGTAGCTGCTTTAACAAAGGGAGCATCAGGGTGCTAAGTAATAACCAGGATTAACATGCACTGCAGCCGTAGAGTACTGGTTGCCTAGCACCCGGCTGCACCTGTGATCTGCTGTCGTGGCTACTAACAATATATATATATATATATATACAGGTTGAGTATCCATTATCCAAAATTAAAAATCCCACATTTTTGGGTCCTCTGCTGAGATAATGACTTATATATTATATATTATGTGTATATATAGATATATTTTATAAATATATAATATAATATACATATACATATACATGTGTCACTATCTCAGTAGGGGAACAAAAAATGTGTGATTTTGAAATTTGGATAAGGGATACTCAACCTGTATATATATATATATATATATATATACATACAAATAGAGAATTCAGCACTCACCATAGCAAGCTCACTTGTCCTCACAACATCAATAAATAAATGATGGGGGTTTAGTTAGTGAATTGGCCAATGCACGGAAGCCTGCATACCGCTCCACGGTACCCCACCTACATGCAGGTCCTACACTATCACAAAGCCTTAAGAATTAAAACCTGGCAACTGTATCACATAATATAACTGCAAATATGCCCACTAAGTTTAATGTATGCCTGCCACATATCTAGTGGCTTTTAAAGGCATACTAGTCACCTGACACAGCCGGTAAATTACTAAGGAGCAGCTGACACAGGTTTAGAACAATTGAGATTACACAGGGGTGCATGAAAAGGCCTGTGACCATGGTTAATAAGAGTTAACCAAAGATTAACCCCATAATATACAAACAAATATAGAAAACCACAGCACTTGCCACCCCAGAAGCGGGGTGCAGTGTCTGCACTCACCACTCATAGGGTGGGGTGCATGCAGCCCATGGCCACCAACCCAAATACATACAAATAGAGAATTCAGCACTCACCATAGCAAGCTCACTTGTCCTCACAACATCAATAAATAAATGTGATTCTGTGATCCTGACGAAGCCTTTACAGGCGAAACGCGTCGAGCGCAGATATCATCGATCCCGAGCAACGCTGTGCAGCGCTACGAGCAGCGGGCACGGGATTTTCCGCCGGCGGAATCCGGACTCCTTCTCAGCGGCCTTGGGGACCTCACAGCCAGTGAAGGAACTCCACTGAAGACGTCCTTGGAGAAACACCATAAGTTATAAGTGATCTTATTTTCTGGACTTTTAAACCAGGAGAAGGATTGAGAAGGCATTCAGAGGAGCTGACCTTGAGAAAGACCCAGGAAGGGTCGGAACGCGTGGGTGCTCTTGGGGACTGACCTGACTGGATAAGGACGTGGTACCATCTATGCCAGACCTGGAAGGCTTTTGGACACCAGAAAACTCTCCAAGCTGCAGCTGGACAGTCTGATGTAACATATGCTCATAGAACTGATTATTCGGTTCTCACCAGTTCGTGGTAATTATCCATTGCTTTATTTCTGTCAGGATCCAGCCCACAGATGAATGCCAACTAGCACATGCTGTGCAGATTTTATGTGCATGTAGTGGAGATTGTTTTTGGAAAAATCATCTTCCATTCATTGTCTTGTTTTTAATGTTTTAAAATAAATCATGTAACCTAAGGTAATACACTATGGTTTGCAATTTTCCCTCTTTTTCCGGTACAAACTGAGAAATAAGGAAAACCACAGGAATACGATCTGATTTGACCCCTATACAGCGCTGGTTCAGTGGTATCATATATGTTGTGTGCTTGTCTGTTTTGATTTGAGGGAGGAGAAACCTCTTTTATGGTATCTTAAACTAGCAGCTGTAAGCAGCGCCCTGTCACTTGTCTAAATTCTATTTTACAGGTGGCCATGGGCTGCATGCACCCCACCCTATAAGTGGTGAGTGCAGACACTGCACCCCGCTTCTGGGGTGGCGAGTGCTGTGGTTTTCTATATTTGTTTGTATATATATATATACACAGTGTATGAATATATATTGTATATAGAAATATATATACAGTGTATGTATATATATATATATATATATATATATAATTATTTCCTTTGTATGGGCGGCACTCAGAGACTTTCACCAAGCAATTTAAGTGCAAAAAAAGACCCCACTGGGCCATTTTAATGGTAACGTTTCGGGGTATTATTCCCCTTCCTCAGACCAGCGATGAGGTTACTTTCGGTCAACCGCTGACCGCAAAGTTCCCACCATTGGCTACAATGGAGCACATAGGCGCTACATTGTATCTCTGCCGTGTGCTGCCTCACAGACACTACAGGAGCACACAGCCAATCAGGAGAGTGGCACGACGTGGCGCTCCCTGATTGGCTGAAGGGACCCTCTTTGACAGGAGTCAGGGGGGTCCTGGCAGACGGGGAAAGGGGTCCCATGTGTAAACATGGGACCCCTTTCAGTGCGTGGTCGGGTTTCCGTTTTTTTGTTTTGCCAAGTACGTGGATTATACATTGGACAGAATCTACACTGGATTATGTGAGTATAATTTTTTTCACAGGTCCCCCAAGGATTCTACATGGAGAAGAGGACCAAGCCTCGTGGGAACATAGGTAAGTATGTATGTATGGAGGTGTGCATGTATGTAATAAACTTATACTTTCACGGTGTGTGTGTCCTGTTTTTTTGGGGGGTATTTTTTTAGTAGTAGTACTACAGGTACCAGCGGGCCTGGTTTTCCACCGCATGCTGGTACTTGTGGATCTCCAAGTACCAGCTTGCGGGGGAGGCTTGCTGGGACTTGTAGTACTGCTACTAAAAACAATATTCACATTTTTTACACATGGCTATCAGCCCCCCATCCGCCGCCCTGGGATGGGGGGACAGCCTCGGGCTTCACCCCTGGCCCTTGGGTGGCTGGAGGGGGGACCCCTTGATTTAAGGGGTTCCCACTCCTCCAGGGGACCCCGGCCAGGGGTGACTAGTTGGGTATGTAATGCCAGGGCCGCAGGGACCAGTATGAAAGTGTCCCCCGGCTGTGGCATTATGCACCTGGCTAGTGGAGCCCGGTGCTGGTTTCAAAAATACGGGGGACCCCTACACTTTTTGTCCCCGTATTTTTGGAACCAGGACCAGGCGCAGAGCCCGGTGCTGGTTGATTAAATATGGGGGAACCCCTGTCATTTTTTCCCCCATATTTTTTCAACCAGGACCGGCTTAAAGAGCCCGAGGCTGGTTGTGCTTTGGAAGGGGGACCCCATGCAATTTTTTTTTCTGTTTTTACACTAAACAGACCCTTTCCCATAGATAACCATGCACAGATCTCACTGATCCGTGCATGGTTATCCAAACTCGACTGGAAAAAGCAGGTCTTTTTTTTTGCTGCTTTTTTTAACGAATCGGAAAAAAAATAGACCCGCACTTGAGCACTCAGAGACTAACACCCAAATACGAATGAATAGTGGATGCCCGTATTGTATGAAATAACAGCCGCATTTGTCCGATGGTCTATTCATTCGTATTTCAGAACTTTGCCAATAAAACCATTACGAATAGACCAGACACTGCCAAGTTTTCTGCTTAGTGAATTCCCGGATTGGGACTTAGAAAAAAAAAACACAAATCGGCCAAACTCTGATTTTTAGTAAATACTGGCCCAGGTCTATTTTTATGCTGCTTTTTTTAACGAATCGAAAAAAAATAGACCCGCACTTGAGCACTCAGAGACTAACACCCAAATACGAATGAATAGTGAATGCCCGTATTGTATGAAATAACAGCCGCGTTTGACCGATGGTCTATTCGTTCGTATTTCAGAACTTTGCCAATAAAACCATTACGAATAGACCAGACACTGCTGAGTTTTCTGCTAAGTGAATTCCCGGATTGGGACTTAGAAAGAAAAACACAAATCGGCCAAACTCGGATTTTTAGTAAATACTGGCCCTGGTGTCCACACTGGGAATGTCTTGCACCGGTGCCCTCCCCAAGCTATAAGCCTTCAATGTAGTGGGTAAAATAAGAGGCGGCACTCAGCGTCTTTCAAACAGCAAGGTAACATGTATTACATGTGGATCATCAACGTTTCGGGGACCCCCGTCCCCTTCTTCAGGATAAACAAATGTGACAACAATCAGTGAATAAATAGACATTACTTACGTGCCATTCCCCCTCAGCAGACGCCGCCGGCCACTCCGCTCTGGCTTCCTGTCTGGCATCCCGTCGTGCATCACCTGACGCAGAAGTGACGCCATGGTTGCCAGATGGGCGGCCATGGCGACGCTATAAACAATAACACCATCCAGCATTACTAGTAACATAAAAATATTAAACAGTGTATAAAACGTGACATTATAAAAATTACCAATCATCAAAGGTGTCTACTAACTGGACACTTTACATACAGCATTTCTGCACCTACAACGTGATGTTGTGACAATTCAACAATAAAACAATAAAACACTTTTACACACTTCTATAAACCCCATACATGGTGCTAGAAAACCAAATAGTGATTGCACGGTTAGAGAAATGTATGTTAACTTACGTAAAACTTTAAAATAAACCCGCGTTACATCACTCTATGTCCGAGAAACCGCTAGGTTGCAGTTTAAAATTAAACACAGTGATACCCTCTAAAGTGCACAGTGAAACAATCAGGGGTACCCCTGATTGCACAGTCTAACACATGGGGATAAAACCTCAAAGATATCGAAAAAAGTATGTGGTTCTGAGACCTTACGACACATATTAGATAACATCTTTGAAACCTGTTCTAATCATGACCCGCTAACTGGTGAATCTTTCTGGGGCATCTAGATCTTAAATCAACTGACTGTGGTGCATCCTTAACTTGAGTACCCCGTATTTATGTGATCTCTTACAAAAAATTAATGAGGTCCAAGTTGTCATTGAAATCTCCTGGTCTAAGTGTATTTAATCTATTAATCCATCTGGACTCTAGCTGTAAGAGTTGTTTTCCCCTGTTGCCCCCCTAGGTGATTCCGGCACATGGTCGATGATGCAGTGTCTATAAGTGGCCATCGTATGTTTGGCCTCTGCAAAATTTCGGCCCACCGGTTCGTCACCTTTACCTGATGTGAGAGCATTTCTAATAGCTAACCTGTGCTGGGACATTCTGATTTTGAATTAGCACTCCGTCTTGCCAATATAGTATCGGCCACAGGGGCAAATGATAGCATAGATAACACATTTTGTGGTACAGGGAAGGGGCCATCTTATGGGAAACTTTTTTCCGGAATAGGGGTGTGAAATGGAATCACCGGGAGACATGTGTGAGCACGTTGTACACCCGGTGCATTTAAAACACCCATTTTTTCTAGACAAAAAAATTGGTGGGGGTATTTTTGTACTTGGCCATATTGGTTTTTACCAGGATGTTCTTGAGGCTTCTGCCCCTAGCATAACTGGGTAGGATATTTTCATGCTGAAAAATTGATAATTCTGGATCTGAAGTGACCATGGGTCACGAGGATTTCATGTGTTTTTTTCACTTGTTCACTATTTACGCTAAGCTCACTGACCCATGGGATGGACTTGGTCATGTCTTTACTGATATTGGCCCTGAGGAGGTCCTCCCTATTATGGCTCAGAGCTTTTTTCCGGGCCTCCCTCAATAACTTTTGGGGGTACCCCCTGTCACGGAATCTCTATTCCATTTCATCCAATTGTTGGTTCCGTTCCTGCCTACCCTCAGGAATTGCGAGTATGGTAGTCCTGTAATGGTAGCAGCTGGATGAAAACTGTCATACCTAAGGACCGAATTCCGGTCTGTAGGTTTCTTATACATGCTAGTCAAAATTAGCCTGTCCTGCAATCTAATGCGGAGATCTAGAAAACAGATGTCATCCTTGCTTAACTCCATGGTAAACTTGACAGGACTGTCAGATACATTATGGTTAGCAATCAATTCTACCAGGTCATCAATTGCTACACGCCAAAATAGTAGTAGGTCGTCAATATATCTATAGTACATAAATTACCTCTGGCTACTTCAGGATCTGCAAAGAACAGTGTGCATTCAATCTCCCACATAACCGAGTTTGCAAACGAGGGTGCCACTGAAGACCCCATGGCACCCCCCATTAGCTGCCTATAGAACTTGTTGTCAAACATAAAGAAGTTATGTGTAAGGGTATAACTCAACTGTTCCAAGAAGAAATCAATGTCTGGTCCAGTATATAATATATTGCCCGTGACGAGCTGTCTCACAGCCTGCAAACCCAGACTATGGGGTATGCAGGTGTAAAGGCTCGTGACAAGTTCTATAGGCAGCTAATGGGGGGGGGGGGGGAGGCCATGGGGTCTTCCATGGCACCCTCGTTTGCAAACTCGGTTATGTGGGATATTGAATGCACACTGTTCTTTGCAGATCCTGAAGTAGCCCAGAGATCATTTCTTTACTATAGGTATATTGATGACCTACTAATATTTTGGTGTGGAGCAATTGATGACCTGGTGGAATTGATTGCTAACCATAATGTATCTGACAGTCCTGTCAAGTTTACCATGGAGTTTAGCAAGGATGACATCTGTTTTCTAGATCTCCGCATTAGATTGCAGGACAGGCTTATTTTGACTAGCCTGTATAAGAAACCTACAGACCGGAATTCGGTCCTTATGTATGACAGTTTTCATCCAGCTGCTACCATTACAGGACTACCGTATTCGCAATTCCTGAGGGTAGGCAGGATTTGCAGTGTTGAACAGGAACTGAACCAACAACTGGATGAAATGGAATAGAGATTCCGTGACAGGGGGTACCCCCAAAAGTTTATTGAGGGCGGCCCGGAAAAAAGCTCTGAGCCATAATAGGGAGGACCTCCATGGGGCCAATATCAGTAAAGACATGACCAAGTCCATCCCATGGGTCAGTGAGTTTAGCGTAAAAAGTGAACAAGTGAAAAAACGCATGAAATCCTTGTGGCCCATGGTCACTTCAGATCCAGAATTATCAATTTTTCAGCATAAAATATCCTACACAGCTATGGTAGGGGCAGAAGCCTCAAGAACATCCTGGTAAAAACCGATATGGCCAAGTACAAAAATACCCCCACCAATTTTTTTGTCTAGAAAAAATGGGTGTTTTAAATGCACTGGGTGTACGACGTGCTCACACATGTCTCCCGGTGATTCCATTTCACACCCCTATTCCGGAAAAAAGTTTCCCATAAGATGGCCCCCTACCTGTACCACAAAATTTGTTATCTATGCTATCATTTGCCCCAGTGGCTGATACTATATTGGCAAGACGGAGTGCCAATTCAAAATCAGAATAGCCCAGCACAGGTTAGCTATTAGAAATGCTCTCACGTCAGGTAAAGGTGACCAACCGGTGGCCCGACATTTTGCAGAGGCCAAACATACGATGGCAACTTTTAGACACCGCATCATCGACCATGTGCCGGAATCGCCTAGCGGGGGCAACAAGGGAAAACAACTCTTACAGCTAGAGTCCAGATGGATTTATAGATTAAATACGCTTAGACCAGGAGGTTTCAATGACAACTTGGGCCTCATTAATTTTTTGTAAGAGATCACATAAATACGGGGTACTCAAGGGAAGGATGCACCGCAGTCAGTTGATTTTTTTTTTTTATTCTTTATTTGTACGTGGTTAAGCACAGAAAGAAAACATTACATGAATACATGGGACAAGTGGCCATCCGAGCCAGCGTCCAGTAAAAACCACAAGTTTTCAATTAAACAACAAGGTCAGACGGTGTAAAAAGAACAGTAACTTTCAAACATAGAATTAGGGGAGGGGGAGGGGGGATGGGAGAGAGGAACAGGGGAGGGGGGAAACCACGATACAATCTGTGTATGGCATATATCCTAGAAATAGTAGGATCAGAAGAAAGGGGAAGAGGGGGGTCAAGAAGGAGACAGGAACAGGCCAGAGAAGGGAAAGAGAGAGGATAGAGAGAGAGAGAAGAAAAGAGTAGGAGATAGGTCGGAAGGAGAGATATTAGGTAGCGCCCATGGGTCTACGGAGGAAGCTGGGAGCATAAAGAGGGGGACGGCATTCTGCATTCAGCAGCGAGCCAAGGGACCCAGACCTGCTAAAAAATGTGGCCCCGGTCGTGGAGATAGTATGTAATCTTTTCCATTGAGGCAATGTGCCAAATTTTAGTTTTAAGGGAGGGAGGGCGGGGAGGGGCTCTTCTAATTAAGAGCTATCAGCGACTTTGCCGCCGTTAGGATATGTGTGGCCAGCTTTTGAGAGAGTTTATTGAGCAGCGGGGGAGGATAACATAGTAAGAAGATCCAAGGATCTTTCAGCACAGGAGATTCCAAAAGCGAGTTGAGGAGGGAGTGGACTAGATCCCAGAAGGACTCAATGGCCGGGCAGGTCCACCATATGTGGAGCATAGTGCCTCTAGCCCCGCAGTTCCTCCAGCAAGCAGGGGAGGAAGACGGAAATAATTTGTTAAGTCGGTCGGGGGTGTAGTACCAACGATAGTAAACTTTGTAGGCCGTTTCTTTAAAAGCAGTGGCAACGGAGCATTTAGCAATCCCCAGTCTCATGTCCTCCCAATCTTCGCTTTCTGGCGGGGGCCCGAGATCCCGTTCCCATGCGATCTCATGGGGCCGGGAGGGGGGGTGGGAGGAGTCTAGTAAAAGAGAGTAAAGTTGGGAGATTACTCCTTTGGATAGGTGGGAGTTGATGCATAAGCTTTCAAAGGGGGTGAGGGGATGAAGTAAGGCGGTGGAGGGGAGAGAGCCTAGAAAGTGGCGTATTTGTAGGAATTGGAAGGGGTTAAGTGCTTGTGAAGGGGTCTTTTGTTGGAGGTCGGGCAGGGACAACCATTGGCCCCGATCGTCAAAGTTGATCGGGAATTTGAGGCCCAGCATTACCCATGAACGGGACCTCGCAGTTGAGAGTCCAGGAGGAAACATAGGGTTCTGCCAGATGGGGGTCAAGGGTGAGGGGGTAGTGGTGAGGCCCTTCTTCAGGGAGCGGGAGTCCCAAGTTTTAAGGTTGAATTTAATAGTGGGGAGAAGTTTAGAGGTTGAGGGTCTGGAGGTGGAGGGGAGACCCCATAAGGGGGTCAGGTCCGGGAGACCAATGAAGGCTGCCTCAATGTCCAACCAGGATACCGATCCCGGGGGAGCATAAGAGGTAACAATATGGGATAGATGAGAGGCTAGGTAGTAAAGTTTGACATCGGGAAGGCCTCTACCTCCCGCGGAGGTTGGCCTTTTCAGGGTGTTGGCAGCAATGCGGGGGGGTCTGTGATTCCAAATAAAACGCACAAGGGCTCGCTGGATAGTACGAAGAAAGGGGGCCGGGACTGCCACTGGGAGGGTCTGGAAAAGGTAGAGCCATTTGGGAATTATGGTCATTTTAACCGCTATGATCCTGCCCAACCACGAAATGAAATGGCTGTTCCAGGAGGTCAGGTCGGCAAGTATGTTGGTGAGGAGGGGTGGGAAGTTTTCCCGAAAGAGGGAGTCATAACGGGAAGTTAGATATATTCCCAGATATTTAATCTTTGTGGGCTGCCATTTAAAATTAAAGTTAGCGCGAAGGGACTCAGCCTCTCGATGAGGGATATGAAGCAACATGGCCTCGGATTTGGAGTAGTTGATCTTATACCCTGATATAAGGCTATAAGAATGTAGGACTGAGAATAAATTTGGGAGTGAGATAAGGGGCTGGGTCAGAGAAAGGAGGATGTCATCTGCAAAAAGGGAAATTTTAGGATCTATGGGGCCTACTTGTATTCCATGTATATCTGGATGTGCTCTAATTTGGGAGGCAAGGGGCTCTATGATGAGAGCAAATATTAGGGGTGAGAGGGGGCAACCCTGACGTGTGCCATTTGAGATGCTAAGTGGGGCGGATGGGACACCATTGATTAAAACTGTGGCAGAGGGGGCGGAGTATAGTGCCAGGACGCCAGTGAGAAAGCCCCCAGACAAACCATAGGCCTCCAGGGCGGCTCTCAGAAAACTCCAGGAGATCCGGTCAAATGCTTTTTCAGCATCTAAGGAGAGCATGATAGTAGGGGACCTCCTGGAGCTCGAGATATGTATAAGATCAATAGCACGCCTGGTGTTATCTCTCGCCTGACGGCCTGGGATAAACCCCACTTGGTCGTAATGAACAAGGGAAGGGAGGTATGGGTTAAGACGGTTGGCCAGGATCTTAGCAAAGATTTTCAGGTCCAAGTTCAGGAGAGATATAGGGCGGTAGCTAGCGCAGTTAAGGGTGTCCTTGTCTTCCTTGGGGATCACCACAATTCTAGCCTCCAGCATCTCAGGGGGAAAAGGGTTGCCATGGACAATCCTATTGAACAGGGACTGGAGGTGGGGGGAGAGTAGGACAGAGAATTTTTTGTAGTAAAGAGCCGTAAACCCATCCGGGCCCGGGGATTTGCCAACTTTTTGCGTGAGTATAGTCTGAGTAATTTCTTCCACCGAGATCTCACTGTTAAGATGGTCCATGGCGTCCTGGGGTAATCTAGGCAAGTTAGAAGCTGAGAGAAAGTGGGAGACGAGATCGGGGTGGGGTATAGGGGAGGAACCAGGTGAGGGGGGTGGGAGGTTGTACAGGTCAGCGTAGTAGGATTGGAAGGCCGCTCTAACGGCAACGGGGTCTTGGACAAGTTGATTAAGAGAGTTTCTGATAGATACAATATTGGTTTTGGCTCTTGTGGAGCGGAGTCGTGCCGCTAGGATCTTGTCCGCCTTGTCTCCCTTCTCATAAAAGGACTGGCGAAGCCACTTAAGACGCTTGGCCACCCGTGCAGTGAGAAGGAGATCAATTTCCGCCTTAACAGTACGAAGTTCGGACAAGACAGCCTGGTCGGAGGACGCCTTATGCTGGGTCTCAAGTGAGTGGAGTTTAATAGAGAGCTTGTTAAATTGAGAGAGGGATTGTTTTTTAGCTTTTGAGGCTAGGCTGATAAGGTGTCCACGAAGAACTGCCTTGTGAGCCAACCAGAGGGTGGATCTGGAGATATCAGGGGTATAATTCAGGGTAAAATAGTCTGAGATCGTGTCCTGAAGATGGGAACGTATCTCAGGGTTGTGGAGGAGGGAGTCGTTAAGGCGCCATGTCATGGGGCGAGGGCGTGAAACCAAACCTGCGAGATCGCAGATGATAGGGGCGTGGTCGGACCAGATGAGCGGATGAATATGGACATCGCAGAGATTCAACGCAAGATCGTGGCTGAGCAGGACCATATCAATGCGGGAGTAGGAATTGTGAGGGGCAGAGTAGAAGGTATAGTCGCGGGCAGAGGAGTCTTTTATCCTCCAGGAGTCGTAGAGAAGTTGGGATCGCATGAGACGGAGGAGAGATCTGGAGCGAAGGGAGTCCGACGAGGAGGCAGTAAGGGGAGAGGGAGAGCGGTCTATCTGTGGGTTCAAGACGGAATTAAAGTCCCCAGCTAGTATGAGGTTGCCCTGTCGGACTCGAGTAAGGATGTTATCTAGTCTTGTAAAGAACCGTTCCTGTCGTTGGTTAGGGGCATATACGTTTGCTAGGGTACAGAGGTTGTTATTAAGTTTCCCCACTAGGACAAGAAACCGGCCATCCTTGTCGGGATATGAGTCTAGGAGTTCAAAGGTGAGGTGGCGGGCAAATAGGATCGCAACTCCCCGTTTCTTGGCCGAGTGGTCGCAGGCATGAAAGGAGTCAGGGTATGGTTTACATTGCAGGGTAGGGTGGGAGTCATGTAGGAAGTGAGTCTCCTGTAGGAAGATCAGATCGCCTTTATGGTGTTTGAGAGAAGCAAACAGCTTGCCTCTTTTTTGGGGGCTATTCAAGCCCTTCACATTAAAAGATAGTACCCGGAGAACCATGGGTAAGCAACGGTGAAATAGGTAGATTAGAAAGAGCAGAAAGAGCTGAAAGTACAGGGAGGAGAGAGAAAGACAGAAGAGAAGGATACAGGGCAAGAGAGAGTGTGGTCAGAAGGGGGGGGGGAAAGGAAACCGGGAGGGGAGGAAGGGTGGTTGGTCATCCGGCAGTAGAGGCCAGGGCAGGTAGTGCTGACAAGGGAGGGGATACTAGGTGACGGGAGGGCACCTAGATCAGCGAGAGGGCTCAAAGCCCTGAGGGGGCGCGGCATGGGGTCCGGATCACGGATCGCGAAGGGCAGGAGGCAAACCTCCCCTGGAGGTACCTGAGGGAGAAAGCTGGATAGAAGACAGGGAGAGAAGACAGATGGAGCGCCAGCTACAGAAGGTGAGGGAGGGGGAGAGGGGGGGGGGCAGATGGAAGACAATGAGTCAAGTGTCAGCATGTTAACATATCAGCAGCATAACATTTTAACAGGGGGTAACAACAGAACAGTTGTGAGGTAACTAAGGGGCCGGGTGATCAGGAGTCGGGAAACCTAAAGTGAAACAGCTCCCCGAGTAGGGAAGTGCGACCAGGAAAGGTCGACCCAGTTAAGTGGAGGAAACATTAAATTAAAGAGCTGAAAGTCCATCGGGGAACCGGGGGTGGAGCCTGGGAGGCCGCAGAGGCCGATACCGTAAACCACTCTGAACGAGGGGGCTGGGGCGAATCCCGCTGTAACCGTAGCGGCTGGCGGTGGGTGTGGATATCCTGGTCGGCGGCGGGGATGCCCAGCTTGGAGAGCAGCGTTTGAGCATCAGATTGGTCTCTGGCCGTGAGGAGCTTCCCTTGGTGCCAAACCAGGATACGAAAAGGGAAACCCCAGCGGTATTTTACATTATGAAGGGAGAGCAGGGAAGTAATGGGTTTGAAGTCCCTGCGTCTAGCCAGAGTGAGCGGAGATAAGTCCTTGAAAATCTGAAGAGGGGTATTCTGGAAAGTCACAGACCCCAGCCGTCGGGCCTCCCTCATGACCGCCTCCTTCGCAGTGAAATAATGCAGTCGGAGAATGTCATCCCTGGGCTGGGAGGAGTCCTGAGAGCGGGGCCGTAGGGCTCGATGCGCTCGGTCTAGGAGGAGATGTTCCTCAGGGGTGTCAGGTGATAGGTGTGCAAAGAGGCGCTTGAGGTAGAGGTCAAGATGAACCGCCTCGACCTCCTCGGGGATCCCCCGGATCCTCAGGTCGTTTCGCCTCGCCCTATTGTCTTGGTCCTCATGCTCCTCCCGCAAGTGGGCAACATCTTGGCGGAGTTGATGGAAGTCGGTATCGACCGTTTGTTGGAACGACACCACCTCCTCCACTCGTCGTTCAAGCTGATCGGTTCTGGAGCCGATGTCGGCAATATCGGATTTCAGGGAGTGAAAAGCCTGGACTGAGGTCTTGATGTCCCGCATCTCCTTAAGGAGGGAGAGAAAGTCCTTGCGGGTGAGGGGCGTGAGGTCGTCATGTTCGGTCTCCGAGTCGGAGGGAGCCCGGGGGGTCCGGGAGTATCAGGTTTGTTCTTGGCCGGGGTGTTTTTTTTGGTAAGGAATGGTGTGAGGTCGGACCCCTGTGACTTCTTGAGGTGGGTAACAGGGTGGGGGATAAAGGTGGCGCTCCAGTGGTGAGGCTCAGGACCAGGGAAGGTAAGGCGAGGGCCTTAAGGAGGCATCATGGTGTGGTCAGCCGAGCCCGGCAGATGAGGTGGGTCCAGGGAGCCCCAGGAGAGCAGGAGGCCCGCGTGGCCCCGGAGAGGAGGCAGGCCAACAGAGATCGTGGGAGGCGGGGCTCTGTGTAGGATATCCCCCGTTCAAGGACCGCGGAGATGAGCCCCGGGCACGGACCAGCCAGTGACCGGGGCAGCACCGCGGCCGGATAGCAGTGGGGAGAGAGGTTTGCAGTCAGCAATGGGAATGGCCTGCAGTGCGTGCCCCAGTGAGCTGTGGCTGTTTGCAGGTAGTGAAGGAGATGAGCCTGGGGGCTTGCAGAATGGCCGCCTCTGGTGTAGCAGACAGAGAGCTGGAAGGTGGAGCAGGGCTATTCCAGAGCTCTCCAGGAGGGTGTCCGGTGTCTAGGGGCCCCAGGGGGCGCGGGACAGCCAGCAGGTATGTGCAGAGGAGGGAGGGATCCACCAGGCGCCCGCGGGAGCTCCCCGTGAGCGTGAGTCGGGTCTCGAGGTCACGGGCGTGCCGCCGCCAAAATCGAGGCCCCGGCTTAGGATCGGGATGTAGGCCTCAACCCCCGGGAAGCGCCGGGAGCCTCCGCAGCGTTCAGGAGGTCGCAAGGCAGGGGCCGCAGAGAGCGGTACATACCCCAGGGGATCCCGTCGTCCGCCTTCAGTCCTGGGTCCTTCCAGTTGTAGGACCAACCGCTCGGCCCCCGGTGACCTCCGGTGAGACGGCCGCCGCTCGTGATGCGGCCTCCAGGGATCGTCCTCCGGCCGGGCAGTCCCCCGCCCCCAGGTGCGGGTAAGGGGGGGGGGGCACAGGCAGGACGGGAGGGAAGCAGCTGCGCCCGGTAATATAACGGCTCCGGTTCACCACGTCGGCCCGGCTCCGAACTCGAGCCCCAGGCTTCAGGCCGGGGGGAGGCTGCAATCTGCAGGAGTGCTAAAAAGCACTCCCCAACTCCGTGGGTCCCCCACAGCTGCTGCAGACACGTACAGGGGGTTGTAGTAGAGGATCTGAGGCGTCCTGGTGCAGGTCGGCGGAAGGAGAGAGATAATAGGGGGATTGAGTGTGCAGGAGCTGGGGAGAGCACGTCCACTCTCCAAGACAGCCAGGCCACGCCCCCCGCAGTCAGTTGATTTATGATCTAGATGCCCCAGAAAGACTCACCAGTTAGCGGGTCATTATTAGAACAGGTTTCATAGATGTTATCTAATATGTGTCGTAAGGTCTTAGAACCACATATTTTTTTCAATATCTTTGAGGGTTTATCCCCATATGTTAGACTGTGCAATCAGGGGTACCCCTGATTGTTTCACTGTGCACTTTAGAGGGTATCACTAGGTTTTATTTTAAACAGCAACCTAGCGGTTTCTCGGATATAGAGTGATGTAACGCGGGTTTATTTTAAAGTTTTACGTAAGTTAACATCACTATTTGGTTTTCTAGCACCATGGGGTATATTTACTAAAATTCGTATATGTGTCGATTTGGAGGGAGATTAAACAAGAATGACATCGAATGTGTGAATTTGCAACTTTTTTTATTTTTTACGCCACATTTACTATGCTGTCGTATTCTGCATTTTCGTTTTTTCCGATGTCGATGTCATTCGTAATTTCGGCCACTGTTTTACGGGAGTGAATAGTAAAACACTGCCGACATTAATACAATGAATCTCAGCCGGATCTGTGAGATCCGTGCAGTGCTTCATTGTGCACCTTTAAAAAAAAAAAAGTGTTAAAAATCAAGAAAAAAATTGCGTGGGGTCCCCCCTCCTAAGCAAAACCAGCCTCGGGCTCTTTGAGTCGGTCCTGGTTGTAAAAATATGGGAAAAAAATTGACAGGGGTTCCCCCATATTTGAACACCAAGCACCGGGCTCTGCGCCTGGTCCTGGTGCCAAAAATACGGGGGACAAAAAGTGTAGGGGTCCCCCGTATTTTTAACACCAGCACCGGGCTCCACTAGTCAAAGAGATAATGCCACAGCCGAGGGACACTTTTATATAGGTCCCTGCGGCCCTGGCATTAAATCACTAACTAGTCACCCCTGGCCGGGGTACCCTGGAGGAGTGGGGACCCCTTAAATCAAGGGGTCCCCCCCTCCAGCCACCCAAGGGCCAGGGGTGAAGCCCGAGGCTGTCCCCCCCATGCAAGGGCGGCGGATGGGGGGCTGATAGCCAAGTGTAAAAATGAAGAATATTGTTTTTTGTAGCAGTACTACAAGTCCCAGCAAGCCTCCTCCGCAAGCTGGTACTTGGAGAACCACAAGTACCAGCATGCGATGGAAAAACGGGCCCGCTGGTACCTGTAGTACTACTACAAAAAAAATACCCAAATAAAAACAGTACACACACACCGCGATAGTAAAACTTTATTACATGCATGCATACCGACACACACACATTACCTATGTTGACACGAGGCTCGGTCCACTTCTCCATGTAGAATCCACGGGGTACCTGTGAATAAGTGGACCGAGCCTCGTGTCAACATAGGTAAGTATGTGTGTGTCGGTATGCATGTATGTAATAAAGTTTTACTATCATGGTGTGTGTGTGTACTGTTTTTATTTGGGTATTTTTTTTGTAGTAGTACTACAAAAAAAGCCCGACCGCCGGCATATCGTAGTGAACCCAAGTAATGTCTATTTATTCACTGATTGTTGTCACATTTGTTTATCCTGAAGAAGGGGACGGGGTCCCCGAAACGTTGATGAACCACATGCACTAGCGCACGCAGGGGTTTTTCCAAGTACCTAGAAACCCCCCCCGCTGCCGATCCATCGCAGTATGTGACTGATTTTTTTTTTAATATAGCTACCAGATGCTGTATATAGCGCTCCCAGACCCAGTCCCGCGGCTCCGCTTCCCAGCGTGTCCCACAGTGATCAGGCAGCCCGCTGTGTCCCCCACACGCACACACGGCGACTAGACTGCAACAGCGGGCCAGTGTGTAGAGGCGCCGCTCTGGCTACGCTGCGCCGGCCAAGACCTGCACCACAGTCATAGAGTCTGATTCTGCACTGCAGCTCCGGGCAGGGGGTGAGCAGCGCCTGTGGTGAGCAGCGCCTGGTCAGCTCACCAGTCTCCCTTTTACCTTTCCTCTCCTCTCCCCATTTGCGACACCCCGACCCCCTTCCCCCGCACAGGCTTCTCTCTCCGGTCCTTAGTACTCCTACCCCCCCCCTCTGCGGCACCTCCGACCCCACCCCCTCTTCCTTCCCACGCACAGGCTTCTCTCTTTAGTCCTTGATGGTCACTCCACTGCTCCTACCCACCCCCCCATCCGTGGCACCTCCGACCCCCCCTTCCTACCCATGCACAGGCTTCTCTCTCCAGTCCTTGGTGCTCCCTCCACTGCTCGTACCCACCACCCCTCTGCGGCACCTCCGACCCCCCACCCTTCCCCCACAGAGGCTTCTCTCTCCAGTCCTTAGTGCTCCCTCCACTGCTCCTACCCACCACCCCTCTGCGGCACCTCCGACCCCCCATCCTTCCCCCACAGAGGCTTCTCTCTCCAGTCCTTAGTGCTCCCTCCACTGCTTCTACCCGCCACCCCTCTGCGGCACCTCCGACCTCCCACCCTTCCTCCACAGAGGCTTCTCTCTCCAGTCCTTAGTGCTCCCTCCACTGCTCTTACCCACCCACCCTCTGCGGCACCTCCGACCCCCCACCCTTCCCCCACAGAGCTTCTCTCTCCAGTCCTTAGTGCTCCCTCCACTGCTCCTACCCACCACCCCTCTGCGGCACCTCCGACCCCCCACCCTTCCCCCACAGAGTCTTTCTCTCCAGTCCTTAGTGCTCCCTCCACTGCATCTACCCACCACCCCTCTGCGGCACCTCCGACCCCCCACCCTTCCCCCGCATAGGCTTCTTTCTCCAGTCCTTTGTGCTCCCTCCACTGCTCCTACCCACCCCCTCCGCGGCACCTCCGACCCCCCACCCCATAGGCTTCTCTCTCCAGTCCTTGGTACTTCCTCTACTGCTCCTACCCACCCCCCATCCGCAGCACCCCTCCCCCCCACCCCACAGGCTTCTCTTTCCAGTCCCACACTCCCCTGCACAGATTCCCCTCTCCTCTCTGTTACCTCACAGCTCCAACCCTCCCTTCTCCCCCACACAGGTTCCCCTCTCCAACGCTCACTCCCCTCACAGCTCCAAATTTCCATAAACAGAACCAAGGCACCCATCCGACCCCGTCTCTCCCCCCCACACACAAAGATTTCCCTCTCCTCCCCTCACAGCTCCAAATGCCAGCCCCCATCCCCCAATCTCCCCATCAATGGCACCTTTGCCCTGCATCACCCACATGAGTTCCCCTTTCCTGCTCTCTCCCCTCACAGCTTTAACCCCTCTATCCACAGCATCCCCTATCACCCCCTCCCCCCACACACCAGTTAGGGGTAGACTGCAGTTATGGTGGGGGTTAGGATTAGACCGCTACTGGGGTAAAACTGCAGTTAGGGTGGGATTAAGATTAGGCTGCATTCAGGGTAGGGTTAGGATTAGATTGTGGTTAGGGTAAAACTGCAGTTAGGGTGGGGTTAGTATGAGGCTGCAGTTAGGGTGGGGTTAGTATGAGGCTGCAGGTAGGGTGGGGGTTAGGATTACACTGCTGTTAGGGTAATGTTGGAGTTAGGGTGGGGATAGGATCAGGCTGCAGTTAGGGTGTTGGCTCCAGGGAGAGAGTGGGTGACACCCAATGTCTCCCTCCCTGTCCCCCACTATCTCTCTGTCACCCTCTCTCTGACACCCAATGTCTCCCTGTCACTGCCTATGTAAGGCCACTCCCAGAAATTTTTCCAGGGCCACTTATAGTACCAATCTGCCCCTGGACTCATTACTACACCGTTACGGTGCACCATGACTAAGGACCCTGGAGACTGCTACACTCTGCCTCCTGAGTGATTGCAGGGGACTAACAGACTGATGCTGATGGGAGCCGGTGCCACAAGGGTGATAATTGAGGTCAGGCAGATAGAAGGAACAGCCTGGTCCCTGCCTACAGAGAGAGCAAGCCCATCTCACACCCGTCCCCAGAAGTAAGTAAGCTTACAATTATCACTCCTTGTAGCCACCTCACAGCTTTCATACACTGCCTCCCCAGTCACCCACTATCTTTCTGTCACTCTCTATCATCCTGTCATCCTCTTCCTGTCACCCAATATCTCCCTGTCACCCTCACCCTGTCACCCACTATCTCCCTGTCACCCGCTATCTTCTCTGTCTCCCTCTTCCTATCACCCAATGTCTCCCTGATACCCTCTATTTCCCTGTCACTCAATGTCTCCCTGTCATCCTCTCCCTCTTTGGAAACCCCCCTTTCACAAATCCTGCGTTTGCCCCTGACATGTAATACACGTTACCTTGCTGTTTGAAAGACGCAGAGTGCCGCCTCTTATTTTACCCACTATAGATAGATAGATAGATAGATAGATAGATAGATAGATAGATAGATAGATAGATTTACATAAAAGTGTGCTTACATAAAATTGGGTACACACAAGGGTGATGCACAGTCTTACACATTTCAATCACATCTTCACATATGTTTGAAGAGGTGGAACTGGGATCTAACAGAGTTTTCACACGATTCATATTTCAGTGAGGGTATTTGGAGCTGGGCATACGCAAATATGAGCCTGTTTGGAAACTCATATTTTGAACCTAGTATAGAGTAGGCACATGTCTATACTGATTAGTAGCAAAGCAGGGTCGTGTAGATATGACCACATCTTGAAATGGCTACATCTCAGCATATGGACAAATATACACATTCTTTCCAGGTATGCAGCTTTTCAGCAATTACACCTGATTTATATGCAACTCTGCTCAAGGTATTTTGGGGGTCATTCAGACCCGATCGCACACTGCATTTTTTCGCAGCCGTGCGATCGGGTCTGAACTGGCGGGTGTCGCTGGACAGCAACGGTTTCTACGATGGAAGTGATCGCAGGGGCGATCGCAAGAATATTGACAGGCAGAAGATGTTCCTGGGCGGCAACTCACCGTTTCCTGGGGGTGTCGGGAAAAATGCAGGCATGTCCACCCATTCCGGAGGAGGAGTCCTGACGTCACCAGCGGCCCGGATCATCGCAGCGGCTGAGTAAGTCCTGGGCTGTGCAGAAACTGCACAAAATTTTGTTTGTGCAGCTGTCTGCACCCCTACGGAGCGCTTACCCCCTCCCCCTGTAGGCGGCGATTACCTGGTCGCAGCAGTACAAAAAATAGCCTGCGTGCGACCAGGTCTGAATTAGACCCATAGTGTATTACTGCTGTGAACCTGTTGCATCGCATGGTGCTTTAAAGTAGTACTCTGTCAGGTCACCCTTTTCTTTCCTAGAATACTCTTGTGCCAATCTACAAACATGGGAACATAGGGATTTGTGACATCATATTTATCAATCTGTCTATCTATCTATCTATCTATCTATCTATCTATCTATCTATCTATCTATCTTATTATCTTTCACACATTTCTCTATCTAATGTCATTTTTACATCTATTATTATGTTACATAACGGCAGAGGCGTACCTAGGGTAGGGTGAGTGGGGCACGTGCCCTGGGTGCCTTGGCCGGCCCAGGAGAGGGGGCACCACCGGCGGCCAGGGCATCATGCACCACTCGCCCCCATGATGCCAAAATGTGAGGGGAGGAGAGCGCTGCGTCTCTCCCTCCCCTCACCGCTGCTGCCAGCAGCGCTGCGTGTGTCCGGTTTCCAGCGTTAGCCAATCAGAGCTTGCGGACCGGCTCCTAATTGGCTGCCGTTCCGCGAGCTCTGATTGGCTGGTGAACCGGCGCCACACAGCCGCCGGAGACCTGGAGCGGTGAGGGGAAGGAGAGGTGCTGCGCTGCACTCTCCTCCCCTCACATAGACACAACAGGCGCCGGTGAGTGACCGGGGGGGGGGCGGACTCGGGGGAGCACAGTGGGGCATGTATCTGGCACTCGGGGGAGCACAGTGGGGCATGTATCTGGCACTCGGGGGAGCACAGTGGGGCATGTATCTGGCACTCGGGGGAGCACAGTGGGGCATGTATCTGGCACTCGGGGGAGCACAGTGGGGCATGTATCTGGCACAGTGGGTCATGTATCTGGCACAGTGGGGCATGTATCTGGCAATGTATCTGGCACTGTGGGGCATGTATCTGGCACAGTGGGGCATGTATCTGGCACTGTGGGGCAATGTATCTGGCAATGTATCTGGCACTGTGGGGCATTGTATCTGGCACTGTGGGGCAATGTATCTGGCACTGTGGGGCATGTAACTGGCACTGTGGGGCATGTAACTGGCACTGTGGGGCATGTATCTGGCACTGTGGGGCATGTAACTGGCACTGTGGGACATGTAACTGGCACAGTGGGGCATGTAACTGGCACTGTGGGGCATGTAACTGGCACTGTGGGGCATTGTATCTGGCACTGTGGGGCAATGTATCTGGCACTGTGGGGCATGTATCCGGCACTGTGGGGCATGTATCTGGCACAGTGGGGCATGTATCTGGCACAGTGGGGCAATGTAACTGGCACTGTGGGGCAATGTATCTGGCACTGTGGGGCAATGTATCTGGCACTGTGGGGCAATGTATCTGGCAATGTTTCTGGCACTGTGGGGCAATGTATCTAGCACTGTGGGGCATGTATCTGGCATGGTGGGGCATGTATCTGGCACGGTGGGGCATGTATCTGGCACGGTGGGGCTTGTATCCGGCACGGTGGGGCATGTATCCGGCACTGTGGGGCATTGTATCCGGCACTGTGGGGCATGTATCTGGCACAGTGGGGCATGTATCCGGCACAGTGGGGCATGTATCCGGCACAGTGGGGCATTGTATCTGGCACTGTGGGGCATTGTATCTGGCACTGTGGGGCAATGTAACTGGCACTGTGGGCCATTTTCAGTGGCCACACCCCTTCTGGTGTGTGGCCACACTCCTTTTTTGGGGGGTGGTGCGCCATTTTACATCTTGCCCTGGGCTCCAAAAACCCTAGCTACGCCTCTGCATAACGGTCAGGTTCACTTTGCGTATTAACCTGAAACTTTAACAATTATTGTGTTATAATGATTATTGGTCCAGCCCACGAAATAGCAATCTCAGCATTATTCTGGTGTCTGGTAAATTAATTTAAATAATGACATTACTTGGAATCATCATTGTCTGGATGGCAACATGATTGCTGCAATGCTGGACAGCCATACATACAAATAAAGTACAAATTAAGCATAATAACAAGGTGTGCAGTAAAAGTACAAGAATGATTTGCACTGTTGCTACGACAAGTACATACAAATGGCAATTGATTGCAACAAACTTGAATCCAGGGATGGACTGGGTCTTAAAATAGACCCCGGGATCCCTCCCGGGCACGTACACACTGGGAAAGGGGCATGGTCATGCATCATGGTGGCCAGGGCCGGTTCTAGCCCTTGTGGCGTCCAGGGTGAAAATATGGGCGTAGCTTCATAAAGGGGTGTGGTCAATGTGCCCCCGGTAGTATTGCCCTCGTTAGTGGCCCCAGTAGTATTGCCCCCATTTGTGGCCCCAATAGTATTGCCCCCGTTTGTGGCCCCAGTAGTTTTGCCCCCGTTTGTGCCGCTTTAAAAAAAAAAATAAAAAAAAAATAATACTTACCATCCCCGCTCCTGATGCCCGGTCGCTGCTGCTCTCCATCTCTGGCCACTGGCGCCGCTCCTCTGATCTATGGGAGAGACGTCACGACGTCTCTCCCATAGTACCGCATAGTCACTAGAAGTCAATCATGACCCCTAGTGTCTAAGTGCTGCTCCCACAATACAGTGTGGTGCGCGATGGGTGGTGCCCCCCCGTGCCCGTACCGGCACGGGGGGTACCACCAGTTGCAGATCTTGCCATGGTGGCGGCGCCCCGGGCAAAAATCCTGTGTGCCCATAGCAAGATCCGCTACTGATGGGGGCATGGCATTTGTGGCACATCCCGCTTAAGCATGCCGGCTGAGCAGAGCACTGGTAGGCAGAGCATCCAGATGGCAGATGGCCAGTCTGGCTATGCTTGAATAGCTATATATACTAACTTACATGTATGGATGCATTGTTATATATTTAAACTTTGGCTAATTTTTCGTTAACCCTTCCTAGACTTTAATGACTTGCCATGCAAGCAGTTAAAATTCCTTTTTTCCCCCATAAATAAATCAAATATCCACACCAGTTTGTGTTACCTTACTGTATATGTTCAAGTATCCGTGGGTATTAAAATGTCAATGTTCTACGTCTGTATCTTGAATTTGTAGAACACCCGTGGAGTCTGGTTTTTCAGGGAAATATAAATACAAGTTCTGTGTCATCAACATTGCTTCTTGCAGCTTCCCACTGTGCCAGAGACCACTCTGCTCCACACTGATCCTTTAAACTCACCAACTAGAGAAAGAAATACTGTGACATAGTTGCTAAATAATAATTGAAATACAGCTAAAGCTATTCACAGTCCTACAAGGGAAAAATAACACGTCATTGACATTATTGTTGCTTTGCCTTCTATGTTAAACTAAAGCTTTGTACAAACCTGCTGATTTAAAGAATGAGATGAGTTTTGAAAGAATGAAATGAGTTATTTTAAGTCTTATTTTCTTACTTATCTCTCTATCTATTGAGAATGTGAAGCTTTTAAATGTAATATACACAGCAGGAATTTATCAGGATCTCCAGAAAGCTTTTCTTTTGATGTCTTCCTTTTCAAGAAAGTAATGTTAAGCTGGGGTAATTGTTCTTAGTTTTAATAGTTAGACAAATATCGACTTGTAGAATGAACGTGGCACGCCTATTTATTAAAGACTGATCTAAAGCTGAGAGACCAAATTAAACTTAAATTGCATGTTAACTAGTTGCCTTAGGGCAGGGTTTCTACTGTAGGTATTTACATGTAGAAGGCTGTATACACACATGTATATGTTTATTCTATCTATCTATCTATCTATCTATCTATCTATCTATGTATCTATCTGTCTATCTATCCACTTGTTGACCACAAGGTGAATATTATTGATGATGTCAGAGTATAAAGTACTGCCTTGAATAGGATGTCTATTCTTTTTCTTAAGGGTCCTACACACTGGACGATGTGTATGGGCAAAATGAATGATCTTGTTAAGTAATGAACGATAAATCGTTCATATCGCTCAGTGTGTATGCATCAATGATGGACGATGTGCCGCCCTGCGATCGTTCATCATTTATTTATCGTTGTTTAAACATGCAAGTCAATGACTTGCACGATATACAGTAGATGTAATGTACTCTCATATTGTCCAAATTGACCATTGATATCGTCCAGTGTGTAGGCAAAATCAACCATTGATAGTATCGTGGGGTGATATATATTGTTGATCGATTACCGCCCACTGTGTAGGGGGCTTTAGCCACTTTCTCCCCCATGTGCACTATCAGACTGGTTTCCCCCTTTCCAAACCAGCTGTTAGTTGTGCTTGACTCCCGGGAAGGCCAGCTTGCAGAGCAGAAAGCTCTCAGTGCATCTGGACAAGTTTTTCAATGAAATAACCAGTCCAGTCAACTGCATTATGCAATTTCTATACCGTGCTTCCTAGTTTCTTGAATACTGGCCCTCATTCCGAGTTGATCGGTCGCAAGGCGAATTTAGCAGAGTTACACACGCTAAGCCTACGCCTACTGGGAGTGTATCTTAGCATCCTAAAATTGCGACCGATGTATTCGCATTATTGCGATCACAAACTACTTAGCAGTTTTAGAGTAGCTCCACACTTACTCTGCCTGTGCGATCAGTTCAGTGCTTGTCGTTCCTGGATTGACGTCAGAAACACACCCAGCGTTCGCTCAGACACTCCCCCGTTTCTCCGGCCACTCCTGCGTTTTTTCCGGAAACGGTAGCGTTTTCATCCACACGCCCCTAAAACGCCGTGTTTCCGCCCAGTAACACCCATTTCCTGTCAATCACACTACGATCGCCGGAGCGAAGAAAATGCCGTGAGTAAAAATCCTATCTTCATAGCAAAGTTACTTGGCGCAGTCGCAGTGCGACTATTGCGCATGCGCACTAAGCGAAATTTCACAGCGATGCGATGAATAATAACGAGCGATCAACTCGGAATGAGGGCCACTGTATCTAGCACTGCTCCTAGCTTATGGAATAGCTACATCAGTTTGCTCCTTTTACACCACTCTCCCCTCTATACTTTCAGAGGTCACCTTTTGTAGCTGAATACTAGACTACTTATGGTTTGTACTGGAACTAAACAGAACTATATAAACATCTTTGATGGACAAATGTGCAGCACTGAATGGTCCAAAGATCTTCATTGCAATAGTTGATTTTTTTTAATCAATTATGAGATATATCAAACTTTTGAGAGATATAAAGTGGAGAAATTGCCCATAGCAACCAGCTTCTGACATTTTCTGTCATTTAAAATTATAGTTAGTATGGGCAACTTTGTCCATTTTATCTCTCTTGAAGGTTTGGTACAACTCCTCCTCTATGTGGTATCTTTTGAAACTAATTACATGATATATATATATATATATATATATATATATATATATATACAGTATAGTCTGCTTCATCATGATTCACTTTCAAGAATAGGTGGTGGTGGTGGTGGTGGTGGGGGGGGGGGGGGGGGGAATAATGATCCAGTCTGAGTTTGTGTGTTGGGGTGGCCACAAAACATTCCAGGTAAATAATAATCCAATCTTAGCTTGTGTGATTTCATGTGAAGAATGTTCTGGTGTGACCATGCCACATTGTGAATACTAGACCCTGTAGATGCTTCTACCACCACTGCATGACTGCGTCTCTTAAGTAGTCCAGGGTATAGGTATGTTGATCAGGCACTTCCTGCTCACTGCCCCAGCTGGTGTGGGATAAGCTCCCAAAGCTGCTAGTATTGCTGTCAAGCAATGCCAGCTCAGCAATCCCATAAAATACATTATTAAAAAAATTGTAATTGATGACACTAATGGCTGATTTATTGCAACAGTAATTTACTTGATAGAACCAGTCCTGCTACCTAGTATCTAGAGATGGTTCCTAGGGGGTAATTCAGATCTGATCGCTGCTGTGTGTTTTCGCACAGTGGGCGATCAGGTCCAAACCTATGCACCGCAATGCGCAGGCACGTCGGACAGCTACAACAGGTATCACCGGTCAGCGGCGGGATGGTGCGAAAGATCCAGTCACATCAGCGTACGCAAGGTGATTGACAGGAAGAGGCCATTTGTGGGTGGCAACTGACCATTTACAGGGAGTGTACGGAAAAACGCAGGCATGTCCAAGTGTTTTGAGGGAGGGTGCCTGACGTCAGCTCCGGCCCCGATCAGCAGGATTCAATCGCACTGGATGAGTAAGTCCTGAGGCTGCACAAACTGATTTTTAGAAGCTCTGCTAACACATAGGAATGCACAGTTGCACAGAGGATTTACACTTCCCCTGTAGGCCGCGACTATCTGATCGCAGGACTGCAAAAAATGCAGCCCAGCTATCAGATCTGAATTACCCCCCAATTTCCTACTTCCTACAATTCAGAACCACATTGTAGGCCAGCAATGATAACAGGAATACCCTTGCAAAACACTGAAGCACATAGCAATCAAATAAAGCACCCTCTTCAATCAAAGGGGATTGTAGTACTTTTGTAATCTTTACATTAATAAATTAGGTAACAGATGCTCATCACTGAGCTAAACTAGCAATTTAATTTATATTTCAATTAACCATTTGTTAATTACAACTGAAAAGTGTTTAATAGGAGCTATTCAAAACATCTGGGTTCGTCTCAGTTATGTACCCAGCTAATAACACCTATCACTTTCTGAGCACATAAGGATATTATGAAATCATAGTTTATGTAGGATAATTAAGTGGAATGTGTCGGGCAGAGTGTGTCTAAAGATTAAAACGCTTCTCTTCTTCTCTTGCAAACAGTTGGCTAAGAACGTGAAAAAATGATGGTGGGTTTATGTAATAGTTTGTTATTTTGATATTGGACATTACATATAGTAGTATAGTAGTAGTATAGGTATATACTAGTGAAGTAAAATAAAGCTGTATTTGGATTGTGTCAGAATACAAGTGCTTTAGAAAAGAAATATGCTTTTTTTGCCTTTTTGTTTAAATTAGATCAGAGGAAAACTGACGCCAGATGTATGGCCACAGGCTTTTGGGAACTCGGTGACAAATGTATGATATGGCCTTTCTGTTATTTACTAATTAATTGAACAAAAGCAAAGTCTTAAAGTCCTAGTAACAGCAATTTTAATAAAGACAGTTTATGGTATTAACAACATAAATTGCTAGGCTTCTTTAAGGGTCTTGTTGGGTAGGGTATGTTAACAGTCATAATGAATGTCAACATGGTCATACTATTGATATTGATCATTTTGACATCCATCATGTAGAAACTGATAGGGCAGACTACATGGGCCAAGTGGTTCTTATCTGCCGTCAAATTCTATGTTTCTATGTACATTTCTATGAAATATCGACATGTTAGATTGTTGACATATCCTCTCTGGTTGCCCAGTGGTGATTTACCTGCTCCTGACAGCTACAGTGACTCCAGTGGCATCTTCTGGGTCCTGGCAGTCACTTCCAGGTCAGACCACCGATGCTGCAGTGGTCCAGTATGTATTTTTACCCTATACCTACCTCTAATTCCTCCCTCTAGTGCCTAACCCTAACCTCCCCCCTCACAGCTTAACCATCCTGTCTGCATCCTAAGGTCAACATTCTTGTGACCACTATGCAGAACATAGAGCACCAACTGACCACCATACAGTACACAAAGCATCCTATTGACCATGATATAATTCATAAAGTATGCCAGTGACTAAAATACATTACATCTTAGAAACCACTATACAATATATAGAGCATCCTTGTGAACACAACGAAATACACAGAGCATCCTATTGATCATAATAAAATACAAAGACCTTAATTCAATACAATACACAAGCATTCTAGTGATTGCCGCATAATACAGATAGCATCCTAGTGACAGCCATACAATACATAGAGCATCTTAGTGCTTGCCAAACAAATCAAGATGCATCTTTGTTTTTGTAATAAAGAGCATTTTTGTATCCACCAAACAATATTTTCCCCTGATCATTAAGGCCATTTCATGTCACGTACTGGTCAAAAAGGAAACTTCTACTTCATAATTTAGCTCAACGCTTTGTATTAAAGGCCGGTGTTATATTTTTTTATGAAAACCTACGAGAATGAGCTACAAATTAACTTGTCAACCTATGTTGAGTATTCAAAAGATACACAGCTACAGACTTGTTTTAACATTGTCACCGAATGACCCATTAGTTAATCAATTGTCAAAAATTATTAACTTTTTGATCACCATCATAATAGTCTATTTCAACAAAACTAATCCCTTTATAATCACTAACTCCCTAATCTCCATTATTAATAACCCCAACATCATCAAATCAATTTATGTTTATTAATCCCCAAATTACCTCCTTCTGTCTCATCAAAATAGCCCCTTAATATTAATCCCATTAAAATAGTAACCCCATCAACTTATTCTCAACATTGACTTCCGTTAATTATACAGCTTCCTTTTTCTCCTACATATCTGATTTTCTTATTTCTGTAGTCGCCCCACAGCATGGCTATTAGTGTTTTCCACCATACGTGTTATGGTCAGGGTCCATCAGTGTGAGAAGGGGGGCATGCACTATAGCAATATCCTACATGGCCCCTAGAAGGGGATGAATACTGGTCTATTTACTAAGCTTTGTATGGGAATAAAATGGATGGAGCTAAAGTACCAGCCAACTAACGTCTGACTGCCATGTCACAGGCTGTGCTTGAAAAAGGACAGGACCTGACTGGCAGGTACTTTATCTCCGTCCACTTTATCTCCCTCCAAGGCTTAGTAAATAGACCTCATGATGTGCCTTATCTGGGCGATTGCAAAATGCTTGCCTGCCTGTCAAACTATTACACAGCACCTGGACGGCAAGTTCAGGTGTATAATATCAGGGATTGGATACGCTGAGTGTATCTGGAGCAATGCAGCACCTGGGAATCAGCATAAGGCTTCACACACTCCATCTAAGCCTGCCCCCAGACTCCCATTTATTTTTTGTCTGAGAGCACAGCTACTAGACTGCCAGGGAAAATATCAACAATATTATCCTCCTAATACTGGAGCAGCATTGACCCACTGGTGTTTAATGCCACCATTACTATAATTATATAAGCACAGTGATTTGCAGCAGTGTGTAATATATATATATATATATATATATATATATATAATACCACTGCTCAAAAAAATAAAGGGAACACTAAAATAACACATCCTAGATCTGAATGAATGAAATATTCTTATTAAATACTTTGTTCTTTACATAGTTGAATGTGCTGACATTAAAATCACACAAAAATTATCAATGGAAATCAAATTTTTAACCCATGGAGGTCTGGATTTGGAGTCACACTCAAAATGAAAGTGGAAAAACACACTACAGGCTGATCCAACTTTGATGTAATGTCCTTAAAACAAGTCAAAATGAGTCTCAGTAGTGTGTGTGGCCTCCACGTGCCTGTATGAAACGTTGACTGTCTTCATGATGTGGTAATAAATAAACTTTGACCTTTTTAAAAAATTGGTGAGTGCCCTCTTTCAAAAATGACTGTATTTTGGAATCTACCATTCCTTGGAGTTGAGCACCATCTGGGTGGCCTTTGAATTACGGATTAGTGCGGATGCTCATGGGACTAGATATATATATATATATATATATATATTGTGACAAGAACACTGGAATAGTGTTTGAGGGCAGGTATGTTTGTCCCAGGTTCTTGTCTTACATGTATCAGAAAAATGAAAACTTCTAGGAAAATGTTTTTGTTTTGTCAGAACCTTTTCAGTTTGTTGGAAAAGCTGGATAAGGGCCCTGAAAGAGAGATGGGGCAAGTTCCAGACATTGGGCCCAGTTCGGGTATTTGGCCTCACAGAAGGCTAATCAGGCTTTCAGCTGTGTAAGAGTGTTATAGAGCTGCTGGCCTGATTAGTGTGTGCAGACTGCCTGGGGAGACTCGAGACTCTCTGAAGAGAGAAACACGATTCTTTATACAAGTGAGCTATACAGTGTTTACTGGAGAACTCTGTGTTTTTGTTTAGTGATAGTTAGGAACGTCTTGTGTTTAGTTAGTGCCGGACAGGCAAGGTATTTTATTTTGGTGTTTGTTTTATTTTCTGTTTAATAAAACTGGCTGTGGCCAGTTGCACCACAAACTGGACTTGTGTGATTCCTCAGCTGCTGCGTGCTGCCACTTACCCCAGGAAACGGCACCTTGTACCCTGACAGTGTTACAACTTGGTGGAGAATGTGAGCATGCCGCTCTGTGCATAAGTGAAAGCAGCAGCTTTATGAGGCCTGCAGAAAATGGTGGTTTATGCAGATACAGCCCAGTGTGAAGTTGCTGAGACTCACCCCCGAGGGTTTGATATATGTCCTGGGTGAAAGCAGCTACAAAGCCGCCTGAAAAATCTGTCGACATGGAGGAACTGCTTAAAGCCCTGCTGCAAGCTACAGCGGCTCAGCAGGAGGCCAACAGACAGCAGTAGGTGGCTATGGAGGAAAATTGGGGACTACAGCAGGAGGCCAACAGACAGCAGCAGGTGGCAATGGAGGAAAATTGGAGGCAACAGCATCAGGATAGAGAGGCCTTAGCAGAAGTGGTGCAGAGACTTGCAGCTCGGGTTGGAGATGTGGCCGTCAGTGCTCCGACCAGCTCTAGTTCTATACGGGTCAGTCACTTCCTGCAGAAAATAACAGTGGCTGATGATGTGGAGGCCCACCTGACCATGTTTGAAAGGACTGCCGAGCGTGAGAACTGTCCGAAAGCACAGTGGGCAGTGGGCCAGTCTGCTGGCACCTTTTTTGTCAGATGAGCCCCAAAAAGCGTACTTTGATTTAAGCCCTGCTGAGGCTTGGGACTATGATAAACTAAAGACTGAGATCCTGACCCGCCTGGGAGTCATGCTGTCAGTACGAGCACAACGGGTGCACCGTTGGGTGTACGCCATGGAGAAGCCTCTGCGCTCCTAGATGCACGACCTTATTCAGCTAACAAAAAAATGGTTACAGCCAGAGACATTAACTGGTCCCCAGATGGTTGAAAGAGTCATCATGGACCGCTATTTGAGATCTTTGCCCGTGGTCCTGCGCAAGTGGGTGAGCCATGGAAACCCGGATACTGCTGACCAATTAGTGGACATGGTAGAGAGGTATTTGGCAGCAGAGGAACTACTGATGACCACCCAGCAACCCATAGATCCTCGACAGCGCCCTTCAGTAAAGACTGGTAAGACTGTTCCATAGGAAAATGTTGCTGGGCGGTTAAGAGAACACAAGGCTGGAGAGACTGTAAACACTGGCCCTGGAGACAGGCCAATGGGGCTAGAACGGTCTATGCTGCCCAAACGGGTTGATAATCATGTGGTTAAATGTTTTAGGTGTGGTATGGTCATGTTATTGCCAATTGCCCAGTCACGCAAGAACCCATGCAATGTGATGCTGCCTTTGAATGTCGCAGAATGTCTTTCTTTGCTAGGTTAGCCTGTACTGTGGTACCTTCACCTGAGCTGGAAAAACAAATGTGTGATGTGTTCTTAGAGGGTAACCAGGTAGAGGCCTTGCTAGATTCATGAAGTTTGGTTACCCTCGTAAAAGCTGGGTTAGTGAACCCCTTAAAGGTCCAGCAAATACCTATTGGGTTAACTTGCATACATGGGGATACCCAACATTATGTCACTGCTGAAGTGAATATAGAAACTTGTTGTGGGTCAGCAATGGTTAAAGTAGGACTGGTCCCCACCTTGGTGCATGAGGCCATAATAGGGAGGGATTTTCCTCATTTTTGGAAACTGTGGGAATCACGTTTATCAACAGATGTGGGAAGTAAAGAGCCAGTTGATAATACCGGTGATTTTATGGATGTACATGTGTCTTCGGAGCTTTCTGACCCTTTGCCTTTTGCTAGTTTGGCTGGGGAAGTGACAGATGGGGAGTCCAGTGAGGACCCTCTTGCTGGGAACAGAGACATAGTAGTTAGAACTGAAAGCGTGCCTGACCTGGAGGTAAAGAAGGATCTGTTTGCGTCTGAACAGTTAAAGAATCCTACCTTGATAAAGGCTAGAGAGAATGTTAAGATTGTTAATGGGGAACCTGTGGTACCAGGTGACAGGGTGACAGGTGACATGTATCCCCACATGGCCATCTGTAATGAGCTCTTGTACCACATTGTCAAAAAGGGTGAGGATGTGGTGGAACAGCTGGTAGTTCCCCAGCCTTATCAGAGAACGGTACTAGATTTAGCTCATAGTCACGTTACAGCAGGACATTTAGGGGCAGAAAAAACCACTGAAAGAGTTTTACAAAGGTTCTTTTGGCCAGGGGTTTATAAAGAAGTGTCTGAGTATTGTTCTTCCTGTCCTAGACCCCATTTCAGGAGCCCACTAGTTCCCATGCCTATTATAGAGGTCCCATTTGACAGAATAGCCATGGATCTCGTGGGACCCTTGTTAAAGTCCGCTCGGGGCCATCAGTATATCCTGGTAATTATGGACTATGCCACTCGATATCCTGAGGCTATCCCTTTACGCACTATCACAACCAAGGCGATAGCTAGGGTGCTGGTGCAGGTTTTTAGTAGAGTGGGAATACCAAAAGAAATTTTGACTGACCAAGGTACTCCATTTATGTCAAGGATCATGAAAGAATTGTGCAAATTATTTAAGGTCACTCACCTCAGGACGTCCATCTACCATCCCCAAACTGATGGGTTGGTGGAAAGGTTCAATAAAACATTAAAAAGTATGTTAAAAAAGGTTGTTGATAGAGATGGGAAAAACTGGGATTGTTTGTTGCCCTACTTGTTAATGGCCATCAGAGAAGATCCTCAGTGCTCTACGGGGTTTTCTCCATTTGATTTGCTGTATGGTAGACACCCCAGAGGGCTGTTGGACATTGCCAAAGAGACGTGGGAAGGACAGCCCACTCCTTATAGAAGCGTTATTGAACATGTAACACAAATGCAGGATAGGATTGCAGCCATGGTACCTATTGTCAGAGAGCATATGGAACAGGCCCAAAGTGCTCAACAGAGGGTATATAACCGGAGTGCCAAGATACGGGAATTTGCTCCCGGAGATAGAGTTCTTGTTTTAGTACCCACTGTGGAAAGCAAGTTCCTAGCTAAATGGCAGGGTCCATTTGAGATTAGGGAAAAAGTGAATGAGGTTAATTACAAAGTATACCAACCGGGAAAGAGAATCCCGAACAAATCTACCATGTTAACTTAATCAAACCCTGGAAAGTTAGGTTGTCTCTGTCAGCGGAGCCTTGCCCTTCGGTGTCTTCACCTTGGTTGCTTCCAGCAGTAAAGGTGTCTGAGACATTATCAGCTGATCAGAACAATCAGGTTAAAGAATTTCTCATCCAAAATAGGGAGATATTTTCAGAGCTGCCTGGCCGAACGACCATAATAAAACATGACATTGTCACAGAACCAGGAGTCAGGGTCCATTTAAAGCCATATAGGATTCCTGAAGCTCAGAGAAAAGCTGTTTCTAAAGAAGTTAAAACCATGTTAGAACTTGGAGTAAAAGAGGAATCTAACAGTGAGTGGTCCAGTCCCATAGTTCTCATCCCGAACCCAGACGGTAGCATACGCTTCTGTAATGACTTTCGTAAGTTAAATGAGGTGTCCAAAATTGACGCATACCCAATGCCCCGTGTGGATGAGCTTATAGAAAGGCTGGGAACAGCCAGGTTTCTCACCACGTTGGACCTGACCAAAGGTTACTGGCAAATACCTTTAACTAATAGCGCAAAAGAAAAAACAGCCTTTTCGGTTCCGGAAGGGCTATACCAGTATAAGAGGTAAGAATGCTCATGTAACTAGATAGTTTCTAGCGCTGCAAGATTTTAGGTTTACTGTTGAACATAGACCGGGTACACAATTGGCCAACGCAGATGCATTGTCCCGCATCTTCTGTTTGGGGGCTACAAGTGTTCCGGCCCCTAGGTCGAAACAGGGGAGGGGGATATGTGACAAGAACACTGGAATAGTGTTTGAGGGCAGGTATGTTTGTCCCAGGTTCTTGTCTTACATGTATTAGAAAAATGAAAACTTCTAGGAAAATGTTTTGGTTTTGTCAGAACCTTTTCAGTTTGTTGGAAAAGCTGGATAAGGGCCCTGAAAGAGAGATGGGGCAAGTTCCAGACATTGGGCCCAGTTCAGGTCTTTGTCCTCACAGAAGACTAATCAGGCTTTCAGCTGTGTAAGAGTGTTATAGAGCTGCTGGCCTGATTAGTATGTGCAGACTGCCTGGGGAGACTCGAGACTCTCTGAAGAGAGAAACACGCTTCTTTATACAAGTGAGCTATACAGTGTTTACTGGAGAACTCTGTGTTTTTGTTTAGTGATAGTTAGGTACGTCTTGTGTTTAGTTAGTGCCGGACAGGCAAGGTATTTTCTTTTGGTGTTTGTTTTATTTTCTGTTTAATAAAACTGGCTGTGGCCAGTTGCACCACAAACTGGACTTGTGTGATTCCTCAGCTGCTGCATGCTGCCACTTACCCCAGGTAATGGCATCTTGTACCCTGACAGTGTTACAATGTATTATATATATATATATATATATATATATATATGTGTGTACTTGTGTGTGTGTTCAGGGCCAGGCCATACTCCACTGCATTTATAAATATAAGCACTGTGAGTCCACAGTGTGAGTTGTCATTTGTGAAACAGAATTTCTTTTTTTTGCACAACTTGTACAACAGTGTGTTCGATAAAGCTCAGTACAGTAGGTGTCATGACACTGCATTAATAACTATAAGCACTTTGAGTAGATATTGATCACAATCAGTTGATAGAAGAGCAGAAGCAGCAACCAAGTACTAGTGCTGTTGCTGCTGCCAGTCATGATGATCATGATATTTGTATGCAGTACTTCAACAACTAAAGCTGGTGCTCAAGGGCATAGAAGGTTTCAGAAAGGGCACCTGAAATCAAAACAATACTTTACAATGCTAAAGAATAAAACCACCTCTTATAAAGGGAAAGATTACTGCCAAAAATATATAGAATTGCCAACATTGGAATCCATCATTACAGAAGTCTCTGTACTGTGTTGCATTGGGTGGCAAAGGTCTTCCTACTAGAATATGTAGTTCATATTTATGAATGTGAGTCTTTTTCCACATTTTATTAGTTGTTACTTTAAATGTTTTCAGTAGGTTGCATAAAACAGGGTGTATTCCCCAGTGTGCTGGACTAAGATACATTCCTCCTTTTCTTCCTATGTTATAGCTTCTTGAGTAGGTTTTGATGTCTTGCTACTGTTCCTCGAATCGCTGAAGCATATAAAGGGCGCAATTCCACCTGGTCACTACCTCTTGCTTCAGTTGGTGGCATGGCAAATGGAACTGTTCTTGCAGCCGCTGCAATCTTCTACATGTAGGTGCTGAATGAATGCCAAAAATGTCTAGAATCTTTTGCACCACAGAAAGCATCACCTGCACACCCGTTATTAAAAAAATAATAATTCTGAAGCACCAAGTTTAATGTACTAGCAAAGTTACCCCCCCCCCCCTCATAAATGTTCTTAGTCAATAAAACAATTAAATTAACTAATCAATCCTTACTTCTGATCTAGTTCTTGAGTAATGAAAACATGAAAACATTCTTGGTTTCAAGTACAGTATATCTTACTACCATATTGTCTGCAGCTGCAGTGCCACTCTGTTTCCTAGATGTGCCATGTTTGAAGTCGAACTGCCACATGTTTGTGCTGCCCACTGCTGTCGCTTAGCTTTCTCAGCCAGCTACCTTGGTGCAACCTTTTGGTCTAAACTGGATGAAAACAATAGTGTCAGCTGTGAGGTGGTCAAAACTGACTGGAAATTACTGGAAATTTATTTTACTGAAGTTAATAGTACTGCAGGAACAAAAAAAGGCCCAAACTATATGATTTTAGCTGTGTTTGTCATTTAAAAAAAAATACAGATCCAAAACCAAAACCTGATGATGACTAATTAGAACCAAAATCAAAACACAAGGGTCGGTACACATCTTTCCAATATGCAATATAGGCCCTCATTCCGAGTTGATCGCTCGCTAGCAGCTTTTAGTAGCAGTGCACACACTAGGCCGCCGCCCTCTGGGAGTGTATCTTAGCTTAGCAGAAGTGCGAACGAAAGGTTAGCAGTAGAGATGAGCGGGTTCGGTTCCTCGGAATCCGAACCCGCCCGAACTTCAGGGTTTTTTACACGGGGCCGAGCAGGCTCGGATCCTCCCGCCTTGCTCGGTTAACCCGAGCGCGCCCGAACGTCATCATCACGCTGTCGGATTCTCGCGAGGCTCGGATTCTATATAAGGAGCCGCGCGTCGCCGCCATTTTTCACACGTGCATTGAGATTCATAGGGAGAGGACGTGGCTGGCGTCCTCTCCGTTTATAGAGATTCGAGAAGAGAGTGAGACAGTCTCACTAGAGAGAGACACAGTAGTAATTTTGGGGAGCATTAGGAGGAGTATTACTACTACTAGTACTTGCTGAAGTGAAGTGATAGATAGTGTGACTGTATTGTATTATCTGACTTGTGGGGGAGACACTGACAGTGGGGAGCAGTTAGAGTCTGAGAGCAGGACTCTGGACTCAGGAGTAGATACTACATATAACGTACAGTGCACACTTTTGCTGCCAGAGTGCCACACCAGTATAATATATATTGTGATTGTATGCTTAGGAGTACTACTTGCAAGTTGCTGATAGTGTAATCAGTGACCTGACCACCAGTTTAATAATCACCACCAGTTTAATTAATATATATATATATAATTGTATATAATTAATATATATATAATATTATAATTGTATACCACCTACCCGTGTTTTTTTTTTTCTTTCTTCTTGATACATACTACTATAGTAGCTTACTGTAGCAGTCTGCGGTGCTGCTGAGCTGACAGTGTCCAGCAGGTCCGTCATCAGTCATTACATAATAAATATATATACCTGTCCGGCTGCAGTACTAGTGATATTATATATACATATATATATATTGATTTCATATCATTATCATCCAGTCTATATTAGCAGCAGACACAGTACGTTAGTCCACGGCTGTAGCTACCTCTGTGTCGGCACTCGGCAGTCCATCCATAATTGTATACCACCTACCCGTGGTTTTTTTTTTTCTTTCTTCTTGATACATACTACTATAGTAGCTTACTGTAGCAGTCTGCGGTGCTGCTGAGCTGACAGTGTCCAGCAGGTCCGTCATCAGTCATCATTACCTAATAAATATATATCTACCTGTCCGGCTGCAGTACTAGTGATATTATATATACATATATATATTGATTTCATATCATTATCATCCAGTCTATATTAGCAGCAGACACAGTACGTTAGTCCACGGCTGCAGCTACCTCTGTGTCGGCACTCGGCAGTCCATCCATAATTGTATACCACCTACCCGTGGTTTTTTTTTTTTCTTTCTTCTTGATACATACTACTATAGTAGCTTACTGTAGCAGTCTGCGGTGCTGCTGAGCTGACAGTGTCCAGCAGGTCCGTCATCAGTCATCATTACTAGAGATGAGCGCCGGAAATTTTTCGGGTTTTGTGTTTTGGTTTTGTGTTCGGTTCCGCGGCCGTGTTTTGGGTTCGACCGCGTTTTGGCAAAACCTAACCGAATTTTTTTTGTCGGATTCGGGTGTGTTTTGGATTCGGGTGTTTTTTTCCAAAAAACCTAAAAAACAGCTTAAATCATAGAATTTGGGGGTCATTTTGATCCCAAAGTATTATTAACCTCAAAAACCATCATTTCCACTCATTTTCAGTCTATTCTGAATACCTCACACCTCACAATATTATTTTTAGTCCTAAAATTTGCACCGAGGTCGCTGGATGACTAAGCTAAGCGACCCTAGTGGCCGACACAAACACCGGGCCCATCTAGGAGTGGCACTGCAGTGTCATGCAGGATGTCCCTTCCAAAAAACCCTCCCCAAACAGCACATGACGCAAAGAAAAAAAGAGGCGCAATGAGGTAGCTGTGTGAGTAAGATAAGCGACCCTAGTGGCCGACACAAACACCGGGCCCATCTAGGAGTGGCACTGCAGTGTCACGCAGGATGTCCCTTCCAAAAAACACTCCCCAAACAGCACATGACGCAAAGAAAAAAAGAGGCGCAATGAGGTAGCTGTGTGAGTAAGATAAGCGACCCTAGTGGCCGACACAAACACCGGGCCCATCTAGGAGTGGCACTGCAGTGTCACGCAGGATGTCCCTTCCAAAAAACCCTCCCCAAACAGCACATGACGCAAAGAAAAAAAGAGGCGCAATGAGGTAGCTGTGTGAGTAAGATAAGCGACCCTAGTGGCCAACACAAACACCGGGCCCATCTAGGAGTGGCACTGCAGTGTCACGCAGGATGTCCCTTCCAAAAAACCCTCCCCAAACAGCACATGACGCAAAGAAAAAAAGAGGCGCAATGAGGTAGCTGTGTGAGTAAGATAAGCGACCCTAGTGGCCGACACAAACACCGGGCCCATCTAGGAGTGGCACTGCAGTGTCACGCAGGATGGCCCTTCCAAAAAACACTCCCCAAACAGCACATGACGCAAAGAAAAATTAAAGAAAAAAGAGGTGCAAGATGGAATTGTCCTTGGGCCCTCCCACCCACCCTTATGTTGTATAAACAGGACATGCACACTTTAACCAACCCATCATTTCAGTGACAGGGTCTGCCACACGACTGTGACTGATATGACGGGTTGGTTTGGACCCCCACCAAAAAAGAAGCAATTAATCTCTCCTTGCACAAACTGGCTCTACAGAGGCAAGATGTCCACCTCATCATCATCCTCCGATATATCACCGTGTACATCCCCCTCCTCACAGATTATCAATTCGTCCCCACTGGAATCCACCATCTCAGCTCCCTGTGTACTTTGTGGAGGCAATTGCTGCTGGTCAATGTCTCCGCGGAGGAATTGATTATAATTCATTTTAATGAACATCATCTTCTCCACATTTTCTGGATGTAACCTCGTACGCCGATTGCTGACAAGGTGAGCGGCGGCACTAAACACTCTTTCGGAGTACACACTTGTGGGAGGGCAACTTAGGTAGAATAAAGCCAGTTTGTGCAAGGGCCTCCAAATTGCCTCTTTTTCCTGCCAGTATAAGTACGGACTGTGTGACGTGCCTACTTGGATGCGGTCACTCATATAATCCTCCACCATTCTTTCAATGTTGAGAGAATCATATGCAGTGACAGTAGACGACATGTCCGTAATCGTTGTCAGGTCCTTCAGTCCGGACCAGATGTCAGCATCAGCAGTCGCTCCAGACTGCCCTGCATCACCGCCAGCGGGTGGGCTCGGAATTCTGAGCCTTTTCCTCGCACCCCCAGTTGCGGGAGAATGTGAAGGAGGAGATGTTGACAGGTCGCGTTCCGCTTGACTTGACAATTTTCTCACCAGCAGGTCTTTCAACCCCAGCAGACTTGTGTCTGCCGGAAAGAGAGATCCAAGGTAGGCTTTAAATCTAGGATCGAGCACGGTGGCCAAAATGTAGTGCTCTGATTTCAACAGATTGACCACCCGTGAATCCTTGTTAAGCGAATTAAGGGCTCCATCCACAAGTCCCACATGCCTAGCGGAATCGCTCTGTGTTAGCTCCTCCTTCAATGTCTCCAGCTTCTTCTGCAAAAGCCTGATGAGGGGAATGACCTGACTCAGGCTGGCAGTGTCTGAACTGACTTCACGTGTGGCAAGTTCAAAGGGCATCAGAACCTTGCACAACGTTGAAATCATTCTCCACTGCGCTTGAGACAGGTGCATTCCACCTCCTATATCGTGCTCAATTGTATAGGCTTGAATGGCCTTTTGCTGCTCCTCCAACCTCTGAAGCATATAGAGGGTTGAATTCCACCTCGTTACCACTTCTTGCTTCAGATGATGGCAGGGCAGGTTCAGTAGTTTTTGGTGGTGCTCCAGTCTTCTGTACGTGGTGCCTGTACGCCGAAAGTGTCCCGCAATTCTTCTGGCCACCGACAGCATCTCTTGCACGCCCCTGTCGTTTTTTAAAAAATTCTGCACCACCAAATTCAAGGTATGTGCAAAACATGGGACGTGCTGGAATTTGCCCATATTTAATGCACACACAATATTGCTGGCGTTGTCCGATGCCACAAATCCACAGGAGAGTCCAATTGGGGTAAGCCATTCCGCGATGATCTTCCTCAGTTGCCGTAAGAGGTTTTCAGCTGTGTGCGTATTCTGGAAACCGGTGATACAAAGCGTAGCCTGCCTAGGAAAGAGTTGGCGTTTGCGAGATGCTGCTACTGGTGCCGCCGCTGCTGTTCTTGCGGCGGGAGTCCATACATCTACCCAGTGGGCTGTCACAGTCATATAGTCCTGACCCTGCCCTGCTCCACTTGTCCACATGTCCGTGGTTAAGTGGACATTGGGTACAACTGCATTTTTTAGGACACTGGTGAGTCTTTTTCTGACGTCCGTGTACATTCTCGGTATCGCCTGCCTAAAGAAGTGGAACCTAGATGGTATTTGGTAACGGGGGCACACTGCCTCAATAAATTGTCTGGTTCCCTGTGAACTAACGGCGGATACCGGACGCACGTCTAACACCAACATAGTTGTCAAGGCCTCAGTTATCCGCTTTGCAGCAGGATGACTGCTGTGATATTTCATCTTCCTCGCAAAGGACTGTTGAACAGTCAATTGCTTACTGGAAGTAGTACAAGTGGGCTTACGACTTCCCCTCTGGGATGACCATCGACTCCCAGCAGCAACAACAGCAGCGCCAGCAGCAGTAGGCGTTACACGCAAGGATGCATCGGAGGAATCCCAGGCAGGAGAGGAATCATCAGAATTGCCAGTGACATGGCCTGCAGGACTATTGGCATTCCTGGGGAAGGAGGAAATTGACACTGAGGGAGTTGGTGGGGTGGTTTGCGTGAGCTTGGTTACAAAAGGAAGGGATTTACTGGTCAGTGGACTGCTTCCGCTGTCGCCCAAAGTTTTTGAACTTGTCACTGACTTATTATGAATGCGCTGCAGGTGACGTATAAGGGAGGATGTTCCGAGGTGGTTAACGTCCTTACCCCTACTTATTACAGCTTGACAAAGGCAACACACGGCTTGACACCTGTTGTCCGCATTTCTGTTGAAATACTTCCACACCGAAGAGCTGATTTTTTTGGTATTTTCACCAGGCATGTCAGTGGCCATATTCCTCCCACGGACAACAGGTGTCTCCCCGGGTGCCTGACTTAAACAAACCACCTCACCATCAGAATCCTCCTGGTCAATTTCCTCCCCAGCGCCAGCAACACCCATATCCTCCTCATCCTGGTGTACTTCAACACTGACATCTTCAATCTGACTATCAGGAACTGGACTGCGGGTGCTCCTTCCAGCACTTGCAGGGGGCGTGCAAATGGTGGAAGGCGCATGCTCTTCACGTCCAGTGTTGGGAAGGTCAGGCATCGCAACCGACACAATTGGACTCTCCTTGTGGATTTGGGATTTCGAAGAACGCACAGTTCTTTGCGGTGCTACTGCTTTTGCCAGCTTGAGTCTTTTCATTTTTCTAGCGAGAGTCTGAGTGCTTCCATCCTCATGTGAAGCTGAACCACTAGCCATGAACATAGGCCAGGGCCTCAGCCGTTCCTTGCCACTCCGTGTGGTAAATGGCATATTGGCAAGTTTACGCTTCTCCTCCGACAATTTTCTTTTAGGTTTTGGAGTCCTTTTTTTACTGATATTTGGTGTTTTGGATTTGACATGCTCTGTACTATGACATTGGGCATCGGCCTTGGCAGACGACGTTGCTGGCATTTCATCGTCTCGGCCATGACTAGTGGCAGCAGCTTCAGCACGAGGTGGAAGTGGATCTTGATCTTTCCCTAATTTTGGAACCTCAACATTTTTGTTCTCCATATTTTAATAGGCACAACTAAAAGGCACCTCAGGTAAACAATGGAGATGGATGGATACTAGTATACAATTATGGATGGACTGCCGAGTGCCGACACAGAGGTAGCTACAGCCGTGGACTACCGTACTGTGTCTGCTGCTAATATAGACTGGATGATAATGAGATGTAGTATGTATAAAGAAGAAAGAAAAAAAAAACCACGGGTAGGTGGTATACAATTATGGATGGACTGCCGAGTGCCGACACAGAGGTAGCTACAGCCGTGGACTACCGTACTGTGTCTGCTGCTAATATAGACTGGTTGATAATGAGATGTAGTATGTATAAAGAAGAAAGAAAAAAAAAACCACGGGTAGGTGGTATACAATTATCGATGGACTGCCGAGTACCGACACAGAGGTAGCTACAGCCGTGGACTACCGTACTGTGTCTGCTGCTAATATAGACTGGTTGATAATGAGATGTAGTATGTATAAAGAAGAAAGAAAAAAAAAACCACGGGTAGGTGGTATACAATTATGGATGGACTGCCGAGTGCCGACACAGAGGTAGCTACAGCCGTGGACTACCGTACTGTGTCTGCTGCTAATATAGACTGGTTGATAATGAGATGTAGTATGTATAAAGAAGAAAGAAAAAAAAAACCACGGGTAGGTGGTATACAATTATGGATGGACTGCCGAGTGCCGACACAGAGGTAGCTACAGCCGTGGACTACCGTACTGTGTCTGCTGCTAATATAGACTGGTTGATAATGAGATGTAGTATGTATAAAGAAGAAAGAAAAAAAAAACCACGGGTAGGTGGTATACAATTATGGATGGACTGCCGAGTACCGACACAGAGGTAGCTACAGCCGTGGACTACCGTACTGTGTCTGCTGCTAATATAGACTGGTTGATAATGAGATGTAGTATGTATAAAGAAGAAAGAAAAAAAAAACCACGGGTAGGTGGTATACAATTATGGATGGACTGCCGAGTGCCGACACAGAGGTAGCTACAGCCGTGGACTACCGTACTGTGTCTGCTGCTAATATAGACTGGTTGATAATGAGATGTAGTATGTATAAAGAAGAAAGAAAAAAAAAACCACGGGTAGGTGGTGGTATACAATTATGGATGGACTGCCGAGTGCCGACACAGAGATAGCTACAGCCGTGGACTACCGTACTGTACTGTGTCTGCTGCTAATATAGACTGGATGATAATGAGATGTAGTATGTATAAAGAAGAAAGAAAAAAAAAACCACGGGTAGGTGGTATACAATTATGGATGGACTGCAGAGTGCCGACACAGAGGTAGCTACAGTCGTGAACTACCGTACTGTGTCTGCTGCTAGTATAGACTGGATGATAAATAATGATATAAAAAATATATATATATATCACTACTGCAGCCGGACAGGTATATATTATATAATGACGGACCTGCTGGACACTGTCTGTCAGCAGAATGAGTTTTTTAGAGAATAAAAAAACACCACACAAGTCACACGACGAGTGTTTAACTTTTTCAGGCAGACAATCACAATATACTGGTGGTCAGTGTGGTCAGGTCACTGGTCAGTCACACTGGCAGTGGCACTCTGGCAGCAAAAGTGTGCACTGTTTAATATGTACTCCTGGCTCCTGCTATAACCTATAACTGCTCCCCAGTCTCCCCCACAATTAAGCTGTGTGAGCACAGTCAGATATTATACATAGATGATGCAGCACACTGGGCTGAGCACAGATATGGTATGTGACTGAGTCACTGTGTATCGTTTTTTTCAGGCAGAGAACGGATTATATTAAATAATAATAAAACTGCACTGGTGGTCTCACTGGTCAGTCACTAGTATAACTAACTAACTACTATCAGCAAAATTCTGCACTCTCTGAGTACTCCTCCTAAGCTCCAGTAAATGAAGTGTCTCACTCTCACTCTCCTATCTATTTCTAAACGGAGAGGACGCCAGCCACGTCCTCTCCCTATCAATCTCAATGCACGTGTGAAAATGGCGGCGACGCGCGGCTCCTTATATAGAATCCGAGTCTCGCGATAGAATCCGAGCCTCGCGAGAATCCGTCAGCGTGATGATGACGTTCGGGCGCGCTCGGGTTAACCGAGCAAGGCGGGAAGATCCGAGTCGCTCGGACCCGTGTAAAAAAACATGAAGTTCGGGTGGGTTCGGATTCAGAGGAACCGAACCCGCTCATCTCTAATCATTACCTAATAAATATATATCTACCTGTCCGGCTGCAGTACTAGTGATATTATATATACATATATATATTGATTTCATATCATTATCACCCAGTCTATATTAGCAGCAGACACAGTACGTTAGTCCACGGCTGTAGCTACCTCTGTGTCGGCACTCGGCAATCCATCCATAATTGTATACCACCTACCCGTGGTTTTTTTTTTTCTTTCTTCTTGATACATACTACTATAGTAGCTTACTGTAGCAGTCTGCGGTGCTGCTGAGCTGACAGTGTCCAGCAGGTCCGTCATCAGTCATCATTACATAATAAATATATATCTACCTGTCCGGCTGCAGTACTAGTGATATTATATATACATATATATATTGATTTCATATCATTATCATCCAGTCTATATTAGCAGCAGACACAGTACGGTAGTCCACGGCTGTAGCTACCTCTGTGTCGGCACTCGGCAGTCCATCCATAATTGTATACCACCTACCCGTGGTTTTTTTCTTTTCTTTCTTCTTGATACATACTACTATAGTAGCTTACTGTAGCAGTCTGCGGTGCTGCTGAGCTGACAGTGTCCAGCAGGTCCGTCATCAGTCATCATTACCTAATAAATATATATCTACCTGTCAGGCTGCAGTACTAGTGATATTATATATACATATATATATTGATTTCATATCATTATCATCCAGTCTATATTAGCAGCAGACACAGTACGGTAGTCCACGGCTGTAGCTACCTCTGTGTCGGCACTCGGCAGTCCATCCATAATTGTATACCACCTACCCGTGGTTTTTTTTTTCTTTCTTCTTGATACATACTACTATAGTAGCTTACTGTAGCAGTCTGCGGTGCTGCTGAGCTGACAGTGTCCAGCAGGTCCGTCATCAGTCATCATTACCTAATAAATATATATCTACCTGTCCGGCTGCAGTACTAGTGATATTATATATACATATATATATATTGATTTCATATCATTATCATCCAGTCTATATTAGCAGCAGACACAGTACGTTAGTCCACGGCTGTAGCTACCTCTGTGTCGGCACTCGGCAGTCCATCCATAATTGTATACCACCTACCCGTGGTTTTTTTTTTTCTTTCTTCTTGATACATACTACTATAGTAGCTTACTGTAGCAGTCTGCGGTGCTGCTGAGCTGACAGTGTCCAGCAGGTCCGTCATCAGTCATCATTACCTAATAAATATATATCTACCTGTCCGGCTGCAGTACTAGTGATATTATATATACATATATATATATTGATTTCATATCATTATCATCCAGTCTATATTAGCAGCAGACACAGTACGTTAGTCCACGGCTGTAGCTACCTCTGTGTCGGCACTCGGCAGTCCATCCATAATTGTATACCACCTACCCGTGGTTTTTTTCTTTTCTTTCTTCTTGATACATACTACTATAGTAGCTTACTGTAGCAGTCTGCGGTGCTGCTGAGCTGACAGTGTCCAGCAGGTCCGTCATCAGTCATCATTACCTAATAAATATATATCTACCTGTCTGGCTGCAGTACTAGTGATATTATATATACATATATATATTGATTTCATATCATTATCATCCAGTCTATATTAGCAGCAGACACAGTACGGTAGTCCACGGCTGTAGCTACCTCTGTGTCGGCACTCGGCAGTCCATCCATAATTGTATACCACCTACCCGTGTTTTTTTTTTCTTTCTTCTTGATACATACTACTATAGTAGCTTACTGTAGCAGTCTGCGGTGCTGCTGAGCTGACAGTGTCCAGCAGGTCCGTCATCAGTCATCATTACCTAATAAATATATATCTACCTGTCCGGCTGCAGTACTAGTGATATTATATATACATATATATATTGATTTCATATCATTATCATCCAGTCTATATTAGCAGCAGACACAGTACGGTAGTCCACGGCTGTAGCTACCTCTGTGTCGGCACTCGGCAGTCCATCCATAATTGTATACCACCTACCCGTGGTTTTTTTTTTTCTTTCTTCTTGATACATACTACTATAGTAGCTTACTGTAGCAGTCTGCGGTGCTGCTGAGCTGACAGTGTCCAGCAGGTCCGTCATCAGTCATCATTACCTAATAAATATATATCTACCTGTCCGGCTGCAGTACTGGTGATATTATATATACATATATATATATTGATTTCATATCATTATCATCCAGTCTATATTAGCAGCAGACACAGTACGTTAGTCCACGGCTGTAGCTACCTCTGTGTCGGCACTCGGCAGTCCATCCATAATTGTATACCACCTACCCGTGGTTTTTTTTTTTCTTTCTTCTTGATACATACTACTATAGTAGCTTACTGTAGCAGTCTGCGGTGCTGCTGAGCTGACAGTGTCCAGCAGGTCCGTCATCAGTCATCATTACCTAATAAATATATATCTACCTGTCCGGCTGCAGTACTAGTGATATTATATATACATATATATATTGATTTCATATCATTATCATCCAGTCTATATTAGCAGCAGACACAGTACGGTAGTCCACGGCTGTAGCTACCTCTGTGTCGGCACTCGGCAGTCCATCCATAATTGTATACCACCTACCCGTGGTTTTTTTTTTCTTTCTTCTTGATACATACTACTATAGTAGCTTACTGTAGCAGTCTGCGGTGCTGCTGAGCTGACAGTGTCCAGCAGGTCCGTCATCAGTCATCATTACCTAATAAATATATATCTACCTGTCAGGCTGCAGTACTAGTGATATTATATATACATATATATATTGATTTCATATCATTATCATCCAGTCTATATTAGCAGCAGACACAGTACGGTAGTCCACGGCTGTAGCTACCTCTGTGTCGGCACTCAGCAGTCCATCCATAATTGTATACCACCTACCCGTGGTTTTTTTTTTCTTTCTTCTTGATACATACTACTATAGTAGCTTACTGTAGCAGTCTGCGGTGCTGCTGAGCTGACAGTGTCCAGCAGGTCCGTCATCAGTCATCATTGCCTAATAAATATATATCTACCTGTCCGGCTGCAGTACTAGTGATATTATATATACATATATATATATTGATTTCATATCATTATCATCCAGTCTATATTAGCAGCAGACACAGTACGTTAGTCCACGGCTGTAGCTACCTCTGTGTCGGCACTCGGCAGTCCATCCATAATTGTATACCACCTACCCGTGTTTTTTTTTTTCTTTCTTCTTGATACATACTACTATAGTAGCTTACTGTAGCAGTCTGCGGTGCTGCTGAGCTGACAGTGTCCAGCAGGTCCGTCATCAGTCATCATTACCTAATAAATATATATCTACCTGTCCGGCTGCAGTACTAGTGATATTATATATACATATATATATATATTGATTTCATATCATTATCATCCAGTCTATATTAGCAGCAGACACAGTACGTTAGTCCACGGCTGTAGCTACCTCTGTGTCGGCACTCGGCAGTCCATCCATAATTGTATACCACCTACCCGTGGTTTTTTTCTTTTCTTTCTTCTTGATACATACTACTATAGTAGCTTACTGTAGCAGTCTGCGGTGCTGCTGAGCTGACAGTGTCCAGCAGGTCCGTCATCAGTCATCATTACCTAATAAATATATATCTACCTGTCCGGCTGCAGTACTAGTGATATTATATATACATATATATATATTGATTTCATATCATTATCATCCAGTCTATATTAGCAGCAGACACAGTACGTTAGTCCACGGCTGTAGCTACCTCTGTGTCGGCACTCGGCAGTCCATCCATAATTGTATACCACCTACCCGTGGTTTTTTTTTTTTTCTTTCTTCTTGATACATACTACTATAGTAGCTTACTGTAGCAGTCTGCGGTGCTGCTGAGCTGACAGTGTCCAGCAGGTCCGTCATCAGTCATCATTACCTAATAAATATATATCTACCTGTCCGGCTGCAGTACTAGTGATATTATATATACATATATATATTGATTTCATATCATTATCATCCAGTCTATATTAGCAGCAGACACAGTACGGTAGTCCACGGCTGTAGCTACCTCTGTGTCGGCACTCGGCAGTCCATCCATAATTGTATACCACCTACCCGTGGTTTTTTTTTTTCTTTCTTCTTGATACATACTACTATAGTAGCTTACTGTAGCAGTCTGCGGTGCTGCTGAGCTGACAGTGTCCAGCAGGTCCGTCATCAGTCATCATTACCTAATAAATATATATCTACCTGTCCGGCTGCAGTACTAGTGATATTATATATACATATATATATTGATTTCATATCATTATCATCCAGTCTATATTAGCAGCAGACACAGTACGGTAGTCCACGGCTGTAGCTACCTCTGTGTCGGCACTCGGCAGTCCATCCATAAGTATACTAGTATCCATCCATCTCCATTGTTTACCTGAGGTGCCTTTTAGTTGTGCCTATTAAAATATGGAGAACAAAAATGTTGAGGTTCCAAAATTAGGGAAAGATCAAGATCCACTTCCACCTCGTGCTGAAGCTGCTGCCACTAGTCATGGCCAAGACGATGAAATGCCAGCAACGTCGTCTGCCAAGGCCGATGCCCAATGTCATAGTACAGAGCATGTCAAATCCAAATCACCAAATATCAGTAAAAAAAGGACTCCAAAAAATAAAATAAAATTGTCGGAGGAGAAGCGTAAACTTGCCAATATGCCATTTACCACACGGAGTGGCAAGGAACGGCTGAGGCCCTGGCCTATGTTCATGGCTAGTGGTTCAGCTTCACATGAGGATGGAAGCACTCAGCCTCTCGCTAGAAAAATGAAAAGACTCAAGCTGGCAAAAGCAGTAGCACCGCAAAGAACTGTGCGTTCTTCGAAATCCCAAATCCACAAGGAGAGTCCGACTCCAATTGTGTCGGTTGCGATGCCTGACCTTCCCAACACTGGACGTGAAGAGCATGCGCCTTCCACCATTTGCACGCCCCCTGCAAGTGCTGGAAGGAGCACCCGCAGTCCAGTTCCTGATAGTCAGATTGAAGATGTCAGTGTTGAAGTACACCAGGATGAGGAGGATATGGGTGTTGCTGGCGCTGGGGAGAAAATTGACCAGGAGGATTCTGATGGTGAGGTGGTTTGTTTAAGTCAGGCACCCGGGGAGACACCTGTTGTCCGTGGGAGGAATATGGCCACTGACATGCCTGGTGAAAATACCAAAAAAATCAGCTCTTCGGTGTGGAAGTATTTCAACAGAAATGCGGACAACAGGTGTCAAGCCGTGTGTTGCCTTTGTCAAGCTGTAATAAGTAGGGGTAAGGACGTTAACCACCTCGGAACATCCTCCCTTATACGTCACCTGCAGCGCATTCATAATAAGTCAGTGACAAGTTCAAAAACTTTGGGTGACAGCGGAAGCAGTCCACTGACCAGTAAATACCTTCCTCTTGTAACCAAGCTCACGCAAACCACCCCACCAACTCCCTCAGTGTCAATTTCCTCCTTCCCCAGGAATGCCAATAGTCCTGCAGGCCATGTCACTGGCAATTCTGACGATTCCTCTCCTGCCTGGGATTCCTCCGATGCATCCTTGCGTGTAACGCCTACTGCTGCTGGCGCTGCTGTTGTTGCTGCTGGAGTCGATGGTCATCCCAGAGGGGAAGTCGTAAGACCACTTTTACTACTTCCACCAAGCAATTGACTGTCCAACAGTCCTTTGCGAGGAAGATGAAATATCACAGCAGTCATCCTACTGCAAAGCGGATAACTGAGGCCTTGGCATCCTGGGTGGTGAGAAACGTGGTTCCGGTATCCATCATTACTGCAGAGCCAACTAGAGACTTGTTGGAGGTACTGTGTCCCCGGTACCAAATACCATCTAGGTTCCATTTCTCTAGGCAGGCGATACCGAAAATGTACACAGACCTCAGAAAAAGAGTCACCAGTGTCCTAAAAAATGCAGCTGTACCCAATGTCCACTTAACCACGGACATGTGGACAAGTGGAGCAGGGCAGGGTCAGGACTATATGACTGTGACAGCCCACTGGGTAGATGTATGGACTCCCGCCGCAAGAACAGCAGCGGCGGCACCAGTAGCAGCATCTCGCAAACGCCAACTCTTTCCTAGGCAGGCTACGCTTTGTATCACCGCTTTCCAGAATACGCACACAGCTGAAAACCTCTTACGGCAACTGAGGAAGATCATCGCGGAATGGCTTACCCCAATTGGACTCTCCTGTGGATTTGTGGCATCGGACAATGCCAGCAATATTGTGTGTGCATTAAATATGGGCAAATTCCAGCACGTCCCATGTTTTGCACATACCTTGAATTTGGTGGTGCAGAATTTTAAAAAAAACGACAGGGGCGTGCAAGAGATGCTGTCGGTGGCCAGAAGAATTGCGGGACACTTTCGGCGTACAGGCACCACGTACAGAAGACTGGAGCACCACCAAAAACAACTGAACCTGCCCTGCCATCATCTGAAGCAAGAAGTGGTAACGAGGTGGAATTCAACCCTCTATATGCTTCAGAGGTTGGAGGAGCAGCAAAAGGCCATTCAAGCCTATACAATTGAGCACGATATAGGAGGTGGAATGCACCTGTCTCAAGCGCAGTGGAGAATGATTTCAACGTTGTGCAAGGTTCTGCTGCCCTTTGAACTTGCCACACGTGAAGTCAGTTCAGACACTGCCAGCCTGAGTCAGGTCATTCCCCTCATCAGGCTTTTGCAGAAGAAGCTGGAGACATTGAAGGAGGAGCTAACACGGAGCGATTCCGCTAGGCATGTGGGACTTGTGGATGGAGCCCTTAATTCGCTTAACAAGGATTCACGGGTGGTCAATCTGTTGAAATCAGAGCACTACATTTTGGCCACCGTGCTCGATCCTAGATTTAAAGCCTACCTTGGATCTCTCTTTCCGGCAGACACAAGTCTGCTGGGGTTGAAAGACCTGCTGGTGAGAAAATTGTCAAGTCAAGCGGAACGCGACCTGTCAACATCTCCTCCTTCACATTCTCCCGCAACTGGGGGTGCGAGGAAAAGGCTCAGAATTCCGAGCCCACCCGCTGGCGGTGATGCAGGGCAGTCTGGAGCGACTGCTGATGCTGACATCTGGTCCGGACTGAAGGACCTGACAACGATTACGGACATGTCGTCTACTGTCACTGCATATGATTCTCTCCCCATTGAAAGAATGGTGGAGGATTATATGAGTGACCGCATCCAAGTAGGCACGTCACACAGTCCGTACTTATACTGGCAGGAAAAAGAGGCAATTTGGAGGCCCTTGCACAAACTGGCTTTATTCTACCTAAGTTGCCCCCCCACAAGTGTGTACTCCGAAAGAGTGTTTAGTGCCGCCGCTCACCTTGTCAGCAATCGGCGTACGAGGTTACATCCAGAAAATGTGGAGAAGATGATGTTCATTAAAATGAATTATAATCAATTCCTCCGTGGAGACATTGACCAGCAGCAATTGCCTCCACAAAGTACACAGGGAGCTGAGATGGTGGATTCCAGTGGGGACGAATTGATAATCTGTGAGGAGGGGGATGTACACGGTGATATATCGGAGGATGATGATGAGGTGGACATCTTGCCTCTGTAGAGCCAGTTTGTGCAAGGAGAGATTAATTGCTTCTTTTTTGGTGGGGGTCCAAACCATCCCGTCATTTCAGTCACAGTCGTGTGGCAGACCCTGTCACTGAAATGATGGGTTGGTTAAAGTGTGCATGTCCTGTTTATACAACATAAGGGTGGGTGGGAGGGCCCAAGGACAATTCCATCTTGCACCTCTTTTTTCTTTAATTTTTCTTTGCGTCATGTGCTGTTTGTGGAGTGTTTTTTGGAAGGGCCATCCTGCGTGACACTGCAGTGCCACTCCTAGATGGGCCCGGTGTTTGTGTCGGCCACTAGGGTCGCTTATCTTACTCACACAGCTACCTCATTGCGCCTCTTTTTTTCTTTGCGTCATGTGCTGTTTGGGGAGTGTTTTTTGGAAGGGCCATCCTGCGTGACACTGCAGTGCCACTCCTAGATGGGCCCGGTGTTTGTGTCGGCCACTAGGGTCGCTTATCTTACTCACACAACTACCTCGTTGCGCCTCTTTTTTCTTTGCGTCATGTGCTGTTTGTGGAGTGTTTTTTGGAAGGGCCATCCTGCGTGACACTGCAGTGCCACTCCTAGATGGGCCCGGTGTTTGTGTCGGCCACTAGGGTCGCTTATCTTACTCACACAGCTACCTCATTGCGCCTCTTTTTTTCTTTGCGTCATGTGCTGTTTGGGGAGTGTTTTTTGGAAGGGCCATCCTGCGTGACACTGCAGTGCCACTCCTAGATGGGCCCGGTGTTTGTGTCGGCCACTAGGGTCGCTTATCTTACTCACACAGCTACCTCATTGCGCCTCTTTTTTTCTTTGCGTCATGTGCTGTTTGTGGAGTGTTTTTTGGAAGGGCCATCCTGCGTGACACTGCAGTGCCACTCCTAGATGGGCCCGGTGTTTGTGTCGGCCACTAGGGTCGCTTATCTTACTCACACAGCTACCTCATTGCGCCTCTTTTTTTCTTTGCGTCATGTGCTGTTTGGGGAGTGTTTTTTGGAAGGGCCATCCTGCGTGACACTGCAGTGCCACTCCTAGATGGGCCCGGTGTTTGTGTCGGCCACTAGGGTCGCTTATCTTACTCACACAGCTACCTCATTGCGCCTCTTTTTTTCTTTGCGTCATGTGCTGTTTGGGGAGTGTTTTTTGGAAGGGCCATCCTGCGTGACACTGCAGTGCCACTCCTAGATGGGCCCGGTGTTTGTGTCGGCCACTAGGGTCGCTTATCTTACTCACACAGCTACCTCATTGCGCCTCTTTTTTTCTTTGCGTCATGTGCTGTTTGGGGAGTGTTTTTTGGAAGGGCCATCCTGCGTGACACTGCAGTGCCACTCCTAGATGGGCCCGGTGTTTGTGTCGGCCACTAGGGTCGCTTATCTTACTCACACAGCTACCTCATTGCGCCTCTTTTTTTCTTTGCGTCATGTGCTGTTTGGGGAGTGTTTTTTGGAAGGGCCATCCTGCGTGACACTGCAGTGACACTCCTAGATGGGCCAGGTGTTTGTGTCGGCCACTAGGGTCGCTTAGCTTAGTCATCCAGCGACCTCGGTGCAAATTTTAGGACTAAAAATAATATTGTGAGGTGTGAGGTATTCAGAATAGACTGAAAATGAGTGGAAATTATGGTTTTTGAGGTCAATAATACTTTGGGATCAAAATGACCCCCAAATTCTATGATTTAAGCTGTTTTTTAGGTTTTTTGGAAAAAAACACCCGAATCCAAAACACACCCGAATCCGACAAAAAAAATTCGGTGAGGTTTTGCCAAAACACGGTCGAACCCAAAACACGGCCGCGGAACCGAACCCAAAACCAAAACACAAAACCCGAAAAATTTCCGGCGCTCATCTCTAGTTAGCAGAATTGCGCATGAAAAATGTCATGCCATTTCTGAGTAGCTCCAGACCTACTCCTATCTTGCGATGAATGCAGTCTGTTTAGTTCCTGGTTTGACGTCACAAACACGCCCTGCGTTCGGCCAGCCACTCCCCCGTTTCTCCAGCCACTCCTGCGTTTTTGCCTGGCATGCCTGCGTTTTTTAGCACACTCCCTGAAAACGCTGAGTTGCCACCCAGAAACACCCACTTTCTGTCAATCACTCACCGATCAACAGAGTGACTGAAAAGCGTTGCATGGCCCTGTGTAAAATTGCACAGTTTTGTGTGAAAGTACTTTGCGCGTGCGCCCTGCGGCCCATACGCATGCGCAGAACTGCCGGTTTTTAGCCTGATCGCTATTCTGCTAAAAAACGTCAGCGAGCGAACAACTCGGAATGACCACCATAGTACAGTATGTAGCACTTATCGTTGCATATCAATGCCAATTTTTCCGTCTGTCTGTTATTATTACCCAGTCCTGTTTTATTACTGTTTGTTCCCAATTGTAAGGCACAAATGAATATGGTGGAGCTATATAAGTAACTGTTAATAAATAAAATAAGTAAAAAAACAAAACAGTGTAGAAATCTACATATTACAAAGTGATTATTCTTGCTAGGTAACGAACAGTTCACATCCAGCTGGATGCTTCGTCACTGAAATAACAAAGCATTAATTGTTCTAAAGTTTAGTTGGCTTGAATAGCATGAACAAAAAGACTGTGACACTGACAGTTGTCATCCTCTGTCATAAAGCATAAAGTGAGTCAGGCAAGATCTTGATGTCACCCAGGCTATCCCACTGCAGTTCTGGCCTTCATGATAATACATCAAGCATGCCTTGTTTTATGAATGAAACATCAACTAAATCCTTGTACAACACAGTATGATACACAATAAGAAAAAGTTGTTAGAAAAGTTTATTTTATTTTTTTCTGCAATTTTCCATACTGACCAATTGAATGGTTTGCTGAAGTCACTTGATGTAGTTATTGAAAATGGATTTCTTATTTTACTAATGATTTAGTGGGGGTAATTGCAACTAGTATATCTTATTATAAGGTAATGTGTTTAACACTCTTATCCCCAAACCGGAAAACTGATTATGCTTGTTAGAGTAACTATCGCAGCTGTTGTGTGATATAGGTACAAATGTAATGTAAGGAGATGTCAACTATTATTTTCACTCATGGGGGTATATGTAATAAGATTTGAATTTTCAGAAGCAGAGCCAGTTAGGTTTTGCCATTTAAATCTGTGGCAAATGCAGAATTTCAAGAAGGGGGTTTCTAAGTGCAAGCCACAAACTCCCACTCTGTGGAACATGGAAAATAATATTAATATTTAACACTATAGATGGTCTATAGCAGAGGTTCTCAAACTCGGTCCTCGGGGGCACACACAGTGCATGTTTTGCAGGTCTCCTCACAGAATCGCAAGTGAAATAATTAGCTCCACCTGTGGACCTTTTAAAATGTGTCAGTGAGTAATTAATACACCTGTGCACCTGCTGGGTTACCTGCAAAACATGCACTGTGTGTGCCCCCGAGGACCGAGTTTGAGAACCTCTGGTCTATAGTATAGACTGTGTCAAACAAATTTAAATAATATAAATAAGATAAGTGGTTAGGACAAGGTTAAACATACTATAATAAATAATTACACAAACATAACAAAACCAGTACTGCATTTTCTAAGCACACATTCTCCCACCTCATGGTAAGGCTCCTGTCTCTTCTTCCTGGTAGCTACTCTCTGGTCCAGTGCACTGATTGAGAAGTCATAACCACACACACACACACAGCAAACTTGGTAGAAGATCGTGCTACCACTGGGCATGTGCAACAGCTCTGCCCTGTCCCATAAACTGCATGATGTGGCTGCAGCTCTAGTACTCATGTTAAATACCATTGCTATTGTGTTATAATTTGAGCCACTTGTCAAGAGGAGAGTGTTTTCCAGGCAACCTGAACCCCCGCCTGTGTTTGTCTATGTAAATTATTGCCACTTTAAATCTGCAGCTAAGATAACAAGTGTCATGCTGCTTCAATGATTCGGATATTGGCTTATTGATATGAAAACATTAACATTGTTTTTCTTTTCAGCTACCTTATGTCCATTCCAAATTGTCATAAAAAATCAAGTAGCCATTGAGGTTTTGTTTTAACGATAGTTAGAGTAGGTATGTCACTGGCGTATTTAGAATGGGTGCAGTGTGTGCGATGCACGCGAGGTCCAGGGGGGCTCACACCGCACACCCTGAACCCATTATTTTTAATACTTACCCTCCGGAGTCCCACAGTGCAGCAGCAGACAAAATAATGCAAACATCGAGCTGCTCAAAGCAGAGGCTGCCAGGGCCATCACCCAGAGTGCCGTAACCTAGATTGGCACAGCCCTGCAACCATTGAGATTCTGCTGTCTGTTTTCTGACTGTCGGGATCGTGACTGACGGGACTTCATCATACCCAACCTGTGGTTTGTATCGCCCTAAAACGCCAGTGAAAACTGCAAACTCTATCTATTAGAGTCACCGAACGTAAGGTGTTTTGAATAGCGTATCAAAATGCATGGTATGGAACCTCAGGCAAAAGTGGAAATTGAAAAACAAAAACAGTGTACTTGTGGCAAAGCCATAATGTGCATGAAGATGAACTTTTACTTACCTTATTACTATAGCTACAAAGCTTTTAAGAATTAGTTTTTTACACCAAAGATCATTTTATCAAATTGCAATTTCTTTTATTCTACAGTGAATATAAAATATTATAGTGCGGTATAACCTTCCATAGGATCACTCCGAAGTTGTAGACACTATTAAGTCGAAATTAAGTCACTTAATGAATGTGATTATAAAAAAATATTTGAGTGACAAATTATATATAGTGAATAGATCCTTTACTGATGAAGCATACTGTTTATGTGATAAACGCATAGAAACGCAGTGCCTTGATACGTGCTTTTCCTGGCGTTATCGGGGACAGGAGGGGTTGTGTCTCACTCTCCCATATTTCTCTCTCTGTGAGGTTGTTTCAGGTTGCTGGAAGAGTGTGACTGGTAATGTACCCTTGGTGCAGACACGTTGCAATGAATGATATATTGTTTGTCCCCCAGCAGACATAGGGGCTGATTCAGACCTGACCGGCGCTGTGCGTTTTCGCACAGCAGCGATCAGGTCTGAACTGCGCTTGGCAGACAGCCAACGGCTGTCGTAGCCCTGCGATCACCTCTGCCTGATTGACAGGCAGAGGCGGTCGATGGACGGGAGGGGGTGGGCCAAAGTCATTTAGCCGCCATTTAGGGGGCGTGGTCTGGGCAACGCAAGCGAGCCTGGACCACTGGGGGGTGTGGGCTGCGGCAGCTGCGTGACGTCACACGCAGCCGCTGTGACCCGGGCAGCGACGAGTAGCTCCCTGTCAGCGCGCAGGAGCTGCGCTGGCAGAGAGCTACTCCTGAAGTACAAAAGCATCGCCGATGTGCGATGCTTTTGTACTTGTGCGACGGGGCAGGGACTGACATGCGGGGCGGGCTAGCCCTGTGCTGGGTGTCCCCCAACATGTCAGTGTTACTGATCATAGATGTGCTAAATTTAACACATCTACGATCAGGTCTGAATTAGCCCCATATTTGGCAGGATGTAATGCAGTCCGAGATCGCCGGAGGTTGTACTAGTTGCAATTACAATAGGAAACGTATTAACTTATTATTATTATTTTTTTAATTATTATTATTATTATTATTATTATTATTATTACTGTGCACAAGCAACTTCAAAAGTCATTCATTAGATTCTAGCTGAAATTTCCAAGTACTTTTTAGAAACTGAAAATAAATGTCTGGTTGGTCACAGATGGTAAAAGCCATGTTCCTAGTCTGCCAGCTTCTATAAATGTCCCCCCACAATGCAACACACATTCCAAATCAATGTTTCACAAATTGTGCTGTCTTTCACTGTGTTGCCTCTTTTTATAAATGTAAATAAATATTACATAATAAAACTTGTTTCTTTGCTCGTGAGTCTTCAAAGTGGTATCCGTTCAGATGGTCGACAATGTTAAGGTCGACACTCATGAGGTCGACCACTATTGGTTGACATTGACATGGTCGACATTGACAAATGGTCGACACATGAAAATGGTTGACACGTGAAAGGTCGACACATGAAAAGGTCAACATGGCTTTTTTTTAAATTAGATTTTTAACTTTTTCATACTTTCCCATCCACGGGGACTACTATTGGGAATAGTAAACTGTGCCAAGTGCAGCAAGGCACCTTGCCCGCAGAATGGCAAGCGAAGCGAGCCATGCAAGGGGACGCGGTACACTAATTAGGGTTCCCGGTCATGTTACGGAAAAATTGACACCAAAAACAGTTCAAAAATCCATGTCGACCATTCATACCAGAACCCTTCAAAGTACAGTATTAACAACTAGAGATGAGCGGGTTCGGTTTCTCTGAATCCGAACCCGCCAGAACTTCATGGTTTTTTTCACGGGTCCGAGCAGACTCGGATCTTCCCGCCTTGCTCGGTTAACCCGAGCGCGCCCGAACGTCATCATGACGCTGTCGGATTCTCGCGAGACTCGGATTCTATATAAGGAGCCGCGCGTCGCCGCCATTTTCACACGTGCATTGAGATTGATAGGGAGAGGACGTGGCTGGCGTCCTCTCCATTTAGATTATAAGAGACTGAGAGAGATTTACTGGAGCTGACTAGGAGGAGTACTGTTACTGTAGAAGTGTAGAGACTGAGTGGAGAGAGTTTACTAGTGAGGACAGTGCAGTTTACTTTATAATCCGTTCTCTGCCTGAAAAAAGCGATACACAGCACACAGTGACTCAGTCACATACCATATCTGTGTGCACTGCTCAGGCTCAGGCCAGTGTGCTGCATCATCTATTATCTATATATAATATTATATATATCTGTCTGACTGCTCAGCTCACACAGCTTATAATTGTGGGGTAGACTGGGGAGCACTACTGCAGTGCCAGTTATAGGTTATAGCAGGAGCCAGGAGTACATAATATATTATATAGTGAGTGACCACCAGACACACAGTGCAGTTTATTTAATATATCCGTTCTCTGCCTGAAAAAAGCGATACACACAGTGACTCAGTCAGTCACATACCATATCTGTGTGCACTGCTCAGGCTCAGGCCAGTGTGCTGCATCATCTATTATCTATATATAATATTATATATATCTGTCTGACTGCTCAGCTCACACAGCTTATAATTGTGGGGGAGACTGGGGAGCACTACTGCAGTGCCAGTTATAGGTTATAGCAGGAGCCAGGAGTACATAATATATTATATAGTGAGTGACCACCAGACACACAGTGCAGTTTATTTAATATATCCGTTCTCTGCCTGAAAAAAGCGATACACACAGTGACTCAGTCAGTCACATACCATATCTGTGTGCACTGTGCAGTGCACTGCTCAGGCTCAGGCCAGTGTGCTGCATCATCTATATATATTATATATCTGTCTGACTGCTCAGCTCACACAGCTTATAATTGTGGGGGAGACTGGGGAGCACTACTGCAGTGCCAGTTATAGGTTATAGCAGGAGCCAGGAGTACATATTATATTAAAATTAAACAGTGCACACTTTTGCTGCAGGAGTGCCACTGCCAGTGTGACTGACCAGTGACCTGACCACACTGACCACCAGTATAGTTAGTAGTATACTTATATTGTGATTGCCTGAAAAAGTTAAACACTCGTCGTGTGACTTCACTTGTGTGTTTTTTTTTTTATTCTATAAAAATAAAACTCATTCTGCTGACAGACAGTGTCCAGCAGGTCCGTCATTATATAATATATAATATATACCTGTCCGGCTGCAGTAGTGATATATATATATTTTTTATATCATTTATCATCCAGTCGCAGCAGACACAGTACGGTAGTTCACGGCTGTGGCTACCTCTGTGTCTCTGCACTCGGCAGGCAGTCCGTCCATAATTGTAATACCACCTAACCGTGGATTTTTTTCATTCTTCTTTATACATACATAGTTACATAGACATCTTCTCTTTATCAACCAGTCTATATTAGCTGCAGACACAGTACAGTACGGTAGTTCACGGCTGTGGCTACCTCTGTGTCTGCACTCGGCAGGCAGTCCGTCCATAATTGTATACCACCTAACCGTGGTTTTTTTTCATTCTTCTTTATACATACATAGTTACATAGACATCTTCTCTTTATCAACCAGTCTATATTAGCTGCAGACACAGTACAGTACGGTAGTTCATGGCTGTGGCTACCTCTGTGTCTGCACTCGGCAGGCAGTCCGTCCATAATTGTATACCACCTAACCGTGGATTTTTTTCATTCTTCTTTATACATACATAGTTACATAGACATCTTCTCTTTATCAACCAGTCTATATTAGCTGCAGACACAGTACAGTACGGTAGTTCACGGCTGTGGCTACCTCTGTGTCTGCACTCGGCAGGCAGTCCGTCCATAATTGTATACCACCTAACCGTGGATTTTTTTCATTCTTCTTTATACATACATAGTTACATAGACATCTTCTCTTTATCAACCAGTCTATATTAGCTGCAGACACAGTACAGTACGGTAGTTCACGGCTGTGGCTACCTCTGTGTCTGCACTCGGCAGGCAGTCCGTCCATAATTGTATACCACCTAACCGTGGATTTTTTTCAGTCTTCTTTATACATACATAGTTACATAGACATCTTCTCTTTATCAACCAGTCTATATTAGCTGCAGACACAGTACAGTACGGTAGTTCACGGCTGTGGCTACCTCTGTGTCTGCAGTCGGCAGGCAGTCCATAATTGTATACTAGTATCCATCTCCATTGTTTACCTGAGGTGCCTTTTAGTTGTGCCTATTAAAATATGGAGAACAAAAATGTTGAGGTTCCAAAATTAGGGAAAGATCAAGATCCACTTCCACCTCGTGCTGAAGCTGCTGCCACTAGTCATGGCCGAGACGATGAAATGCCAGCAACGTCGTCTGCCAAGGCCGATGCCCAATGTCATAGTACAGAGCATGTCAAATCCAAAACACCAAATATCAAAAAAAAAAGGACTCCAAAACCTAAAATAAAATTGTCGGAGGAGAAGCGTAAACTTGCCAATATGCCATTTACCACACGGAGTGGCAAGGAACGGCTGAGGCCCTGGCCTATGTTCATGGCTAGTGGTTCAGCTTCACATGAGGATGGAAGCACTCAGCCTCTCGCTAGAAAAATGAAAAGACTCAAGCTGGCAAAAGCAGCACAGCAAAGAACTGTGCATTCTTCGAAATCCCAAATCCACAAGGAGAGTCCAATTGTGTCGGTTGCGATGCCTGACCTTCCCAACACTGGACGTGAAGAGCATGCGCCTTCCACCATTTGCACGCCCCCTGCAAGTGCTGGAAGGAGCACCCGCAGTCCAGTTCCTGATAGTCAGATTGAAGATGTCAGTGTTGAAGTACACCAGGATGAGGAGGATATGGGTGTTGCTGGCGCTGGGGAGGAAATTGACCAGGAGGATTCTGATGGTGAGGTGGTTTGTTTAAGTCAGGCACCCGGGGAGACACCTGTTGTCCGTGGGAGGAATATGGCCGTTGACATGCCAGGTGAAAATACCAAAAAAATCAGCTCTTCGGTGTGGAGGTATTTCACCAGAAATGCGGACAACAGGTGTCAAGCCGTGTGTTCCCTTTGTCAAGCTGTAATAAGTAGGGGTAAGGAAGTTAACCACCTCGGAACATCCTCCCTTATACGTCACCTGCAGCGCATTCATAATAAGTCAGTGACAAGTTCAAAAACTTTGGGTGACAGCGGAAGCAGTCCACTGACCAGTAAATCCCTTCCTCTTGTAACCAAGCTCACGCAAACCACCCCACCAACTCCCTCAGTGTCAATTTCCTCCTTCCCCAGGAATGCCAATAGTCCTGCAGGCCATGTCACTGGCAATTCTGACGAGTCCTCTCCGGCCTGGGATTCCTCCGATGCATCCTTGCGTGTAACGCCTACTGCTGCTGGCGCTGCTGTTGTTGCCGCTGGGAGTCGATGGTCATCCCAGAGGGGAAGTCGTAAGCCCACTTGTACTACTTCCAGTAAGCAATTGACTGTTCAACAGTCCTTTGCGAGGAAGATGAAATATCACAGCAGTCATCCTACTGCAAAGCGGATAACTGAGGCCTTGACAACTATGTTGGTGTTAGACGTGCGTCCGGTATCCGCCGTTAGTTCACAGGGAACTAGACAATTTATTGAGGCAGTGTGCCCCCGTTACCAAATACCATCTAGGTTCCACTTCTCTAGGCAGGCGATACCGAGAATGTACACGGACGTCAGAAAAAGACTCACCAGTGTCCTAAAAAATGCAGTTGTACCCAATGTCCACTTAACCACGGACATGTGGACAAGTGGAGCAGGGCAGGGTCAGGACTATATGACTGTGACAGCCCACTGGGTAGATGTATGGACTCCCGCCGCAAGAACAGCAGCGGCGGCACCAGTAGCAGCATCTCGCAAACGCCAACTCTTTCCTAGGCAGGCTACGCTTTGTATCACCGCTTTCCAGAATACGCACACAGCTGAAAACCTCTTACGGCAACTGAGGAAGATCATCGCGGAATGGCTTACCCCAATTGGACTCTCCTGTGGATTTGTGGCATCGGACAACGCCAGCAATATTGTGTGTGCATTAAATATGGGCAAATTCCAGCACGTCCCATGTTTTGCACATACCTTGAATTTGGTGGTGCAGAATTTTTTAAAAAACGACAGGGGCGTGCAAGAGATGCTGTCGGTGGCCAGAAGAATTGCGGGACACTTTCGGCGTACAGGCACCACGTACAGAAGACTGGAGCACCACCAAAAACTACTGAACCTGCCCTGCCATCATCTGAAGCAAGAAGTGGTAACGAGGTGGAATTCAACCCTCTATATGCTTCAGAGGTTGGAGGAGCAGCAAAAGGCCATTCAAGCCTATACAATTGAGCACGATATAGTAGGTGGAATGCACCTGTCTCAAGCGCAGTGGAGAATGATTTCAACGTTGTGCAAGGTTCTGATGCCCTTTGAACTTGCCACACGTGAAGTCAGTTCAGACACTGCCAGCCTGAGTCAGGTCATTCCCCTCATCAGGCTTTTGCAGAAGAAGCTGGAGACATTGAAGGAGGACCTAACACGGAGCGATTCCTTTAGGCATGTGGGACTTGTGGATGGAGCCCTTAATTCGCTTAACAAGGATTCACGGGTGGTCAATCTGTTGAAATCAGAGCACTACATTTTGGCCACCGTGCTCGATCCTAGATTTAAAGCCTACCTTGGATCTCTCTTTCCGGCAGACACAAGTCTGCTGGGGTTGAAAGACCTGCTGGTGACAAAATTGTCAAGTCAAGCGGAACGCGACCTGTCAACATCTCCTCCTTCACATTCTCCCGCAACTGGGGGTGCGAGGAAAAGGCTCAGAATTCCGAGCCCACCCGCTGGCGGTGATGCAGGGCAGTCTGGAGCGACTGCTGATGCTGACATCTGGTCCGGACTGAAGGACCTGACAACGATTACGGACATGTCGTCTACTGTCACTGCATATGATTCTCTCAACATTGATAGAATGGTGGAGGATTATATGAGTGACCGCATCCAAGTAGGCACGTCACACAGTCCGTACTTATACTGGCAGGAAAAAGAGGCAATTTGGAGGCCCTTGCACAAACTGGCTTTATTCTACCTAAGTTGCCCTCCCACAAGTGTGTACTCCGAAAGAGTGTTTAGTGCCGCCGCTCACCTTGTCAGCAATCGGCGTACGAGGTTACATCCAGAAAATGTGGAGAAGATGATGTTCATTAAAATGAATTATAATCAATTCCTCCGCGGAGACATTGACCAGCAGCAATTGCCTCCACAAAGTACACAGGGAGCTGAGATGGTGGATTCCAGTGGGGACGAATTGATAATCTGTGAGGAGGGGGATGTACACGGTGATATATCGGAGGGTGATGATGAGGTGGACATCTTGCCTCTGTAGAGCCAGTTTGTGCAAGGAGAGATTAATTGCTTCTTTTTTGGGGGGGGGTCCAAACCAACCCGTCATATCAGTCACAGTCGTGTGGCAGACCCTGTCACTGAAATGATGGGTTGGTTAAAGTGTGCATGTCCTGTTTTGTTTATACAACATAAGGGTGGGTGGGAGGGCCCAAGGACAATTCCATCTTGCACCTCTTTTTTCTTTTCTTTTTCTTTGCATCATGTGCTGATTGGGGAGGGTTTTTTGGAAGGGACATCCTGCGTGACACTGCAGTGCCACTCCTAAATGGGCCCGGTGTTTGTGTCGGCCACTAGGGTCGCTAATCTTACTCACACAGTCAGCTACCTCATTGCGCCTCTTTTTTTCTTTGCGTCATGTGCTGTTTGGGGAGGGTTTTTTGGAAGGGACATCCTGCGTGACACTGCAGTGCCACTCCTAGATGGGCCCGGTGTTTGTGTCGGCCACTAGGGTCGCTAATCTTACTCACACAGCTACCTCATTGCGCCTCTTTTTTTCTTTGCGTCATGTGCTGTTTGGGGAGGGTTTTTTGGAAGGGCCATCCTGCGTGACACTGCAGTGCCACTCCTAGATGGGCCCGGTGTTTGTGTCGGCCACTAGGGTCGCTAATCTTACTCACACAGCTACCTCATTGCGCCTCTTTTTTTCTTTGCGTCATGTGCTGTTTGGGGAGGGTTTTTTGGAAGGGACATCCTGCGTGACACTGCAGTGCCACTCCTAGATGGGCCCGGTGTTTGTGTCGGCCACTAGGGTCGCTTATCTTACTCACACAGCGACCTCGGTGCAAATTTTAGGACTAAAAATAATATTGTGAGGTGTGAGGTATTCAGAATAGACTGAAAATGAGTGTAAATTATGGTTTTTGAGGTTAATAATACTTTGGGATCAAAATGACCCCCAAATTCTATGATTTAAGCTGTTTTTTAGTGTTTTTGGAAAAAAACACCCGAATCCAAAACACACCCGAATCCGACAAAAAAAATTCGGTGAGGTTTTGCCAAAACGCGTTCGAACCCAAAACACGGCCGCGGAACCGAACCCAAAACCAAAACACAAAACCCGAAAAATTTCAGGCGCTCATCTCTATTAACAACATGGATAGATGTTAATGGGACTGATTCAGAGAATGCTAATGCAAGTGCAATTTTCTAGGCTACAGAATTACTCATTTTAGCAAGTGAAGCTGATGCCCAGGAATGAAAAGAGATGGCTTCTGGAGCAATTGCAAGTTCGCAACTCATTTATTACCAGTTTTTTACATAGGGCACACATATCCAGCAGTGCTTTACAGAGAATATTTAGCCGTTCACATCAGTTCCTGCCCCAGTGGAGCTTAGAATCTATATTCCCTATCACATATACACACAGACACATTCACAGTAGGGTTAATTTTTGTTGGAAGCCAATTAACCTACCAGTATATTTTGGGATTGTGGAAGGAAACCGGAGTACCCGGTGGAAACCAACGCAAGTACGGGGAGAATATACAAACTCCGCACAGTTAGGGCCATGGTGGGAATCGAACCCATGATGTCAGTGCTGTGAGGCAGTAATGCTAACCATTACACCATCCATACTGCCCATACAGTTGTGTATACTTTTGCAGCCTATACGCAATAACGGGGAACATTGACTGCTCGAGTAGGTCTATGGCTATGTATACTGGATGTGTCAGGAGCAATGCAGGCGCCATGTTTCCCTACGATCCATAGGTGCTGCAGGATGGAGACTGTGAAGTGACATAAAGTGATAACAAAAAGAGGAGGTGTAAATGTTTTAGCAAGCTCTTTCTCAGCACCGCAGGCACAGTTGCCATGTAAGTTACAAAGGATGCTGTGCAACAGGCCAGAAGTGTCACCCGGGCCTGGTGACACCTGGTGCTCACTCTGGATCCTCCTGCGCTGCCGGAGGTGTGCGCGCTGAAAAAGGGAGGGGGGTAACTTATATAAAGTGGGTGTGGCCTCACAGGGGATCCCGATGGCATCACTTTGCCCATCACTCCCACCAGTCATGCCCAGCATCTCTAGAGAGTCTGGGCTCCCCCCGGAGACAGTCTACCTAAGCTGTCAGCTTCTACTCTATAACAGGAGAATGTTAAACTGTAGCATCTGGCTCCTGTCACTGTAGAGGAGTTGGCATTTTGGTGTTACCACCTCCGAGGGTGACACCCGGCTGCGGCCCGCACCCCCCATAACTCTCTTGTGATTCCATTGCACCAGGCAGGGGCTGCTCGAGGAGTTGATGTTATAGTGCTACCATGGTGGAGTAATCAGATCCACTAGCGCAGGTGAGCATTGCTCAAATATGCAAAGTGGGCATCGTACAGAAGTGCACAAGAAGGATCAAGCTGACCTTTGCATATTTTTGCACTTGCAAATCAGTGAGAAATCACAACAGCGCATGGTTTGCGTGCACCTCTTAATAATACTTGCCTACTTTCCTGGAAGTTGTGGGAGACCCCAATTTTATGGGTAGTCCCCCGCACCACCGGAAGAGCAGGAAGATCTCCCATATGCCTCCCACATCCTAGTGAAGTGGGCAGGATGATGAGATTATTAACGGCAATTGCGGCACCATGGGGAGGGGGCAGGACTAAAATGGCATGAATTGTGTAATTTTTGCACTGCCCCCTCTTCGCAGACACACAAATTGTGACATTTTGTAAAAGTGGGGGTGGGACTTGATGACATCAGAGCCCAACTCTGCCCCCAGAAGTGCTCAGCAGCGTGGCAGCTTGGCATGCTGGTAAGTACGCTCTGAATCCGGCCCCTTAATACACATATATTTAAAGCACAGAGGGAACAAGATCTCTTAATTACATTTTAACTTTGCAGTTTATTAATTATTTTTATTATTATCATCATTGTAAAGGCGCCACAGACTCAGCAGTTGCAGAAACTCTGCATTACCGGTCATAAAATGTGCACATAAACATTACAAGTACATATGAGGTGGGAATGACAAGCCAGATAAATACAGATTAAACTAACAAACATTACAAATACATCCAGAGTTGACAAATATTATGTAGACATGAGGCAGATGGTATAGACAGCCCTGCTCGGGAGAGCTTACAGTCTGGAGAATAAGCTACCATTTTGTATAATAGGTCTGCTGCTAATGTGATACTCAGCTAAATAAAACTGTATTCCAACAATCTACTTGTTTGCTCAGTGCAATAAAATGTGATCTGAGTCTGTTTTACAGCAGTCCTTACTCTTGAGGTTCACAAATAAACCCTACTGAGGATTTTAGGGACTGCCACACTGCTTTGTGATTCCTCAGACAGCTCCATGTTTAATTTGGTATGCATACATTTAGAAAATGTCTTTGTAACAATGCAAACCTGTCCTGAATTAAAAGTTGATGGGAATAAATTGATTCTTGAGAGACGTAATGTAGAGTCAACATCATATATATTGTCAGAGGTATTTGGCATATAGTCTCTCTTTCGCCATGTCACTTGGATTTTAAAAACAGTATAATCCTGAGTTATAAAAGAGTCCCCTTATAATTTACTGCCCCTTTAATATGTTGCATTATACAGTGACAAATGCACAATGGGGGGTAATTCCAAGTTGATCGTAGCATGAAATTTTTTAGCAGTTGGGCAAAACCATGTGCACTGCAGGGGAGGCAGATATAACATGTGCAGAGAGAGTTAGATTTGGGTGGGTTATTTTATTTCTGTGCAGGGTAAATACTGGCTGCTTTATTTTTACACTGCAGATTAGATTGCAGATTGAACACACCACACCCAAATCTAACTCTCTCTGCACATGTTAAATTTGCCTTCCCTGCAGTGCACATGGTTTTGCCCAACTGCTAAAAAAATTCCTGCTGCGATCAACTTGGAATTACCCCCAATGTCTCTCTGCTTAGGATAAAAAACAGACTTCATAGCAAATCACCAGATGGCTTCTCCCTTGCAAAAATGGCATCTTAATGTATCTGTAATCACTTGAAACTGTGAGAAATATGATGCTCCTTTTTTATTTAAGAACAAAACAAAATGTAAAAGCTGATATTGAATAGGCTTGAAATATTTAAAATGATTGTTGTCATATTGTGAATCTTACATGCATGCTTTGTTTCAACTAAATTGTATCTGGCCTTTTATGCATAGCTTCATCTTGACTGTATAGTTATTGCTTCATTATCCTACCCCTTCACTGCCCTACACTTCTCCCTGTCCATGGCGCCCCATCATCACCATCCCCCGCCCAACCTCCTCATTCTCTTCAGTCATCCTCTATACACCTCCTCTTTTCCATCCCCCATTTCTCTGCCTCCTGATTCTTTTCTGATTATTCAAACTTATCTCATCCCTCCTCCACTTCCCCTCCTGCTCTTCCTTCTCTCCTTTCTCTCCTCTTCCTTCTAGGCCACCCCCTGCTTTTAAGCTTCTTTCTATATTCTGACATACCCTTCCTCATTCTGGGTGGCTTCAATAGCCACAATGATATTCCCAAATATACAGTGTAGTGGGATATCTAGACTTCTATCCTTCAATTCCTCTTTTGACCACTACCCAAGGATCTCCTCCGCTTCTTACTCCAGAAGTCACACTCTTGACATTGCCTTATCCCACTGCTCTGACATCTCTAATTTCATCATTCTCCTCCTCCTCCTTCTCCTTGATCATCACCTCATCTCACTCTTTCTCCCTCATTCCTTCACCCTATCTCCAAAGTGCAAAGTTGGCCCCTAGATCCTCACTCTTTTTCCTCCTCCCTTGACTTGCTTCTTTTCACTATCTCCAACATTTATTTGACTTGACTGCTTACCTATATATTTCCAGCCAACCTCTCACCCCTGACTCACTATAAACCTCGGACAGTCCACACTTCAACCCTGGCACTCTATATTGATCCTTTAACTCTAAGGGTGTGTACACACGGTGAGATTCGGACTTAACCGATTCTCACTGTGCGACGGGGGGCTGGGTCGGCACTTAGCCAGTATCGCAAGCACATAATGAGTGTGCTTGTGATCCTGGTACTGTGCGATTTTGGCTAAGTGTCAATCTTGACTATCTCTTCTATAGAGATAGTCAAGATTGACTTGCCTGCACAGTCTATTTTTTCTGCCGATGCCGACCACGCGGGGGCAGATATAACATGTGCAGAGAGAGTTAGATTTGGGTTGGTTATTTTGTTTCTGTGCAGGATAAATACTGGCTGCTTTATTTTTACACTGCAATTTAGATTGCAGATTGAACACACCACACCCAAATCTAACTCTCTCTGCACATGTTATATCTGCCCTCCCTGCAATGCACATGGTTTTGCCCAACTGCTAACAAAATTCCTGCTGCGATCAACTCAGAATTACCCCCAATATTAGGATGATTTTAGGGTTAAGCTTAGGGTTAGGATCAGCAGTACTCACCACTGCTGTGGAAATACGCATGCTTGACATGCTGCCTGTTGACATTCACAAAGTCGACATTCAGGGAAGGTCGATATTAGGTCAAAGTCAACATGTTGACCGCTCATCTATGTCAACATCCTGAATCTCAGCATTCAGAACATTACGAAATTGTACCACACCCGAACTGAACTGAGACGGTATTCCAGTAAATCTTCATAACAGCCCTGTCCTTATTGGGGAAGTTTCAGGTTATTTAGCACCACCTTGTAATAACAAATCCTATTGTCAAAATAAATGAATTAATAAATAAAATAAGAATTTAGAAATCACGGATTACATTTCTCTTTAATGAAGTGAAGGAATGTATGGAATATTACTTTGATGCTTAATATTAGTCATTAATATCATTTCTCGATAAGCAAATGCAAAATTAAATAAACCACAGAATCAGTGGCGGTTTAAGAAGAAGGGGCCCATGTGAAGGCTCCGTGCAGGCCCCCTCCTCTCCATTAGTGGCTGCAGCGGTGTATACTCTGGCTTACATGCACAGGTTTCCAGGAAAATAGTGACCGCGCCTTATTCCTGGGGACCACTAGCGTATCAGTAAGAAAATCACTGGGAAAATGGGCACCGCGCCATCTTACCGGAGATCTGCACATGTGCCCTAGGCTCTGGGATAGCACTAGGGTCCCCTAGGGACCCAAGTGCCCAGAGTCTCTGCACCACTGGCTAGAGAGGAGGGGGCCCGGATGGAGCCTGCGCACAGGTCTCCTCCTCTCTAGAAATGCCCCTGCTGAGGGCAATGGTCACCCCACCATTTTCCTGGTGATTTATGTCAGCAGCTGAAGAGCTCTGGAGGGGTAAGTATAATTATATGTGCATAGGGCAGTGGTTCCCAAACTGTGTGCCTAGGCACCCTGGGGTGCCTCAGGACACTAGCAGGGGTGCCTTGGATTGATGGTCCAAGACCAAATTAAACTATTTCTGGTCAAAGTAATAGACAAAACCAGTGCTTGTGGCTGCCAATTATAAAATATGAGGACAAACAGAATCAAATATTGTCCACACTTAAGAAACTTAGGATGACACATAAACATAATTTACTTATTGTTTTCTAAAATTCTCAATAAGAAACTTTTGGCCAAGGGGTGCCGTGAAAAAATTCTGATACTCTAGGGCGCCATGATTCAAAAAAGTTTGGGAACCACTGGCATAGGGTGTGGGGCCCCCTGGACTGCACCTTTTGCACTGCACACCCTGCACCCATTATATATGCGCCAATGCTCAGATTGTATTGTGTTATATTTTAGTAAGAATGTAAATGAACTCATACAAATAAAACATAATTACATATATCTTTCCATTTTTAGTTGAACAAACAAACAATCAATCGACATCCATGTGGACAGTGACAAATCAGCCATTTATATGGATCCAAAGATCAAATATTAAAGCAATGACCTTGGAACTTGTAGTAGTATTATTACTGCCTATGCCTGTGTGTTTATATTGTTAACCCATAGATAGTATCTCTGTAACCTTGGAGATTGGAAGCCACTTATTTTAAACAGATTTGGGCTTCTGGGCACTGGTCCCAATCCACCCTCCAGCCTATTTCAGGCTGATGCAAATTATAGATAAACAATTTTAAGCATGAAAGCTTATAGCAAATTAGAGGACTGTAGGTGTCGGAGAGATTTTGTTAAAGGTTATCTCATTAAGTTGGGTACCACAATTTACTGGAATAATAATTAACACTTTAAACAGGACTTTTGCCTAAATGCAACTGATTAAGAGTAAGCCATGGCTGGTGGCGCCATTTTCAGATAGGTTGTGAATAGCTGATTCCCCTAGCAACGTTTACATCAATTGAATCAAACTATGGATTACAATGCAATTCTGTTGCTATAGATGATGGTAGAAGTGCCAGCTACTTACAGAATGTCCGTTAAATGGCAGCAGCAGTCTGGTTTTTGTCTTTAACTGCTGATTTCGGGCAAAAGTCTTATTTTATCTATCAAGACCTATTACCGAAGATTTGTTTAACCAACATATTTATTTGAATTATACAAAATCTTGTTTTAACAAATTTGAAATACAGTTTACTTTTAAACCCAGCTATGATCCCCATGTCAATAGATATTAACTCAAAAACCCAATGAAAACACTACTATTGTAGACAATAGAATTTAGCACTGGAATTAAGTCAAGTATCTGGAGGGGAAGGAGTTAAAATACCGCTAGTCGGGCTCTCGGCGGTCACAATGCCAACAACAGAATTCTGACTAGCGGTGAAATCCCGCTGCTGGAATACCGGTGACACAGGCTATTCTCCCTCTGTGGGTGTCCACAACACCAATAGAGGAAGAATATAAGCTGTGGCAAGCCCAGCGAGCCACTGTGTCCACAGCGTAACGAGCTCAGCGAGCCCGCAAGGGGCTTTCTAGTGCTTGCCCTGCTGCCGGCATAGTGGTGGCCGGGATGCCACTGTCGATATACTGAAAGCCGGCATCCTGGCCACCGGTAATATATACTGAAACCATCTGGAGTACCAGTCAGTACTGTAGCATGGTAGCCATGCACTCTGTGCTGTCCCGCCAGATCTAGCCCCAGTTTCCTTGCTGCCCAATCCCCCTGAATGTTCTACTGTGGTTGTCCTTAACATATACCCCAAAATGCTGGGATGGTAAGTGGGACCATATGGAGGATGCTCATGACATCTCTCCCACAGTGCAGAGGAGATCAGACAGCAGCCATTGGGTGAGTAGGACGGATCTAGCTCAGTGCGGCCACATCTCCCGCTCTGCCCTCCTTACAGCCCTTTTACCAGTAACTATAAAAGTTATGCCTTACTGTGACAAAAAAACTTGACAGTTAGGGCCATGGCATTATTTTCACCTGCACAGTGTGATAACTGGGAGTCAGTCTGAGTCGAATGGATCTCTTAGCACAGATGCAAATGTCGAGCTTTTGAATAAAACACATGTGCAGAAGTGAATTTATGCATTTCTGCCTATGTCCGTGGGACAGAACTTGGCTGGACATCTCTTTCCGTGAAATAGGATGTTTCGATGCATGAATTGGAGTGGTGACAATGCGATTGCTGTAAGCATCCCAACTTGTGGGAATTTCATGGGAGTCTGACGGGCTTGTAGCTAAAGCTCTGTGTGAGCCATGTGCACAGGGAGGGGAAGCCTGTTTCTGATGGATATCTTGCAACTAGCATGGCACTGGTACAAGTGCAGATGCTAATGGTGATAGTTGCAACGAGTAGCATTAAATCAATGGGCGGCACGGTTATTCGCTTGCACGTGCACCAACCTCCACATTAGTTGTATGGATTCTTGCATTACCATAAAGTACAGTATTAAATCTGGATTCTGCAGCTGCTGGCAACTACAGCCCCTTTGCAAGTGACTCAAACCACTTATAGGGTCTAATTCAGACTTGATCGTAAATGTGTGAGAAAATGCACATCTCCAAACAATTTCTTTGACATGTGGGGGGGGCACCCAGTACAGGGCAAGTCCGCCTCGCATGCTGGATCCAGCCCCTCCCTGCAGACATGCGACAGCATCGCACGACAGCAATGCTTTCGCATGTTTCCGGTAGCCCATTGCCTGCGCAGCCTAGCTGCAAAGGTAGACGGCTACCCACCATATTAAGGGTCACAGCGGCTGTGTGAGTCCTCATGCAGCTGCCGCGGCCTGCCCCGCCAACAATCCGGACATGCTTCCATTGTCCAGTCCGCCCCCTAAAATGGAACTGTGACACCCACAAAATACAGCGTCGATGCCCCATTCTCGCCCCCCTCCATGTCTTAAACTACGTTCTGAAGAGAAAACAGTTTAGGACCTTGCACATGCACGTACCGGCATACACACATGTGCAGATGTACAGAAATCGCTTCATAAACATTTTTGCACATCAGCGTAAGGGTCTGAATCGGCCCCATAGATGTTTAAATAAAGAAATTATCGATCCTGTTCACAGGTCAAATATAATATGGTTTTAAATGTTTCTAAAATGGTTTTCATTATTTTTAAAATTTTATTTATCTGTATTGTTGGTCTGGGCATAGGCCATATAAACAAATTCCCGGGGTTCCACTACTCCAGGGGGGCACCATGCAGGTACAGTGGCCTGCCCGCCACCATAGGCTATAATTTAAGTGGCCCATGCTAACATTTTGCCTAGGGCACCAAATTGGTCAGGGCCAGCTTTGTTCCTTGATAACAACAGCATCTAAACAAGAAAAGGTCACATGACAATGGTATATGTACAGTATGCTGATATTCTAGACAAATAAGCATGAAAGAGAAGTACAGTAATATGTATGAAAACAGAACATTTTAATTATGCTAAAAATCCCCATAATATATTATCCTGCAACTAACTTTGTAAATTTCTATTACCATGGAGACAAACAAGTCTGTGGAAAAAGATTGCATTGGACTTTAGATGATAGCTAGCATTTTCTAACAACAAGTAATTGATTATGAGTTGTATTAATTAATGTATCACTGTTAGTTATCTTAATTTTGGAGGATACAAATAAAATTGAAGCGAGTTTAACTGATCTTGGTTGAGAGCTAATGGATAAAGATGCACAATGCATGTATTTATTTATTTATTTGATAGTTTATCAGCCATTGTTAATATCAAGGGGTAAAATTATGAATGGTTGATTTTGATTGATTTTAACTCAAACTAAATCAATTGATGTTGTGTCTTAGGGGCTAAATTGCACATTTACTAACATTTAAAAATCAATATAAAAACTGTTTGCTAGTAAATGTATGTTTTCGCCCCTGAAACACAACATTGATTATGGGGCCTACTACAATTCATTCTAGGTTTATATAAACCAGCCCACAGACCAATTCTCTTTTCAGTAGCTGTAGTCATGGCTGTGTTAAGGAATGTACTTGAAATTTAGCTCAGTTCTCTCCTAAATCTCAGTGAGGAGCAGAGTAGGAAGAAAACCTACAAATCCAAAATGGGCCTTTACTCTCAGATTAGGAGATGATTCAGCTGTTTAAGGTAATTCTCATGAATCTCCTGAACTTCTATGAAAAGGTAGAGAGGATCTTTAATAGCAAGAACAAAATGGAGGCTGCACTAGAATTCAACATTAAATAAACAGTATCCAAGAGTGATTTAAGTTACTCTAAATGCACAATTTATTACTACAAAAATGTATGTATATGTAAAAAAATTAATAAAGTATAAAATTGCATGCATTTCACATATAATTAAAAGTATGAATTCAGAATATTACTTTATCTCCCTCCTAACCCATCCAAACTCGCTCACTTGCCCCTACCCTCCCTTCTATACTCCCCCCTGCCTCCTTTACTGCTGAAAGCCTGAAGCCGCGGAGTCGGGGAGCATCAGAAAAGCTCCCGCGGACTGCGGACTGCGGCCTACACTAAGCTCCAAATTCGATTTTACAGCCCACCCGCCGGACTTCCAGCCGCGCCGTTTTCACGGCGCACGGCCCTGCCTCTCACTTCCTGGCGGCCCCTGGACCTGTTACCTGCGGGGATCGTTTCCCTCTGACCCGCGACTACAGCTCCTGCGGGAGGCCCGGGTGGCGTTGCCGCGGTCGGCTTCCTAGTTACGGCGGCTGGACCCGGCGGCTCTCTCACCCCTGTTGCTGCGGCTGAGTGGAACGGAGCAGAACATGGGGGGAGAGGACACCAACACTGCATAGCCAGCAGCATTACTGGTAAGGTGTCCTCCCCTGTGCGGCTCCCAGACGCCATTTTCCACTAGCCCACCACCGGGTTCTTCCACACACGCATCCCGCTACCCCCCTCTGATACCCGCGGGGAGAAAGGCTGCAGCCCGTGCCCTTTGCGCACTACATAAGTCGCTGGCCATAACACCTCACCATCTTCAAGTTGCGCTGGGGTACGGTGCCGGTGGGAGATGGGAGACGCACTGCTGATATAATCCGGTATTAGCGGTGCGGTGAGGAACTCTCCCCCCCCCCTCTTCAAGACAGGAACACTATATACCTGCCTCAGCTTGCTGCCCTCTTCCCTGCATATTGCCCACCATTCACTCAGCTCTTCTCAGGATGTCCTATATGAGCGAACTGTGATCATACCATATTACCCTTTGAGTGGGCTGGCCCCGGACCTAGATGCCTGCTTTGAATCAGCGGTGATGTGACACCGTACTGGCCTGGCGCTTCGCGTGTGAAACCCGGCACACCTTTGGCATTTCTTACTCTCTGCGCACCTCCGCAGCGGTTACTATTCTACGACTGCATGGAAAAGTTCTTGATTCCTACGTCAATGACTTCTGCGGGGGCTTCACTGCCATCTTGTGACGGAACCCCTGGTGGTAACTCCTCAGACTCTGACCGCTCAACTTCACGCTCTGCGTCTCAACGTACATGTAGATCCAGACCGCCTGTTAAGCAGACGAAAATGAAGCATAATGACCTGGTGGCTGTTCTGGGCCCCCTGCTAGACGAAAAATTAGCGGGCATCAAGGAGGCCATCGAATCCACGCTAACCCAACTCAACCAACATTCCACACGTTTGGATGAAGCGGAGCAGCGAATTTCTACGCTGGAAGATGACTTGTCCTCAGCCCAGAGAACCATACAAGCTAACCAATCAGAGAAGATCGATGATCTTGAAAATCGCAGCAGGCTCATGGACCTCCTCTCATCTGGCATCACAGAGCAACTAGCTATGGATCTTAAAGTAGTCCCACTCATGATTGAGAGAGCTCACCGGCTCGGACCGGAGCGGAGGAACCCCGCTGGACGTCCCCGTCCCGTCATAATGAGAGTCTTGAACTATGCCGACAAGATGAGACTTCTTGACCACTATCGTAAAACGGCCTCCTTATCCTACAACGGAGAACGCCTCCTCATCTTTCAAGATTTCTCAGCACTTGTAGCTACCAAGCGCAGAGAGTTTGCTCCTGTTTGTAAACACCTCTTCGAAACCAAGGTCAAGTTCTCTCTCCTCTACCCAGCCCGCCTCCGGAGTTTTGAAAACGGCAAACCACTGTTCTTCGATGACCCGGGAGAGGCGAAACTACACTTCTCTTTACCCGATACTTGACTTTGACTATTGCCTACTAACTTACTGCTTATTATTATCTTGATCCTTTGTCACGGGTTTCACCTGTGAAGTGCCATGTATGTGAAGCATGACTGCTTCTAGCTCACTCCTTACTTGTTTACATATTTTACTGTTCATGTTAATATCTCTATGTTTTTTGGTTTGTTTTGTCTGCTCAACCCGGGGACTCAGGACCCTCCTAGGTTGTCTTACCCCGCTCGCTGGGACAGGGTGGGGCCCCATTTTACCTTTTACATATTTAACGTATTGTTCCCAACCATAGGTGTGGGTTGATATGGCTTCTGTGGCCTCCCCACCCTCTCACGGTACTGGAGTTTCTCACAATACCCCGTTACGCATAATTTCCTGGAATGTGGAAGGCTTAATCACCTCGTTAAGAGAAAGAAAGTAGTCTCTCATTTAAAACGTATGGCTCCTCAGATAGTATTTCTTCAAGAAACGCACTGGCTAGATGACCCTCGGAACTCCTTACGGGCTCCTTGGATAGGGGAATGCATATCGACCCCATATCATACCAAATCCCAGGGAGTGGCCATCATTTTCCATGCTAGCTTACAGCACTCGATCAGCAGGAAACACATTGACCCTGAGGGTAGATTCATTTTACTTGACGCATTTATCGATGGTACCGTGTATACCCTCCTTAATATATATGTTCCCAATGTCTCCCCTGACTCTTTCTTTGCAGCTCTCCTGTCGACGCTCCTACAGTGGGGCGGCCAAAACTTGGTTGTGGGTGGCGATTTCAACTTGGTATTCGACCCCTCCATGGACAGATCCCGGGTAAGGGCTTCAGTCTCTCTTTCCACCTCTCAACTATTGTCTTCTTTTTCACACAACTTGACTTACTTGACCCTTGGCGCATCTTTCACCCAACCCAGAAAGACTTCTCATTTTACTCTCATCCCCACTCTTCCCACTCTCGCATTGATTACATCTTCACATCCGCATCTCTCTTTCCCAAGGTTACACATACGTCTATTGCAGACATCATTATCTCCGATCATGCCCCTATATCCATAGATATCCGAATGACTCTGTCTCCGCGTAGCCCCCCATGTTGGTGTTTCCCAGCATATCTCCACCACTCTACTGACTTTCTTCTTCACCTCAAACAATCCTGGCTTAATTACACTCTAGACAATAGTGACCAAACGCTAGACTCCTCTGTATTTTGGGGTGCTGCTAAGGCGGTCCTTAGAAGGCATGTGATGTCCTATATTCATGCCAAAAGGAAAAAATTCTCTTTGCAGCTGCAGGCTCTGAGTGCGTCACCCACCTCCTCATATCGGAGATACAAACAACTTGATACCCCAGCCTGTAAAGAGGCATATCTCTCAGCAAAGCTCATATATGACACTTTTCTCACTGAACAGGCTCAACTCTCCTATGACTATCAAAGGAATAAGTTTCACAGATGGGGCAATAACTCGGGCAGATTATTAGCCAATTTGATCAAGGGTCCCAAATCCGGCACTTGGATTAACGCCATTGACATCTCCGGTAAATTAGTTTCAGACCCTGACTCTATTTGCACCGAATTTATGCACTTCTACCGCTCCTTGTACACTAAGGGCCCTGACGACCCTGCTGCTAACCATTCTTTTCTGGAATCCGCTGATCTCCCGATCCTCTCTCAGGAAGAAAGAGATCTGCTAGACAGCCCAATTACCATTGAGGAGGTTATAGACACTATTAAAAGCTTGCCTAACAGCAAAAGTCCTGGCCCCGACGGCTATAGCGCAGAATTTTACAAAATGATGCGTAATGAATTGGCCCCTACTCTCACGTCCTTTTACAATCACATTCTTTCTTCCAAACTAACCCCTATTAGATTCAATAAGGCTAAATCATTGTCATAGCAAAACCTGGCAAAGACCCCTCCCTTCCCGGTTCCTACAGACTGATATTCCTCTTGAATCAGGATTTGAAAATCTTAACTAAACTCATGGCCACTCGTTTACAATCTTGTCTGTCCTGCATCATATCACCAGCTCAGTTGGGTTTTCTTAGAAACAGGCAATCTGTGAAAGGCATTAGGGCAGCTCTGGCTGCTATTATCCACTCTTAGTAACTTAGTAGACAACATCCTGATTAACCTAGACGCAGAAAAGGCCTTTGACAAGATCGCCTGGCCTCACCTCGATCGGGTCCTATGCCATCAACATTTCGGGGAGAAGTTTTGTGGTCTTGTCGACTCCCTTTATACTACCCCTACGGCGCAAGTGATGGTCAATAACATCTCTTCCACTCTTTTCACCCTCTAAAGAGGAACTAGACAGGGATGCCCCCTCTCTCCCCTTCTTTTCAATTTGGCCTAAGAACCCTTTATACGCCATATTATTAATTTAACTAGATTCAGAGGTATCTTGATTGGTACTCAAGAATTGAAAATCATAGCGTTCGCGGATGATATCCTTCTTCTTACTTCGAATCCCAAACAATCAATCCCGGCACTACAGGAAGCTATAACCCGCTTTTCTTCTTTTGCAGGCTTCTCGATTAACTATGACAAATCAGAAGCCCTAGCTATATTTTGACAAGCCACGGTAGGCTGGGACCCTCCCTTTCCATTCCGATGGGCCCCCACCCATCTCACTTATCTAGGAATTCAACTACCCGCAGACCCTTCCCTTCTTTACTCCCGCAATATCCAACCTATTCTTACTAAAATTCAAACTGAGCTAGGACTCTGGCAAAATTTCCCTCTCAACCTCCTAGGACGATGTAACCTTGTCAAAATGGCTAGCTTTTCCAAATTGCTCTATGTACTGCAGATGGTCCCTGTATTGCTCACAAAATCAGACCTATCCCTCCTTAACGCACACATATCTATGTTTATATGGGCCAACAAACGGCCTCGGATAAGTTTCCTCAAGTTGTCCCAATCAGTACAAAATGGGGGGCTGAATCTGCCTGATAAAGAGCAATATAATAGGGCCTGCCTTCTCCGCATAGCCATGGATTGGCTCAGCGCCACAAATGTCTTCACGGACTCGATGCTGTACTCTCAACTATGCTCCCCCCTGTCCCTTAGTTACATCCTACATGCCAGCAATGCTACTTTGAAGATGCCTCACCTTGACAATACCCTTTTAACCTCTACTATCTTAGCATGGAAGAGGTCTAGGAAATCACTAGACATACATTGCCTTCATTCTCCGTTTCTCCCTTTTCTGGGGAACTTAGACTTTCACAACGGACGGGCCTCTTTTCCTTTCAACAGCTGGCATACAGCATGAATTACACACATTCGCAATCTCCTCAACTCCTCACATGAGCCACTCACCTTCACCGAAGCTATAGATAAATATAACATCAACCCCAACCATGAATTTTACTATTTTCAGGCCTCTCATTATATACGTTCAATTCTAGCATGACTCGATGCTAGGGATTTCCTTAACCCCCTTGATACGCTCCTACACTCCGGTACATACTCCATATCAACTATATATGCTCGAATACGCACGGACATTATCCCCTCTTCCGATCTTATACAACTTACAAAATGTTCGTCCCAAATCCCTTCTTTATCCCCGGAAGCGGTGTTAGACTGCTTAAACACATCTTTGAGACTTATTCCAGCGAGTGTCTATCAGGAAATGTCATATAAAATCTTACATAGGGATTACATTTCTCCAAAACAAAGTCACTTGATGGGCCTCTCGGAGTCTGCAGCATGCGTTAAATGCTCCGCATCAGTAGCCGACATTATGCACTGCTTTTGGCACTGCCCTCACATACAAACATTTTGGGGCGAACTGCAAACATACAGCTCCTCCTCATTAGGTATTAATTTTCGATGTACCGCCTCTTGGGCTCTTTTTGGTCACCTCCTCGACCAGCCAAAATTCCTTCTACCGACAAAAAATGAGTGACTCTTTTATCAGCCGTGGGGAGAAAAGCTATTCTCCAGCAGTGGATACACGCTACTCCCCCCTCCCTACCCATGGCCACATCTAGACTGCTCTTTCTCTTTACCATGGACTGGTTGGAGACATCTCTTGATAAAGAGACTCTTACCCCTGCATTATTCCTCTGCTGGGGTAAATACATTCATACACTGCCCACGTCCACTAAAAAAGCCATCCAACAAAGCTTTCACTACACCACTTGGTACTGTCACCAACTCTTAGACCATAGACCCCCTATTTCTCTTCCATAACTCGATACGATGAGAGTCCTCCCTCTGCTCTCTGAGACAACCCTTTCTTCTTCCTTCTTACTCCCCCCCACCTCACTCCACTCCTTTTTCAATCTCTCTTTGCTCTCCAGTACTCATATCCTTTTCTTTTCTTTTTTCCCTGCCCTGATATTCTCTCCATGGATGGGTCGAGGGCCCCCTGGCCTTGGCGGACAATGTTTTAGTTAAGTTTACTCTTGTTATATGTTTTTATTTTTATTTTTATTTTTTTGGATATGTGTCCTCCATGTTGAAGGACACCTGGATATAAGTACAGTTTAGTATAATATTCGACCTGTTGTGATCTTATAGAGGTGTATTTTCACTTCTACGTCTAATCTATCATTCTATTCTATCTATGTTTTGGTCACCCCTTTCTAGTCCATATGTTATATATTTGAAAATGGAAAATGTGAGGTATAACTGTGATTGTACAGTTGCCGCTCTATATTTCCCCGTTCATGTATTCTTATTCCTGTATATTAGGCTTTGTACCTATTACTTGTACTGCTCATTTTGGTTTATATCTATACCTCAATAAAATATTTTGGAAAAGGAGCTGAGGGTAAGTGTTGTACGGGATGTATGCTTACTGTAGCTAGTAAATACATCAATGGTGGTTACTTGGAACACAGTAGAAGCTCCACCCCCTAGAGTTTTGCTCATGGGCCTTACATTGTTAAGACAGAAAGAAGCTTTAAAGAGTGTATGACCACCCATATATCTGCCATTTGGAAAGCTTAACAGATGGGTCAGAGCAATCAACCTGTAGCCCATCACTTTGCTACAACGAGATACTCACTGTCATCCATCCGCTTAGTACCCAGGGGTCTTAATTACCATCTAGGGCATAATACATTTTTAATATAAAATATTACTATTAAATGAGCCCTGGTATTATTATATAGGACAATTAGACTAGTGGTATAACACAGCGGAGCTTCTGTTGTGTTTGAATTGTTGATGCTGTGTTTCTTATCTAGGTGTATGTCCTGTGTGGTACTTACCTTTAGATCTTAATGTTTGTATACAGAAGGAAAAAAAAAGTATGAATTCTTACACATATGTTAAGATATTATTATCCAATAGGTAGGTCAGGAACTGCGTATTGCATAACTGAAGGAGTCCATTCAAATATTATTCCACTGTGTCAAAAGAACTTTGTCCAAGCAACAATGTTCCTGTATATGGATGAGAGTCCAGTAGGAGGTAAGGCAAGTCACTGTTAGAGGAAATTGTACTCTATTATCCTTGTTTCACACCTTTGAAAAAGCTGCAAGTTAAGTGCAACAAAATGCGTCAGATTTTATTCGTACTACAGTCAGAAACATAGGGGTAGAGGACCGGACCATCACCTGAGTATTTACAGCTACCGACCAAGCCTTGGAGAAGAATCCACCAGTTGTTTACAAACAGGAGGACTACCTGTACTGTAATGCAAGAGGAGCTCATCCAACAAGGATAATGGAGTACAATTTCCTTGGCTTACCTCCTACTGGACTCTCATCCATATACAGGAACATTGTTGCTTCGACAAAGTTCATTTGACACAGGGGAATAATATTGGAACGGACTCCTTCAGTCATGCAGTACTCAGTTCCTGACCAACATATTGGGTAATAATATCTTAACATACAGTATGTGTATGAATTCATACTTTTAATTATATGTGATATGCATGCAATTTTATACTTTATTAATCTGTTTTACATATACATATATTTTTGTAGTAATAAATTGTACAATTAGAGTAACTTAAATCGCTTTTGGATACTGTTTATTTTATTGTTGAATTCTAGCGCAGCCTCCATTTTGTTCTTGCTACTCCATATGTATACTGCGGGAGTGACTTCCCCAGGTTTTGCAGGCAACTGCTAAGTATGGCATCCCATGTCCTAACCGCTTGAGTACACCTTGGTATAACCATCTCTAAGAGATGATCTTGAGCCTTTGTCTTGCAGTAATTATACAGTTCCTGGGCTGTATAAGTTATGATGTGTCCTGGACTTTATGTCTAAGTGCTTCTTTCAGTTAGTGAGCTCTAGAGTGTTGGTGTCACAATCTGCCTGTGGTGTTGCTCCCATTAGAAGTATCTTCAGCATATCTCAGGCTCTTTACTTGGGATTACCTGGGATGATTGCCTAATTAAGCAGCTGTGGCTGCACACCTGAGACTTGCTAATATAATTTAGCTCCACAGAGCCCTCCTTGCCAGGTCATCAGTCTAGTTGCCTGAGACTAGTCTAGCTAATGCTGCAAGTTTGGTCTCTCTGCATTTAAGCTACTACCTGTATCACTCCTATTCCTGACTTCTAGTTGAACTCCCAGACTGCTGAGAATCTGCACCTTTACAAAGCTTCCTCCATACTCCAAGTCTGCAGTCCATCACAGATCCATGCTGTCTCACAGGCTAGTCAGCACCATTCTACCCATGCTCCTCCAGTAGGTATCTGAGGCTAATCTCATCAGCACCTCAAGTGCTTTTGTGTTACAGGGCATTGCCTTGTTGCTTCTGTGTTACCTGGTTAAAAGACTTTCAAATTGCATTCTAATGCTCCTGTGATTCCCCTGTGCTACAGTATATTTGCCAAATCATACCCCAGTGTCTTGTGAATAATCTGTTTTATGGAACAAACACATTTCAATGCTTCTGTATTTATCCTGTTACAAGTTATTTCAAGGATCCATTGCTGTGTGGGAACCAAGCATCCAAGTACTGTATATCCTGTGTGTACCCTGGTCTCTGTCTTATCCTCAAGTGTGTAATAAACCAGTTACTTGTTCATACGGGTGGTCTTCAGTATGCTGGCTATTGGGATCCCGGCGCACAGTATACCGGCGCCCGAATCCCGACAGCCGGCATACCGACACTTATTCTCCCTCGTGGGGGTCCGTGCCCGCAAGGGGCTCATTTGCGCTCGCCACACTGTCGGTATGCCGGCGGTCGGGCTCCCGGCGCCGGTATGCTGGTCGCCGGGAGCCTGACCGCCGGCATACCATACTATACCCGTTCATACTACTTGTGCATTACTTCTGTGAAACACACACTTGCAAGGATAACCGACAATGACTCATGACAAAGCAATTCTTGACAGTTTGGGAGTGGACAGGCAATATTTTCAAGCAATTTTGACTTTTAGTGTTAGGCACCTTTTAAGAAATAAATAGGCACATATATACCCTTTCCCAGTCACGAGTCAGAGTTAAACGATCTTAAGTTTGCTTCTCAGGTTTTCATTCAGAACTGTAGAAGATTTGCAGTATGGAAACTGCAGAGCTTTGCAGACTCGAACTGGAGAAGATTGCACATGCAGCAAACAAACTGGAATCAGCAGACAGAGCTGCTGATACAGGAGCCAATAACTGGTAAGGTACAAATTGAACTGGCAATGAGCAGGTACAAGTGAGGTACTTAAACTGGGCACTCTGAACAGACATTGGTTGCACAGGTCACGTGGAAACTAATACCTCAGTAAATGGAAATATTGTGAGTTAGCTGACCATAGCAAGATAGCAGTGCCCATGACATGCTGCCTCAGGAGAAATGCCAAGACACAGATACTAGATTGTCACAACATGTGCAGTTTGGGAAGACTGGCCAGAGGGGACAAGCCAGCTGATAAACTGGCAGCGCCGGGTGCAGTAAGAAGCTCTGAGAACCCACTGTGTGGCTCGCCTCCTTCTGCATGAAGCCTAAAATGGAAAATAGAATCCAGTCTAAAACGTTCCTGCTTCCAGGATTTTAGTTACCAGGGACAATCTAATTTGCAGCTGTAAAGGCAGTTGGGTTCTATATGGAAAACCCATCCATAAATAGGTAAAAAGAAAAGTAAATAAAAATATGTAAAACACAAAGAAAATTCATATAATAATAATTGTAGTAGTAGTAGTAGTAGTAGTAGTAGTAGTAGTAGTAGTAGTAATTGTTTTACCTTTAGATGGAGTCTCTGTTATCTTGGCTGGCTGAGGCGCTAGTCGCGATTGGGCATACGCAGCGTGCCTGGGTGCAAGGAGGTGCACCTAGTCATAGGAAGGCGCACAGAGCGGTTGGCGTTACCTTTGAGTGTAATACCTGCAATCATCCACCAGGCTATTTAAAATCACCAGACAAAAAAATATGTGTAATCCCTGGTGCGCAGTGAGTGCAGCCTTAACAAATTCTATACTTATAGGGTGCCTCCCTCACCCTAAATAAAACATAGACAATACAAAAGAATAGTACACAATTCGTATAGGCGCTTTCAATTAAATTAATTCTAATCCTCAATAATGATCATAAATCATATTATGATATGGTAAGTTACGTTCCTGTGTTGCACAGATCAGCAGGCATGTCACTAGATCTTTCAATTGCTTCTCCTTTAAGTAGCTCCTCAGCACATCAAGTTCTCAATTGTACCGGTCATGAAAGATAAAAAGGTGCCAGAATCTCTTTTTAGTTCTTTTTAGATGTCCGTTTCATATAATTCCTCCTTCACAGTGTAGAGATGGAAAACTTGAAAAAACTGCAATTCTGTATCCAGGCTCCAAACAAACAGAGCTGGAATTTGGCAGGATTCACAGGAGTTTGATACTCTGCTTGAGACTTAGTAAAGTGTACAGAGGGAAAAGGTAGCAGGTGCACTATCTCACACTAGCTCAACCTGTAGTAACCAGAGGCACTTAGCATATTCCTGGCCAGGGCTATGAGCTTACCCACCGCATCAAGGTAGCCTCTCATTGGGTAAGTCCCTAACACTAACTATAGGGGTTCAGGTCCGGGGGGCAGGACACCCCAGAGCCACCCAGCCAGACAACCCCAGGGCATCGCAGGAGTGATAAAAATATAAGGTTAAAGAGGTAGGAGCAGCTGTTGCTGCATGTGTGAATAATGTGAGGAGTAAAAGAAAATTATGTGAAGGTGTTACATATATATAAAACAAACTATAAGGGCCATGGATTGATGAAATAGTGTTAAATTGCGATGCCCCAGGGACACCCAGCCACGGCAGGCACAGGGAGCCCCGCTCATAGCCCTGGCCATAGCCCTGGGTAAGCTCATTGCCCTGGCCAGGAATATGCTAAGTGCCTCTGGTTACTACAGGTTGAGCTAGTGTGAGATGGTGCACCTGCTACCTTTTCCCTCTGTACACTTTACTAAGTCTCAAGCAGAGTAGCACCTCACTACCTAATTAAGGTGTGCAAATTAGGGCCCTTTTCCCTCTGTAACTGAGGTATTCATACATTTTTTAAGTTAGGAGACACCTTCACCCTAATTTAGCACCCTGCCCCACCCACCCCTCTGATTTTAAATAGTCCAACACTCTAGCCTTTACATTTGGAATGAGCACACTGAGGTAAGACTCCTACATTTTGTTTAATTTGGCAGTCCATAATGGGGGGAATTCTCTGGGGTGCGAGGCTCCCTGTGCCTGCCGTGGCTGGGTGTCCCTGGGGCATCGCAATTTAACACTATTTCATCACTCCATGGCCCTTATAGTTTGTTTTATATATATGTAACACCTTCACATAATTTTCTTTCACTCCTCACATTATTCACACATGCAGCAACAGCTGCTCCTACCTCTTTAACCTTATATTTTTATCACTCCTGCGATGCCCTGGGTTTGTCTGGCTGGGTGGCTCTGGGGTGTCCTGCCCCCCGGACCTGAACCCCTATAGTTAGTGTTAGGACTCTTTTTCACAATTGACCTAGGATTAAATCTTACTATAGGTTAATATTGTTCTTTAAATAATGTTATTACAAAAGCTCCAAAGTATTTTAATGTTTAATGGTGCTTAACTGGGACCAAAATCACTGCTATTTGAAACTGTACTTATTAATGAATTATTTATTTATTTTTATATTCACCATCATAATTGTATTTACATTATGATATTATGGAACGATAAAAAAAAATAAAAATAAACTCACATCATGAAACAATCCCTTCCAGTGTATATATACTGCTCGAAAAAATAAAGGGAACACTAAAATAACACATCCTATATCTGAATGAATGAAATATTCTTATTAAATACTTTGTTCTTTACATAGTTGAATGTGCTGACAACAAAATCACACAAAAATTATCAATGGAAATCAAATTTATTAACCCATGGAGGTCTGGATTTGGAGTCACACTCAAAATTAAAGTGGAAAAACACACTACACACTGATCCAACTTTGATGTAATGTCCTTAAAACAAGTCAAAATGAGGCTCAGTAGTGTGTGTGGCCTCCACGTGCCTGTATGACCTCCCTACAATGCCTGGGCATGCTCCTGATGAGGTGGCGGATGGTGTCCTGAGGGATCTCCTCCCAGACCTGGACTAAAGCATCCGCCAACTAATGGACAGTCTGTGGTGCAACATGGCGTTGGTGGATGGAGCAAGACATTATGTCCCAGATGTGCTCAATTGGATTCAGGTCTGGATAACGGGCGGGCCAGTCCATAGCATCAATGCCTTCGTCTTGCAGGAACTGCTGATACACTCCAGCCACATGAGGTCTAGCATTGTCTTGCATTAGGAGGAACCCAGGGCCAACCGCACCAGCATATGGTCTCACAAGGGGTCTGAGGATCTCATCTCGGTACCTAATGGCAGTCAGGCTACCTCTGGCGAGCACATGGAGGGCTGTGCGGCCCCCCAAAGAAATGCCACCCCACACCATTACTGACCCACTGCCAAACCGGTCATGCTGGAGGATGTTGCAGGCAGCAGAACGTTCTCCTTGGCATCTCCAGACTCTGTTACGTCTGTCACATGTGCTCAGTGAGAACCTGCTTTCATCTGTGAAGAGCACAGGGCGCCAGTGGCGAATTTGCCAATCTTGGTGTTCTCTGGCAAATGCCAAACGTCCTGCACGGTGTTGGGCTGTAAGCACAACCCCCACCTGTGGACGTCGGGCCCTCATACCACCCTCATGGAGTCTGTTTCTGATCGTTTGAGTAGACACATGCACATTTGTGGCTTGCTGGAGGTCATTTTGCAGGGTTCTGGCAGTGCTCCTCCTGTTCCTCCTTGCACAAAGGCAGAGGTAGCGGTCCTGCTGCTAAGTTGTTGCCCTCCTACGGCCTCCTCCACATCTCCTGATGTACTGGCCTGTCTCCTGGTAGCGCCTCCATGCTCTGGACACTACGCTGACAGACACAGCAAACCTTCTTGCCACAGCTCGCATTGATGTGCCATCCTGGATGAGCTGCACTACCTGAGCCACTTGTGTGGGTTGTAGACTCCGTCTCATGCTACCACTAGAGTGAAAGCACCGCCAGCTTTCAAAAGTGACCAAAACATCAGCCAGAAAGCATAGGAGCTGAGAAGTGGTCTTTGGTCACCACCTGCAGAACAACTCCTTTATTGGGGGTGTCTTGCTAATTGCCTATAATTCCCACCTGTTGTCTATTCCATTTGCACAACAGCATGTGAAATTGATTGTCAATCAGTGTTGCTTCCTAAGTGGACAGTTTGATTTCACAGAAGTGTGATTGACTTGGAGTTACATTGTGTTGTTTAAGTGTTCCCTTTATGTTTTTGAGCAGTGTATACATATATATGATGGAAATAGTCGGCACTCAGGAACAGCATAGGTACAGACCGGGGTGCCCTCCTCAAGTAGATACACGGTGTAAATGTTCGTGGTGACTGAAGCCACAGTCCACTGACCCCCTCACCACAGAAACAGGCGGCACTCCACGGATTTTGTTGTGAGAAAAAATTTATAAGGCAAACTGCATGACGAGTCCTGCAGTTTGCCTTATACATTTTTTCTCACAACAAAATCCGTGGAGTGCCGCCTGTTTCTGTGGTGAGGGGGTCAGTGGACTGTGGCTTCAGTCACCACGAACATTTACACCGTGTATAATGAGCGGGTTCGGATTTACTCGGTTCTACTCGGTTCTCAAAACGGCATCTTATTGGTTCACGGATGTCACGTGTTTTGGATAGCCAATAAGATGCCGTGTTTAGAACCGAGTAAAACCGAGTAAAACCGAACCCGCTCATCACTATAAATTAATGAGATAAAACACCCCCAATTCCGGTGCCGGAAACTTAAACTAAATTGTGGGGTGCTAAGGTGAATCAGGTTCGGGTGATCAGAGCGGCAGACCTGTTTTACCCCTCAGACACAATGACAAAACACACATATAGAGGATCCAACTCCATTTTATTATTCTAACAATATTTACAAGTGGCAGGTAAACATGAAACACGGGCACAGCTGAAGCAAGCTGGTTATGGCTTCTAAACAACAGTCTCAGGTAACCAGCGTTAGCAATACAGGTGGCAGGTAAGCAGGTAACTTGTGCACAATCGAAGCAAGCTGGTTATGGCTTCTAAACAACAGTCTCAGGTAACCAGCGTCAGCAATACAGGTGGCAGGTAAGCAGGTAACTTGTGCACAATTGAAGCGAGCTGGTTATTGCTACTAAACTACAGTCTCAGGTAACCAGCGTTAGCAATACAGGTGGCAGGTAAGCAGGTAACTCGTGCACAATTGAAGCAGGCTGGTTATGGCTTCTAAACAACAATCTCAGGTAACCAGTGTTAGCAATACAGGTGGCAGATAAGCAGGTAACTTGTGCACAATTGAAGCAGGCTGGTTTTGGCTTCTAAACAACAATCTCAGGTAACCAGTGTTAGCAATACAGGTGGCAGATAAGCAGGTAACTTGTGCACAATCGAAGCAAGCTGGTTATGGCTTCTAAACAACAGTCTCAGGTAACCAGCATCAGCATTCCTTTGTCAATGCATAAACATTACTATAACACTGCTGGGCGGAGTTAGCATAGAAGAACTATGGATACCAGCATTCCCTTGTAGTGGATCAATGTATAAACAATAAACATTAGCTATAACACTGCTGGGCGGAGTTAACATAAAAGAACTATCAATACCAGCATTCCTTGTAGTGGATCAATGCATAAACATTAGCTATAACACTGCTGGGCGGAGTTAGCATAGAAGAACTATCAATACCAGCACTTCCTTGTAGTGGATCAATGTATAAACATTAGCTATAACACTGCTGGGCGGAGTTAGCATAGAAGGACTATCAATACCAGCATTCCCTTGTAGTGGATCAATGTATAAACATTAGCTATAACACTGCTGGGCGGAGTTAACATAGAAGAACTATCAATACCAGCATTCCCTTGTAGTGGATCAATGAATAAACATAAGCTATAACGCTGCTAGGCGGAGTTAGCATAGAACTATCAATACCAGCATTCCCTTGTAGTGGATCAATTTATAAACATTCATATAAACCTATCTCACTTCTGATAGCTCTTTCAGCGGGAAGCCCACCCCTCTCTTTATACACATGCAGGGTACTGGCTAATTAAGGGGTGCCTAATTTCCCTTCTTTTCTTATCACTTTACCAAACAAATATGCGAGTTACAGTACTAGTGGAGAGCCTCTTCCCCTGGGATACCATATATTGCCCCCACAATGCAGAGTTCATGCAGTGGAAGAGGTTTAAATAGGGGCACAGGGGAGTTAAGGGGGAGCCTACCCCCTGTATTTAACTTAGTGTGTGGCACCTGCAGAGTTTAGCAGCGGAAGGGTTAACTAAAGGCAGAGTTTCTGGCAGCGGAAGGGTTACTGGGGCACCAGGGTCTCACCACCAGATGCGGCGCTTCTGCCACCTCCGATCGCCTCGGTCTTCGGCGCCACCTGGGATGCAAGGCACCGCACCGGGGATGCGCCCTTGCGCTGAGGTCCGCGGTGTCCTGGGGTCTTCTGCACTGCCACAGGATCTGGTCCGCGCCGTCATCTCTCAGCAACCAGGGGTCCTCGTCACGCTGGGGTCTTCTCCGGCGTCTTCTGCTCCGTTCTGGACGTCACTCTCTGCGTCGTCCTCTCGCACCGCTGGGGTCTTCTCCGGGTCCTCGCTCCTGGGAAAGGGGATGTCCTCCGCGGTACCTGCGCGCTTCTCGCCACTCCAGCGGCCGCTCTTCTGCCGGATTCAGGGGATGGGGTCTTCACTGCTCTGCTGGACGGGCTGCGGTTCCTCCGGTCCAGCGATGCAGTCTCTCGGCAGCGGCGGCTCTTCTCCTCGCTCCATCCCCGCTGGCACTGACGCGGCCAGCTCTTCCCCTCTGCAGCAGGGTCTCCGGTCCTCTTCAGCGCCGACGATCTCCATGGCATGGCAGGCGGCTCCTCTTCTTCTCCAGGCAGGTCATCACGTCAGATCCCGGTGGCTGCCAGGCTGGGCAACAGGCTCACTTCAGGCTCCTGGATGCTACATGGCTCCACTTCCCCAGGTACACTTTCCCATTCTCCAGGTCTCCTCCTCCTGTGCTGTGAGGCTTCTTTTAAGGGTCCTGGTGCTCCTCCACCTCCCCTCTCTTCTATGATGATTGGCTCCCGGGGCCCCAGCAACAGACCACCCCCTGGTCACTCTGCCCTACAACCCAGGGGACCCAATCAGCTGGGGACATGTTTCCCAGACTTTTTATGTTGCTGGGTAAGAAGTGACACACCAGAGAATTGGCGGCAAAATCCCTGTCAGACAGGCTGACAGGGTCACATAAAGTTCAGCCCTGTCATACTATAGGGCTGCATAAGGACAGTATGGAGACTTTCAATATATAAAAAAAAAACAGGGGGGTCCCCATTTTTTTTTTAATAACTTCAGGGTGTTACATATATACACACACACACACACACACACACACACACACACACACACACACACACACACACACACACACACACTCTCTATTTGCAAATAAAAAAAAAGCACATTTGTGTTTTTCTTTTAAATTGGATAACTGCAATTCAAAATTATTTGTATCCATGTCTGATTACAGTGTCTGGATTTAAATTCAAGTTTGTAAGCAAACCAAAAAAGCAAACAACTGGGCAAAACCATGTGCACTGCTGGGGGGGGGGGGGGGGGGGGGGGGCAGATGTAACATGTGCAGAGAGAGTTAGATTTGGGTGGGGTGCGTTCAAACTGAAATCTAAATTGCAGTGTAAAAATTAAGGAGCCACTATTTACCCTGCACAGAAACAATATAACCCACTCAAATCTAAATCTCTCTGCACATGTACATCTGCCCCACCTGCAGTGCAACATGGTGTTGCCCATTAGTGAGCTTGTTTGGTTTGCTAGCAAACCTAAATAACTCCCCAAATCCAGAACAGAAATAACTGAGTACAACTTAGCATGTTAGATTGCATCAACAAATTCTAACGGCAAGTTCATGCTGTAATAGAGGGACAATTCAAATCAGTTTTCTTTGGAAGCTTAGAAGACACAATCTAACAAAAGGCTTTTGACAATTTGCAATAAACTAAAACAGTTATTAGTCATGAAATACTCTAGCAAAATCTTTTTTTTATAATTTGTTTGTGAAAGGCCTATAAGCATTACACTAAGCAAGTCATATATGCAATATTATACAAAAGCAAAGTGTGTCTATGTTATACCCCTTTTACACCGCCAGCATATAACATGGGTTATTGCACATGAGTGTGCATAACCCGTGTTGCTGCTCGGTGTAAAAGGGCAGAGTTGGAATAATTTGGGTCGAGTGACCCGGTATTCCAACTCGGGTAGTTTGTAGGGTTGAACACGTGTTCAACCCGGCAAACTGTGCAGTGTAAACGGGAGCTGGATCGCACGACAGTGAATGGATGGGCGGTGATTGGAGATCATGTGATCTCCAAGCGCCACCCACGTCGCATCACTGGCAACGTCACCAACCCGGCAATATTCCGGGCTGATGACTTTGGTGGAAAAGGGGGCTAACGTGAGTTGCAGCCGGGTACAGTAGCTCCCATGTCAGGCTCCCGGCTGTGACCCGCGGTTTAGGTATAAAAGAGGTATAAGTCTCTACAATTGGGACTTTATGTAACACATAAACAATGGACATGTTTTGCGAAACATGGCTGCTTTTTATGGTGACTCATTGTCAACGCGCATAATACAAATGTATGAATTCAGTTGGGATTTATAGCATACTGAAATCATCAAATACTGTATAATGAGAAAATTAAATTGTAATATACACATTATTTACAGCATTAGTGATGTGGCATTTACAACCAAGGACAGCTGTTGTTACTAACTTGGTAAATGGGTGGTCTTCAGTATGCCGAATGTCGGGATCCCGGCGCACAGTATACCGGTGCCGGAATCCCGACACCTGGCATACCGACAGATATTCTCCCTCATGGGGGTCCACGACCCCCCTGGAGGGAGAATAAATAGCGCGGCGAGCATAGCGAGCCCGCAAAGAGCTCCTTTGCACTCGCCACGCCTTCGGTATGCCGGCGGTCGGGCTCCCGGCACCGGTATGCTGGTCGCCAGGAGCCCGGCCGCCGGCATACCATACTACACCCGGTACAGATATACCACCACTATTTCCCATAACAAAGTTTTACAATACTTTTCATTAAATAGCGAAACACATGATTTTGAACAATAACAGCGGCCAGCAGCCTGGTAATATGATGGCTGGTAACCCTGTTTAATAAATTAGTCTACAGGCAAACACTCATTCTGGTTAATATCACAAATTTCATTCTTTTCTTTGCAAATGTTTTTATTTTAAGATTCTACAGTAAAACAATAACCTCATAGAGCTAACAAGTATAAAATTAAAAATACTACAAGAAGCTGCTGATCTAAAGAGATCCCATATTCCCTTTAACTTATGGGGCTGGTTCTGAGTCACAGGCAAAGCACAGTATTTACGGACAACTGCAGAAGCCTGTTTTACTATTCTGTGCTATTGTGAATATCCGTTCACAACAATTGCAGAAGGTGGTGTGTCTGTGTGTGTGTGTCTGTGTGTGTGTGTTTTAATTAAACTGAATATCCATTTAAACCAGGGGTTCCAAACCACGGTCCTCAAGGAACACAAACAGATCAGTTTTAAGGATATCCATACTTGAGCATAGGGGACTCAATTAGAACCTCAGTTGTTTTGATTTACCCATCTGTGCACAAGCATGGCTATCACAAAAAGACGGACTGTTAGAGCGGTATTCAATTCTTTCCTCCCTTACCACACCCGTTCTGTTTCTGCTGACGGGTGTGGTATTATAATTTCAGCTCACTACCCCCGGGGTGGCGAGGCACCCACACTTTACGCAGCTAAACCTGATTACTGTGGACGCGATATGCGCAATAACGGGGATCATTTTAGAAAGGAGATTGGGAGTGATATATCATTTGAATACCGCCCTTTGTGTGCCTTGAGGACTGTGGTTGGGAAAAACTGATTTAGACTTTTCAGAGGGAGCAATAAAGGACATATCCGGGGGCTGCTATTGGTTACAGTGCCCCTAAATCTGACATTGCCCCAAACAGAGCATCCAAGGTACACCATAGATACTACATTTAGTTAGGTTGTATTTTCTATTATGATGGGTAGCAGGCAGCTGTATAATTTGATTTTAGTTGATTGTGTCTATGACTGATATCTATATTTCATAGAATCCAGACTTTTAACTACAAAGCACTAAATACTGTACATGTAATTTTTCCAAGCTTAGTTAATACAACTATTTAGTGGACAATTTGTGCAAACCATTTATGGCATACAAAGAACATATCAACAGTGTCCTATAATTAAATATTCAACACATAAAGAATAATTACATGAGAATATGATGTACCGCTAAAGCCTAAATGAAGCAACATTTGGTTAACATTATGTGTGTTTTGTCCCCTGGACAGACACAGAAGCCCTGGAGACATAGTGAATTACAAGTAATATTTTATATTATGCTCCAAAAATAAATACACTTTATATTATGCATTTTTTATGATAACCAACCAACCTGATTAATATGATTAGAATGGACACCCCCATTGTGCATATTTAAACATGGTAACCAGCCTACTAGCAGCTCAGTTATAGGGATGTAATAAGTTTAATAAGCATGACCAACTTAATCTCAAACATCGTTTAGTATCATTATTACTAGCTGAATACCCGTGCTTCGCTATGGAATTTAAAGAATAATGACATTCTTTGTCAGGCCGCACCTCTGGGCTTCCCCGGATTGATGCTGTGAAAATGCTGGTGCTGAGGAGAATAATCCGCCTCCTTCTCTGCCCGTCCCACCTCTGATGCTGCCTTGATCAGTGGTGTTAATGCTTGGACGACAGGCCAAGCTCCGCCCGCTGTATGTAAAATATGTAAGGTTTGCAGCCTGACTCTATTTCAAAGGGCCCTAGGCTAGGTCTCCTTGTTTAGCTTCGAAACTAAAGTATGCCTCTGCTCCCACCCATGTGTGCCTCTGCCCCAACCCGTATGTGCATCTTCCCTTACCCGTAGGTGCCTCTGCTCCTACCCATATGACTATGCCTCTACCATGTGTGCCTCTGCCCCATCCTGTGTGTGCATCTATACATACCTGTGGGTGCCTCTGCCCCTACACATGTGTGCCTCTATTCTTACCTGTGGGTGCCTCTGCACCTACCCATATGACTATGCCCCTACCCATGTTTGCCTCTGCTCTTACCTGTGTGTGCCTCTATCCTTACCTGTAGGTGCCTCTGCTCCTACCCATGTGTGCCTCTGCCCCTACCTGTGGGTGCCTCTGCCCCTACCTGTGTGTGCCTCTATCCTTACCTGTGGATGCCTCTGCCCCTACCCTGTGGCCCTACCCGTGTGTGCCTCTGCCCCCACCCATGGGTGCCTCTGCCCCTACCCATGTGTGCCTCTATCATTACCTGTGGGTGCCTCTGCCCCTAACCAAGTTTGCCTCTGCCCCTACCCGTGGGTGCCTCAGCCCTTACACGTGGGTGCCTCTGCCCCTACCCATGTGTGCCTCTGTGTAAATTGCTCCAGGCATTCCAGGGTTATGCCAAAAACTATGGATTTTTACATGTCACCCTCACCTCACCACCACTCCTAGGGGTGCTAGGGGTGTCTTACCCCCACAGTATTTTTTTTTAGATTGTAAGTCATATGTGTACCAAGTTTGGTGTAAATTGCTCCAGGCATTCCAGGGTAATGTTGGAATATACACACATACATACATACATACATACATACATACATACATTTATATATATATATATATATATATATATATTATTAATAATACTATTAGTATTATTTCTTTTTTATTTATAAGGCACCACAAGTGTTTCCCAGCGCCATACATACGGCAGACATTAAAACCAAACCATCAATGGCTTATTACTTATTAATGTGGTTGTGTGTTATAAGTGCAGGGACATAATCACATTCAGACTTACATATGGGCAACACATTTATTTCATGTTGAGTTCAATGATCTTCATGGAGGTTGTGGCTAAACACACAATGGTTTCCCTACAGGAAAGATCTGCATGTAGCAAAACATTGGGCATGATGGAACCAACACTAATATGATATTATGACCTAATTATGTCTATAACTTTCTTGTATTTAGTACAGGTTGAGTCTCCCTTATCCAAAATGCTTGGGACCAGAGGTATTTTGGATATGGGATTTTTCCGTATTTTGGAATAATTGCATACCATAATGAGATATCATGGTGATGGGACCTAAATCTAAGCACGTAATGCATTTATGTTACAAATGCACCTTATACACACAGCCTGAAGATCATTTTAGCCAATATTTTTTATAACCTTGTACATTAAACAAAGTGTGTATACATTCACACAATTCATTTATGTTTCATATACACCTTATACACACAGCCTGAAGGTCATTTAATACAATATTTTTAATAACTTTGTGTATTAAACAAAGTTTGTGTACATTGAGCCATCAGAAAACAAAGGTTTCATTATCTCACTCTCACTCAAAAAAGTCCGTATTTTGGAATATTCCGTATATCGGAATATTTGGATATGGGATACTCAACCTGTATCTCTATATGACTTAGTAATTGTTGCTTAAATTGTAAACATTTGAGAAATGATGATATTGTTTAGTAAAAAAATAAATAAAAATAGTAAGTGTCCATTAGTGTGTGGATCATTTATTGTATAATTGAATAATACACTAATTATTGGCCAAACATGCTAATTATAATAGATTTTCTTATGATAGAGAATGACTGGATTTATAGTAGAAAATGTAATTTGTAATTTCAACCCTGCTGTCTCTGCAACTTATTGGCTGATGAGTAAAGAACAAGCATAATAGAAAAAAAGGTTTATTTGGGCTTTATAGCTATGTACCAATGTGTCAGGAAAAACATATTAGAATGTCAGGAAGGGTATTTTGAAAAAAAAAAAAAAAATTCAAAGATGCATAGAACCATTCCGTTACATGTACCATTAAATACACAGGGGCAGATATATTAAGCCCGGAGAAGTGATAAAGAAGTGATAAAACAGTGATAAGTGCAAGGTGATAATGCACTAGCCAATCAGCTCCAATATGTAAATTGACAGGAGCTGATTGGCTGGTGCGTTATCACCTTCCACTTATCACTGCTTTAGCACTGCTTTATCACTACTCCAGGCTTAATAGATATGCCCCAGTGTTCCATAAATGAGCTTTATCAAGCTTGCCGAAATAAAGTATAAAGAAAGAGACGTTACTTTATTTTTACACCTATGAAAGGATATTGTGCTCTTTGGCTTTGTTAGTTAGGTATGAGTTCAGTCTTTGGGGGGTAATCTAGAAAATGTTGATTTGTTATAATAATGATTTACAGGTCAATTTTCCAATCACTGAATTGATTAGAGGCAACATGACCTATATATCACCAGTTTCCAAGAAATCCCCTTTAGATGCTGTCAAATCATTTAAGTCACTAATTTTGTGAAGAACAGATGGATCTATGAACCATCAATTTGCTAAATTAGTTTAGGAAATCACAAAAATGTGTTCAGTGGTTTCAGATACTCAAGATGAGTTAAAAACCAGTGAGGTGGAAAAAAACACATGCATGTACACACTGACCTTTCCATAAACAGCATAGTCACGCAATGTAAGCAAATTAATTAACCGTTCATTGAAAAAATTACAAATGTCTATTGATGTGGTAAAAATCTAATAAACACTTCTGATCACCACAGGCACATGGAAACTTGTATAAAATGTTGGGTCATTTGGAACAGCCTACAGCAAACTATACTGTCCAAAATTCTATCTATTCTATAATTAGCATGTTTGGCTACTAATAGAAAACTCCACAAACACTGAGGATCCGCTGCAATCTTGCCAAGGACATTGGGTGGCAGAGTAACATTGAGTCTGACAGCTGCACTTCTGCTAAAGGTCAACACTTCATTTTATACTGCAAAAAGTGGTTTTAAGGATGCAACACTTTTAAATAACATTTACTTCACATTCAGGATCAGCACTTCTTTTACTTACCAAGATAATTAGAACATAGATACCTCACCTCTGGGTAGGCTTATAAAGTCCTTTGGACTTTACGTTTCTTTGGTGGTGCATCCAAAAGTCTTCTTTCTTTGTTTGCCTGTTCATCAATTTCAGAATCATCCCTCACAGTTCTAACTTCTTTACCCCACTGATTTTAGCTTTCCTCAAAACTAAGTGGCTTAGTTGGAAGTGGTGTGTCTCTGATAGTTACCCCAGCTTAATTGTTCTCTCTTGAGATCAAATTGTGCCTAAACTTAGACCACTTCGGGTTAGCGTTGTGGAGTGATGCTTTGCAGCATACGTGTATCAGAGATTGGCACCCTTAAGAAAGCAGTCCTTGTTGTTGATGCCTGCTGTGGTCATACAATGCAACCCTCTTATGACAGATTCTCAGGTTTTTGTCTGGTGCTAACAAATGGTGATGCCCAATTTTGTCCAGTTACTGTGCCCTAGCATTTTGATGGCATCCTGATGTGTGCCTCTGATTCCTAAACCAAGTTTTCCCACAGTTCAACCTACAGACAGCATCTTTCCACAAAGTGAGGATTATGTCATTGCCCTGATGTTTTTCCAGGCTTTGGTCTGGGCCATACTACTACCCAAGAAGGATGACCTGTTGGTGAAGCGCATGTAGGTAGGGTGGTTTTTAGAGAGAGATACAAAGGTGTAATTAAGGCCAGTATAAAAAAAAAATAGTAATTGATTTATTAGCACTTTGGTAAAATAATGAAATGCCGGAGAAAGTGTTCTGTACTTAACTCCATACTGGCATAACCAGGTCTGAGGAATGGGCATCACACCTGCAAAATGCACAACAGGTTAATGCTATCTTTCCACAAGCCAAATACATGTGGATATATTTGTATATAATACTGTTATATCAGGACCAGTCATCTGTACTTATGATGAACATATCATAGATTTGAAGCCATTTTAATTGAATGGTACTGACTTTCACTTGATAGAACCTGCTCCATAAAGTACTCTCTGCTTCGGGATATACCAAGAGAAGTCCTGGGTCCCTCATTTTCCTTTAAACGGCTGCAAACACTACCATCTTATACATAAGTGTCCTTAAGTTGGAGGGCGTGGATCTCTTTTTCCACTGCACCAGAGGGGTCAATCGAGAAGAAGCAAGGTTTCAGAGTCTTCCTAATCAATCTGCAGTCTGGCACCATGATGCTAATGGAGAGGAAATACCTGTAGCCTAAACATGAGACAAGAGCCATAACCTTACAGTAGAAATTGGGACAAGGGTTCATTATAGAGTAGAGGTACCTGACTGGTGTAGGCCTTTTAGTGGAAAATGTTCCCTATTATGCTTATACTATCATGAAAATTAAACAGACGTACTGATCGTAGATTAAAGTTCATTCTTGTTCTTAATTTTATAAGAAAAATTACCTTTACACTTATTGTGATAAAGCCAATTATTTTGCAGAAAAGAAGAAAGTTCCTTGCAACTTCAAGGAATCTGCAGCATTATTTATCAGCTCTGGCAAGCAACCGTTCCTTATACGGTATGTAATTACTGGATTTTGTATTGTTACTTGTTCTCCCAGTAGGATCATAAAGAGTTTATAAACTATAGCTTTCCACTGAGTAGAATCTGAGAAAATAAGAGTCAATTACTGAGTCACTATCAGCTGCTTTCTCGCTAAAGCTTAAATATATTCCATAACCATTGTAAGTTATTAGACTATGTGACTCAGTCTCCTAAACGCCTCTTAATTTGTCTCCCACCTTCCTATGCCGTATGCCACTTAGACAGCAGCCGAAACATGACAAACTTACAATTATATTGGTAACGCTAACTGAAATTTAAATGTCACAACAACAAATCAAAACACGAAGGCACTAAAACGACATATTATTCCTTCAAATCCTTGCTTCAGATACAATTTTACCAATGGCTGGCACAGCATGTAAAGACTTAGCACAAAGATGAAGTGCAGTTATTATCAATACTTGCAGTGAACAAGGTAACTGAGCTTATGTAACCATGAGATGATTTCACGTTGAAAACAAACTTATAGGAAATAATGACATAAGGGCTTGTTTATCATTGTGTTGTGATAAGCAGCGCTGGATTAACCTCTCGGCATGTAAGGCACATGCCTATCGGTGCCACTAACTGGGGACGACACATCAGAGCTTACCTGTGCTCCAGTTCAGTTACGGCTAATCAGAGCCGGCCCTAACCAATATGATGCCCTAGGCAAGATTTTGTCTGGTGCCCCCTAGCACCGCCGCTAGTTCTGCCTCTGCCCCTGCACCCCTTTCCCAGCACCATCACCCCTCACCCATAGCAGTCCTCATTTTCGTGTTCCTACCCAGTGGCGTAACTACTGCCCCCGCAGTCCTCGCGGTGGCTTGGGGGCGAGGGGCTGCGGGGGCGCCACTGATTTAGCACAGATTGACATGCGGACGAGCGTCCGCATGTCAATCTGCTCCTACTAACCCTCCCTGCTGTGTTGGAGGGACACGGAGGGCACAGCGCGCGCCTCTCCTGTGTCCCTCCTGCATCATCTCCGGCGGCCGCGGGTCTAATAAACGAAGTGCCGTTCGTGAGCTCTGATTGGCTCACGAACCGGCACTTCCTCTATTAGACCCGCGGCCGCCGGAGATGATGCAGGAGGGACACAGGAGAGGCGCGCGCTGTGCCCTCCGTGACCCTCCAACACAAACCAGCGGGGGAGCGGCGGCGGCGGGGGAGGGGCACGCACTGAGGGGGCATATATGGCACTGGGGGGGGGATATCTGGCACTGGGGGCATATGTGGCACTGGGGGGGGGAAATCTGGCACTGGGGGCATATGTGGCACTGGGGGGGGAGGAAACCTGGCACTGGGGGGCATATGTGGCACTGGGGGGAATATCTGGCACTGGGGGCATATGTGGCACTGGGGGTGGGGAATCTGGCACTGGGAGCATATCTGGCACTGGGGGGGAATATCTGGCACTGGGGGCATATGTGGCACTGGGGGGGGGGAATCTGGCACTTGGAGCATATGTGGCACTGGGGGGGCATATGTGGCACTGGGGGGCAAATGTGGCACTGGGGGGGATCTGGCACTGGGAGCATATCTGGCACTGGGGGGGGAATATCTGGCACTGGGGGCATACGTGGCACTGGGGGTGAAAATCTGGCACTGGGGGCATATGTGGCACTGTGGGGGAATATCTGGCACTGGGGGGTAATATCTGGCACTGGGGACATATGTGGCACTGGGAGCACAGCCCTAGCAACAAGCACTACCCCCTAGCAACGAGCATGACACCCAGTGCATGAAACCCCTGGCAACGAGCATGACACCCAGTGCATGAAACACCTGGCAACGAGCATGACACCCAGTGCATGATACCCCTGGCAACTAGCATGACACCCTGAGCATGAAAACCCCTGGCACCGTGCATGGAACCAAGAGCATGAAACCCCTGGCAACGAGCATGACACCCAGTGCATGAAACCCCTGGCAACGAGCATGACACCCAGTGCATGAAACCCCTGGCAACGAGCAGGTAATTTAAAAGTAATTAGAAGCCTTACTGTAGGACTTAATGTGTAATGGGCATTACGGTGTGTGGCATAATGTATCACGGACATTGCGGTGTGTGTCATAATGTGTCACAGGCATTACGGTGTGTGGCATACTATATCACGGGCATTGTGGTATGTGGTATAATGTCTCAGGGTCATTGCAGTGTGGCATAATGTATAACGGGCATTGCAGTGTGTGGCATAATGTATCACGGACATTGCGGTGTGTGTCATAATGTATCAGGCATTACGGTGTGTTGTATACTATATCACGGGCATTGTGGTATAATGTATCAGGGGCATTGCAGTGTGTAGCATAATGTATAACGGGCATTGCGATTCCTGTCATAATGTGTCAGGCATTACGGTGTGTTGTATACTATATCACGGGCATTGTGGTATGTGGTATAATGTATCAGGGGCATTGCAGTGTGTAGCATAATGTATAACTGGCATTGCGATTCCTGTCATAATGTGTCGGGGGCATTACGGTGTGTGGCATAATGTGTCGGGGGCATTATGGTGTGTGCATATTGTGTCATGTGCATTATTGTGTGTGGCATAATGTCTAAGGGCCATTGCAGTATGTGGCATAATGTATACTGGGCATTACTATAAGGAGGAAAACTTACAAACAATGTAAGGGGCATGAATCAGGATTATTTTTCTTTCCCGTGGTGGCTAACGTCTGGGCGTGCAGGTTGGAAAACTGGGGTATAACGTAGTCTTTTCCTGCAATGCCACGCCCCTTTATGTGAAGCCACGCCCATCCCAACGAAGCCACACACCCTATTTTGCGGCGCGCGCACATTTATCCCTTCAATAGTGCCAATTATGAGGGATGGGGGGGGGGGCGCCGAATAATTTTTTGGCTTGGGGGAGAAAAATTTATAGTTACGCCACTGTTCCTACCCCCTATATTTAAAATAGGAACAGTGTGCACATTCTGCGCGCAGCCCAAGGAGGGGTGTGTTTTTGCTGGCAAGGGGCATGGGCACACAATAGTAACCCCAATTCCAATTACACCACACAGTACTGCAACTTTATTCACATTTTATTATGCAATAGTGTCCATAATTCATGTTACATCACACAGTAGTACCACTTTACCTTATGGAGGTCATTCCGAGTTGGTCGCTCGCAAGCGGATTTTAGCAGATTTGCTCATGCTAAGCCGCCGCCTACTGGGAGTGAATCTTAGCATCTTAAAATTGCGAACGATGTATTCGCAATATTGCGATTACACACCTCGTAGCAGTTTCTGAGTAGCTCCAGACTTACTCGGCATCTGCGATCATTTCGCTGCTTGTCGTTCCTGGTTTGACGTCACAAACACACCCAGCGTTCGCCCAGACACTCCCCCGTTTCTCCGGCCACTCCTGCGTTTTTTCCGGAAACTGTAGCGTTTTTTCCCACACGCCCATAAAACGGCCTGTTTCCGCCCAGTAACACCCATTTCCTGTCAATCACATTACGATCGTCAGAACGATGAAAATGCCGTGAGTAAAATTCCTAAGTGCATAGCAAATTAACTTGGCGCAGTCGCAGTGCGGACATTGCGCATGCGCATTAAGCGGAAAATCGCTGCGATGCGAAGATTTTTACCGAGCGAACATCTCGGAATGAGGGCCTATATACGTTACTCACAGTAGTGCCCTTTATTCACATTACACCACACTGAATTGCTCCTTATTCACATTACACCACACCGTATTGCTCTTTATTCACATTAGACCACACAGTAGTGCCCTTTCTATACATTATGCCACACAGTAGAGCACTTTATACACATAATGCCACACATTAGTAATGCATTTATACACATAATACCACACAGTAATGCCCCCTCACACATATGACACACATTATTAATGTCCTTATAAACATAATGAGCCTTACACATTCTGCCAACCTTTATTAATGCCCTTATACACATAATGGGGGTCATTCCGACCCATTCGCACGCAGCGGTTCTTCGCTGCGATGCGAACGGGTCAGAACTGCGCATGCATGGCGTGCACATTGTGCACGCGCGTCGTTGCCTGGCGACGGACGGCGCCAGGCAACGGAGCGTCCAGCAAAAAAATAAAGATGCAGCACTGGACGGAAGAAGATTGACAGCATAGAGGCGTTCCGGGGCGGATACTCACCATTGGAGGCCGTTTTCGGGGAGTGGTAAGAAGAACGCAGGCGTGTCCAGGTGAACGGAGGGCGGATGTCTGACGTCAGGACCGGGACCTTCATCGCTGGATCCATCGCACTGGGTAAGTAGCTGCAGGGCTGGTCTTGTTTTGCAGGAAACTTTTTAAGCATAGCGGGGCTGCACAAGTGATCACAGCCCTGCTATGCTAAAATACACTCCCCATAGGTGGGGATTAGATGATCGCAGCAGCAGCAAAAAGTTGCTGGCTGCGATCAACTCGGAATGACCCCCCATGTCCCTTACACATTTGCTGCACATTATTAATGCATTTATACACATGACACACATAATGCCTCTTATGCTGAACACTATTGCACAATCAACCTACCTGCACACATCACTTACATGGCCGCTAACACTGTGTCCTCTGCCTCTGCTAGGATACAGATGTGTCCTCATACATCTTGCCTCAATACACCATGCAGCAGGAGATGCCTTGTGTGAGTTAGCTGGCAGCTCTCCTAACGTCGGGCACCTTTTTTTTTTTTAATGAAAATGCATCTTCTTTGCATTTCTGTATGGCTAGGATGCACAAGCAGCTTCTGCTGAATAAAATGATATGCGGCATGCCTATATTCTGTGTGCGACTGTGACTGTATCTGCATATGAAATGCTACACACAGAATATAGGCATGCTGCATATCATTTTAATCAGCAGAAGCTGCTGGTGCCCCTAGGCATGCCAAATACCATAGGCAGTTGCCTAGTTTGCCTATGCCTAGGGCCGGCTCTGCGGCTAATTGGCACAGAACAAAGACTACATCTCCAAGATGCATAAGAGGACGTCTCAGGAGTGGGTGCATGTGCAGCCCTACTGCCCAGAAGATAAGGATTGTGCCAGGGAAAGTTTCAGCAGCATTTGCCTGTGCAACCTGGGAGCCCAGAATAGGAGTGTTTGGACAGAAATAGGCACAAAAAAAAAAAATCAACAACAGGTAACTGGAGGGGACGGAGTCTAACCAGAGAGAAGCTCCAAATATATGAGCTCCAAATGTCTGGAACCAAACTACAAATGGGCACTTCAGCCAGTGGCGTAACTACTGCCCCCGCAGCCCTCGCGGTGGCTTGGGGGCTAGGGGCTGCGGGGGCGCCGCCACTGATTTAGAGCAGATTGACATGCGGACGAACGTCCGCATGTCAATCTGTTGTCACTAGCCCCCCGCTGTGAAGTAGGGACACGGAGGGCACAGCGTGCGCCTCTCCTGTGTCCCTCTGAGTCTCCGGCGTGTCGGGGGGGCGTGTCCTATGAAAAGGGGGCGTGGCTTCGCGGAGGACCCGCGGTCGCGGGTCACGCCCCCGTTTCGTCACTGAGGGGGCATGCCCAGCGCTCTGTGAGCTGCTGGCATGCCCTCTCTCCCACTGTCTGCGCTGAATAGACGCTGTGCGCATGCGCACAGCGTCTATTCACTACTGCTCTGCTATGCAGAGCAGTGACTGTAGGAGACTCCCAACTGCCCCCCCCCCCCCATCGCGGGACACTGCGGGAGGTATGCATATATGGCACTGGGGGGGCACTGAGGGGGCATATATGGAACAGGGGGGGGGCACTGAGGGGGCATATATGGCCTGAGGGGGCATATATGGCACTGGGGTGGCACTGAGGGGCATATATGGCACTGAGGGGGCATATATGGCACTGGGGGCACTGAGGGGGCATATATGGCACTGGGGGGGCACAGAGGGGTCATATATGGCACTGAGGGGGCATATATGGCACTGCGGGGGGCACTGAGGGGGCATATATGGCACTGAGGGGGCAAATATGGCACTGGGGGGCACTGAGGGCATATATGGCACTGGGGGGCACTGAGGGGGCATAGATGGCACTGGGGGGCACTGAGGGGGCATATATGGCACTGGGGAGGCACTGAGGGGGCATATATGGCACTGAGGGGGCATATATGGCACTGGTGGGGCACTGAGGGGGCATATATGGCACTGGGGGGGCACTGAGGGGGCATATATGGCACTGGGGGGTACTGAGGGGGCATATATGGCACTGGGGGGGCACTGAGGGGGCATATATGGCACTGGGGAGGCACTGAGGGGGCATATATGGCACTGGGGGGGCACTGAGGGGGCATATATGGCACTGTATGTGTACCTGGCACATGGGGGGCTATATTTGGCACTGGGGGCACGTGAGCACCTGGCATTGTGGGGGAATATCTGGCACTGGGGGCATATGTGGCACTGGGGGGAGAGGCTATATTTGGCACTGGGGGCATGTGAGTACCTGGCACCGTGGGGGAATATCTGGCACTGAGGACATATGTGGCACTGGGAGCACAGCCCTAGCAACAAGCACTACCCCCTAGCAATGAGCATGACACCCAGTGCATGAAACCCCTGGCAACGAGCATGACACCGAGTGCATGAAACACCTGGCAACGAGCATGACACCCTGAGCATGAAAACCCCTGGCACCGTGCATGGAACCAAGAGCATGAAACCCCTGGCAACGAGCAGGTAATTTAAAAGTAATTAGAAGCCTTAATGTAGGACTTAATGTGTAATGGGCATTACGGTGTGTGGCATAATGTATCACGGACATTGCGGTGTGTGTCAGAATGTGTCACAGGCATTACGGTGTGTGGCAAACTATATCACGGGCATTGTGGTATGTGGTATAATGTCTCAGGGGCATTGCAGTGTGGCATAGGGTATAACGGGCATTGCGGTATGTGTCACAGGCATTACGGTGTATGGTATACTAGATCACGGGCATTGTGGTATGTGGTATAATGTCTCAGGGTCATTGCAGTGTGTGGCATAATGTATAATGGGCATTGCGGTGTGTGGCATAATGTGTCAGGCATTACGGTGTCTGTATACTATATCACGGGCATTGTGGTATGTGGTATAATGTCTCAGGGTCATTGCAGTGTGGCATAATGTATAACGGGCATTGCGGTGTGTGTCATAATGTATCACGGACATTGCGGTGTGTGGTATACTATATCATGGGCATTGTGGTATGTGGTATAATGTCTCAGGTTCATTGCAGTGTGTGTCATAATGTATCACGGACATTGCGGTGTGTGTCATAATGTATCACGGACATTGCGGTGTGTGGTATACTATATCATGGGCATTGTGGTATGTGCTATAATGTATCAGGGGCATTGCAGTGTGTAGCATAATGTATAACGGGCATTGCGATTCCTGTCATAATGTGTCATAGACATTACGGTGTGTGGCATAATGTATCGGGGGCATTACGGTGTGTGCATATTGTGTCATGTGCATTATTGTGTGTGGCATAATGTCTGAGGGCCTTTGCAGTATGTGGCATAATGTATACTGGGCATTACTATAAGGAGGAAAAATGACAAATAATGGAAGGGGCATGAATCAGGATTATTTTTCTTTCCTGTGGTGGCTAACGTCTGGGCGTGCAGGTTGCAAAACTGGGGTATAAGGTAGTCCATTCCTGCTATGCCACGCCTCTTTATGCGAAGCCGCGCCCATTTAAACAAAACCACGCCCCTTTTTGGCGCCGCACGCCTTCGGCGCGCACATGTTTGTCCCTTTCCTAGTGCCAATTATGGGGGGGGGGGGGGGGGCGCCGAAGAATTTTTTGGCTTGGGGGAGAAAAATTTCTAGTTACCCCACTGACTTCAGCATTAGTCAATGTATTGGAGATAATTAGAAATTGCAAAGCCTGTGTACTTATTTGAATAGGGATCTGCTTTCTCCTAAGCATTTTATGGAAAATGAGAGTCCTCAGGCAGGGGCACAGTGCAATAAGACAAGTACTGCTTCTACTTTTAGTGCTACCAGTGCTGCAAGTATGGCGGTATGGGGCGGTACGGCGTACCGGTAAGAAATTCCCAGCTGGTACAACGTACCACCAGGCTGTCCACCATACCTGCATCCCGCTGGCTGCTATGTCAGGAGAGCGCAGCGCCTCTCCTGCTCCTCAATTCTCTGTGATGTCCGGTCTCCGGCGGCTGCGGCAGCGTGGCGAATCTTAATAAGGCACCAGTTTGCTAGCCAATCAGAGATCATGGACTGGCAGCCACGGCTTCTGATTGGCTGCCGGTCTGCTAGCTCTGTTTGGCTAATGAACGTGAGGTGAGAGTTACAGTCAGCAGGGGGTAAGACATTTTCCCAGCATTCAGACCCCTCCCCATGTGCGCCACACACTGGCGTATCTATAATGGGTGCAGTGTGTGCAGCACACATGGGCCCCTGGGTCCAGAGGGGGCCCACACCTCACACACTGCACCCATTTCTTCTATATACTTACCTTTCTGGTGTCTGGGTGTGGTTCCCCTAATCTCCAGAGTCCCGTAGTCGGCAGTCCCAGCAGCGCTGTTAGTGCTCTGTCTAAACACTAGAGACTCTGGTACAGTGCCAGAGTCTACAGCGCATGCGCAGGTCTCCCAAAAAATGGCAGCCACGCAATTTTTTTCGGGAGACTTGTGCATGCGCTCCAGACTCTGTCACTGTGCCAGAGTCTCTAGCGCTCAGACAAAGCACTAACAGCGCTGCTGCCGGCTACGGGACAGGAGAGGAGGGGGCCCATACCCGGAAACTGCACATGGGTTCTCTCCTCTCTAGAAACCCCCCTGGTCCCACCCGAGCCATTCTCTTCCCCATACATCACTGCTCCCTGTTAACACCTCCAAATGGTCAATTCCTGTCAATCACTTCTCCATGAAATCCTCATTGCGAGTCAGATTGCAGCAGCACCTTGATGCATGGGCATTGCGCTAGCAGCACATGCGCATTCTGCTGATAATTGCTTTGTTGCATGAACATCAGAAATTGGGTACAAACATGAATGTGTCCCACAGTGTCAGATCCCAGCATACTAACTACACTAACCTGGCCAACACGCACACATTTAGATTAGTATCAACATTTCAATTCAGTTTTCACAGAAATATACAGCACATGTTTCACTGTGTGTTACAGCTTTGTCAGAGCAAGTATTAATGAATATAAGTTACATTTTATTAATTTGTCTTGCGAGTGTGCTCCACCATAGAGTAATTTTTTATTTGTCCTAATTTTTGTGTACAATTTCTGCATTGGCTCAGCAATAGCTAACTAAGGGCCTGATTCTGGGGTGGAAGTAAAGCAAAAAGCAGTAAGTAACTGTGCACCTGGGCAAAACCATGCCACACTGCAGCTGGGACAGATATAAAATGTGCAGAGAGATTAAGATTTGCATTGCATCATGGTTTGACCAGGTGAACAGTTACTTTTTCTGTTTTGCTTTCCTCCCACCTAACAAATGTAGGGGGTTATTCAGAGTTGTTAGCAAACCAAAAAAGTTAGCAATTGGGCAAAACCATGTTGCACTGTAGGTGGAGCAGATGTAACATGTGCAGAGAGAGTTAGATTTGGATGGGTTATATTGTTTCTATACATGGTAAATACTAGTTATTATTTTTACACTCCAATTTAGATTTCAGTTTAAACACACCCAGTGCAACATGGTTTTGCCCAATTGCTAACTTTTTTGGTTTGCTAACAACTCGGAAAAAAAAACGTAATACTAACCGCTTGCCAATGGCAGTGTGCTTTGACAGTGGCTTTGCATGACTAATCTGTCTTTTTCTGCTGGGAGTTTGTAATCTATTAGATTTATACTTTTTATTATTATTATTATTATTATTATTACATTGATTAACAAAAGTTTTCTTACTTTTTTGTCACAAGAGTAAATAGAGGTGAATCTTATAGTATTTTCTGTGCTGAATTCGGTTCCACGGCCGTGTTTTGGATTCGGACGCGTTTTGGCAAAACCTCCCTGAAAATTTTTTGTCGGATTCGGGTGTTTTTTTACAAAAAACCCTCAAAAACAGCTTAAATCATAGAATTTAGGGGTCATTTTGATCCCATAGTATTATTAACCTCAATGACCATAATTTCTACTAATTTCCAGTCTATTCCGAACACCGAACACCTCACAATATTATTTTTAGTCCTAAAATTTGCACCAAGGTCGCTGGATGACTAAGCTAAGCGACCCAAGTGGCCGACACAAACACCTGTCCCATCTAGGAGTGGCACTGCAGTGTCAGACAGTATGGCAGATTTAAAAAATAGTCCCCAAACAGCACATGATGCAAAGAAAAAAAGAGGTGCACCAAGGTCGCTGTGTGACTAAGCTAAGCGACCCAAGTGGCCGTCACAAACACCTGGCCCATCTAGGAGTGGCACTGCAGTGTCAGACAGGATGGCAGATTTAAAATATAGTCCCCAAACAGCACATGATGCAAAGATAAATTAAAGAAAAAAGAGGTGCAAGATGGAATTGTCCTTGGGCCCTCTCACACACCCTTATGTTGTATAAACAGGACATGCACACTTTAACAAACCCATCATTTCAACGACAGGGTCTGCCACACGACTGTGACTGAAATGACTGGTTGGTTTGGGCCCCCACCAAAAAAGAAGCAATCAATTTCTCCTTGCACAAACTGGCTCTACAGAGGCAAGATGTCCACCTCCTCCTCATCGTCTGATTCCTCACCCCTTTCACTGTGTACATTCTCCTCCTCACAGATTATTAATTCGTCCCCACTGGAATCCACCATCTCAGGTCCCTGTGTACTTTCTGGAGGCAAGTGCTGCTGGTGAATGTCTCCACGGAGGAATTGATTATAATTAATTTTGATGAACATCATCTTCTCCACATTTTGTGGAAGTAACCTTGTACGCCGATTGCTGACAAGGTGACCGGCTGCACTAAACACTCTTTCGGAGTACACACTGGAGGGGGGGCAACTTAGGTAAAATAAAGCCAGTTTGTGCAAGGGCCTCCAAATTGCCTCTTTTTCCTGCCAGTATACATACGGACTGTCTGACGTGCCTACTTGGATGCAGTCACTCATATAATCCTCCCCCATTCTTTCAATGGTGACAGAATCATATGCAGTGACAGTAGACGACATGTCAGTAATCGTTGGCAGGTACTTCAGTCCGGACCAGATGTCAGCACACACTCCAGACTGCCCTGCATCACCGCCAGCGGGTAGGCTCGGAATTCTTATCCTTTTCCTCGCAGCCCCAGTTGCGGGAGAATGTGAAGGAGGAGCTGTTGATGGGTCACGATCCGCTTGACTTGACAATTTACTCACCAGCAGGTCTTTGAACCTCTGCAGACTTGTGTCTGCCGGAAAGAGAGATACAACGTAGGTTTTAAATCTAGGATCGAGCACGGTGGCCAAAATGTAGTGCTCTGATTTCAACAGATTGACCACCCGTGAATCCTGGTTAAGTGAATTAAGGGCTCCATCCACAAGTCCCACATGCTTAGCGGAATCGCTCCATTTTAGCTCCTCCTTCAATCTCTCCAGCTTCTTCTGCAAAAGCCTGATGAGGGGAATGACCTGACTCAGGCTGGCAGTGTCTGAACTGACTTCACGTGTGGCAAGTTCAAAAGGGTTGCAGAACCTTGCACAACGTTGAAATCATTCTCCACTGCGCTTGAGTCAGGTGCATTCCCCCTCCTTTGCCTATATCATAGGTAGCTGTATAGGCTTGGATGGCCTTTTGCTGCTCCTCCATCCTCTGAAGCATATAGAGGGTTGAATTCCACCTCGTTACCACCTCTTGCATCAGATGATGGCGGGGCAGGTTCAGGAGTGTTTGCTGGTGCTCCAGTCTTCGGCACGCGGTGGCTGAATGCCAAAAGTGGCCCGCAATTCTTCGGGCCACCGACAGCATCTCTTGCACACCCCTGTCGTTTTTTAAATAATTCTGCACCACCAAATTCAATGTATGTGCAAAACATGGGACGTGCTGGAATTTGCCCACATGTAATGCACGCACAATATTGGTGGCATTGTCCGATGTCACAAATCCACCAGGAGAGTCCAATTGGGGTAAGCCATTCTGCGATAATGTTCCTCAGTTTTCGTAAGAGGTTGTCAGCTGTGTGCCTCTTATAGAAAGCGGTGATACAGAGCGTAGCCTGCCTAGGAACGATTTGGCGTTTGCGAGATGCTGCTACTGGTGCCGCCGCTGCTGTTCTTGCTGCGGGAGGCAATACATCTACCCAGTGGGCTGTCACAGTCATATAGTCCTGAGTCTGCCCTGCTCCACTTGTCCACTTGTCCACATGTCCGTGGTTAAGTGGACATTGGGTACAACTGCATTTTTTAGGACACTGGTGACTCTTTTTCTGACATCTGTGTACATTCTCGGTATCGCCTGCCTAGAGAAATGGAACCTAGATGGTATTTGGTACCGGGGACACACTACCTCAAGCAATTCTCTAGTTCCCTGTGAATTAACGCTGGATACCGGACACACTTGTAACACCACCGAAGCTGCCAAGACCTGAGTTATCCGCTTTGCAGCAGGATGACTGCTGTGATATTTCATCTTCCTCGCAAAGGACTGTTGGACAGTCAATTGCTTACTGGAAGTAGTACAAGTGATCTTCCGACTTCCCCTCTGGGATGACGATCGACTCCCAGCAGCAACAACAGCAGCACCAGCAGCAATAGGTGTTACACTCAAGGTTGCATCAGAGGAATCCCAGGCAGGAGAGGACTCGTCAGACTTGACAGTGACATGGCCTGCAGGACTATTGGCTTTCCTGTCTAAGAAGGAAATTGACACTGAGGGAGTTGGTGGTGTGGTTTGCAGGAGCTTGGTTACAAGAGGAAGGGATTTAGTTGTCAGTGGACTGCTTCCTCTGTCACCCAAAGTTTTTGAACTTGTCAATGACTTCTGATGAATGCGCTCCAGATGACGTATAATGGAGGATGTTCCGAGGTGGTTAACGTCCTGACCCCTACTTATTACAGCTTGACAAAGGCAACACACGGCTTGACACCTGTGGTCCGCATTTCTGTTAAAATAATTCCACACCGAAGAGGTGATTTTTTTTGTAATTTGACCAGGCATGTCAGTGGCCATATTCGTCCCACGGACAACAGGTGTCTCCCCGGGTGCCTGACTTAAACAAACCACCTCACCATCAGAATCCTCCTTGTCAATTTCCTCCTCAGCACCAGCAACACCCATATCCTTATCCTGGTGTACTTCAACAGTGACATCTTCAATTTGACTATCAGGAACTGGACTACGGGTGCTCCTTCCAGCACTTGCAGGGGGCGTGTAAATGGTGGAAGGCGCCACCTCTTCCCGTCCAGTGTTGGGAAGGTCAGGCACCGCAACCGACACAATTGGACTCTCCTTGGGGATTTGTTATTTAGAAGAACGCACAGTTCTTTGCTGTGCTTTTGCCAGCTAAAGTCTTTTCATTTTTCTAGCGAGAGGATGAGTGCTTCCATCCTCATGTGAAGCTGAACCACTAGCCATGAACATAGGACAGGGCCTCAGCCGTTCCTTGCCACTCCGTGTCGTAAATGGCATATTGGCAAGTTTACGCTTCTCATCAGACGCTTTTAATTTTGATTTTTGGGTCATTTTACTGAACTTTTGTTTTTTTGGATTTTACATGCTCTCTACTATGACATTGGGCATCGGCCTTGGCAGACGACGTTGATGGCATTTCATCGTCTCGGCCATGACTAGTGGCAGCAGCTTCAGCACGAGGTGGAAGTGGATCTTGATCTTTCCCTATTTTACCCTCCACATTTTTGTTCTCCATTTTTTAATGTGTGGAATTATATGCCAGTAATATATCAATAGCAATGGCCTATTGTACCGTACTGCTATATATTATATACTGGTGGTCAGTAAAATTATGCACTGTACTCCTACTATATATACTGCGCACAACTAAAATGCACCACAGGTATGGATGGATAGTATACTTGATGACACTGAGGTAGGTAGAGCAGTGGCCTACTGTACCGTACTGCTATATATTATATACTGGTGGTCAGCAAAATTATGCACTGTCCTCCTACTATATATACTGCGCACAACAACTAAAATGCACCACAGGTATGGATGGATAGTATACTTGACGACACAGAGGTAGGTAGAGCAGTGGCCTACTGTACCATACTGCTATATATTATATACTGGTGGTCAGCAAAATTATGCACTGTCCTCCTACTATATATACTGCGCACAACAACTAAAATGCACCACAGGTATGGATGGATAGTATACGTGATGACACAGAGGTAGGTAGAGAGGTAGAGCAGTGGACTACTGTACCGTACTGCTATATATTATATACTGGTGGTCAGCAAAATTATGCACTGTCCTACTACTATATATACTGCGCACAACTAAAATGCACCACAGGTATGAATGGATAGTATACTTGATGACACAGAGGTAGGTAGTGCAGTGGACTACTGTACTGTACTGCTATATATTATATACTGGTGGTCAGCAAAATTATGCACTGTCCTACTACTATATATACTGCGCACAACTAAAATGCACCACAGGTATGGATGGATAGTATACTTGACGACACAGTGGTAGGTAGAGCAGTGGACTACTGTACTGTACTGCTATATATTATATACTGGTGGTCAGCAAAATTATGCACTGTCCTCCTACTATATATACTGCGCACAACAACTAAAATGCACCACAGGTATGGATGGATAGTATACTTGACGACACAGAGGTAGGTAGAGCAGTGGCCTACTGTACCATACTGCTATATATTATATACTGGTGGTCAGCAAAATTATGCACTGTCCTCCTACTATATATTCTGCGCACAACAACTAAAATGCACCACAGGTATGGATGGATAGTATACTTGATGACACAGTGGTAGGTAGAGAGGTAGAGCAGTGGAATACTGTACCGTACTGCTATATATTATATACTGGTGGTCAGCAAAATTATGCACTGTCCTCTTACTACTGTGCACAACAACTAAAATGCACCACAGGTATGGATGGATAGTAAAGTTGATGACACAGAGGTAGGTAGAGCAGTGGCCTACTGTACCGTACTGCTATATATTATATACTGGTGGTCAGCAAAATTATGCACTGTACTCCTACTATATATACTGCGCACAACTAAAATGCACCACAGGTATGGATGGATAGTATACTTGACGACACAGAGGTAGGTAGAGCAGTGGCCTACTGTACCGTACTGTTATATATTATATACTGGTGGTCAGCAAAATTATGCACTGTCCTCCTACTATATATACTGCGCACAACTAAAATGCACCACAGGTATGGATGGATAGTATACTTGACGACATAGATGTAGGTAGAGCAGTGGCCTACTGTACCGTACTGCTATATATTATATACTGGTGGTCAGCAAAATTATGCACTGTCCTCCTACTATATATACTGCGCACAACAACTAAAATGCACCACAGGTATGGATGGATAGTATACTTGACGACACAGAGGTAGGTAGAGCAGTGGACTACTGTACCGTACTGATATAATACTGGTGGTCACTGGTCAGCAAAATTCTGCACTGTCCTCCTACTATATACTACAATGCAGCACAGATATGGAGCATTTTTCAGGCAGAGAACGTATAATACTGGTGGTCACTGGTCAGCAAAACTCTGCACTGTCCTCCTACTATATAATACTGGTGGTCCCCACAATAAAGCACACTGAGCACAGATATTTGCAGCACACTGAGCACAGATATGGAGCGTTTTTCAGGCAGAGAACGTAGATATTTTCAGCACACTGAGCACAGATATTTGCAAGCACACTGAGCACAGATATTTGCAGCACACTGAACACAACTGAGAGAACGCTGCACGTCCTCTCCATATCATCTCCAATGCACGAGTGAAAATGGCGGCGACGCGCGGCTCCATATATAGAATACGAATCTCGCGAGAATACGACAGCGGGATGATGACGTTCGGGCGCGCTTGGTTTAACCGAGCAAGGCGGGAAGATTCGAGTCTGCCTTGGAACCGTGTAAAATGGGTGAAGTTCGGGGGGGTTCGGATTCCGAGGAACAGAACCCGCTCATCTCTATTTACAATATTACATTTATTAACAATACATACAAAATAAATGTAAAACTCACATTAAATGTAGAAGAATAAGATTTTCTGCTGTGTTTTACCTTTCTGCTGTGTTTTACCTCAAGAGCATCCCGTTCAATGGTCCTACAATATTCAGCAAGCATACGTGGACTCCACTTGCCTTGATGCTACGTCTCCATTATGGAAATATCCTGGAACCGTTCACCATGTTCATTGCTGACTCTTCCAAGATTTGCTGTGAAGAAATCCAGGTGCGAGTCCAAGCAGTGGTGTTGGAACGGGAGGGGGGAAGCAAGGGGGCAGCATGCCCCCCGCAAATATGACAGAGGCGCAGATGGGGAGGGGGAGCGCTTATCTCCGATACCCGCGGTCAGTGTCGGACTGGGGCATGAAGGGCCCACCAGGGGGAATACTGCTATAGGGGCCCATGCTTAAAGGTGTAGCCAGGTTGCAGTGGGGGCATGGCCAGCCACCACAGAGGTTTGGCTAACCATGTTCTGTGCCCCTTGGTAAATATATAATAAACCAAATTATTGTGAAGTATAATGTAACATATGTGTAATGCATACATCCAGTGCACTAGAATAGTCTGGAACTTGATCCCTAGAGGAGGAGGAGGGCCCACAGGCAGTAGGGCCCATCGGTGGTTTCCCTGTTCCCCTGTGGGCCAGTCCGACCTTGCCCACGGTGACTTGTCCTTCAAACAGTCTGCTGGCGCACAGGCGCAGCGTGCTATGCAGTGCGCTGTCCAAGCTGGCTCTTCACTGATGCATTACTGGGAGGAGGCGGGGATGTTCCAGCAGCCTCAGCATGGCCCCAACTCCTCCCAGTAATGCATGAGTGAAGAGCCAGCTTGGACAGTGTACATCATAGCACGCTGCGGCTGTGCGGCAGCAGACTGTTTAAAAGACAAGTCACCGCAGGTATCGGATGGGGACTGAGGGAAGCACCAATATGTATGTTTTTCTGCACCCCCCCCATCCCCTTCCCCACAACCTCAAAACATCCTGGTGCCCCTAAGTCCAAGAAATGGATTATCAAAGACATTTTACATCCCATGGTCCTTAAGAATAAAAGTACCTGTGCACAGACTATTTCCCTCTTTTTTTACAATCCCATGGTCTAAAGATATTAAAAGATTGTTCACATTGAGAGTTATTCAGTTAGCCATGGAATTTAGAGCAGCTAATTGACCCACCTGGGGCTATCCAATTGTCCCCGATGCTGGTAGTTATCGGGATAGTGTTTCGCCTGTCTGAGGCAGGTACAGCAAAATCCCTGGTAACCAGCCCTATTAGCCCTGGGTTTATTTTTGCGAAAACACATAGATCCAGGAACTTATCCCGGATATTAAGTGTTTTCACACAAAAACATGGTACAGGTATATGTTGCATAAAAAATGGGGTATAATTGAATAGTCCAAAGTAAAACATTGGGCAAAAATTGTGATAATGCACCATTTTTTATTTATTTTTTGCAAATATGTAATAGGGATATTAAATATCCCCTAGGTCTTCGTAGTTGTCTGCATTATGTTTCCTCAAGAAGTTCCTCTGGCAAATACTCTTGAAAGAGCCCCATGCGGCTTTATTAGCCGGATTCAATTGACCATCAAAGCTCTTATCTTGAACCAGTTCTATTATTTGAGGTCCTACAAAGATTCCCTGTTTGATCTTTGTATCACTGATCCTCAAGAATTGCTTTCTTAAGTACTCATATCCAAGTACGCTTCGATCCATTGCTTTAATCAAGTTTTCATAAGACCAAGCGAAGTAGATATACTTTTTATTGATCAACCAGTGGTGTACTGACAACATTCTTTTTCCATGGAGTTAGTGATGTTCACTTTGGCCACTGTTTCTGAGCGTAATTATTTATCTGATGTCTGCTGTCTCACTCACAAAGAAAACAACAGTACTTTATGAAATCATGTTAAAGCCCAAGCAAAAGAGCAATGACTTTCAAGTCACCACAGACATTCTATTTGTATTCATACTTGATTTTATCCAGCAGGAGTTTCATGCTCTCATAAGTCTCTTTCATATCAGCAGCATCAGCTAGTGGTAGTGATGGAAACTTATTTCCATTGTGTAGAAGAACGGCTTACAAGATAACTGTAGAAGAATCGATAAATAAACTACAGTCCTCTGTTTTGTACTCATGACCAAGTGCTCCCATAACAGAATTGACATCACTGAAAAAAACAAGTCAATTTTCAAGGGATAAAAAATCCTTAAAGTCACTATCCCTATATTCCTGCCTTTCTGTTTTGGAGCCTAAAAAGTATGTTTGCCTTTTTTGATTGGTTCAAATCTCATACAAATTCATTGAAATATCTTTGGGTAAGTAAATGCGGTTGAAAAAGGCAAAAAGGAAGCTTTAAAGATTGGAACAAGCCTTACATGATCATCACCATGTTCTACATTCTCTATTTCTTGTTCATCATCATTAAGGGATAGATGTACTAAGCAGTGAAGGAAGTGGAGAAGTTAACCAGTGGAAGTTGCCCATGGCAACCAAACAGCATTGAAGTAACATTTATAATTTGCATACTATAAAATTATACGGAGCAGCTGATTGGTTGTCATGTGCAACTTAGTAACATAGTAACATAGTAATTGAGGTTGAATAGAGGCAAAATGCCCGTCGTGTTCAACCTGTATTAAGTTCAGTTGGTTATAATGTACCTGCTGAAGTAATGTTTTATGACTAGATAACAATTATAATCCTGCTACACCCGGATTAACAACATCAATATTTTAAATGTTATAAGCTTGGATATCATTTTCAATCGGAAATTTATCCAATCCTTTTCTAAATGCATTTATAGAGTCCGCCATTTCCACCTTCCCTGGCAGGGAATTCCAAATCCTTATTGCCCTAACAGTTAAGAACCCTTTCGTCCGTTGTGTACAGAATTTTCTCTCCTCCAGCCTCAGCGAGTGCCCACGTGTCCTAAACAGTGTTCTTTTAATGAATAATTCCTCTGATAACTCTTTGTAATACTCCTTTACATAGTTGAAGATATTAATAATGTCTCCTCTTAGATGCCTCTTTTCCAGTGTATACATATTCAACCTAGTAAGCCTTTCCTCGTAATCCAGTCCCTCTAGCCCTTTAATCAATTTAGTAGCTCGCCTTTGAACCCTTTCGAGTTCACCAATATTTTTTTTATACCGTGGTGCCCAAAACTGAACACAATATTCCAGGTGCAGATGTACCAATGATTTGTACAGCGGCAGGATTACATCCTCGTCCCTTATCTCAATTCCCCATTTTATGCACGCTAGCACCTTACTTGCCTTCTTTACTGTGCTTTGACATTGTGTACGGTTATTAACCCTATTATCAATGAGTACCTCCAAGTCTTTTTCTAATACTGTTACCCCTAGACTTTCCCCATTTAATATGTAGGATGCAAGTTTGTTTTTAGTCCTGAAATGCATTACTTTGCATATTTCTATATTGAACCTCATTCTCCATTTAGACTCCCAGGTTTCAAGTTTTGATAAATCATTCTGCAGAGACTCCACATCTATTTCTGAATTAATTACCCTACACAGTTTGGTATCATCTGCAAAGATTGACACTGTGATTTCCAGGCCTATTTCTAGGTCATTGATAAATATGTTTAACAGTAGAGGCCCGAGTATGGACTCTTGTGGTATTCCGCTGACTACTGGGGTCCAGCTTGAGGACTTCCCGTTGACCACTACTCGCTGTACCCTGTTATCCAGCCAGTTACTTATCTATGTGCAAACAGTTTTTCATAGGCCAAGCTCCTTTAATTTGGTGATCAGTCTCCTGTGAGGCAATGTATCGAAGGCTTTTACAAAATCTAAGTAGACCACATCCACTGCTTTTCTCTGGTCAAGATTATTGCTCACTACCTCGTAGAAGCAAATTAAGATAGTTTTACATGATCTGTCCTTCACAAACCCATGCTGGTTCTTGCTAATAATCATAGTGAGCAGGATTGTATCTGGAATTAATTTAATAAAGGTGTGGAACTGAGGCTCCAACTCAAAAAGACCCCTATTGTATGTTTGATAATTATCATTTAATTTGGGGGTGCTACCAACTACAGCTATGGTAAATACAGTGGAGGAAGAGAAAGAAAGGGCTGTATTGTCGATGCACAAAAAGGGAGGTGACCTGTTTGTCACACCCATCAAAAAATTTATAAAATTTAACTTTTATTATTATGAAATTAAAAAGTGTGAAAATAACTAACACACAGACTAGAAGTATAGGCGAAACATAGAGGTTAAAACTTTAACATGTACACAACATATAACAAGTGCAATAGGAATAATAAAGGTGATTTAAGATTAAAATATAATATTTTAATCTTAAATCACCTTTATTATTCCTATTGCACTTGTTATATGTTGTGTACATGTTAAAGTTTTAACCTCTATGTTTCGCCTATACTTCTAGTCTGTGTGTTAATTATTTTCACACTTTTGAATTTCATAATAATAAAAGTTACATTTTATAAATTTTTTGATGGGTGTGACAAACAGGTCACCTCCCTTTTTGTGCATCGACAATACAGCCCTTTCTTTCTCTTCCTCCACTGTAATAATCATAGTGGTCTGTAGATATTCCTGTATGCTATCCCTTAGAATTCCTTCCAATATTTTCCCCACTATAGATATCAAAATAACCGGTCTGTAGTTACCCGGATAATTTTTGGATCCCTTTTTAAATAATGGCACTACCTCAGCTATACGCTAATCCTTCGGTACCATACCTGATCTAATTGAACTATTGAAAATTAAGTATAGGGGTATTGCTACTCCTATACTTGTGTGGTTCACAAAAGAAGTATCGACTAGTGTGAAAGCAAAAAAATGGCTTTTAGGAAATACAAACAGACTCAAAATAATAACGACAAAGAGGTGTTTCTTGATAGACGGAAGGATGCTAAGAAAGTGATTAGACGTGCAAAGGCAGAAACTGAGGAAAAAATGGCCCAGTCAGTAGATAAAGGGGGCAAAACTTTTTTTAAGTATATAAGTGAAAGGAGAAAATCAAATGGAGGAATAATAAGACTTAAGACAGAGAGTGAGCATTTGGTGGAGGGTGACAAGGCAATAGCAGATCACCTAAATAATTATTTTTGCTAAGTATTTACTACAGAAGAAGGGATGGGGCCACAGTTAAGTTGCAAGGACATTCATAAAAATAAGGTAGATGAAAGTACATTTACAGAGGAGAAGGTCCTAATAGGACTTTCACAACTAAAAGTGGATAAATCAATGGGACCAGATGGGATACACCCAAGGATACTCAAAGAGCTAAAAGATGTGCTGGTTACACCATTAACTGAATTATTTAACCAGTCACTAAATACAGGTGCTATTCCAGAGGACTGGAAAAGAGCAAATGTAGTTCCACTGCACAAAAGTGGAAGCAAGGAAGAAGCAAGTAACTACAGACCAGTAAACCTTACATCAGTAGTGGGGAAAGTAATGGAAAAACTATTAAAAGAAAGAGTTGTGGAATATCTTAAATCAAACCACTTACAGGATCCAAAACAGCATGGATTTACTGGTGGTAGATCATGCCAAACAAATCTTATTGACTTTTTTGACTCTGACAAAAATAATAGATCAAGGGGGAGCTGTATATGTAGCATATCTAGACTTTAGTAAGGCATTTGACACTGTCCCACATCGCAGACTGCTAAATAAACTTGAAAGCATGGGGGTGGATTATAAAACAGTTAAATGGATAAGAGCCTGGTTGCAGGATAGGAAACAGACAGTTGTAGTTAATGGAGTGCAATCTATGGAGGGAAATGTTACCAGTGGAGTACCCCAGGGATCTGTACTTGGTCCAGTTCTCTTTAATATCTTTGTTGGTGACATTGCAGATGGTATTGAAGGGAAGGTATGCCTTTTTGCAGATGATACAAAGATATGCAACAGGGTAGACACACCGGGAGGGGTAAAACAAATGATTGATGACCTAGGTAGTTTTGAGAAATGGTCAAGAACGTGGCAACTACAGTTTAATGCTAAAAAATGCAAAATCATGCACTTAGGTCTAAAAAACCCAAATGCTAAATATAGTATCAAGGGTACTATAATGGAAACTACTGAGGAGGAAAGGGATTTAGGAGTCACTATTTCAAGTGACTTGAAGGCAGGAAAGCAATGCAACAAAGCAATGAGAAAGGCAAGTCAGATGCTTGGTTGCATAGGGAGAGGAATCAGTAGTAGGAAAAAAGAAGTGATAATGCCGCTGTATAGGTCATTGGTGCGGCCCCATCTGGAATACTGTGTCCAGTTCTGGAGACCATATCTCCAGAAGGATATAAATACATTAGAGAGTGTACAAAGAAGGGCAACTAAAATGGTGCATCGCCTACATCACAAAACGTACCCGGAAAGGCTAAAAGATCTTAACATGTATAGTTTGGAGGAGAGAAGAGAAAGGGGGGACATGATAGAAACTTTCAAATATATCAAGGGTCTTAACAAAGTTCAGGAGGGAAACATTCTTCAAAGGAAGAGAAATATTAGAACTCGAGGACATACACTGAGACTGGAGGGGGGGAGGTTCAGGGGAAATTTAAGGAAAAATTACTTCACAGAAAGGGTAGTGGATAAGTGGAATAGTCTCCCATCAGAGGTGGCAGAGGCTAAGACTGTAGAGCAATTTAAACATGCTTGGGATAGGCATATGAATATCCTTACAAAGAATTAAGGTTCAAAAAGGGTTGAGATTACATAAAGGATAAAAAAGGGGAAGACTAGATGGGCCAAGTGATTCTTATCTGCCATCAAATTGTATGTTTCTATGTTTCTATGCTAGTTGTGACCTAAGCTCCATAAGAACCCTTGGGTGAAGTCCATCAGGACCAAGTGATTTATTAATCTTAATTTTGCTTAGTCTCTACCAGACTACTTCACTTAAAGAAGTATCTAACCACAAATCATTACTGTCACTATTGTTATGCACTACTCCCACCTTCAGTTCTTCTCTGGTGAACACTGATGAAAAAAATTTGTTCAGTACTGTATTTCCGCTTTTATTTCATCATCATTTATCAATACTCCAAATTAATTTTTTATTGAACCTACGTTCTCCTTTTTTAACCTTTTACTGTTTACGTATTTTAAAAAAAATGTAGGATTGGTTTTACTCTCTATAGCCATTTTCTTTTCATTATCCATTTTAGCTGCTCTTATTGCTTTATTGCATTTTTTATTGCAATCCTTGTAATACTGGAATGACTCCTCCTTTCCATTAGATTTAAATGCTTTGAAAGCATACTTCTTTTTATCTATTTCTGCCTTGACCTTCTTGTTAAGCCACATTGGTTTGAGTTTAGTACTCCTGTGTTCACTGCCCATGGAAATAAATTTGTGAATATTGCTATCTAGCAACCCTTTTAAAGCATCCCACATTTCCAAAGTGTTCTTGTTATGAAACAGAACTTCCCACTCAATATCGTTAAGTGCACATCTCAGCATACTGAAATTAGCCTTCCTAAAGTTAAAAGTTTTGGTTGAACCCTTATAGCTATGTTTCCTGAAACTGATGTCGAATGTGATCATATAGTGATCACTGTTACCCAATGTCTCCCCAACTTTAGTGTTTGATATAATGTCCACATTATTAGTAGTGATGTGCACCGGACATTTTTCGGGTTTTGTGTTTTGGTTTTGGATTAGGTTCTGCGGCCGTGTTTTGGATTCGGACGTGTTTTGGCAAAACCTCACCGAAAATTTTTTGTCGGATTCGGGTGTGTTTTGGATTCGGGTGTTTTTTTACAAAAAACCCTAAAAAACAGCTTAAATCATAGAATTTGGGGGTCATTTTGATCCCATAGTTTTATTAACCTCAATAACCATAATTTCCACTCATTTCCAGTCTATTCTGAACACCTCACACCTCACAATATTATTTTTAGTTCTAAAATTTGCACCGAGGTCGCTGGATGGCTAAGCTAAGCGACACAAGTGGCCAACACAAACACCTGGCCCATCTAGGAGTGGCACTGCAGTGTCAGGCAGGATGGCACTTCAAAAAAATAGTCCCCAAACAGCACATGATGCAAAGAAAAAAAGAGGTGCACCAAGGTCGCTGTGTGACTAAGCTAAGCGACACAAGTGGCCGACACAAACACCTGGCCCATCTAGGAGTGGCACTGCAGTGTCAGGCAGGATGGCACTTCAAAAAAATTGTCCCCAAACAGCACATGATGCAAAGAAAAATTAAAGAAAAAAAGGTACAAGATGGAATTGTCCTTGGGCCCTCCCACCCACCCTTATGTTGCATAAACAGGACATGCACACTTTAACGAACCCATCATTTCAGCGACAGGGTCTGCCACACGACTGTGACTGAAATGACTGGTTGGTTTGGGCCCCCACCAAAAAAAGAAGCAATCAATCTCTCCTTGCACAAACTGGCTCTAGAGAGGCAAGATGTCCACCTCATCATCATCCTCCGATTCCTCACCCCTTTCACTGTGTACATCCCCCTCCTCACAGATTATTAATTCGTCCCCACTGGAATCCACCATCTCAGGTCCCTGTGTACTTTGTGGAGGCAATTGCTGCTGGTGAATGTCTCCACGGAGGAATTGATTATAATTCATTTTGATGAACATCATCTTCTCCACATTTTCTGGAAGTAACTTCGTACGCCGATTGCTGACAAGGTGAGCGGCTGCACTAAACACTCTTTCGGAGTACACACTGGAGGGAGGGCAACTTAGGTAGAATAAAGCCAGTTTGTGCAAGGGCCTCCAAATTGCCTCTTTTTCCTGCCAGTATACGTACGGACTGTCTGACGTGCCTACTTGGATGCGGTCACTCATATAATCCTCCACCATTCTTTCAATGGTGAGAGAATCATATGAAGTGACAGTAGACGACATGTCAGTAATCGTTGGCAGGTCCTTCAGTCCGGACCAGATGTCAGCACTCGCTCCAGACTGCCCTGCATCACCGACAGCGGGTGGGCTCGGAATTCTTAGCCTTTTCCTCGCACCCCCAGTTGCGGGAGAATGTGAAGGAGGAGATGTTGACGGGTCACGTTCCGCTTGACTTGACAATTTTCTCACTGGCAGGTCTTTGAACCTCTGCAGACTTGTGTCTACCGGAAAGAGAGATACAACGTAGGTTTTAAATCTAGGATCGAGCACGGTGGCCAAAATGTAGTGCTCTGATTTCAACAGATTGACCACCCGTGAATCCTGGTTAAGCGAATTAAGGGCTCCATCCACAAGTCCCACATGCCTAGCGGAATCGCTCTGTTTTAGCTCCTCCTTCAATGTCTCCAGCTTCTTCTGCAAAAGCCTGATGAGGGGAATGACCTGACTCAGGCTGGCAGTGTCTGAACTGACTTCACATGTGGCAAGTTCAAAGGGTTGCAGAACCTTGCACAACGTTGAAATCATTCTCCACTGTGCTTGAGTCAGGTGCATTCCCCCTCCTTTGCCTATATCGTGGCCAGATGTATAGGCTTGAACGGCCTTTTGCTGGTCCTCCATCCTCTGAAGCATATAGAGGGTTGAATTCCACCTCGTTACCACCTCTTGCTTCAGATGATGGCAGGGCAGGTTCAGGATTGTTTGGTGGTGCTCCAGTCTTCTGTACGCGGTGGCTGAATGCCGAAAGTGGGCCGCAATTCTTCGGGCCACCGACAGCATCTCTTGCACGCCCCTGTCGTTACTTAAATAATTCTGCACCACCAAATTCAATGTATGTGCAAAACATGGGACGTGCTGGAATTTGCCCAGATGTAATGCACGCACAATATTGCTGGCGTTGTCCGATGTCACAAATCCCCAGGAGAGTCCAATTGGGGTAAGCCATTCTGCGATGATCTTCCTCAGTTTCCGTAAGATGTTGTCAGTTGTGTGCCTCTTCTGGAAAGCGGTGATACAAAGCGTAGCCTGCCTAGGAACGATTTGGCGTTTTCGAGATGCTGCTACTGGTGCCGCCGCTGCTGTTCTTGCTGTGGGAGGCAATACATCTACCCAGTGGGCTGTCACAGTCATATAGTCCTGAGTCTGCCCTGCTCCACTTGTCCACATGTCCGTGGTTAAGTGGACATTGGGTACAACTGCATTTTTAGGACACTGGTGAGTCTTTTTCTGAGGTCTATGTACATTTTCGGTATCGCCTGCCTAGAGAAATGAAACCTAGATGGTATTTGTTACCGGGGACACAGTACCTCAATCAAGTCTCTAGTTGCCTCTGAATTAACGGTGGATACCGGAACCACGTTTCTCACCGCCCAGGCTGCCAAGGCCTGAGTTATCTGCTTTGCAGCAGGATGACTGCTGTGATATTTCATCTTCCTCGCAAAGGACTGTTGGACAGTCAATTGCTTACTGGAAGTAGTACAAGTGGTCTTCCGACTTCCCCTCTGGGATGACGATCGACTCCCAGCAGCTACAACAGCAGCGCCAGCAGCAGTAGGCATTACACTCAAGGATGCATCGGAGGAATCCCAGGCAGGAGAGGACTCGTCACACTTGCCAGTGACATGGCCTGCAGGACTATTGGCTTTCCTGGGTAAGGAGGAAATTGACACTGAGGGAGTTGGTGGTGTGGTTTGCAGGAGCTTGGTTACAAGAGGAAGGGATTTAGTGGTCAGTGGACTGCTTCCGCTGTCACCCAAAGTTTTTGAACTTGTCACTGACTTATGATGTATGCGCTGCAGGTGACGTATAAGGGAGGATGTTCCGAGGTGGTTAACGTCCTTACCCCTATTTATTACAGCTTGACAAAGGCAACACACGGCTTGACACCTGTTGTCCGCATTTGTGTTGAAATAATTCCACACCGAAGAGCTGATTTTTTTTGTATTTTGACCAGGCATGTCAATGGCCATATTCGTCCCACGGACAACAGGTGTCTCCCCGGGTGCCTGACTTAAACAAACCACCTCACCATCAGAATCCTCCTTGTCAATTTCCTCCCCAGCGCCAGCAACACCCATATCCTCATCCTGGTGTACTTCAACAGTGACATCTTCAATTTGACTATCAGGAACTGGATTGCGGGTGCTCCTTCCAGCACTTGCAGGGGGCGTGCAAATGGTGGAAGGCGCAAGCTCTTCCCGTCCAGTGTTGGGAAGGTCAGGCATCGCAACCGACACAATTGGACTCTACTTGGGGATTTGTGATTTAGAAGAACGCACAGTTCTTTGCTGTGCTTTTGCCAGCTTAAGTCTTTTCATTTTTCTAGCGAGAGGATGAGTGCTTCCATCCTCATGTGAAGCTGAACCACTAGCCATGAACATAGGCCAGGGACTCAGCCGTTCCTTGCCACTCCGTGTCGTAAATGGCATATTGGCAAGTTTACGCTTCTCCTCAGACGCTTTTAAATTAGATTTTTGGGTCATTTTACTGAACTTTTGTTTTTTGGATTTTACATGATCTCTACTATGACATTGGGCATCGGCCTTGGCAGACGACGTTGATGGCATTTCATCGTCTCGGCCATGACTAGTGGCAGCAGCTTCAGCACGAGGTGGAAGTGGATCTTGATCTTTCCCTATTTTAACCTCCACATTTTTGTTCTCCATTTTTTAATGTGTGGAATTATATGCCAGTAACTATCAACAACAATGGCCTACTACTATATATACTGCGCACAACTGAAATGCACCACAGGTATGGATGGATAGTATACTTGACGACACGGAGGTAGGTACAGCAGTGGCCTTCCGTACCGTACTGCTATATATACTGGTGGTCACTGTCAGCAATCTGCAAAACTAAAATGCACCACAGGTATAGAATGTAGATGGATAGTATACTTAATGACGACACAGAGGTAGGTACAGCAGTGGCCTTCCGTACCGTACTGCTATATATAGTATACTGGTGGTCACTGTGTCAGCAAACTGCTAAACTAAAATGCACCACAGGTATAGAATGTAGATGGATAGTATACTTAATGACGACACAGAGGTAGGTACAGCAGTGGCCTTCCGTACCGTACTGCTATATATACTGGTGGTCACTGTGTCTGCAAACTGCACAACTGAAATGCACCACAGGTATAGAATCTAGATGGATAGTATACTTAATGACGACACAGAGGTAGGTACAGCAGTGGCCTACTGTACCGTAATGCTATATATTATATACTGGTGGTCACTGGTCAGCAAAACTCTGCACTGTACTCCTCCTATATAATATTATACTGGTGGTCCCCAGTCCCCACAATAAAGCAGCACACTGAGCACAGATATGGAGTGTTTTTCAGGCAGACAACATATACTGGTGGTTACTGTCAGCAAAACTCTGCACTGTACTCCTGCTATATAATACAGCTGCTCCCCAGTCCCCACAATTAAGCAGTGTGAGCACAGATATATGAGGCACACTGAGCACAGATATGGAGCGTTTTTTTCAGGCAGAGAACGGATAACTGGTGGTCACTGATCAGCAAAACTCTGCACTGTACTCCTCCTATATTATACAGCTGCTCCCCAGCCCTCCCCACAATTAAGCAATAGTGCACAATCAAGTTCAACAATAACAGAGAGGACGCCAGCCACGTCCTCTCCCTAACATTTCCAATGCACGAGTGAAAATGGTGGCGACGCGCGGCTGCTTATATAGAATCCGAATCTCGCGAGAATCTGACAGCGGGATGATGACATTCGGGCGCGCTCGGGTTACCCGAGCCATACGGGAGAATCCGAGTATGGCTCGGACCCGTGTAAAAAGGGTGAAGTTCGGGGGGGTTCGGTTTCCGAGAAACCGAACCCGCTCATCACTAATTATTAGTAATTACTAGATCCAGAGTAGTTTTACCCCTAGTTGGGTCCTCGACTAATTGAGACAAGTAGTAATCCTTTAACATATTTAAGAACCTGCTGCCCTTCGCTTTAACACACAAATCGTTACTCCAATTTATATCAGGATGCTTAAAGTCCCCAATCACTAGGATGTACCCAAATCCCGCAGCCCTTTCGATTTGCTGCAAGAGCTTCACCACTGGCTCACATCTCCACTGTTTTCACTGCTTAGTACATCCCCCCCATAATTATGGCATTTTTATGTAGGCTTTGGCACAGGCAATTCTTCACTATAAGGGCACAGGTTTTATGGCAGATGGCAAATTAGGGTGTATCACATTGGGGTCTATTCATGAAACAGTGAAAAGTGTGAAGAAGTAAGCCAGTGGAGAAGTTGCCCATGGCAACCAATGAGCATTGAAGTAACATTTATAATTGACATACTATAAAATTATACAGAGCAGCTGATTGGTTGCCATGGGCAACTTCTCCAGTGGCTTACTGCTCCACACTTTTCACTGCTTCATGAATAGACCCCTAACTGTTTACAGAACAAACTCTAACCACAAGCTCTCAGTATTACCATTATTATTGATGAAACAATCAATAGAGGTAAAAAACACCAAGGACTGATTTAATTAATCACAAGCTGCATCGACAGCTCTCATTGCACATTTGTCCACCTACTATAGTAGTTTGATTCACCAAAGGCTGTGAGCAGAATCAGCCTCTGTCAGTCAATGCACCGGAGCCGTCAGAATGGGTCCCAGTGGATTCTGTGCTCTATAGAATCTGCCTCTATTACATGCAGGGGACGGAGCGGCACAGCCACTCTCCCTTCATGGTGTGATCACGCCCCCTTCATCAAGCGTCACAGCAGGTAAAGTGGGCTCTGGTATTACAATGGAGTGTGGTCAAGCCTCCAGATGCTGGGATATGACACCTAGTGTCGGGGCCCAATAGATCTTCTGACAGGACTGTAGATATAATCAACATCTCTGCAGCTACGTAGTGAAGTCGTCAACACAAAGAATTTATTAATAATCTATGAGTTCTGACAACTAACCAATTATAATGTAATAATATACACAAAATGTATGGTATAAAACTGTCTAATATATAATAAACATTATTGTAATGACCTACAGTGTACGCTAACCTCAGGTTTTGCTGTTTCCAGCCTCAGTGTACCATACATGACAATTGTTTTACACCTTTCAGTTAACAGTGTTGTTTTCCTAGATTTCCAAAAACGATAGTGCTGAAGTAAAAATTTTAGCTGCTCCATTGACAGCAATAGCACCAGTGACACCTGTATAATAAGGAGCTAATTCAGACCTGATTGCTGCTGTGCGTTTTCTCACAGCAGGCGATCAGGTCTGAAAGGCGCATGCGTATGCACCGCAATGCACAGGCGCGATGGTCCGCAGCACCCGGGAGTGCTGAGAAGCGATGGGATGGTGCGAAAAATCTGATCGCACTGGCGATCGCAAGAAGGTTGACAGGAAGAGGGTGTTTGTGGGTGGCAACTGACTGTTTTCAGGGAGTGTCCGTAAAAACGCAGGAGGGACCCGGCGTTTTGTGGGAGGAATTGTGACGTCAGCTCCCAATCATCGCAGCGGCTGCGTAAGTCCTGGGCTGTGCAGAGACTGCACAAACTGCAGTTTGTGCAGCTCTCCTGCACATGTAATCACACACCTGCACAGCGAATTCCCCCTCCCCTGTCGTCAGCGACTATCTGATCGCAGGGATGCAAAAATGCACCCTAGCGATCAGGTCTGAATTACCCTCTTTGTTAGCAATGAAATAAAATGCTAAATGCTGAAATAAAAACTTTTGGTACTTTAGTCGTTGAGCTGCATTAATGACGTTAATTATTTTCATACTTTTCAACCTAACATGTCAGTTTTTGTCTTGAAAAGCCCCTAATGGACTGTACAACCTAGGATGCACAATGCACACGTCATTCAAGTATATAAAGCAACATACGCAACGAAGACAGAAAAGGGAGAATTATGAAAATATGTATTCAGGTGAAGAGGTGCCTTTGTTACTGTCTGTTGCATGAGTCATCTCAGATATTAACATTAACATCATCTTCAAGGCATGAAGCTGTGCTCATTTGCATAGATGTGGTGTGGTAGATGCAGGTGTGTGATGTTCACAGATAGAATATGTTTGGCAGAGATCCAGGCTAAAAATTCACATTTAAAACCTTATGTATCCTTTACAGATTCTTCTGCACTTTTCTAACTGCAGAAATATGATAATGTTAATCAGACTCAACGGCAGTCTGCTGACATTAATAACATCTATACACGAGACATGCTATAACAACCACTACAATACTGGCATACAGTATGGTGTGTATGCAACATTTATCCTTATCTTTATAGATTGTACCAACTGAGGTTCCAGGACCTTGTTACTAGACAGGGTTGGGGAATGCACAGATTGAGTACAGTAAGGATGAGCTCTCGTAAATGTGACTCAATAAGATATAAACCCGTCGGCACATTCAGGTATATCATATCTTGGGGTAGGATGATGCAGCAAACCTGAAAATGCATCCAAACCTTGAAAGATGCCATTTTTGGAGGTTTGGCCACTTACCTTGTATGCACCAAGCCCTGGAACGCAATAGATTCTGGGGCTTGGATGCGGTGGAGATGGTGTTATCCTATAGAAGCCTATGGGCTTCTTATCACACCTCTTGCCCTTTGCACATGCATCACTCAACACATGCACAAATAGGGCACAGGGTTATAAACCTATCATTGCAAAGAACAGCTCTTACCACAAAAGCTGTCCTTTCTGATTTTATTCATACATACATTGTTAGTAAATGCCAATATGCATGCGGTGAGTGGTTGGATGCATCAGATGATTGATCTATCCCACCCTGGGTGTTGGAGGGGGGGGGGGGGTTAACGCAATGATACACAATGATGAGAATGACTAGCTAGCTGCCTCTGATTGGCTGATGAGGTATTAATCTCTTCAGCTGATAGCACTTCATTCGTTAGCGTTGCGGCTATATTATATCTGCCAGTTTACATTGGCCCTCATTCAGATCCTGTTGGAATTGCTTCCTGATGTGCAAAGTACCGATGTTCAGTGTGCAAACAGGTCCTGCGATGTAGGAAGCAGTCTGTCAGTGACTGATAGTCTGATACCATATTGGGTGCGGGAGCCACCAGCTTAGAGGGAGGGAAGAGGCCAGGGATCCCTGTCATTGGATGGAGAATTCGTGGCCTCTGCAATGGGCAGCCTGCACATATTCATGGGTGCTGCAAGCCACCCGATGGTGAGTCAGTGATCCGATGCCTGCATCCTAAGACATAGGTCAGGTAACTACTGCAGGAGGAGGCGTTTGCTTGTATTAGCGTTATCATACACAGCTATCGCTGTTGCTTCCAAGAAGTCACATGCTGTTGTCTGCAAAATCTGACAGCATGCAGCTCCGATGGGCAAACATCATCTGAGAGTCACCCCCCCCCCCCCCCCCCCCCGCCGCCGTTATTTGACACTGCCGGCATCATCAAGTGTGTATGCACTTGCCGATGCCGGCACTCCCACCGGGTCCTGTTGCTGACGACAATGAATCGTTTGCAAGTCATCTAGAGTGTACATAACCTAGCCTAAATTTAAAGTCTGTCATTTTTTTTGTCAGTTCCATTAAAAATAGACTGCAAATAAACATAATCGGTAAAAAAAAAAAAACATTAAATAAATAATAAACGATTAACACTTCCTGCTAATTTTCTTTTGGACAAAACATCCTATATGCAAGAAGTTGCTGTGGTTCATTTAATTGGGGTTTGCATACCTCTCCGATGGTGGGATGCCTGTGTAGTGTCCCCTGAGCTGTTTGATTCATTGGCGGATGCTATTGAAAATGCTGCTGCGTACACATTTGCAGTGCGCACACAGATCCTTTGATAATCGTCAGCTAGAGTAAAGCAATGGCCAAGCAGTATGGCAGCCTGAACGGAGACGACCCAAACACGCCTGCATTTATGCAGGCGCTATTTTCCGATAATCGCTCAAATGCAAAAACATCGGCATATCATCTATCCCTACTGTTACAGGCATCATAATAAGAGTTTGGGCAATAAAATTACAAATGGCAATTATTTAATAGTCTATTGTTTGGTCTAATTTGTAGATTTTAGAAGTTTACAAATCGACTGTTAGTAAATTTTCAATTAGCATTGGGTTCTGTATAAAACATTGATATTTTTTAATATGGTCGAATTCTGGTCTCTTTTTACCTGTAGGAAATCAGAGATTAGCAAAATCTACCTTTAGTAATATATATCGCCTGGTAACAGAAGATTAGCAGGTTAATGAATAACATATATGCGGAGGTACTACATTTGCTGCATTTTGCAGTAACACTGCCCACACACGATACTGTCTCCCGAGTATAAAAACATCTGTGAAATTTACTTTTCCCAGCTTTATTTTTTTTAACTGAGTTAACTGTTCATGTTTGGATTTATGAAAATGACTTATTTTCCAAAAAATTGGCTGGATGTAATGACTCCCCAGTTCGGCGCCCATGTGGGATGTCGGAGGAACTCTGATGTTTTTTTTAAATGGGCAATCACTTACAAGGCATGGTTTTGCCTTGTAAGCAATTGCCCCTTTAAAAAAAAGGCAACGTATGGCTGGCATCCTGCACGGCGCCGAATTTGGGCGTCATTACATCCGGCCCAATATATTTGATTGCTGCATCTGCAAAGGTGTTCATTATGCCATAGCTATTCTTTGAGAGTCTAGCTGTTTTTTTATATGTATCAAATAATTTGTTACACATGTCTCCCTATTGGCCTTCATAGCGACATTTAAGATCACTGGTTTGCTGGATTACTTACCCACCCACTCTTACGACATAGAGGTGCCTCTGTGATGCATAGGATTATGCATTACGAAGCCCATAGCCTTCGACAGCCGACGTCATCTATTGATGGCATTGGTTAGCGGGCACAAGCTCCAAACGGTTATGTTTTTTGGAACTTGCTGTCTCAGTTGCAGTCTCTTGGAATCCTATGGGGTTTGCTGCACTGTGGTACTACAGCAGATATTGGAGATCCACATGTACAGCAGTAAAACCTCCAATAAAATGAGTTTTTGGAGGATTTACCACATTTTTGCAATTGATACATCCTCTCCTTAACTTTTTGCATCAGTAATGAAAAAATAAATGGTTTCTACAACCAATATGCTGCAGGAATGCCATACACAAACATATTGTTGTTGTTTTTATAAAACTGTCAACGTCCCTATATAGTCTAATTCAGTATTTCTCAAACTGTGTGCCATAGCACCCTGGGGTGCTGCGGGACAGTTGCAGGGATGCCTTACGTTGATGGTCCAGGACCAATTCAAACTATTTATTGTCAATTTATTGTCAATGTAATAGACAAAGCCAGGGCTGGTGGCTGCCAATCATAAAATATGTGGACAAACAGAAGCAAATCTTGTCCCTCACCACAAAATTAAACCTAAGGATGACATATAAACATAATCTACTTACTTTATTATTTTTTTCTAAATTTCTCAATAAGACACTTTTGGCCTAGGGGTGCTGTAAAAATATTCTGATACTCTAGGACGCCATGATTCAAAAAAGTTTGGGAACCACTGGTCTAATTGTTTATTCTGAATAGTCTTGTATAATCCACACTCATAACATCATTCCTCTGTTCTCGGTATTTAAGTTTAGTACAGGTTAATATTACTGTCCCCAGCAGCAGTGGCAGCATCACTAGAATCAGCTATAGCCCAGGCAGAGAGTACAGTTTATAGGTCAGCCATAATAATAAACTTCTTTGGAATGCCTGACTCAGACTCTCACTTCAGGTCATCTTGGAAACTCTAATGGTTGTGCACAAATACCTTGAGCCTATGATAAGCAACTGACAGACTAAGGCCCAGATTTATCAAGCCTTGGAGAGTGATAAATTGCATGGTGGTAAAGTACCATCCAATCTGCTCCTAACTGCCATATTACAGTTTGGGTTTATAAAATGACAGTTAGGAGCTGATTGGTTTTGTATGCTATCACTGTGCGATTTATCACTTTCCAAGGCTTGATAAATCTGGGCCAAAGGCAGACTCCACTGACTAAATTGCTGGCTATGCTATATTTCAATCTAGACAGCAGTAGTCTGTTTTTAGTCATATATTGTACGTACTAAAGCAGGTCATACCAGCATGACTGCCAAACATCAGCCAATTTCACCCTTTTGGTTCTCACTGTACACTATCCTAGTCTCCAGTCTGCCTCTGATCACAGTTAGCGGCTCTGATCCTTTCTGTTTTCCCCTCCAAGGGTATTGACTCATATGGGTACATTTATTAAAGGCAAATGCTTATACCTAGGTATATTCAGGCGCTTATGACATGGGGTACTTTACTGAGCAGCTGCCTTTAAGAATGAGGGAAAGTCAATCCCACAATATACAGAATATAAACAACAAAAGAAAAAGGCTTCACTCAAAAGTGTTAATATATTAAATAATGGCCCTCATTCCGAGTTGATCGCTCGCTAGCTGCTTTTAGCAGCAGCACACACGCTAGACCACCACCCTCTGGGAGTGTATCTTAGCTTAGCAGAAGTGTGACCGAAAGGTTAGCAGAACTGCTCGTAAAAATTTTCATGCAGTTTCTGAGCAGCTTCAGACCTACTCCTACCTTGAGATCACTTCAGTCAGTTTAGTTCCTGCTTTGACGTCACAAACACGCCCTGTGTTCGGCCAGCCACGCCTGCGTTTTTACCTGACACGCCTGCATTTTTACCTGACACACCTGCATTTTTTAGCACACTCCCGGAAAACGGCCAGTTACCACCCAGAAACACCCACTTCCTGTCAATCACTCACCAATCAACAGAGCGACAGAAAAGCGTCGCTCGCCCTTGTGTAAAACTGCATAGTTTTGTGTGAAAGTACTTCGCGCGTGCATACTGCGGCCCGTACGCATGCGCAGAAATGCAGATTTTTAGCCTGATCGCTGTGCTGCGAACAACAGCAGCTAGCGATCAACTCGGAATGAGGGCTAATGTGAGAGAGTAAATAAGTATTGACAATTTACTAAAAAAAATTCATAAACATACATACACAAGGCAATTGAATAAAAAGAACATGAATTGATACACGTTAAAAAGGTTCAGTTTCTTTAGTTACCCCTGTATTCAAGATGACTGTCCAAATGACAGTCCTTTGTATGAATCTAGAGGTCCAGAGGGAGGTGTACTGGCCAATTCACCGTTAGAGGGAGATGTATTATTGGCAAGTCCCATTTTGGGTGAGTTCCTCGTGCATACCGGTATATAATGTCCTCCACAAACAATAATTGCTGGATTCCTCCCAAGGTTGAATGGGTATCACAATGGCATGGGGATGGTCCGGTTCCTCTGCTCCAGAGTCCTGACAAAAAAATTGCACCACCACTGATGCATTTCGCTGCCCTCCAAATGCAGCTTTTTCAAATGTCTTTCAAAGGTCTTTAGTAAATTTACCCCATTGAATGCTATTATTATTTTCTGTCACTCGCTTAGCATACAGTGGCATCAAACAGTTTTTGCACCCATCTAGATTTCTTAAATATTTGCATATTTGTCACATTTAATGGTTTCAGCTCTTCAAACAAAATTTAATTTATGACACAAACAACCTAAGTAAACACGTAGAAAGTTTTCAAATAATACTATAATATCTTCATACAAAAAAACCATTAGGTAAAGTTCTCAGTAAAATGCAATAAGCAGCATAATATTAGATAGTTGGATTCATTTCTCAACAATATCTTCTAGCATCCTGTCTTTTGCTCGAAGTTCACACTCCAGAAAGACTGATTGAAGAGACATTCCCATGTTGTTATAGACACATGTACATAGTACAATGTATACATACAATGAAATATAAAATAGCTTATCTGAACACTGCTCTAGGATGCTCAATCCTATATCAAATAGGGTTGGGTATGAAATGTCGGCTGTTAAGATGCCGGCAGTCACATGACTGACCGTGGCACCCCTATAGTAAGAATCACAATGCTGCCCTACCCTCTGCCACCTCTCTCCTCTGCCCTACCCTAGGTCTAACCCTCTGGGTGTGTCGGCTACAGCTAACCCTCTGGGGCTGCTGGCTATGGCTACCCCCCCCCCCCCCCCGCCTAGTGCCTAAACCTAACTTCTTACCTAACCCTATCCCCCCCCCCCCCGTGCCCTAACCCCCCCCCTCCCCCCATACTCACTTTCGGGATGTGCCGGTCTCTTGAGTGTTGGGATTCTGGCATTGGTCACATGACCGCTGGCATTCCAACTGCAGGGGTGCCAAATGCATCCCTATAAAATGAATGTGAAAGTGAGAGAGTAATGCGATATAGCCCTGCAAAACACGGTCTGTGTCAAACATGTTTTATTCTACGCAAGCAAAGGACCATTTGTTATTTAATTTATTAACTATATTTGACCTCATTAGTTCTTTTTTTTAATTATATATACAGTTGTGCTCATAAGTTTACATACCCTAGCAGGATTTGTGATTTTCTGGCCATTTGTCGGAGAATATGAATGATAACTCACAAACTTTTCTTTCACTCATGGTTAGTGGTTGGGTGAAGCCATCTATTGTCAAACAACTGTGTTTACTCTTTTTAAATCACAATGACAACAGAAACTACCCAAATGACCCTGATCAAAAGTTACATACCCCAGTTCTTAATACCGTGTATTGCCCCCTTTAACATCAATGACAGCTCTTTTGTGGTAGTTGTGGATGAGGCTCTTTATTTTCTCAGATGGTAAAGCTGCCCATTCTTCTTGGCAAAAAGCCTCCAGTTCCTGTAAATTCTTGGGCTGTCTTGCATGAACTGCGCGTGTGAGATCTCCCCAGAGTGGCTCAATGATATTGAGGTCAGGAGACTGAGATGGCCATGTCACTCACCGCGGGCAGCGGCGGCCGCGCTTGTCCCTGCGGGTGACCTGGTCTGCCCGGCGCCTCTCTTCTCCCGGCGATCTCCGGTTCCAGCGGCGGGTCGGCGCGTTCCTCCGGCGGCTTCCCGGAGCAAGGGCGCCGCCATCATAGTGAGGTCAAGGAGGCGGAGCAGGACTGACGTCACCTGCCTGCTCCGCCAATCAGGCAAGGGTGGGGAATTCAAAACCAGACGCCGGGCAGAGATCCGGTGCCTGAGTATCTTCGTTTCTCCTGCAGAAGCTGTGATTCCAGAGCTTCCATGTTCCTGTGATCTCCGTGCCTCCAAGCACCTCGTGCCTCCAAGCACCTCCGTGCCTCCAAGCACCTCCGTGCCTCCAAGCACCTTGTGCCTCCAAGCACCTCCGTGCCTCCAAGCACCTCGTGCCTCCAAGCACCTCCGTGCCTCCAAGCACCTCGTGCCTCCAAGCACCTCCGTGCCTCCAAGCACCTCCGTGCCTCCAAGCATCCCGTGCCTCCAAGCACCTCCGTGCCTCCAGGCACCTCCGTGCCTCCAAGCACCTCTGTGCCTCCAGCACTTCAGTGCCTCCAGTGCCTCAGCATTCAGTCTCACTGTGCTCCCGGCACCTGTGTGTCTCAGTACCTGTACTACCAGCACCACAGTGCCTCCAACACCACAGTGCCTCCAACACCTCAGCATTCAGTATTTCTACAAGTCTTGTCTTTCAGGAAACCTTCAAGAATTCTTCCGTGCTTCCTGCCTGCCGTCTTAATCCTGCATGAGGAAGACCTACATCCGGCCATCTCTACTGCGACCCAGTAGCGGTTCCTCTTCCCGGTCATCGGAAGAAGCCCCGAGTCCACAACACTCCCAAATCAGGTCAGTGATAGTATACTCAGGCCAGATGGACCCGGGGAATCGGAACACGGACTCAAGTGCCATCCAGAATCTGGCTTCCCGAGTGTCACAACTGAGGGCCTGAGCTGACGGGAGGCAGCCTCAGTTGTAGGGGCTGAGATGTACCGGAACCTGGGAGGTTGTATCAGACCCCTGGACATGTAAGTAACATGAATAATAACTGCCCGAAGGCGTGACCACGACAACTTGGATAAAAGTCAATGATGTTTATTATGACAACTCCGCAACACAGCAGCAGTAAAAGAAAACGTAAAAGTCAGCAAAGAATAAATACAGTTCCTGGGTACTACAGGATGGCAGGAGCCACAGGGCACTGGTAGTGTGAGATAGTTCTTATGATCTTCTAGATGGAAAGTCCTTACCAGGCCCGACTGTAGCAATGGAGATAACCCAGGATTGTGCCAGCTGGTGTTCCAGGAAAAGCTGGGTTGCTGAAGATAAAACAGCTGCTGTGGATACTGGCTGGAACCAGACTGTTGTTAGCACGGAGTGGATACTGGCTGGAACCAGTTAAATAATAAATGAACTTGGGAGCGATGAAATATGAACTGAAATGTAGAACTTGAGAGCGGAGAAATAATAATACCGGTGGAGAGTGGTAAAGTGTAGAAAGGACACCGGCCCTTTAAGGGAAGCTGTACTCTGCTGGAAGCTGAGCTGGAAGCAGGTAATGTTGTAGCTGGAAACAGATGAATCCACAATGGATTGGAGAGTCAGGCTACACCGCAGGTGGAATGCTGGTGCGGGTCACTATGGTGGAAGTCTTGAGACAGGAGCTGGAACCTGGAAGACAATCACAGGAGAGAGACAAACAGGAACTAGGTTTGACAACCAAAGCACTGACGCCTTCCTTGCTCAGGCACAGTGTATTTATACCTGCAGCAAGGAAGGGATTGGCTAGGCAATTATGCAGATTAACAATACTGACAACAGATTGGAGGAAATGATCAGCTGACAGAATCCAAGATGGCTGCGCCCATGCAGACACTTGGAGGGAAGTCTGGTTTGTAATCCATGTGGTAATGAAAACAGTAATGGCGGCGCCGGCCACTGGAGACAGGAGACGCCAGGCTGACAAGTGCACATCCAACCACGCGGACACAGCGGAGGCCGCGGCTGACGTAATCGCCACTCTGACACTCTGCATGCAGAAGCTCAGGGACGGCGGCGGAGGCCGCGGGAGACGCCATGCCAGATGTAATAAGGCGTTACTGTGACAGCGTCTCAGAGAGACAGGAGAGGATGCAGGAATGTGAACATTAGGATAACAGATGGGATCCGGTCCTGGAGCGCTGAGCCAGCCTTAGGAGGCATCTGATGGGTAAGAAATGGCGTCCAGATACCCGGATCGTGACAGCACCCCCCCCCCCCCCTTTAGGAGTGGCCCCAGGACACTTCTTTGGCTTTTGAGGAAACTTGGAATGGAATCTCCGGACCAAGGCAGGAGCATGGACATCAGAAGCATTGGTCCATGAACGTTCCTCAGGGCCGTAACCCTTCCAGTCAATAAGATACTGTAGTTGACCGTAACGGTGACGTGAGTCCAGGATCTTGGCCACTTCATACTCAACGCCTCGTTGAGTTTGGACTTTCGGAGTTGGAGGAAGTGAGGAATGAAACCGATTCAAGATCAGCGGTTTCAACAGGGAAACATGGAATGTCCTGGGTATTTTTAAGAAGGGAGGCAACTGGAGTCTGTAAGCAACAGGATTGATGACTTGTTCAATCTTGAAAGGACCGATATAGCGAGGTGCAAACTTCATACTGGGAACTCTTAACCTCAAATTCTTCGTGGATAACCATACCCGATCACCCACCTTGAGAGCAGGAACTGCTCGACGCTTCTTATCCGCAAACTTCTTGTACCTGAACGATGCCTTGAGCAGAGCTGATCGTACGCTCTTCCAGATATTGGCAAACTGATGCAAGGTGATATCCACTGCGGGAACAGAAGTTGCTGGAAGCGGTTGGAACTCAGGAACTTTAGGGTGGAATCCAAAGTTAGTGAAGAATGGTGTTGAAGCAGATGAAGAATGATACTGGTTGTTATGACAGAACTCGGCCCAGGGAAGTAATTGAACCCAGTCATCTTGAGAGGAGGACACATAGATGCGGAGGAAGGCCTCCAAGTCCTGATTCACCCTCTCGGTTTGACCATTGGTCTGAGGATGGTAAGCCGTGGAAAACTTTAGCTTGACTTGGAGGACTTGACATAAACTTCGCCAGAATTTGGCTGTGAATTGAACTCCTCGATCTGAGATAATTTCTTCAGGAAGACCGTGGAGTCGGAAGATCTCTTGTATGAATACTTGAGCCAACTTGGAAGCTGACGGAAGACCGGTGAGAGGAATGAAGTGTGCCATCTTGGTGAACCGGTCAACTACCACCCAGATGGTATTGAACTTGTTGCACATGGGTAAGTCTGTAATGAAATCCATCGACAAGTGGGTCCATGGTCGACGGGGAACGGATAGTGGAACCAGTTGCCCCGCAGGCGACTGGCGGGATACTTTATGTTGGGCACACTTTGGGCAAGATGCAATAAACTCCAAGACGTCCTTTTTCAGAGTTGGCCACCAATAGGACCTAGAGATAAACTCCAGGGTTTTTTGGATACCTGTATGTCCGGCAAAACGGGAAGCATGGGCCCAATGCATGAGCTTCTTCCTTAGCATCGGCTTCACAAAACTTTTCCCTGATGGGGGCGTAGAGTCCATCCCTACCGTGGAGAATACCAACGGATTTATAATAGGATGCTTGTCTGAAGACTCTGACTCATTTTCTTGCTCCCATGAGCGGGAAAGGGCATCGGCCTTGCGATTCTGAGAGCCCGGACAGAACTGGAGTTTAAAGTCGAACCTGGAAAAGAAAAGTGCCCATCTGGCCTGACGAGGGTTGAGACATTGTGCGCCCTTCAGGTATAAAAGGTTCTTGTGGTCTGTAAGTATGGTGATTGAATGAGAAGCTCCCTCCAACAGATACCTCCACTCTTCTAGAGCGAGCTTGATGGCTAGCAACTCCTGGTCGCCAATGGCATAGTTGCGCTCAGCTGGGGAGAACTTCCGGGAGAAGAAACTGCAAGGGTGTAAATGGCCATCTTTAGCCCTCTGAGATAACACCGCTCCTACTCCAACGGAGGAGGCATCCACCTCTAAGATGAAAGGAGAGTCGATGTCAGGCTGTTTCAGAACAGGCGCAGAGATGAACCTTTGTTTTAAAAGATGAAATGCTTGCATGGCTTCTTCAGACCACTTGGACGGGTTAGCACCCTTCTTAGTGAAAGCAGTAATAGGCGCCACAATGGTGGAAAAGTCTCGTATAAACTTTCGGTAATAGTTGGCGAACCCTAAGAACCTCTGGACCCCTTTGAGGGTTAAGGGTACCGGCCAATTTTGGATTGCTTGTAGTTTCTCAGGATCCATCTCTAGTCCGGAACCGGACACAATGTACCCTAGAAACGGAATGGACTTGACTTCAAAGACGCATTTTTCTAATTTGCAATAGAGATGATTGACACGGAGACGGGACAGAACCTCTTTAACCCAAAAACGATGTTCCTCTAAATCGTTGGCAAAAATGAGGATATCGTCTAGATAGACCACGACATGACGGTATAGAATGTCTCTGAAGATCTCATTGACAAAATGCTGGAAGACAGCTGGAGCATTGCTCAATCCGAAGGGCATGACGAGGTACTCATAATGTCCGTCACGGGTGTTAAAGGCGGTCTTCCACTCGTCACCCTCACGGATCCGGATGAGATTGTATGCACCTCGCAAGTCCAGCTTTGTAAAGATGGTAGCTCCGCTAACTCTGTCAAAGAGCTCAGTAATCAGGGGTAAAGGATAACGGTTCTTGATGGTAATGTCGTTCAAACCTCTGTAGTCGATGCACGGCCGCAGACCACCATCTTTCTTTTTTACAAAAAAGAAGCCTGCGCCGGCTGGAGAAGAAGAAGGTCGAATGAACCCCTTTGCTAGGTTCTCTTTAATGTATTCCTCCATAGAATGCGTCTCAGGCAGAGACAACGGATAAGTTCGGCCTCGAGGTGGAACCTTCCCTGGAACGAGATCAATCGGACAGTCCCATTCTCTATGAGGAGGAAGGATATCAGCAGAAGCTTTACTGAACACATCCGTGAAATCTTGATATGGAGGAGGTGGAACATCAGACGACCTGGGGGAGGAAGAACAGACAGGCAATACTTTAAACAAACATGTCTCAGCACAGGAGGAACCCCATGCCAGGATTTGCGTAGTCGTCCAATCAATTGTAGGATTGTGAAGACGGAGCCATGGAAGGCCCAGGACCACAGGATGTGTGGCTCTTGGAATCACTAAAAAAGAAATAAGTTCGGAATGAAGAACTCCCACTCTCAGACGAACTGGTAGAGTCCTTAAAGAAATGACTGCATCAAAAATTTTGCTGCCATCCACGGCAGTTAAAGAAATGGACGAAGGAAGTCTCTCGGTGGGTAGGGACCACCGTTTAACATAGGCTTCGGTAATAAAGTTCCCAGCTGCTCCGGAATCAAGGAGGGCAATGACGTTCCGATAACGTTGAGCAACTTGAAGCGAGACTGGGAGATTACAATCTTGAGGAGATGGAGAGGAGATCATTACTCCTAGCCGGCCCTCTCCTTGGCGAGCTAGGATTTGGAGTTTCCCGGACGTTTGGGACAGGCATTAATGGTGTGAGACGGAGCTGCACAATAGAGACAGAGAAACTCGGAGAGACGTCTTCGGCGCTCAGCAGGAGTTAAACGGGAACGGCCAAGTTGCATGGGCTCATCTTTAGATGGTGACAGTTGACGAGGAGGAGGAGCAGAAGATTTTGGAGCAGATGATCTTCCACGCTCAGTTGCTCTCTCTCTGAAACGTAAATCAACTTTCGTGCAGAGTGAGATTAGCTCATCTAACTTAGAAGGTAAGTCTCTGGTAGCTAACTCATCTTTAATACGCTCAGATAAGCCATGCCAGAATGCAGCATACAGGGCCTCGTCGTTCCATGCCAGTTCGGATGCCAGGATCTGGAACTGTATCAGATATTGTCCTACAGTACGTGACCCCTGGCGTAAACAGAGAATCTCGGATGAAGCTGAGGTTACCCGGCCTGGCTCGTCGAAGATGCGCCTGAATGTTGACACGAAGGCAGTGTAGGAAGATAGCAGGGTGTCGGACCTCTCCCATAACGGTGATGCCCAATCAAGGGCTGAGCCACTGAGAAGAGAAATAATGTAGGCAATTTTTGTACGGTCACTGGGAAAATTGCCAGGTTGTAGCTCAAACTGAATCTCACACTGGTTGAGAAATCCCCTGCAGAATCTTGGAGATCCATCAAATTTTGCTGGCGTTGGAAGATGAAGACGTGGAGCAGAAATGGGTAAGGTGGGTGGGGTTATAGCTGGAGTCACTGTGGTTGACGCACCAGACGCGCCTGATCCACGGAGAGTTGTCTGAATCCCATCCAGCCGAGTAGAGAGATCCTGGAGACAGCGGATGATGTGGCCCTGTGCAGCCTCCTGATGTTCTAGTCGGGCTGCCAGTTCTTGCATCGGCCTGGCCGCTTGATCCTGGTCTCCGGCTGGATTCATTAGGTCAGTGCTTACTGTCACAACTGAGGGCCTGAGGTGACGGGAGGCAGCCTCAGTTGTAGGGGCTGAGATGTACCGGAACCTGGGAGGTTGTATCAGACCCCTGGACATGTAAGTAACATGAATAATAACTGCCCGAAGGCGTGACCACGACAACTTGGATAAAAGTCAATGATGTTTATTATGACAACTCCGCAACACAGCAGCAGTAAAAGAAAACGTAAAAGTCAGCAAAGAATAAATACAGTTCCTGGGTACTACAGGATGGCAGGAGCCACAGGGCACTGGTAGTGTGAGATAGTTCTTATGATCTTCTAGATGGAAAGTCCTTACCAGGCCCGACTGTAGCAATGGAGATAACCCAGGATTGTGCCAGCTGGTGTTCCAGGAAAAGCTGGGTTGCTGAAGATAAAACAGCTGCTGTGGATACTGGCTGGAACCAGACTGTTGTTAGCACGGAGTGGATACTGGCTGGAACCAGTTAAATAATAAATGAACTTGGGAGCGATGAAATATGAACTGAAATGTAGAACTTGAGAGCGGAGAAATAATAATACCGGTGGAGAGTGGTAAAGTGTAGAAAGGACACCGGCCCTTTAAGGGAAGCTGTACTCTGCTGGAAGCTGAGCTGGAAGCAGGTAATGTTGTAGCTGGAAACAGATGAATCCACAATGGATTGGAGAGTCAGGCTACACCGCAGGTGGAATGCTGGTGCGGGTCACTATGGTGGAAGTCTTGAGACAGGAGCTGGAACCTGGAAGACAATCACAGGAGAGAGACAAACAGGAACTAGGTTTGACAACCAAAGCACTGACGCCTTCCTTGCTCAGGCACAGTGTATTTATACCTGCAGCAAGGAAGGGATTGGCTAGGCAATTATGCAGATTAACAATACTGACAACAGATTGGAGGAAATGATCAGCTGACAGAATCCAAGATGGCTGCGCCCATGCAGACACTTGGAGGGAAGTTTGGTTTGTAATCCATGTGGTAATGAAAACAGTAATGGCGGCGCCGGCCACTGGAGACAGGAGACGCCAGGCTGACAAGTGCACATCCAACCACGCGGACACAGCGGAGGCCGCGGCTGACGTAATCGCCACTCTGACACTCTGCATGCAGAAGCTCAGGGACGGCGGCGGAGGCCGCGGGAGACGTCATGCCAGATGTAATAAGGCGTTACTGTGACAGCGTCTCAGAGAGACAGGAGAGGATGCAGGAATGTGAACATTAGGATAACAGATGGGATCCGGTCCTGGAGCGCTGAGCCAGCCTTAGGAGGCATCTGATGGGTAAGAAATGGCGTCCAGATACCCGGATCGTGACACCGAGTACAAAGTCAGGAAGCGGCACAAGGCCAGGTGATGCAGTACCTCCAGCAGTTGTCCGGGCGTCTGGATCAGATTCAGGCGTCTCTAGCCTCTGTAATTCCGGCACCTGTTCCAGTAGTCGCACCAGTTGCCGTTGCCAGCAATGTTCAACCATCGGCGGGTATCACCCCTCGCCTTCAGCAGCCTACTCCGTCCCGCTATAATGGGAATCCTAAAAATTGTTGCGGTTTCTTAAACCAATGCGAGGTACATTTCGAGCTGCTTGCACACAACTTTCCTACAGACCGGTCCAAGGTAGCATATATTATTTCTCTGCTGGAAGGGTCTGCCTTGGATTGGGTGTCTCCATTATGGGAACGATCTGATCCCATGGTTTCCAACTATACCAACTTCATCACGTCCTTTCGAAGAATTTTCGACGAACCCGGCAGAATGACCACTGCTTCTTCCGACTTGCTCAGTGTTCGACAGGGTGCCCGTTCCGTGGGTCAGTACGTGGTTCATTTCCAGATCATTGCCTCCGAACTACGCTGGAATAATGATGCCCTGAGAGCTGCCTTCTGGAACGGTCTTTCCGACCGGCTGAAAGATGAGCTGGTTACCAGAGATCTGCCGGATCCATTAGAAGATTTGATTTCCCTTTGCGTCAAGGTGGATCTTCGGATGCAGGAGCGTGGAAGGGAACGTAGCCGTTCGGATCATTCCAGGTTCCGGAATCCTACTCCTAGACCAGTGGCCTCACCTAGCTCGGACGAGCCCATGCAAATTAACCGATCCCGACTGTCTCCGGGAGAACGACAGCGTCGTCGTGAGGGTAAACTCTGCCTTTACTGTGGAGCCGCAGATCATTTTCTTAAATCTTGTAAATCCCGTCCGGGAAACGGGCAGGCCTAGCTTGTTCCGGAGGAGTCAAGCTGGGAGTTACGACAAAAGCTTCTCCAACTTCGGACTGTTTGCTTCCTGTAACTCTAGTCTCCGATTCAGTCTCCAAGTCTTGTGAAGCCCTGTTGGATTCCGGGGCTGCGGGGAACTTCGTATCTTCCTTCCGTGCCCAAAGCTTGGGTTTAAAGTTACGGCCTATCGAGCGGCCAATTTCACTGACGGCTATCAACGGGACTAGAATTTCCAAAGGTCTTATAATGTGGCGCACGGGGCCAGTTAAGCTGCAGGTCGGGGCTCTACATCAGGAAGGTCTGGAATCCTGGTAATCCCAGAAATGCACCATGATCTGGTTCTTGGAATGCCTTGGCTAAAAAGTCATAATCCCCACATCGACTGGAAGTCTTCACAAATTCTGTCCTGGAGTTCCTTTTGTCACACTAATTGTCTCACTCCTGTTTGTCCGCTCCGTGTCTCCTCCAAGACGGATGAAGAGCACATTCCGGAGGTGTATCAAGGGTACAAGGACGTATTTTCGGAACAAGCAGCTGATCTGTTACCACCTCATAGGCCTTGGGACTGCCCTATTGACCTTGTCCCAGGGAAGACGCCACCCCGTGGTCGCACATATCCTCTGTCACTTCCCGAGACTCAAGCTATGTCGGAGTATATTAAGTCCAATCTGCTCAAGGGATTTATTCGCCCCTCTTCCTCCCCTGCTGGAGCGGGCTTCTTTTTCGTGAAGAAAAAGGACGGGGGGTTGAGACCATGCATCGACTACCGCGGCTTAAACGATATTACTATCAAGAATAAATACCCCATGCCACTAATCTTATACGCATCCGAGAAGGGGATGAATGGAAGACTGCCTTCAATACCCGAGATGGGCATTACGAATACTTGGTGATGCCGTTCGGTCTCAGTAATGCTCCCGGTGTTTTCCAGGGATTTGTCAATTAAATCTTTCGTGACATGTTATATCAGAGTGTTGTGGTATATTTGGACGACATACTGATCTTTTCCAAGAATCTTGTCGAACACAGGACTCAAGTCAAAGAGGTGCTCCACCGTTTACGAGAGAATCATCTCTATGCCAAGCTTTCCAAATGTACCTTTGAAGTAACATCAATTCCGTTCCTCGGTTATATCATCTCGGGGACGGAGCTTCGCATGGATCCGGAAAAGCTGTCTGCCATTCGTGACTGGACTCAGCCTCTTTCTTTGAAAGCAATACAAAGGTTCCTGGGCTTTGCGAACTACTACAGGAAATTCATTAGGGGTTTCTCCACCATTGTTGCGCCCATTACTGCCCTGACGAGAAAGGGTTCTAATCCAAGTTTGTGGCCTCCGGAAGCCATTGAGGCTTTTTCCCACTTAAAGTTAGCTTTCATGACGGCTCCAGTTCTCCAACAACCAAATTTCGATGAACCTTTCTTCCTAGAGGTTGATGCATCTTCAGTCGGGGTTGGGGCTGTTCTCTCTCAGTACTCCTCTGATAAGAAATTACATCCGTGTGGCTTCCATTCTCATAAATTCTCTCCGACCGAACAAAATTACACTATTGGAGACCAGGAACTCTTGGCAATTAAATCCGCCTTGGAAGAGTGGAGATATCTTTTGGAAGGGGCTAAACATGTGTTTACCATCTACACGGATCACAAAAATTTGCTGTACATCAAATCCGCACAATGCTTGAATCCTCGCCAAGCGAGATGGGCACTTTTCTTTTCTCGATTCTCGTTTGTTATCAAGTACCGGGCCGGGACTCTCAATATTAAAGCAGATGCGCTTTCCCGTTCACAAGCTTCCACAGACGAGGATGAATCTCCTGAGCAGGGTTTAATTCTAAATCCAGTTTCTGTCTCTGCTGCTTTAACTATTCCAGCTCCTCCTCCTGGAAGAATGTCCGTACCAGCTAGATTCCGGCCAAGAATACTACAGTGGGTCCATAACTCCAAGTTTTCCGGTCATCCCGGTGCCCAGAAGATGTACAAGTTTCTGCAAAGGTCTTACTAGTGGAACACCATGAGGAAGGATGTACAAGATTGCGTTAATTCTTGTCCACAATGTACACAACATAAATCTCCTCGTCTGCCTCCTGCAGGGTTACTTCGTCCTTTGCCTATCCCTGTGAGACCCTGGACTCACATTTCCATGGACTTCATCACTGACTTGCCCTGTTCCAAGGGTTGCAACACCGTTTGGGTAATCGATGACCGTTTTTCGAAGATGGCACACTTCGTGCCTTTGACTGGTCTGAAACTGGCTCTACTGTTCATCCAAGAACATTTTCGATTGCATGGGTTGCCACAAGAAATTGTTTCTGACCGTGGAGTACAGTTCACCGCCAGGTTTTGGAAAGCCCTCTGTTCAACTCTACAAATTAAACTTAAGTTTTCGTCCGCTTATCATCCCCAAACAAATGGTCAAACGGAACGAGTCAATCAAGATCTAGAGATTTTCCTTCGTTTGTATCTCTCCCCTTCACAGGACAACTGGGTGGAGTTGTTGCCTTGGGCGGAGTTTGCCCATAACCATTTGTTTCATTCTTCCACTGGGGAATCACCATTCTTCGTCAACTACGGGTTCCATCCACGTGTTCCAGAATTTCCAAGCCTTCCGATAGAAGAGGTTCCAGCTGTAACGTCCACTCTACGACACTTCGGACAAATTTGGAGAAGGGTTCATGCTAATCTTAAGAAGGTTTCAGTCCGGTACAAGTTCTTCGCAGATAAGAAACGGCGAGCCGCACCTCAATATAAAGTTGGGGACAGGGTATGGCTGTCCACACGTAATCTCCAGTTGAAGGTGCCCACCATGAAGTTCGCTCCAAGGTTCATCGGTCCTTACCCTGTGCTACAAGTCTTAAATCCTGTGGTCTGTAAACTGGGTTTGCCTTCCCACCTTCGAATACCTAACGCCTTTCATGTTTCTCTACTCCGTCCCCTCATTCTGAATCGGTTCCACTCAGCATCCCCTAGGCCAACGTCTGTAGTGACAGAAGCTGGAGCGGAGTTTGAAATCAAAGCTATTCTTGACTCTCGTTATCTTCATAAGAAATTACAGTACTTGGTGGACTGGAAGGGTTATGGTCCTGAGGAGAGAAGTTGGATTAAGGCTACTGAAGTAACGGCTCCTTGACTGGTTCGGATCTTCCTCTCCAGACATCCAACTAAGCCCGGAAAGTGTCCAGGGGCCACTCCTGGAGGAGGGTGTACTGTCACTCACCGCTTGCAGCGGCGGCCGCGCTTGTCCCTGTGGGTGACCTGGTCTGCCCGGCGCCTCTCTTCTCCCGGCGATCTCCGGTTCCAGCGGCGGGTCGGCGCGTTTCTCCGGCGGCTTCCCGGAGCGAGGGCGCCGCCATCATAGTGAGGTCAAGGAGGCGGAGCAGGACTGACGTCACCTGCCTGCTCCGCCAATCAGGCAAGGGCGGGGAATTCAAAACCAGACGCCGGGCAGAGATCCGGTGCCTGAGTATCTTCGTTTCTCCCGCAGAAGCTGTGATTCCAGAGCTCCCACTTTCCTGTGATCTCCGTGCCTCCAAGCACCTCCGTGCCTCCAAGCACCTTGTGCCTCCAAGCACCTCCGTGCCTCCAAGCACCTCGTGCCTCCAAGCACCTCCGTGCCTCCAAGCACCTCCGTGCCTCCAAGCACCTTGTGCCTCCAAGCACCTCCGTGCCTCCAAGCACCTCGTGCCTCCAAGCACCTCCGTGCCTCCAAGCACCTCGTGCCTCCAAGCACCTCCGTGCCTCCAAGCACCTCCATGCCTCCAAGCATCCCGTGCCTCCAAGCACCTCCGTGCCTCCAGGCACCTCCGTGCCTCCAAGCACCTCCGTGCTTCCAGCACTTCAGTGCCTCCAGTGCCTCAGCATTCAGTCTCACTGTGCTCCCGGCACCTGTGTGTCTCAGTACCTGTACTACCAGCACCTCAGTGCCTCCAACACCACAGTGCCTCCAACACCACAGTGCCTCCAACACCACAGTGCCTCCAACACCTCAGCATTCAGTATTTCTACAAGTCTTGTCTTTCAGGAAACCTTCAAGAATTCTTCTGTGCTTCCTGCCTGCCGTCTTAATCCTGCATGAGGAAGACCTACATCCGGCCATCTCTACTGCGACCCAGTAGCGGTTCCTCTTCCCGGTCATCGGAAGAAGCCCCGAGTCCACAACACTCCCAAATCAGGTCAGTGATAGGCCACTCCAGAACCTTCACTTTATTCTGCTGTAGCCAATGACAGGTCGACTTGGCCTTGTGTTTTGGATCATTGTCCTGTTGGAACGTCCAAGTAAGTCCCATGCGCAGCTTCCGGGCTGATGAGTGCAAATTTTCCTCCAGTATTTTATGATAACATGCTGCATTCATCTTGCCATCAATTTTGATCAAGTTTCCAGTGCCTTTGTAGCTCACACATCCCCAAAACATCAGCGATCCACCTCCGTGTTTCACAGTAGGAATGGTGTACCTTTCATCATAGGCCTTGTAACATTTATGGTTGTGGCCAAAAAGTTAAATTTTGGTCTCATCACTCCAAATGACTTTGTTTTGAGGCTTGTCTCTGTGCTGTTTGGAGTACTGTAAGCGGGATGCTTTGTGGCATTTGCGTATTAATGGCTTTCTTCTGGCGACTCGACCATGCAGCATATTTTTCTTCAAATGCCTCCTTATTGTGCATCTTGAACCAACCACACCACTTTTTTTCAGAGAGTCCTGTATTTCAGCTGAAGTTATTTGTGGATTTTTCTTTGCATCACGAACAATTTTCCTGGCAGTTGTGGCTGAAATTTTTGTTGATCTACCTGACCGTGATTTGGTTTCCACAGAATCCCTCATTTTCCACTTCTTAATTAAAGTTTGAACACTGCTGATTGGCATTCTCAATTGCTTGGATATCTTTTTATATCCCTTTCCTGTTTTATAAAGGTCAATTAACTTTTCCCGCAGATCCTTTGACAATTATTTTGCTTTCCCCATGACTCAGAATCCAGACATGTCAGTGCAGCACTGGATGAAAGATACAAGGGTCTTTCAGGAGTCCAGAAACTCACTGACCTTTTATACACACACTGATTACAAGCAAACAGATCACAGGTGAGGATGGTTACCTTTAGTAGCCATTCAAACCTGTTTGTGTCAACTTGTGTGCATGTTATCAGGCCAAAATCTCCAGGGTATGTAAACTTTTGATCAGGGTCATTTGTTGTCATTATGATTTAAAAAGAGTAAACACAGTTGTTTGACAATAAATGGCATCACCCAACCACTAACCATGAGTGAAAGAAAAGTTTGTGAGTTATCATTCATACTCTCTGACAAATGGCCAGAAAATCACAAATTCTGCTAGGGTATGTAAACTTATGAGCACAACTGTATATATATATATATATATATATATAGTTTCACACATCCATAACTTTTTAAAATAAGTTTTGTACATTTATACTATTAAAAGTAATGTCCCAAAAAAGCCTTACCTTTCATGATCTTCTTTCTTGGTCTGATTTGATAATAGGGGATGAGAAAAATAAAATTATGACAAAACCAGTCATGGGAGCATTCCTGTGCAAATTAGTTAACCTTGGCAAATACGCCTACTTTATAGAAGGGAAGCCAATCAGGAAAGGTCTTTCATAAGACTTCCCCTGATTGACTAACCATGCAGTAGGCTGGTCCGTTCTACACGGCACTGCATAAAAACATTGGGGACACCGTTATTAATAAGGTGCAAAACTTATTTTATTTTTAAATACTGGGAAAAATTTTCAAACACAGCCTGTGACATGGCCAGAGGTGTAGCTAGGCGCCATGGTACCTAGAGCAAGGGTATGTTTTAGTGCCCCCCTTCCCCGTACTGAATCGGGGGCTTAGCCAACATACAGCATGGTAACATGTTACATTTGAAAAGAAACAATATTTAAAAATTCTAAATTGGTGACAGGGCTTGTTCTAGACCTTGTGGAGCTCAGTGCGAAAGTTTCCTTTGGGTGCCCCCCATGTTTAAAATAAGGTTAGTATGTACTGAAGGCTTGCAACAACAATATAAGGGCATGGCAGTAGAGACGGTGTAATGGTTAGCATTACTGCCTCACAGCACTAACTGTGTCGAGTTTGTATATTCTACCTGTGCTTGCGTGAATTTCCTCCGAGTACTCCGGTTTCCACCCACAATACAAAATTTAAACCTGTTGTGTGTGTGTGGTAAGGATTATAGATTGTAAGCTGCCATGGGGCAGGGTCTGATGTGAATCGTGAAATATTCTCTGTAAAAGCGAATATCTGTGTGCTATATAAATAACTGGTAATAATAAATAAATAATGGCTTCATTGGGAAGGTGTGTTGCCACAGAAGAGTACCAATTCACATTACACCTCACAGTAGTGTCCGGTATTCACATTACACCACACAGTAGTACCCCTTATACACGTTGTGCCACACATTAGAGCCCCTTATATATGTTATACTATGATTGAGCCCCTTATAAACATTATACCATGGTAGAGCCACTATAGAAGAAGCCATATTCAAGTGTTTACTTGTTTAATTCAAATAAATTAAAAACACTATATATTCCCTGACTGACCTGACTTCACAACACCCCAATTCCTCCACCAAAATAAAGTCCCAAATGTGACCCCCCAACAGACCTGATATCTCCCAATCTCTGAATGAAAATAATGCCTCAATAATGCTCCAGTTTGATAATCCCCCAGTGTCTCAGTGAAAACAATACCCTAGAACTGCCATCCCAGACCTGATAATCCCACTATGCTCCAATGAAAATAATGTCCCAGAATTGCCAGAGGGTCAGAGAGAGCTGTGCCGCAGCAGCCTGAGGGGCAGAGAGACTAGCACTGCAGCAGCATGAGGGACAGAAAGAGGTGCTACAGCGGCCTGAGGTTCAGAGGGAGGTGCTGCAGCAACCTGAGGGGCAGAGAGAGGTGCTGGAGCAACCCGAGGGGCAGAGAGAGGTGCTGCAGCTTCTAATGCAGAGAAAGGTGCTGGAGCAGCAGCTGGAGCAGAGGAAGGTGCTGCAGCATCAATGTGGAGAGAAGTGCTCCAGCAGCCGGGGCAGATAGAGATGCTACAGCAGCAGGAGCAGAGAGAGGTTTTGTAGAAACCAGGGCAGAAAGAGGTGCTGCAGCATCTAGGGCAGAGATTGCTGCTGCAGCATCTGAAGTAGAGACATGTGCTGCAGCTTCCAGGAAAGAGAGAGGTGCTGCAGCAGCGGGTGCAGAGAGTGGTGTTGCAGGACAAAAGTAACCCTGCTGCACAATTACAAGCAGACAGTGAGACATATAAAGAGGACGGGCAGAGCTCTGGCATGTGCTGGCTACCAGTCTCCTCCGGTCGCCTCTGGCCTGCCCTGTTCGCTACCTAGTCTTTTTGCAGCCGTGCAAACGTATAGTCGCCGCCCACTGGGGAGTGTATATTTGTTGTGCAAGTGTGCGATCGCATGTTCAGCCGAGCGGTACAAAAATAGTTTGTGCTGTTTCTGAGTAGCTCAGACCTTACTCAGCCTGTCCAGTCCTGGAATTGACATCAGACACCCGCCCTGCAAACGCTTGGGCACGCCTGCGTTTTTCCAAACACTCCCAGAAAACGGTCAGTTGCCACCCACAAATGCCCTTTTCCTGTCAATCTCCAGGCAATCAGCTGTACGAATTGATTATTTGTTAAATCCATTGCACAGCAACGATCCGCTTTGTACCCGTACGACGCGCCTGCGCATTGTGGTGCATATGCAGTAGTGACCTGATCGCTGCGCTGCGAAAAACGGCAGCGTGCGATCAGGGCAGAATAACCCCCTTAACCACTTGCCTGGCATGATCGCATCAGATGCGACCATGCCTGCAAATGCTCTATCTGACCTGGTCGCACAGGATGCGACCAGTCAGATAGAGAGTGTTAGCAGTGGCAGGGAAAATAAACTTCTCTCCGCTGCTGCTGTCAGAGGGACCGGAAGGTCCCTCTGCCTCCCTCGACTCTCCGCCACTGATTGCCATGCTGCCGATCACTGCTGATTGGTCAGCACGGCAGGAAGCCCCCCCCTCCACCAGCTGCAGACAATGGCAGCTGCTGGGGAGTGTAAATTACCCCTTCCAAGCCACCCCAGACCCCCCCGTATACCTGCAGGCTGTCCTGGCTTTCAAAATTAAAGCCGCAATGGTCGCGATGTTCCCGATGTTCTGATGGTCGCGATGTTCCAGATCGATGTTTTGATGTTTGGGGGGGGGGGGGATATTTGTAAAAAAAATTGTACATTTTTTTTTCCTTTTTTTTAACTAAAATCATTTGGGAAAGGTTTCATTCATGTTCTTCACCTAATATAAAAAAAACTATTTCGGAGCGGTTTTTGGTTAAATAAATCGTCAGTTAAGTGGTTAATGATCAGACTGAAAACTCGGCAAACACATGTCAGCACCTCCACAGGGGTACTTGCCAGGGAAGTGCAGTGAGCTAAATGGCTCAGGAGGCACTGGTTTACAGCAGAGTCAGATTTACACACAGTATATGAGCCAAAGGGTACATGTGGGCATTATAAACTCCTGGGAATTTGGTGAGCTTTGATTAGAGATGTGCAGAAGAGTTAGCCAGATGACCTGCCATAGACTTTTTACTCCAGAGTTTTGGCTATAAAAATGATTAGAATATTACAAAGAAGATATTTCAAATTTATTCTTTGTATTTTTCATATACTTTATACAGTCAAAACTTTGGTACAAATGTTAATGTGACAGGAAAGGCTCTGCCTCACCCCACCGCATGTCACTGGTACCTGCAGGTATATACGCACAGCACCACCGACTTGTTACCCTGGCAAACATATCATACAGGTGCATTCTTCCACTGTGTCTGTGTTACTTGTAACTCCTATCCCCTATCCAATGTCGGTTGATAAACAGGGGACAGCCGATTTCAGCTCATGTAACTGCACAGGCTCTATTTTTCCAGACATTCTCTCCTACTGTACCTTTGGAGAAAAATACATATTTGCATACAAATCTTGCATGGTTTGTCTTTGCAACACAGCCTCCATACTAGCAGACAATATTTACATGATTTCAGTTTGTAACAGGGACGTGCAGTCAGGGGAGGCAGGGGAGGCAGTGCCTCCCCTGTCATTATGATTAAAATAATACAAAGATAATAACACATTATACTTTGTATTATTTTAATCATTTTTAACCTGACAATGCTGCTAAATCTCTATGGGAGGCAGCGAGAGCGCTGCCTCCCAGTGACAATGATAAAGTGTCTGTAGAGTGGGCGGGCAGGGGGCGGAGCCAAATCACGGGCTGGAAAAGCCCATTGAAAATTGAATGGAAAGCGGCACCATCACAATTGCCTCATTGACAGGGGCTGTGCCTTGAGCTCACATCAAGGCACACCCCTGTCAATCATTGGACAGCAGCAGCAGGTGGGCTGGAACGGATGGGCAGAGTCAGATGCCCCCATTTCTAGTGGCTGCGTCTCCACACTGCTTTCAGCCGCTCCTCCCGTCCCCGGTCCGCTCTTGCAGGACCAGTGGGAGCCGCTGTGTTCTGCGCTGTCTCCCCCCCCCCCCCCCCCCCCCCTTAACCATACCTCCCAACTTTCGGATTGCTGGAAGACGGCGCCGAAAAGGGGCGTGACCTATCGTGAAGGGGCGTGGCCTCACAGGATGCTGTCTTGCCCCCCCTCCCTTAAAACTCCAGCAAACTCAGCTGCACTCCCGCGCCCCCTCACCCCGCTCCCTTAGCCCCCGTGTTTTCGGCCTCGGCCTTCCGCTCTGTCCCCCCTGTGCTCAATGGCCTGCCTCCTCTCCTGGACCCCCGTGCTTCTGCGCCCCCCCCACTCCCTTTGGCCTGCAGTGCAATGTACAGACCGAGGGAGTGCCGTGTCAGGAGCCTGCAGCCAGAAGCAGAAATCAACTGCACTACACTACACTGCACTGCACCTACACTACACTGCACTACACTACACTGCACCTACACTCCACTGCACTACACCACACCTACACTACACTGCACTACACCACACCCTAAGGGTAGAGGGGGGAAGGGGGGGTGTAAAGTGCTCTACCTGTCGTAATGTGTACAAAAAAGGAAGGCTGTCTGCTAAAATGTGTAAAAAAGGGGGACACTGTCTGTCGTAATGTGTACAAAGGGGACGCAGTCTACCGTAATGTTTAAAAAGGGGACGCAGTCTGCCGTAATGTCTAAAAAGGGGACGCTGTCCGCCGTAATGTCTAAAAAGGGGACGCAGTCTGCCGTAATGTCTAAAAAGGGGACGCTGTCCGCCGTAATGTGTAAAAAGGGGACGCTGTCCGCCGTAATATGTAAAAAAAGGGGACGCTGTCTGCTGTAATGTGTAAAAAGGTGGACGCTGTCTGCCGTAATGTGTAAAAAAGGGCAATCTGTCCGCCGTAATGTGTTAAAAGAGGACGCTGTCTGCCGTAATGTGTAAAAAGGTGGACGCTTTCTGCCGTAATGTGTAAAAAGGGGACGCTGTTTGCCATAATGTGTAAAAAGGTGGACGTTGTCTGCCGTAATGTGTAAAAAGGGGACGCTGTCTGCCGTAATGTGTAAAAAGTGCACGCTGTCTGCCGTAATGTGTAAAAAGGGGATGCTGTCTGCTGTAATGTGTAAAAAGGGGGACGCTGTCTGCCGTAATGTGTAAAAAGGTGACGCTGTCTGCCGTAATGTGTAAAAGGGGCTCTACCTGGTGTAGTGGTGCTACTGTGCGGCGTAATTTGAATAATAAAGACTACTATGCACCGTTATGAATTGGTATAATTTTGTGGCCACACCCCTTCCCCACGAAGCCACGCCCCTATATATTTTGCGCGTGCCTGCAGCGCGCACTGCTCCTGTTTTACATAAAGGGGGGGCTCTGATGCCGTTTCTTGCACACAGCGCTAAAATGTCTAGTTACGGAACTGTTGCTAGGTGTCCATTTCCCTGGCCCTGAGCAGTTCTCCCTCACCATATCCTCTCCAGGGGTGAGGGGGTGGACTTGGATGGGATGGGGAAGGGGGTCCAAAGCATTTTGTCGCACCTGGGCCCACCGCTCGCTAGTTCCGCCACTGGCTCTACCTGCTGTAATGTGTAATAGGGGGCTGTACCTGGCATAATTTGAAAAAAGGGATCTCTACCTGCCGTAATGTGTAATAGGAGGCTATACCTGCCGTAATGTGTAAAAGGGAACTCTACATGCCGTAATGTGTAATAGGAGGCTATACCTGCCGTAATGTGTAAAAGGGAACTCTACCTGCCGTAATGTGTAAAAGGGAGCTCTGCGTAATTTGTGTAAGTGGCGCTACTATGCGGCGTTATTTGACTAATGGAAGCCCTGGACAACAAAATTGCATTCATGTCCTCCTCCCACTCCCTTCCCAGTTCCAAACACTAATTATTATTATTTTTTTCTATAAAAATGTACAATATATCACAAGTATGATGAACAGGCAGGCAGCGGGCATTGGTGGCATCGGACTGAGATGCAAATTAGTGACGGAGGGCTGGGTCAGTTGATGGTGGGCGAGTTTGTAAGTCATTGGCGGTGGCAGCAGGCATCGGCGCAGGGGCAGTAGTTGGCATTGGCTCGGCGGCGGTAGGGGTCATCGGCAGGATTCGGCGGACATTATGGCTGTAGTGCCTCACCAGCCACTGACCTCACCGCACACCACTGGTTTGTAATTACCACCGTTTTGCATATTTTATTTCTATATGGATTAAATATATGCAAGTATACCTGTATACTTTCATGAAATATTTGAAATACTCTATACGAACTGAAAAGTCTTTCTCCCAGTGTGTGATAATAAATTATCCTGCAATTCATGTATATAAATTGTATATATTAAAGTTCAGTGGTGCTTTTTATGTATTTATGTTTTCCTTAATCCATTAAATTATTCACTGACAATCATACTTGCCGACCTTCACAATCTCCTCTCCGGGAGGAGCCAAGAGAGGAAACACATTGCCACAGCAGGGGGTGGGTCTGGGCTGCACATCACTAGATAAATTATGCAAATGTGTGTCATTTAGCCCCACCCCCTCCACACAGCACCACAATTCCCTGTGTGGTCTCCTCATCCTTCCCGCTTCACGGGTGGGATGCGGGAGAACTGGCCCCTCTTCCGTGGATGCAGGGGACTGGCCATAAAATCGTGAGTTTCCCGGCACTTGCGGGAGAGTAGACAAGTATGCCTATATGTTTGCCTTTCATCGCATCTCCTATCTATAGGTGATTGCACATACCATGTTCTCTTCCACTAATACACATAACTCATTTTTCTGAGGAGGTATAAAGGGATAATATTCCCCTATATAATCATTTCCATCTATGTATCTATTAGTGATGTGCACCGGACATTTTTCGGGTTTTGTGTTTTGGTTTTGGATTTGGTTCAGCGGCCGTGTTTTGGATTCGGACGCGTTTTGGCAAAACCTCCCTGAAAATTTTTTGTCGGATTCGGGTGTGTTTTGGATTCGGGTGTTTTTTTACAAAAAACCCTCAAAAACAGCTTAAATCATAGAATTTGGGGGTCATTTTGATCCCATAGTTTTATTAACCTCAATAACCATAATTTCCACTCATTTCCAGTCTATTCTGAACACCTCACACCTCACAATATTATTTTTAGTCCTAAAATTTGCACCGAGGTTGCTGGATGTCTAAGCTAAGCGACCCAAGTGGCCGACACAAACACCTGGCCCATATAGGAGTGGCACTGCAGTGTCAGACAGGATGGCACTTCAAAAAATTGTCCCCAAACAGCACATGATGCAAAGAAAAAAAGAGGTGCAATGAGGTAGCTGTGTGGCTAAGCTAAGCGACCCAAGTGGCCGACACAAACACTTGGCCCATCTAGGAGTGGCACTGCAGTTTTCTAACAAGAGGATGAGTGCTCCCATCCTCATGCGAATCTGAACCACTAGCCATGAACATAGGCCAGGGCCTCAGCCATTCCTTGCCACTTAGTGTCGTAAATGGCATATTGGCAAGTTTACGCTTCTCATCAGACGCTTTTAATTTTGATTTTTGGGTCATTTTACTGAACTTTTGTTTTTTGGATTTTACATGCTCTCTACTATGACATTGGGCATCGGCCTTGGCAGACGACGTTGATGGCATTTCAACGTCTCGGCCATGACTAGTGGCAGCAGCTTCAGCACGAGGTGGAAGTGGATCTTGATCTTTCCCTATTTTACCCTCCACATTTTTGTTCTCCATTTTTTAATGTGTGGAATTATATGCCAGTAATATATCAATAGCAATGGCCTACTGTACCGTACTGCTATATATTATATACTGGTGGTCAGCAAAATTATGCACTGTTCTCCTACTATATATACTGCGCACAACAACTAAAATGCACCACAGGTATGGATGGATAGTATACTTGACGACACAGAGGTCGGTAGAGCAGTGGCCTACTGTACCGTACTGATATAATACTGGTGGTCACTGGTCAGCAAAATTCTGCACTGTCCTCCTACTATATACTACAATGCAGCACAGATATGGAGCGTTTTTCAGGCAGAGAACGTATAATACTGGTGGTCACTGGTCAGCAAAACTCTGCACTGTCCTCCTACTATATAATACTGGTGGTCCCCACAATAAAGCACACTGAGCACAGATATTTGCAGCACACTGAGCACAGATATGGAGCGTTTTTCAGGCAGAGAACGTAGATATTTTCAGCACACTGAGCACAGATATTTGCAAGCACACTGAGCACAGATATTTGCAGCACACTGAGCACAGATATTTGCAGCACACTGAGCACAGATATTTGCAGCACACTGAATACAACTGAGAGAACGCTGCACACGTCCTCTCCCTATTATCTCCAATGCACGAGTGAAAATGGCGGCGACGCGCGGCTCCTTATATAGAATACGAATCTCGCGAGAATCCGACAGCGGGATGATGACGTTCGGGCGCGCTCGGGTTAACCTAGCAAGGCGGGAAGATTCGAGTCCGCCTCGGAACCGTGTAAAATGGGTGAAGTTCGGGGGGTTCGGATTCCGAGGAACCAAACCCGCTCATCACTAGTATCTATATACTGTACCTATATACACACATCATTGTTTGTGACTGACATTGGTATAGTGCTATAAACTTTTAGTAATTTCAGTTCATTTTTAAACCATCATTGGTATATATACAGTATTTGAGAGTTTTCTATTTCTGAGAACTTTCTTCTTCTGTTTGGGGGTCATTCCGAGTTGATCGTAGCTGTGCTAAATTTAGCACAGCTATGATCAGTAACACAGACATGTGGGGGGACGCCCAGCACAGGGCTAGTCTGCCCCGCATGTCAGTCCCTGCCCCGTCACTGAAATACAAAAGCATCGTACAGCGGCAATGCTTTTGTACTTCAGGAGTAGCTCCTGGCCAGCGCAGCTTTTGCGGACTGGAAGGGAGCTACTCATCGCTGCCCGGCTCGCAGCGGCTGCATATGATGTCACGCAGCTGCTACGGCCGGTCCCCCCACTGTCCAGCCATGCCTGCGGCCATGCCCCCTCCCGCCCAGCGACCGCCTCTGCCTGTCAATCAGGCAGAGGCGATCGCTAGTCAACGACAACTGTTGGCTGTCAGCCATGCGCTGGTGCACTGCGGCGCCAGCGCATGCGCAGTTCTGACCTGATCGCTGCGCTGCGATAAACTGCAGCGAGCAATCAGGTCAGAATGACCCCCTTTGTCCCTTAATTAAGGAGAATGGCATTTTTAATTAAGCCGTGCCATTTTCTTGGAGTCCTGCATATGCACACTAGTTTTTGGGGGTAGCAGTTGATTTATCAACACAATACCGACTATCAAAATACCGACAGCCAATGACCTACAGTCAAAATACCGACGTATATCGACATTGACACAACCCCCCCAAGAAAACCTCATGTTGGTATTCTGACTATGTCGGCATCTTGAACATGTCGGCATAATGAATGTCGGTATTTTGACCGTGTCTGTTTTTTGACTGTAGATCTATGGCTGTCAGGATTATGACGTTGGTATTGTGTCCGTCGGTAACTCATACTGAACCTGTTTTTTTTTGGCACAGCTCTAGGGCCTCCCAGTGACACCAGTGCTCAGAAACTACAGTGCTGGTGGCTAGAGAGGAGGAGGCCCAGATGGAGGCTGCACATGGGCACCCCTCATCTCATAATATACCGGTTTCTTGGCGACACAATTTGAGTCATTACAGCACTGCACCCATTGCAAAATGCTGCAGAGTCACATGCAGGGGCAGGGTTATAATGATGCAATTCTCCCTTAAACATATCATCATGCCCCCATGGAAAGTGGGCTGCATCAGAGAAGGTGGGCTATGCTCACAGAAGTTCAGAGGAATTCACAAAATTTGGGAGTAGACAAGTTTGTCCTTCCCAACAGATTGTACTATGCAGTTATGAGTTTAAGCAGAGTCATAATGATTGTGTAACTAATTGTAAACTTTGCTATTAATAGCCTGAATAAGGAGACCCACTATCCTGTAAGAGCTGAATTATTAGGCTTCACATACACACTTGACAACCCATGCTTTCACTGCCCTGAATGTTGGCATGTCTGCTGTCTGTAATAGCTCATTCATTTATTGTTACATAGCAATAACATTTTTACTTGTTAAAGAGTGCAGGCACAATTACAGAATGGATCAAGAATTGGAAATGATCCATCAGACAACACATCATTATTTAAGCCCTTTGCTTAAGCAGAACAGACCTTTTTGGTAGAAAATATGTCATTTGTTAATCATGAATCTCTTTAATCTAATGATCAGTGGAGATGAGGTATAAGTAGCCTAAGCCTAGCAGTACCTTTTTTATACATCCCGTATCAAGCCATGGAGAAATATAAAGTGGAGAATTTACCAGAAGCAACCAATCAGCTTGTCATTTAAATACTGTGATAAATAAATGACAATTAGATTCTGGTATGGGATACTTCTCCACTCTATCTGGAAGCCTTGATACATCTCTTCCTATGTATTCTGAGAGGAATATATAGAAAACTCAACTAGGACCCAGAGTAATGAAACAGAAATTTTACATACCATTGTGCATACATGCTTTTTATGTCAGAATGTCTCTGGCTCCCTAATATTTGGGGAGTTCCATGTAGTCCTAGAAAGCAGGTGACTCTTACACATCCCACCTACTTCCTAGTGATATTGGAAGGATTTGGGCATGGGTCTGCAGAGGGGGCATGGCTTTGCAAAGATGATGCAATAGTATGATGAGATTCTCTGCCTAATGACAGGAAGTGCCCAGCCCTACCCCCAAGTACTGACATGCATTCAGGACACGAGGACACAGCCACATGATGGAACTTCTAGAGCAAGGAGAACCAATGTCATATGGATCCTGCATTCCATCTTTAAAGAACCTGTGACATGTCAATATCTTCCTGTGTTCTGGTAATTTTGTGTAGAAATATACTGTAAAATACAAGTAAAATATAATGCAAAACTGTAAGTGCAACTATTAAGTCATTTTTAATTGTAGTACTGGCATTAGGGCACTATGGGGGTGATTCAGGTTCAGTTGTATAAAACATACCTGCTGCTTCCTTGTAAGCTATCATATGGTAATGCAGCAGGAGGCGTCTGGTATAAGAAGATGCCTCCTGCATGCATGTGTTTGCGGCATCTCACATAGCATCTGATCACCTGCGACACACCTCTGTTTTGGAAAACTGAATACTTTTTCATCCCCTCCCTTCCCCACAAACAGCTGTCAATCTACTGATGTCAATTTACCAGCCATTGGTACATTGCGTGATTTTTTCATTGCGTCAGTACCTGAATCAGGCCTTATATAACTACTATTTTCTTGTTCTATGGTGAATAGTAGAAATCCCTGCTTAGTTCGTGTAAGGGTATTTAAGCTAATTACATGTGGCTGGGGACTCTTTCACTACTTTGGCAATATATCACACAGTACAGTGACAAACGCAGAATTTCAAGGGGGGGTTTCCAAATGCAGTCCATAACCTCCCACTCTGCAGAACATAGGAGCAAGTGCAGGAGTCTGGGGTAGTGGTAGGAGAACCTAGTATAGACCCTGGACATTAATGTTCACATTAATCTTTATATATACTGCTTTCTGGATGGAATACAGTAATAATATTTAACATTTTAAATGGTCTGTAGTATAGGCTGTATCAAACATTTAAATAATATAAAAAGTGTTTAGGAAAAGGTTTTAATAAATACACAAACATAATAGAACCAGTTCTGTACTTTGTAAATACACATTCTCCCACATCATGCTAAGGCTCCTGTCTCTTTTACCTGGTACCTGTTCTCTGGTCAGTAGATATAGACCAGCTTTTTATCAAGTTAATTGATTTTGACAGGTCCACGCCTCCTTTTGTACCCTTTGATAAGCACTTAATATAAAGTTTATAGAGCTTGATATCAAACTGTATAAAAAAATAATTGATTTGAAAAAAATGTCACGCAATGCCGCATGTCAAAACAATCGGATGAAAGAAGCATATTACACACCGTATTAAAACCGGGAAGTTTTTGCGGTATTGATAAATATTATGAATCGGTTGAAAATAAATTGAAAAGATCCGACGTAAGAAAGTGGTTACAAGAACAAGACAAATACATGTTGCACAAGCCGGCAAGAAAAAACTATAAAAGGAACATGATTTGCGTATCAGGTATAAATCAACAGTGGCAATGCAATTTTGTTTCGCTCATTGATCTGTCAAAATACAATGACGGTATTAAATATATATTAACCATCATAGATATATTCAGTAAGAGGGCATAGGCTGAAAGTCTGACCTCTAAGAACACCACAACAGTCGCTAATGCTTTTGAAAAAATATTCCAGCAGGGGGATGTGTCGAAGAAGCTACAAACCGATAATGGTAAAGAGTTTCTAAACAAGATCCTAAAAAAGGTATTAGAAAAATATGGTATACATCATTTCACAGCCAATAACGATGTGAAAGCGGCAGTTTTAGAGCATTTCAATGGGACTTTAAAAGCACGAATGTGGCGCTATTTCACGGCAAAGAATACCTGCAGATACTGTATATAGACGTTTTACAAGACTTCATACGCAGCTATAACAACACCATAGAACGATTAAGTGCGCTCAAAACGATGTGAATGACTCTAACACTTTGAGTGTCTTCAAGATGACCTGCGGTGATTACTTTAGAAGTAAGAAAACACCTGTTTGTTTAGGAATTGGTGACCACGTACGTATTTCCAAATATAAGGACATATTTCAGAAAGGCTACGAACAGAGCTTTTCTGAGGAAATATTTGTAATACACGACGTGAGCACGAAAGGTCTCCAGCCGCTTTATACGTTCGCAGATCTCTATTGTGAGACTATTACAGGCAGTTTTTACCCCGAAGAGCTTCAAAGCATACCAAAAAACTATAACAGGATTTACAAAGTGGAAAAGATTTTAAAAAATAAGATGGTCAGAGGTCGGATATACGCGTTAGTCAAGTGGCGTGGATACCCTGCAAAATTTAACAGTTGGGTCGCAGCATCGGAGATAAAAGATATATAAACAAAGAGCATAGGAGTGCGCAGCTAATTTTATTAGGGGGTGCACCATAGGAGGGGCATGTCTTGCAACACCTTTTAGACGTGTCTAGCACTGCCTTTTAGGCGTGTCCAGCACCGCCCAGGGACATGTCTAGCACTACTTTAAATTCAGTAAAATCACATGGCTTAATCTAATTTCTCCCTAGTTCCTAATAATAAAGTAGATATAATACACTGTGGAGAAATAAAATTAAACATAATGATGCGACCACTGGCTGGTACTAAGTGTCCGCTACGGCATAACCCTGATCCTAGCTGCTGCTGCATCCTATCGCTGCTTACACTTCTCTAACCTATCCCATACCAAGTGGCGGAACTAGAGAGTGGTGGGCCTAGGTGCATATGTATTCCCCTCTCCCTCCTTCCCATCCCCACGGTAGCATCTAGATTCCCTTTGTGGAGAGGACCTTTATCATAATGCACTGGGTCAAAGGGCCTAATTCAGACCTTATTGCAGCAGCAAATTTGTTAGCAAATGGGCAAAACCATGTACACTGCAGGGGGTGGGGGGGGCAGATATAACATGTGTAGAGAGAGTTAGATTTGGGAGGGTTATATTGTTTCTGTGCAGGGTAAACACTGGCTGCTTTATTTTCACACTACAATTTAGATTTCAGTTTGAACACACCCCACCCAAATCTTACTCTCTCTGCACGTGTTATATCTGCCCCCCCATACAGTGCACATGGTTTTGCCCATTTGCTAACAAATTTGCTGCTGCAATCAGGTCTGAATTAAGCCCAATATCGCCAACTATTTGGAATAGTAACCTATGTGGCAAGCAAAGCAAGTCCGCAAAGGTACAATGCAGCATAAATAAAACAAAATGCTCTACCACAAACGGAGATTTGAAAAAAACGTTAACATACTGCAAAGGCAGAAGAGAAATTTCACCCTCACCTGATGTCACATTTTGTTCCTTTCCACGAGGGAAAAATAGACTCAACCCCCTCCTCACACACACACACACCCCACCCCTTGCACCTTCACACTAATTTTGAGTGAGCCATTCTGAAAAGTACAGGAGATTTAGGAGGCCAAACGTTTGGGTTTTTGTGTTCATCAATCATTTTTATTGAAAACAGATTTTCTTTTTGCAGGGGAAGGGGTACAGAAAAGAAAAGAGGAGGGGAAGGGGAGGGATACAGAACCAAGGGAACAGGATGTAGACATACAAATATCAGAGACATCAAATAGTCAAATATAACAGTCCAATATAGACAAAATACAAGAAATCTAAAAATATCTGGAAAAATATACAGATGGACACAGGTTAAACAATGAAACATATCAATAGACAGAGACTAAATTACAATCACAGGGCTAGTATGCTCAGTACTCAAGGTGAAAATGGAAGCAGAGACAGTTAAGGGGGAGGAGAAACGCCCCTGCTAACAGTTACATATTCGTGCCATGCCATCCATTTCACCACCGGGGAGGAGGGTGAGGAGGAACAAGGCATAAACTCAGTTTCCACAGTAAAATGGAATTGGATTTTATTGGTGACTAGGGCTAGAGGAGGAGGATAATGTTGTTTCCAACATTGGGCCAATGCAGCCCTAGCTGCTATACAAATATGCCCCACCAAATATCTTTGATGAGGTGGTACCTCAGCTGGGAAAATATGGAAAAGAGCTAAGGCCGGAGAGGGGGTGAGCGACAGGTTTAAGACCTTATTAATCAATTTAAATATCTTGCACCAGAAACTTCGAAGGGAAGGACAGGACCAGAAAATATGAAAAATATTCCCCACAGTTACGCCAACAATATTTGGAACATGATTGCCAAAATGTATGTAACCTATCAGGTGTTAAGTACAGTATATGAAGAAGTTTGATATGCATCTCTGTGTGATTCAAGCACTTAGACATTCGGTAGGATGAAAGAAATATTTGTTCCCATCGGGCTTCAGACAAGGGAAGATCCAAGTCTTGTTCCCATTTCAGCTGCGCATTAGATTTTGTGGTAACAAGTAAACTGACAAGAGTCTTAATATAACCTGGGACAGCGGATTAGAAGGAGCCACATGTTTAGGTAAACTTTTGTACCAGTGTTGAATTTGGAAATAATGCAAAAATTATCCACTGGGGAGGTTAAATCGAGACTGGAGTCGTGAAAAAGAAAGCATAACAATACCATCCAGAAGATCACCTCAAACATTCAAATCACAAACATACCCGGCAGAGAGAATTAAATTAGGGATTACTTTAGCTATGGCTCGCAGTTAGATAGAAGAATAAGGAAACTGATGTCCAGGTAAGTGATTCACTAATTTATGCCGTATGTGCAAAGATGTTCTCGTGGCTGGGAGGAGGGTCAAAGAACAGGGTCTCAAGTTTGGGTGTATCTTAAAAAGATCTTCTAATGGGAAGTCCAAGCTCCCTGTATGTTCGAGGGATACCCATCCCACTGCAGGCGCACCACTCAACCAGTATTTGAGCTGAGCTAGCACACAAGCTTCCTGGTAGAAAAGCAAGTCAGGCATATCAATCCCCCCTTTTCTGTGAGGGAGAATCATTCTGGACCGAGCCAGTCTAGGAGGTCGCGCCTTCCAGGCATAATGCAACAGTATGGAGTGACACCTATCTAGTTACTTTTTAGGGAAAATAAAGGGTATGGTGCGGAATAAGTACATGAGTTTAGGTAAGAGGGTCATTTTAAAGGCCACTAAGCGACCAATCCATGAAACGTCATAAGATAACCAGGACTTAGTTAGGTCTAAAAAACTATTAATGAGTGGGGGTAAGTTAACGTCAAAGACAGAGGTCAAAGAGGGTGGGATATGGATCCCTAAATATTGAAGTGAAGTCAAACGCCAGTTATATGGGTATTGTGATGTAAGGGTGGACACTATAGGAGCTGGGATATTAATGGGGAGAGCATCCGTCTTAGTCATATTCATTTTATAATAGGAAGCTTCACTATATCGTCCCAAGATGTCATGTAAACATGGGAGAGAGGATAATGGGTCTGTGACAAATAAAAGGATGTTGTCCGCAAAGATGCACAACTTGTGTGTATAATTGCCAATCGTCACCCCTGGAAAATCCCCAGACATCCTAACCTTCTCAGCAAGAGGCTCTATGCCCAACGTAAATATTAAGAGTGACAGAGGGCAACCCTGTTGAGTTCCATTAGTAATAGCGAATGCATCTGAGAGGAAGCCATTACTAAATACCCGTGCAGAGGGGGAGCTGTATAAAGATAATACTGAAGAAAGAATGTGGCCACTAAAACCAAACTTGTCCAAAACTGAGGACATATATGACCAGTTCAATCTATCAAATGCCTTCTCGGCATCTAAAGAGAGCAGAAGAAGGCCAGTGTGAGGTGGAATAGTATCAATTAAGTAAAAAAACTCTACGGGTATTGTCAGAGGCCTGTCTACCTGGGACAAACCCAACTTGATCATGGGAAATGAGGGACGGTAGAAAAACATTCAAATGAGAAGCGATGAGTTTGGCAAATATTTTAACATCACCGTTCAAAAGTGCAATGGGCCTATAATTTTGGCAATGCGCTGGGTTTTTACCTGGCTTGGGTATAGTGATAATTTGAGCTTATAACATTTCTGCCGGGAAAGCGCCGAGAGAGGATACTGCATTATACAATGAGGTCAGGGTGGGCGATAATTGGTCACAATGAGATACATAATTCTCATTAGTGAATCCATCTGGACCCAGGGCTTTACTATGCGGGAGTGATTTCATCACCTAAACTATCTCAAGAGATGTCCACGGAGCATTCAATAATTCGAGTTGTTCCTAAGAGAGGGAGGGGAGTTTAACATCAGCTAGGAAGGATTGTATAGAGTCAGGGATAGGTTGAAAAGTGATAGGATCAGAAGAGAGATTTTACAGAGTGGTATAGTATCTAGTGAACTGGTTTGCTATGTCATATGGGTTGGACACATTACCACCTTGAGGGGAAATCAGATGTCTAATTCCGAGCCTGCAGAGCACGGAGCTTGCAAGCCAGCATTTTCCCTGGTCTATGACCAGTCAAGTAAAATTTCTATCTCAGTCTATTTAAAGCAAATTGGGTCCGTCTCATCAGGAGTTTCTGAAGCTGGCCTCGAATACCATTTAATTCCTTACATAGGGCCTTAGAGGGGTGGAGCTTATACCTATCCTCAACCTCTTTAAGTTTAGTTTCCAAGTCCTGTTGCTGTTGTATAGCCTGTCTTTTAATCCGAGCACCAACCTGGATCGCCATGCCCCGCACAACTGCCTTAACGGCACACCAGAAAATCGTGATAGAAGTGTCTGAAGGAGAATTAGTTTCCATATAAAGGGAGACGCAATCATCGATCGCTTTTTTAGATAAAGGGTCCGATAAAAGGCGCCACGACTGAGGGGGAGTAAATTGATGGCAAACATTCCATGACCATAGGAGTGGGGCATGATCCGACCAAGAGATAGGCAGAACATCTACCTGGTCTGAGTGTTGCAAAGTCCATTTATCACAAAGAATAAGATCTATGCGAGAATATGAATTATGCACTGGAGAGAAATACGTATAATCTCTGCCAATTGGATTCTGAACTCTCCACAGGTCGTACAGGTCATATTCTGCCAGTAAGTTACAGAAGGCTAAGGATGGGCCAGCTGGAGCCGTAGACATCTGGGAAGGAGATCAAGTAGATCTATCTAATTTTGGATCCAGCACTAAATTATAGTCACCTAAAAAAATTAAGGCACCTTGAAGAACCTTTGCAATAGCCGAGCAAACCTTTCTAAGGAATGGGACTTGGTTAGAATTGGGAGTGTAGAAAGAAACCAACGTGACAAGTTTACCATCCAATTTTCCAACTAGAATGAGGAAACGACCATTTTTGTCGGCTGATTGGGATAGTAAATCAAACGAAACAGAGCTCAGAAAAAGAACGGCCACTCCATTTCGCTTGAAGGGGCCACTTGCAAAAAAGCCAACTGGGTATCTCCGGTCTCTCACAGGCGGGGGACCTGTTGACAAAAAGTGTTTTTCTTGTAGAGCAACTATGTCTGCCCTGTATTTGTGAAAAGTGGACACGGCTAGCCTACGTTTATTGGGGGAGTTCAACCCTTTAACATTCAGTGAAAACACACACACCATTTAAAATAGAAACAAAGCAAAATCAGCTGACATCATGTAAGGGAGGGAGGGGACAAACTAGGGAAAATAGAGGAAAGGGCTGGTAGGAAAAACCAAAAGTGCCCAGTATATCGCGTCCGCATTGCTACTGCAGGGGAAAGGTGTGCACTAGAGAAAGTATGGGGAGGTGGTAGTAGCATCACCACCCGGGGCACAAAAACAACAACACGCGTATACCTGAAACAGTGATGTACATCCAAAATACAAGTAACAATAAGGGTATAGACAAATACACTTTCAAACATTGTGAGTGACCAGTGATATACCCTAAGGTTTGTAGTAATACCGGAAAGGGAGGAAATCAGAGATAGAATCAGAATGAAATGCAGGTACACAGAGTTACATAGACAGCAAATGAAGGAACCAAAAGCATACACAAATATAACAGATGAACTCACATATCCAAAGTGAATTATAAGGGGGACTAAGACCTCAACCAAACAATAAGATCAACCAGGAACTACGTCAAGTGGGATATAGAGTGATCAGTCAAGACACAGACCACTCTTGTGTAAGTGGCGGGTGATTCTTCAATGTAGAAGGCACTTTGACGGAGATATCGGCAAGCAGCTTAACCCCAGCATCCAGGTTGGCAACCACGTATGAAGAATTCTCATGGGAAATCACCAATTTCACTGGTAAGCCCCATCTGTATCTGATGTTGTGAGAATGTAGCGCCTCCGTGATAGGAGCCTGAGCTCTACGTTTAGAGATAGTCAATGCTGAGAAGACATGGAATATTTGTAGATCTCCAAGCGTATCTGAGTGCGGATCTTGCAGCTTGCATATTTCCGCTCTTTGGTCATTAAAAAATGAACTCGGAGCAGGGTGTCTCAAGAATAGGAAGCAGAAACTGACCGTGGTTTCGGAAGCCAGTGAATTCGGTCAATGAGAAGACCTCTGTCCTCTGCCCTGGGAACAGCTTAAGGAAAAGGGTCAAGGTGGTCCGTACGGTCACCTAAAGCAGTTAACTCCACTTTGACTTCAAGGATAGCCATAGAGAGGTCCTGGGTGAGCTCAGATTTAAAGACCGCAAGGACTTGGCACAAAGTCTTGACAGTGAGAGGATCCGTAGAGCTAGGGTCCACCCCAGGGACCGATAAGGAGTGGCCATAGCCCTCCATAGTGCAGTCAGGTTGTCTCGATGGGATGGGGCCCCCAGCAAGGGATGAGGAGGAGCGCACCCCTTTCTGATTAGAGAAGGCCTCTGGGGGCGGGAGCACGCCCTTGACTTTTTAAGGGGGCATCTCTAAAGGACTGCAGGAGAAGGGAATAAGCGTTTGATGGTAAAGGTCCAATGCTTCACAGTCCCTGGAGGCAGATGAGTATGCTGGTTCCAAACAAAAGCTATTAGTTATGCATGAGAGCCCTTGGAGGAGGCATAGAGAGGACTAAGCACATCAGACCCCTATCCGCACATTATTACATGCAGAATTCTCCTGAGCGGTCAGGCAGATAAATGATAAATATAAGAGAGGTACAACAAATCCCAGCAGAGGGGTACTCACAAGTCCAAAACAGGAACTTCCAGCAGAAACCAACGGCTCTATAGTACAGTGAAAAATTTACACCAAGGGAGATGGCAGTGGGGAGAGCTGAAGGAGGGCACTGGGAAGATAACACCAATCCTGGTCCTGCCTAAGACCCAGACTCTGCCACAGGATAATATATGCTGCAGACTTCCCAGAATCCAAGATGGCCACCGGCTGTGAATGTCTCCTTCCTAGCAGGGCACAGAGACAGATTCCCAGCATGTAGGAGGAGGAACACAAGGATCTTTGGGTCCACGGCCTCTGGGAGCCCCCAGAAACCCCCCAGGAACCAGCAAAGGGAGATAGGAGCCATCCAGCGGTGCCGCGACCCATTCTCCCCGGCCCTGGAAGTCCAGCCTGGGCAGGCCTCTAACTTTAGTCAGGGTAATGGATAGGCTGCAATCTGCCGGAGCTTCCGGGAGCACTCCCCGATCCCGCGGACCTCACACACAGACCAGCGCACAGCAGCAGGAGAGGGGGAGAGGGTACCAGGTGGAAAGGAGCGGGTGAGAGCAAGCAGGGAGGAAGAGAAGTGCCCAATATCTCAGAGCTCTGCAGAGACACGTCCTTCACCTGAAGCAGCTAGGCCCCCAAATGTTTGAGTTTTAATATAACACAAGTAAAGTTTAAAATATACACATGTGCCATCAGACCCCTCCTCTGCAGGACACCAGCATTTGTCACACATGTTCCCATGATCACCAACTACTGACAGTAGTGCCCCTTATTCACATTATACCATACGGTATGAGCCAAACTCACATTACGCCACACAGTATGAGCCAAATTCACATTATGCAACACGGTATAAGCCAAATGTACACTACGCCACACTGTATGAGTCAAATACACATTACGCCACACGGTATGAGCCAAATCTACATTATGCCATACAGTATGAGACAAATCTACATTACACCACACTGTATGAGCCAAATCCACATTACGCCACACGGTATGAGCCAAATTCAGTATACTGAGTGGAAGAACGTGGCTCAGCTTCTTAGTTCTTACTGTATATTGTCCTGCCCTGGTGGCAGAGGGAAGTAAGTCACAGTGACAGCCAGGAATGAGCAGTAAGCTGGGCTTGGTGGCAGGCTTCGGCGACCACCACTGTACTGCTGTAGCAGGCGTGGTGTGTGGGGGCACCAGACATTAAGGGGTGCCTGTGCGCACCAGGCACCCCCGGGGTGCATGCCTATGACAAAGAGGACGATGGATGATAAATCGTTCTACATAACCCTGCCGAGTAATGCCTCAGCTGCTACATTTCTGCAAAATAAGATTCTAACTATACAATAAAGTTGGCTAAACTGATAGACTTAAATGGTGAATGGGAAGTAGCTATTACATAAATACAATATCCGCACACATGGAATACATTGGATGTACAAGATTGTATGATGCAAATATCAAAATGGGATTTTGAGTGTCATGACCGCGTGGGTGAAACAAGGCTTTTATGAAACAATTGAAATGCTACTCGAGGTAATCAATGCCAAAATTGAACAACATAAACTGGAGGGTGGGTTATCACTATGCCACGAGCCCTTGGAACTATCGGTATCATTCGATAGTAAGCCTTTGTATCAAATCATCTCCGGAGCTAAACTGACAAGGATACTGGGGTTACAGCCTAAAACCAAGTTTTTAAAGCCATGCACAGACATCAACAACAGTCAATATACGTTATACGTGTACACAGACATTATCGAATACCAGAGGGTAAAGCCAACCCGTCCCAAAGAAATGCTATTTTATCCAACGCTTCAAACAATTTAGTCACGGCTATTTGCAAGAAAGCACGCTTAAAGGTAAAATACTGTTGTCACAATGACAGTTGAACTACCTTAAAAAGAAGCGAGAGCTTACAAAATCGCTTTGTAATAAGAAATGTGCCATTGGAAAATAGAAGAGGCTGGGCGGATTTATCGGATCACTGCTCTTTTTTGCTATTCCATTAATTACAGGCCTATTATCTAATCGCTGATGGAGTACGCTGAGAAAATGTATCTGGTGCCTCAGCATCAGATAGACCGTTTACATAACAAGCCAAGCAGCGACGACATATGTAAAACAGCCACGCACGGTCTAGATGTAGAGATCGTGAAAATACTACAGAATAACAATTTATCAAAATATAAAAAGGATAAACGATATGCAGCATTGTTGCAAAGGTATCTGGTGCTGAGTAAAACAGGCTGATAGTGAAATGTCAACTTTAGCTCTTTCATCGCCCATTGCAAATGCTGTTGATGAACCAAATAACTCGGCACATCCAGTTGCTACCGATGCTGTTTATCATGAGATTTTGGGGGTCATTCCGAGTTGTTCGCTTGCTAGCTGCTTTTAGCAGCATTGTACATGCTAAGCCGCCACCCTCTGGGAGTGTATCTTAGCATAGCAGAATTGCGAACGAAAAATTAGCAGAATTGCGATTAGAAATTTCTTAGCAGTTTCTGAGTAGCTCCAGACCTTCTCACAGATTGCGATCAGCTCAGGCCGTTTCGTTCCTGGTTTGACGTCACACACATGCCCAGCGTTCGGCCAGCCACTCCCGTTTTTCCCTGGCACGCCTGCATTTTTCCGCACACTCCCAGAAAACGGCCAGTTTCCGCCCAGAAACACCCACTTCCTGTCAATCACACGCCGATCACTTCAACAATGAAAAATCTTCGTTCGGACGTGAGTAAATCAACTAAGTTTTGTGCTAAAATACTAACCACATGCGCACTGCATACCATGCACATGCGCATTTTTGCCTTAATCGCTCTGTTGCGAAAATTGGCAACGAGCGATCGACTCGGAATGACCCCCTTTGAGCGGTGTTAATGCTAGGTATAATAAGTACTGTGACATACTATTGAGTAAAATAACGCGCTCTAAACACATCACAGACTGGAACACTAAAGGCGAGTTTCTGTATAAAGGCAGCACTGTACCAGGTTCCAACTTCCAACATGTTAGATTTAATAAGAAGCATCACGCAAAACCATGGTGTGTCAGCCATAATAAGCCAAATGGTTGGCCTGAATTTATGCAGGCTATGTCTGAATTAAATATTCCATCCACTGTCATTGGTAATGCAGTAAATAGAATGTACCTAGATCGCTTAAAAGCCAAGAAGCAGGACGACTCTGATGGTAGTGTAACACCGCCCATGTCACTACAAACCCTTAAAAAAAGCCGTATAAATGTTTTAAGCTCTGAATAGGTTTTGAGCTACTCAGAAACTGCACAAAAAAACGTTGTCGCCGCTCTGCGTTCTTTTCGTTCGCACTTCTACTAAGCTAAAATACACTCACAGTGGGCGGCGGCATAGCGTTTGCATGACTGCTAAAAACTGCTAGTGAGCGATCAACTCGGAATGACCCCCATTGTATTTCTGTAAGAGCTACTTCCCATTCGCCATTTAAGTCTATCGGTTTAGCCAACTCTGTTGTATAGTCAGAAATCTTATTTTGTGGAAATTTCGTGGCTGAGGCGTTTCTTGGCAGTGTTATGTAGAACAATTTAACATCCATTGTCCTCTTGGTTTATATATCTTTTATCTCCGATGCTGTGACCCAACTGTTTTGCAGGGTATCCACGCCACTTGACTAACGCGTATTTCCGACCTCTGACCATCTTATTTTTTAAAATCTTTTCCACTTTGTAAATCCTGTTATGGTTTTTTGGTATGCTTTGAAGCTCTTCGGGGTAAAAACTGCCTGTAATAGTCTCACCGCAGAGATCCGCCAATGTGTAAAGCGGCTGGAGACCTTTCGTGCTCACACAGTGTATTATAAATATTTCCTCAGAAAATCTCTGTACATAGCCTTTCTGAAATACTGTATGTCAGGGCTGGCCAAACCGGTCCTCGAGATCTACCAACAGTTCATGTTTTCCAGGCCTCCTGGAGACCTGTAGAATTGTCAGTTAGGAATGAATGCAGCACATTAATTATTAATGACTACACCTGTGCACTAGCTAGGTGGGCTGGAAAATGTAAACTGTTGGTAGATCTCGAGGACTGGTTTGGCCAGCTCTGCTGTATGTCCTTATATTTGGAAATACGAATGTGGTCACCAATTCCTAAATTAACAGGTGTTTTTTTATTTTAACGTAATCCCCGTAGTTCATCTTGAAGACACTCAAAGCTTTACAGTCATTCACATCGTTTGGAGCGCACTTAATCGTTCTTTGGTAAGTGTTATTATAGCTGCGTATGAAGTCTTTTAAAAGTCTATATATCTGTAGGTATTCTTTGCCGTGAAATAGCACCACATATGTTTTTTTAAAGTCCTATTGAAACGCTCTATAACCGCCGATTTCACATCATTATTGGTTGTGAAATGATGTGTACCATATTTTTCTAATACCTTTTTTAGGATTCTGTTTAGAAACTCTTTACCATTATTGGTTTGTAGCTTCTTCGGCATATCCCCCTGCTGGAATATTTTTTCAAAAGCATTAGCAACTGTTGTGGCATTCTTAGCAGTCAGACTTTATGCCCATGCCCTCTTGCTGAATATATCGACGATGGTTAATATATATTTAATACCGTCATTGTACTTTGACAGATCTAGGGGGGTCATTCTGACCAGTTCACATGCTGCACTTTGTTGCAGCAGTGCGAACGGGTTGAAACTGCGCATGCGTGGTGGATGCATTGTGGATGCCTGTCATTGTCCGGCGACAGCTGTCGCCGGGCAGCAATGCCACCAGCGGAAAAAGTGATCGCAGCGGCGAGGCAAGAAGACTGACAGGCGGGAGGCATTCCGGTGCGTCAGCTGACTATTTTCAAGGAGTGGTGAGGTGAACGCAGGCATGTCAAGGCGTTTGGAGGGTTGATGTCTGATGTCAATTCCGAGACCTTCGTCGCTGGATCCGTCACACAGGGTAAGTAAGTCTGACCCTGGTCTTCTTTTGCTCAAAACTTTTTTTGCATAGCAATGCTGCACAAGTGTTCGCAAAAAATCCCTCCCCATAGGCGGCAAAAAGTAGTCTAGTTGATCGCACAGGCTGCAAAAAGTAGTTTCATGAGATCAACTCATAATGACCCCCAATCTGCGAAACAAAATTACATTGCCACTGTTGATTTATACCCGATACGCAAATCATGTTCCTTTTATAGTTTTTTCTTGCCAGCTTGTGCAGTGTGTATGCGTCTTGTTCTTGTAACCACTTTCTTATGTTGAATCTTTTAAATGTTTTTTTAACCGATTCATAATATTTATCAATACCGCAAAAACTACCCGGTTTTATTGCGGTGTAATATTCTTCTTTCATCCAATTGTTTTGATGCGCGGTGTTGCGTGACATTCTTTTCAAATCAATTATCTTTTGATATAGTTTGATATCAAGCAGTATAAACTTTATATTGTGTTTATAAAAGGGTATAAAAGGGGGCATGGTAGGAGGACGTGGACCGGTCAAAATCAATTAACTTGATAAAAAGCTGTTCTATAACTACTCTGGTCCAGTGCACTGATTGGGGACTCAGATACCACCCAGGAAACTTGGTAGATGAAGCTGCTGCACTGGGCATGCGCAACAGCTTTGCTCTATCCCTTACACTGCATGATGTGACAGCAGCTCTAGTAACTATATTATATACCATTGCTATTGTCATAGTTTAAGCCACTTGCCAACAGGGGAGGGGTTTCTGGGCAACCCAGAAACCCTAAAAATATGTTAAATTACTGCGCTTGAATAAAAAGCTGCTTTCTTAGAAGATGGATTTGATATTTTAGTGGAAAGCGCTAATTGAATTAAAAAGTGTTATTAGTGGGTGGTATATAAAGCTAAAAAAGGGAATTATGTAAAAATAAATTGGAAAGGGTCAGAAAAGAGGTTATATACTGCATAGGCAAATGCAGGGGGGTTTCTGGGTTGGATATTTTAGTGGAAAACGCTAATTGAATTAAAAAGTGTTATTAGTGGGTGGTATATAAAGCTAAAAAAGGGAATTATGTAAAAATAAAACAAGCGGTACCTGTGGTAAAGAAAGGTGTTAATAAAATAATGTTTACACTCTTTTGAGTGGATTGGTAAGGAGTAGCCCGTGCAGTTGTTAATAATCCCGGTTATCCTACCTGTCCCTGCGCTATGTTGTTCCGGAGCTGCTGGTGAGCACAGCGGCTCTGATCCTGAGTGCAGCGGATGGTGAGGATTGGCGGCGCTGAGTCCCGCTGCGTCCAGCGGGGCTGTATGCGCACTGATGTTCTCCGGCTCCCGTCACCGCTGCTGACAGCGGGTCGTGTTGCGGCCGATGTCCTGGCCGTGCGGTGGGCTTTCTTTCTCCTTCCCGCTGCACTCAGGATCAGAGCCGCTGTGCTCACCAGCAGCTCCGGAACAACATAGCGCAGGGACAGGTAGGATAACCGGGACTATTAACAACTGCACGGGCCACTCCTTACCAATCCACTCAAAAGAGTGTAAACATTATTTTATTAACACCTTTCTTTTCCACAGGTACCGCTTGTTTTATTTTTACATAATTCCCTTTTTTAGCTTTATATACCACCCACTAATAACACTTTTTAATTCAATTAGCGCTTTCCACTAAAATATCCAACCCAGAAACCCCCCTGCATTTGCCTATGCAGTATATAACCTCTTTTCTGACCCTTTCCAAATCGGATGTGCTTCACTATAGGGTGCTGTATTATGTTTGTTTTTGTATTATGAATACATTACACTATGGTATTTTGCTTATATTTTTAAACATTATTTCCAGTGGAATAAAATTTAATTGAAGCGCTCAGTGGAAACCATATTCTACATATCAAAAAAATTATCTGTTTGTACAAGAAATAAAACATTTGTGATTTGTTTCAGCAAAACAAAAAAACTATTGGCATAACACAAATATTTCTGCAGTCTGTATCTCAGGATATCATTACTGTGTTTCACATTGAGGTTTAACTTTATTTATTTATTTACTTATAAATTTGGTTTGTAAATTAGCTGTCAATCCCCTGTATATTAGTGTGTGAGTTGGTATTCAGCACATTTGTCAGTTTATGTAAGGTCTAGCTGAATAACTGTGTACAGGGAATCCCCAAATTGCTGCAGTTGGCAACATGACTGGGTCAACTGTAACGTTTGATAAGGAATCAGACCAAGATTCAGAGGATATGAAACCTATCATATACAGTACATGAAGCATTCAAAACATGCAATTGGTTTTCCCGGGTATGGATCAGTAGATCTACATGGAAAAGGTCTACAGTCATTAGGTCGACCACTAATGGTCAACATGCATTAGGTCAACATGGTCAAAAAATCGACACATGAAAGAAAGGTCACCAGTAGGAAAGTTTGACATGACAAAAGGTCGACACTAAAAAGGTCAACACAATATTTTAACGTTTTTTGGTGTCGTTTTCGCTGTCAAGGCACGTGGAAGCCCAATTAGTGTATTCATCCCCTTGCATGGCTCGCTTTATTCTCCATGCTTCGGGCAATGTTCCTATTCCCAATCGTAGTACACTTGGATGGTAAAGTATGAAAACGTTGATTAAAATGCTAACCCCCCAAAAGTTGCGTCGACCATATGTGTGTCGCCCATAAGTGTTGACCATATCAACCTGTCGACCTTTTGTATCTGTCGACCATTAGCACTGCGGACCTTTTACATGCCGACATATTAACCATGTCAACATTTTGTATATGTCGACCTAATGCATGTCGACCATTAGTGGTCGACCTAATGACTTGACTTTTCCATGGTCAACTTAGAGTCCGGTAACTGGTTTTGCCCTGACCACCATCTGCAAGCCAATATTTTATACACTTATTGTACAAAAAAACAACAACTTTTTTTTAACCTAGCGAGATCATTCCAGCTCTTTGATATCTCAGTTGGTGCTCTAGCCCTGGTACTTTTTCTTATCACAAGGTCTATGCAGGATCTAGACACATCTAGGGATGTGTAAGAAAACTGATACACAAAAAACATTTGTCTTAATTGTTCAAACATAGTAGAAAAGTTACAATTAAATCTGCTAGGTTGCTGTATGTTACACCATATTGTTTGCATAGCTACTAGTGATTCTAGTTTTACAAACATCTTACTGTTACATCTATGAGAGGATGTTTGAATATATGAAACACTCAGATTGGAGCAATGTATGCTTCTTTACTGGCGGCAACAACAACAACAACAACTATATAATGCTCCTACCTGGGTCTCCCAGAAAAACAATTGCCCACCTTGCAGCGGATACAAACTGCAGTGGCAAGGCTAACTAACCTGACCCGTTACGGTCTCATAACACTCAAGATGGCAAATCCATTTACAGTTTGACTTAATGACCTTCAAAGGTTTACATAATCAGATTATAAAAGAACCTAGAGCAGATTGTGATAAGTTAAGGGCCATATACACGGGAGAGATGTGTGCTGAGCGAAGCGACTATTAACATTTGGAAGTCAAGGTTTTACCTTTGTGGTTCGGACCCTGTGGAACTCACTTCCCTGTACAGTCTGAGAGGCCTTCACTCTTGAAGGTTCAAACACAGACTCAAGACTTTCCTGTTTACACACTTTTTTTTTCATAACATCTACTTTATTTCTTTAAAAAAAAGAGAAAAAAATCAAACCTAAATACTTTGAAGAACCTTTGCAATAGCCGAGCAAACCTTTCTAAGGAATGGGACTTGGTTAGAATTGGGAGTGTAGAAAGAAACCAACGTGACAAGTTTACCATCCAATTTTCCAACTAGAATGAGGAAACGACCATTTTTGTCGGCTGATTGGGATAGTAAATCAAACGAAACAGAGCTCAGAAAAAGAACGGCCACTCCATTTCGCTTGAAGGGGCCACTTGCAAAAAAGCCAACTGGGTATCTCCGGTCTCTCACAGGCGGGGGACCTGTTGACAAAAAGTGTTTTTCTTGTAGAGCAACTATGTCTGCCCTGTATTTGTGAAAAGTGGACACGGCTAGCCTACGTTTATTGGGGGAGTTCAACCCTTTAACATTCAGTGAAAACACACACACCATTTAAAATAGAAACAAAGCGAAATCAGCTGACATCATGTAAGGGAGGGAGGGGACAAACTAGGGAAAATAGAGGAAAGGGCTGGTAGGAAAAACCAAAAGTGCCCAGTATATCGCGTCCGCATTGCTACTGCAGGGGAAAGGTGTGCACTAGAGAAAGTATGGGGAGGTGGTAGTAGCATCACCACCCGGGGCACAAAAACAACAACACGCGTATACCTGAAACAGTGATGTACATCCAAAATACAAGTAACAATAAGGGTATAGACAAATACACTTTCAAACATTGTGAGTGACCAGTGATATACCCTAAGGTTTGTAGTAATACCGGAAAGGGAGGAAATCAGAGATAGAATCAGAATGAAATGCAGGTACACAGAGTTACATAGACAGCAAATGAAGGAACCAAAAGCATACACAAATATAACAGATGAACTCACATATCCAAAGTGAATTATAAGGGGGACTAAGACCTCAACCAAACAATAAGATCAACCAGGAACTACGTCAAGTGGGATATAGAGTGATCAGTCAAGACACAGACCACTCTTGTGTAAGTGGCGGGTGATTCTTCAATGTAGAAGGCACTTTGACGGAGATATCGGCAAGCAGCTTAACCCCAGCATCCAGGTTGGCAACCACGTATGAAGAATTCTCATGGGAAATCACCAATTTCACTGGTAAGCCCCATCTGTATCTGATGTTGTGAGAATGTAGCGCCTCCGTGATAGGAGCCTGAGCTCTACGTTTAGAGATAGTCAATGCTGAGAAGACATGGAATATTTGTAGATCTCCAAGCGTATCTGAGTGCGGATCTTGCAGCTTGCATATTTCCGCTCTTTGGTCATTAAAAAATGAACTCGGAGCAGGGTGTCTCAAGAATAGGAAGCAGAAACTGACCGTGGTTTCGGAAGCCAGTGAATTCGGTCAATGAGAAGACCTCTGTCCTCTGCCCAGGGAACAGCTTAAGGAAAAGGGTCAAGGTGGTCCGTACGGTCACCTAAAGCAGTTAACTCCACTTTGACTTCAAGGATAGCCATAGAGAGGTCCTGGGTGAGCTCAGATTTAAAGACCGCAAGGACTTGGCACAAAGTCTTGACAGTGAGAGGATCCGTAGAGCTAGGGTCCACCCCAGGGACCGATAAGGAGTGGCCATAGCCCTCCATAGTGCAGTCAGGTTGTCTCGATGGGATGGGGCCCCCAGCAAGGGATGAGGAGGAGCGCACCCCTTTCTGATTAGAGAAGGCCTCTGGGGGCGGGAGCACGCCCTTGACTTTTTAAGGGGGCATCTCTAAAGGACTGCAGGAGAAGGGAATAAGCGTTTGATGGTAAAGGGCCAATGCTTCACAGTCCCTGGAGGCAGATGAGTATGCTGGTTCCAAACAAAAGCTATTAGTTATGCATGAGAGCCCTTGGAGGAGGCATAGAGAGGACTAAGCACATCAGACCCCTATCCGCACATTATTACATGCAGAATTCTCCTGAGCGGTCAGGCAGATAAATGATAAATATAAGAGAGGTACAACAAATCCCAGCAGAGGGGTACTCACAAGTCCAAAACAGGAACTTCCAGCAGAAACCAACGGCTCTATAGTACAGTGAAAAATTTACACCAAGGGAGATGGCAGTGGGGAGAGCTGAAGGAGGGCACTGGGAAGATAACACCAATCCTGGTCCTGCCTAAGACCCAGACTCTGCCACAGGATAATATATGCTGCAGACTTCCCAGAATCCAAGATGGCCACCGGCTGTGAATGTCTCCTTCCTAGCAGGGCACAGAGACAGATTCCCAGCATGTAGGAGGAGGAACACAAGGATCTTTGGGTCCACGGCCTCTGGGAGCCCCCAGAAACCCCCCAGGAACCAGCAAAGGGAGATAGGAGCCATCCAGCGGTGCCGCGACCCATTCTCCCCGGCCCTGGAAGTCCAGCCTGGGCAGGCCTCTAACTTTAGTCAGGGTAATGGATAGGCTGCAATCTGCCGGAGCTTCCGGGAGCACTCCCCGATCCCGCGGACCTCACACACAGACCAGCGCACAGCAGCAGGAGAGGGGGAGAGGGTACCAGGTGGAAAGGAGCGGGTGAGAGCAAGCAGGGAGGAAGAGAAGTGCCCAATATCTCAGAGCTCTGCAGAGACACGTCCTTCACCTGAAGCAGCTAGGCCCCCAAATGTTTGAGTTTTAATATAACACAAGTAAAGTTTAAAATATACACATGTGCCATCAGACCCCTCCTCTGCAGGACACCAGCATTTGTCACACATGTTCCCATGATCACCAACTACTGACAGTAGTGCCCCTTATTCACATTATACCATACGGTATGAGCCAAACTCACATTACGCCACACAGTATGAGCCAAATTCACATTATGCAACACGGTATAAGCCAAATGTACACTACGCCACACTGTATGAGTCAAATACACATTACGCCACACGGTATGAGCCAAATCTACATTATGCCATACAGTATGAGACAAATCTACATTACACCACACTGTATGAGCCAAATCCACATTACGCCACACGGTATGAGCCAAATTCAGTATACTGAGTGGAAGAACGCGGCTCAGCTTCTTAGTTCTTACTGTATATTGTCCTGCCCTGGTGGCAGAGGGAAGTAAGTCACAGTGACAGCCAGGAATGAGCAGTAAGCTGGGCTTGGTGGCAGGCTTCGGCGACCACCACTGTACTGCTGTAGCAGGCGTGGTGTGTGGGGGCACCAGACATTAAGGGGTGCCTGTGCGCACCAGGCACCCCCGGGGTGCATGCCTATGACAAAGAGGACGATGGATGATAAATCGTTCTACATAACCCTGCCGAGTAATGCCTCAGCTGCTACATTTCTGCAAAATAAGATTCTAACTATACAATAAAGTTGGCTAAACTGATAGACTTAAATGGTGAATGGGAAGTAGCTATTACATAAATACAATATCCGCACACATGGAATACATTGGATGTACAAGATTGTATGATGCAAATATCAAAATGGGATTTTGAGTGTCATGACCGCGTGGGTGAAACAAGGCTTTTATGAAACAATTGAAATGCTACTCGAGGTAATCAATGCCAAAATTGAACAACATAAACTGGAGGGTGGGTTATCACTATGCCACGAGCCCTTGGAACTATCGGTATCATTCGATAGTAAGCCTTTGTATCAAATCATCTCCGGAGCTAAACTGACAAGGATACTGGGGTTACAGCCTAAAACCAAGTTTTTAAAGCCATGCACAGACATCAACAACAGTCAATATACGTTATACGTGTACACAGACATTATCGAATACCAGAGGGTAAAGCCAACCCGTCCCAAAGAAATGCTATTTTATCCAACGCTTCAAACAATTTAGTCACGGCTATTTGCAAGAAAGCACGCTTAAAGGTAAAATACTGTTGTCACAATGACAGTTGAACTACCTTAAAAAGAAGCGAGAGCTTACAAAATCGCTTTGTAATAAGAAATGTGCCATTGGAAAATAGAAGAGGCTGGGCGGATTTATCGGATCACTGCTCTTTTTTGCTATTCCATTAATTACAGGCCTATTATCTAATCGCTGATGGAGTACGCTGAGAAAATGTATCTGGTGCCTCAGCATCAGATAGACCGTTTACATAACAAGCCAAGCAGCGACGACATATGTAAAACAGCCACGCACGGTCTAGATGTAGAGATCGTGAAAATACTACAGAATAACAATTTATCAAAATATAAAAAGGATAAACGATATGCAGCATTGTTGCAAAGGTATCTGGTGCTGAGTAAAACAGGCTGATAGTGAAATGTCAACTTTAGCTCTTTCATCGCCCATTGCAAATGCTGTTGATGAACCAAATAACTCGGCACATCCAGTTGCTACCGATGCTGTTTATCATGAGATTTTGGGGGTCATTCCGAGTTGTTCGCTTGCTAGCTGCTTTTAGCAGCATTGTACATGCTAAGCCGCCACCCTCTGGGAGTGTATCTTAGCATAGCAGAATTGCGAACGAAAAATTAGCAGAATTGCGATTAGAAATTTCTTAGCAGTTTCTGAGTAGCTCCAGACCTTCTCACAGATTGCGATCAGCTCAGGCCGTTTCGTTCCTGGTTTGACGTCACACACATGCCCAGCGTTCGGCCAGCCACTCCCGTTTTTCCCTGGCACGCCTGCATTTTTCCACACACTCCCAGAAAACGGCCAGTTTCCGCCCAGAAACACCCACTTCCTGTCAATCACACGCCGATCACTTCAACAATGAAAAATCTTCGTTCGGACGTGAGTAAATCAACTAAGTTTTGTGCTAAAATACTAACCACATGCGCACTGCATACCATGCACATGCGCATTTTTGCCTTAATCGCTCTGTTGCGAAAATTGGCAACGAGCGATCGACTCGGAATGACCCCCTTTGAGCGGTGTTAATGCTAGGTATAATAAGTACTGTGACATACTATTGAGTAAAATAACGCGCTCTAAACACATCACAGACTGGAACACTAAAGGCGAGTTTCTGTATAAAGGCAGCACTGTACCAGGTTCCAACTTCCAACATGTTAGATTTAATAAGAAGCATCACGCAAAACCATGGTGTGTCAGCCATAATAAGCCAAATGGTTGGCCTGAATTTATGCAGGCTATGTCTGAATTAAATATTCCATCCACTGTCATTGGTAATGCAGTAAATAGAATGTACCTAGATCGCTTAAAAGCCAAGAAGCAGGACGACTCTGATGGTAGTGTAACACCGCCCATGTCACTACAAACCCTTAAAAAAAGCCGTATAAATGTTTTAAGCTCTGAATAGGTTTTGAGCTACTCAGAAACTGCACAAAAAAACGTTGTCGCCGCTCTGCGTTCTTTTCGTTCGCACTTCTACTAAGCTAAAATACACTCACAGTGGGCGGCGGCATAGCGTTTGCATGACTGCTAAAAACTGCTAGTGAGCGATCAACTCGGAATGACCCCCATTGTATTTCTGTAAGAGCTACTTCCCATTCGCCATTTAAGTCTATCGGTTTAGCCAACTCTGTTGTATAGTCAGAAATCTTATTTTGTGGAAATTTCGTGGCTGAGGCGTTTCTTGGCAGTGTTATGTAGAACAATTTAACATCCATTGTCCTCTTGGTTTATATATCTTTTATCTCCGATGCTGTGACCCAACTGTTTTGCAGGGTATCCACGCCACTTGACTAACGCGTATTTCCGACCTCTGACCATCTTATTTTTTAAAATCTTTTCCACTTTGTAAATCCTGTTATGGTTTTTTGGTATGCTTTGAAGCTCTTCGGGGTAAAAACTGCCTGTAATAGTCTCACCGCAGAGATCCGCCAATGTGTAAAGCGGCTGGAGACCTTTCGTGCTCACACAGTGTATTATAAATATTTCCTCAGAAAATCTCTGTACATAGCCTTTCTGAAATACTGTATGTCAGGGCTGGCCAAACCGGTCCTCGAGATCTACCAACAGTTCATGTTTTCCAGGCCTCCTGGAGACCTGTAGAATTGTCAGTTAGGAATGAATGCAGCACATTAATTATTAATGACTACACCTGTGCACTAGCTAGGTGGGCTGGAAAATGTAAACTGTTGGTAGATCTCGAGGACTGGTTTGGCCAGCTCTGCTGTATGTCCTTATATTTGGAAATACGAATGTGGTCACCAATTCCTAAATTAACAGGTGTTTTTTTATTTTAACGTAATCCCCGTAGTTCATCTTGAAGACACTCAAAGCTTTACAGTCATTCACATCGTTTGGAGCGCACTTAATCGTTCTTTGGTAAGTGTTATTATAGCTGCGTATGAAGTCTTTTAAAAGTCTATATATCTGTAGGTATTCTTTGCCGTGAAATAGCACCACATATGTTTTTTTAAAGTCCTATTGAAACGCTCTATTACCGCCGATTTCACATCATTATTGGTTGTGAAATGATGTGTACCATATTTTTCTAATACCTTTTTTAGGATTCTGTTTAGAAACTCTTTACCATTATTGGTTTGTAGCTTCTTCGGCATATCCCCCTGCTGGAATATTTTTTCAAAAGCATTAGCAACTGTTGTGGCATTCTTAGCAGTCAGACTTTATGCCCATGCCCTCTTGCTGAATATATCGACGATGGTTAATATATATTTAATACCGTCATTGTACTTTGACAGATCTAGGGGGGTCATTCTGACCAGTTCACATGCTGCACTTTGTTGCAGCAGTGCGAACGGGTTGAAACTGCGCATGCGTGGTGGATGCATTGTGGATGCCTGTCATTGTCCGGCGACAGCTGTCGCCGGGCAGCAATGCCACCAGCGGAAAAAGTGATCGCAGCGGCGAGGCAAGAAGACTGACAGGCGGGAGGCATTCCGGTGCGTCAGCTGACTATTTTCAAGGAGTGGTGAGGTGAACGCAGGCATGTCAAGGCGTTTGGAGGGTTGATGTCTGATGTCAATTCCGAGACCTTCGTCGCTGGATCCGTCACACAGGGTAAGTAAGTCTGACCCTGGTCTTCTTTTGCTCAAAACTTTTTTTGCATAGCAATGCTGCACAAGTGTTCGCAAAAAATCCCTCCCCATAGGCGGCAAAAAGTAGTCTAGTTGATCGCACAGGCTGCAAAAAGTAGTTTCATGAGATCAACTCATAATGACCCCCAATCTGCGAAACAAAATTACATTGCCACTGTTGATTTATACCCGATACGCAAATCATGTTCCTTTTATAGTTTTTTCTTGCCAGCTTGTGCAGTGTGTATGCGTCTTGTTCTTGTAACCACTTTCTTATGTTGAATCTTTTAAATGTTTTTTTAACCGATTCATAATATTTATCAATACCGCAAAAACTACCCGGTTTTATTACGGTGTAATATTCTTCTTTCATCCAATTGTTTTGATGCGCGGTGTTGCGTGACATTCTTTTCAAATCAATTATCTTTTGATATAGTTTGATATCAAGCAGTATAAACTTTATATTGTGTTTATAAAAGGGTATAAAAGGGGGCATGGTAGGAGGACGTGGACCGGTCAAAATCAATTAACTTGATAAAAAGCTGTTCTATAACTACTCTGGTCCAGTGCACTGATTGGGGACTCAGATACCACCCAGGAAACTTGGTAGATGAAGCTGCTGCACTGGGCATGCGCAACAGCTTTGCTCTATCCCTTACACTGCATGATGTGACAGCAGCTCTAGTAACTATATTATATACCATTGCTATTGTCATAGTTTAAGCCACTTGCCAACAGGGGAGGGGTTTCTGGGCAACCCAGAAACCCTAAAAATATGTTAAATTACTGCGCTTGAATAAAAAGCTGCTTTCTTAGAAGATGGATTTGATATTTTAGTGGAAAGCGCTAATTGAATTAAAAAGTGTTATTAGTGGGTGGTATATAAAGCTAAAAAAGGGAATTATGTAAAAATAAATTGGAAAGGGTCAGAAAAGAGGTTATATACTGCATAGGCAAATGCAGGGGGGTTTCTGGGTTGGATATTTTAGTGGAAAACGCTAATTGAATTAAAAAGTGTTATTAGTGGGTGGTATATAAAGCTAAAAAAGGGAATTATGTAAAAATAAAACAAGCGGTACCTGTGGTAAAGAAAGGTGTTAATAAAATAATGTTTACACTCTTTTGAGTGGATTGGTAAGGAGTAGCCCGTGCAGTTGTTAATAATCCCGGTTATCCTACCTGTCCCTGCGCTATGTTGTTCCGGAGCTGCTGGTGAGCACAGCGGCTCTGATCCTGAGTGCAGCGGATGGTGAGGATTGGCGGCGCTGAGTCCCGCTGCGTCCAGCGGGGCTGTATGCGCACATGTTCTCCGGCTCCCGTCACCGCTGCTGACAGCGGGTCGTGTTGCGGCCAATGTCCTGGCCGTGCGGTGGGCTTTCTTTCTCCTTCCCGCTGCACTCAGGATCAGAGCCGCTGTGCTCACCAGCAGCTCCGGAACAACATAGCGCAGGGACAGGTAGGATAACCGGGACTATTAACAACTGCACGGGCCACTCCTTACCAATCCACTCAAAAGAGTGTAAACATTATTTTATTAACACCTTTCTTTTCCACAGGTACCGCTTGTTTTATTTTTACATAATTCCCTTTTTTAGCTTTATATACCACCCACTAATAACACTTTTTAATTCAATTAGCGCTTTCCACTAAAATATCCAACCCAGAAACCCCCCTGCATTTGCCTATGCAGTATATAACCTCTTTTCTGACCCTTTCCAAATCGGATGTGCTTCACTATAGGGTGCTGTATTATGTTTGTTTTTGTATTATGAATACATTACACTATGGTATTTTGCTTATATTTTTAAACATTATTTCCAGTGGAATAAAATTTAATTGAAGCGCTCAGTGGAAACCATATTCTACATATCAAAAAAATTATCTGTTTGTACAAGAAATAAAACATTTGTGATTTGTTTCAGCAAAACAAAAAAACTATTGGCATAACACAAATATTTCTGCAGTCTGTATCTCAGGATATCATTACTGTGTTTCACATTGAGGTTTAACTTTATTTATTTATTTACTTATAAATTTGGTTTGTAAATTAGCTGTCAATCCCCTGTATATTAGTGTGTGAGTTGGTATTCAGCACATTTGTCAGTTTATGTAAGGTCTAGCTGAATAACTGTGTACAGGGAATCCCCAAATTGCTGCAGTTGGCAACATGACTGGGTCAACTGTAACGTTTGATAAGGAATCAGACCAAGATTCAGAGGATATGAAACCTATCATATACAGTACATGAAGCATTCAAAACATGCAATTGGTTTTCCCGGGTATGGATCAGTAGATCTACATGGAAAAGGTCTACAGTCATTAGGTCGACCACTAATGGTCAACATGCATTAGGTCAACATGGTCAAAAAATCGACACATGAAAGAAAGGTCACCAGTAGGAAAGTTTGACATGACAAAAGGTCGACACTAAAAAGGTCAACACAATATTTTAACGTTTTTTGGTGTCGTTTTCGCTGTCAAGGCACGTGGAAGCCCAATTAGTGTATTCATCCCCTTGCATGGCTCGCTTTATTCTCCATGCTTCGGGCAATGTTCCTATTCCCAATCGTAGTACACTTGGATGGTAAAGTATGAAAACGTTGATTAAAATGCTAACCCCCCAAAAGTTGCGTCGACCATATGTGTGTCGCCCATAAGTGTTGACCATATCAACCTGTCGACCTTTTGTATCTGTCGACCATTAGCACTGCGGACCTTTTACATGCCGACATATTAACCATGTCAACATTTTGTATATGTCGACCTAATGCATGTCGACCATTAGTGGTCGACCTAATGACTTGACTTTTCCATGGTCAACTTAGAGTCCGGTAACTGGTTTTGCCCTGACCACCATCTGCAAGCCAATATTTTATACACTTATTGTACAAAAAAACAACAACTTTTTTTTAACCTAGCGAGATCATTCCAGCTCTTTGATATCTCAGTTGGTGCTCTAGCCCTGGTACTTTTTCTTATCACAAGGTCTATGCAGGATCTAGACACATCTAGGGATGTGTAAGAAAACTGATACACAAAAAACATTTGTCTTAATTGTTCAAACATAGTAGAAAAGTTACAATTAAATCTGCTAGGTTGCTGTATGTTACACCATATTGTTTGCATAACTACTAGTGATTCTAGTTTTACAAACATCTTACTGTTACATCTATGAGAGGATGTTTGAATATATGAAACACTCAGATTGGAGCAATGTATGCTTCTTTACTGGCGGCAACAACAACAACAACTATATAATGCTCCTACCTGGGTCTCCCAGAAAAACAATTGCCCACCTTGCAGCGGATACAAACTGCAGTGGCAAGGCTAACTAACCTGACCCGTTACGGTCTCATAACACTCAAGATGGCAAATCCATTTACAGTTTGACTTAATGACCTTCAAAGGTTTACATAATCAGATTATAAAAGAACCTAGAGCAGATTGTGATAAGTTAAGGGCCATATACACGGGAGAGATGTGTGCTGAGCGAAGCGACTATTAACATTTGGAAGTCAAGGTTTTACCTTTGTGGTTCGGACCCTGTGGAACTCACTTCCCTGTACAGTCTGAGAGGCCTTCACTCTTGAAGGTTCAAACACAGACTCAAGACTTTCCTGTTTACACACTTTTTTTTTCATAACGTCTACTTTATTTCTTTAAAAAAAAGAGAAAAAAATCAAACCTAAATACTTAGCTCCCATTTCTGGACATTATTAATTCTTACATTTATTTTATATCTTGTTATGGCGTGTTTTTTTTTTTAAATGCACTTGTAAAGCATTTTCAGTCCTATTAGAGAAAAGTGCTATATAAATAACATTATTATTATTATTATTATTATTATTAATAATAATAATAATAATATCATCACAGTAGAACAGATACATACAATGATGAACCAGGCAGTAACAAGCAAGAAGTACTGATTTATACCTATGGTGGTCAGCCTAATATAAATAGTTCGACACGCACCAAGATTTGGGGGAAGGATAAATGGGGGTCATTCTGACCTGATCGCTCGCTGCAGTTTATCGTAGCGCAGCGTTCAGGTCAGAACTGTGCATGCGCCGGCGCCACAGTGGGCCGGCGCATGGCCGACAGCCGACGGCTGTCATTGCCTAGCAATCGCCTCTGCCTGATTGACAGGCAGAGGCAGGAGGGGGCGGTACGGCGGCATTTGTCCGCCGTTTTGTGGGTGCGGTCTGGCCAATGCAGGCGTGGCCTGACCATGTGGAGGGTGGGCCGCCATGGCTGCGTGACGTCACACACAGTCACTGCGAACCAGGCGGCGGCGAGTAACTCCTGGCCAGTGCACAAAAGCTGCGCTGGCCGGGAGCTACTCCTGAAGTACAAAAGCATCGCCCCTGTGTGATACTTTTGTACTTCAACGATGGGGCAGGGACTGAGATGTGGGGCGGGCTAGCCCTGTGCTGGTCGTCCCCCCGCATGTCTGTGTTCCTGATCGTAGCGGTGCTAAATTTAGCACAGCTACGATCAACTCGAAATTACCCCCATATGTATTTGCAACATGTGCAAGTAGTGTTGTGTTCTGTGGGGGTAATTCAGAGTTGATCGCAGCAGCAAATTTGTTAGCAGTTGGGCAAAACCATGTGCACTGCAGGTGGGGCAGATGTAACATTTGCAGAGAGAGTTAGATTTGGGTGAGTTATTTTGTTTCTGTGCAGAGTAAATACTGGCTGCTTTATTTTTACACTGCAATTTAGATTTCAGTTTAAACACACCCCACCCAAATCTAACTCTCTCTGCACATGTTATATCTCCCCCCCCCGCGCAGTGCACATGGTTTTGCCCAATCGCCAACAAATTTGCTGCTGCTATCAACTCTGAATTAGGCGGGCGGATCAGGGTACTCAGAATATGCCAAGTCCTTTTCCTAGTCTATACAAGAATCAAGAATTGCATGCCCTGAGATGAACACGCAAATTCTGAGCAGTCTGCTTCTTTCCCCCTGCCCCTGCTAATGGCTCCCAGTGCAGTGGAAGGGGAGAAATGAGTAACGTGGTAAGCGTAGTGGGGGCAGTCCAAGGTGGTGGGCCAAGGTAGCATACATCAGGTCCATTTTAATATGTTGTAAAGGGGCAGAGGGGGAGGGAAGTTTCTAAAAGACGCCAACAATAAATCCGAAATTAGTAAATTAATGCTAAACTTTTAATGAGATACTGTATATCAGTGGTTCTTAAATTGTGTGCCGTGGCACCCTGGGGTGCTTCGGGACACGTCTTGCAGGGGTGCCTTGGGTTTGTGGTTCAGGACCAATTCAATCTATTTATGGCCAATGTGATAGAAAAAACAGTGCTGGTGGCTGCCAATCATAAAACACATGGTGAAACAGAAGTAAATCCTGTCCCTCACCACATAACTAAGCCTAAGAATGACATAGAAACACAATTTAATTCATATACATTTTTTCCACATTTCTCAATAAGAAACGTTTGGCCTATGGGTTCAGTTCAGTGAAAACAATTTTGATACTCTAGGGTGCCGTGATTTAAAAAAGCTTGGGAACCACTGAGATATATAATAAAAACTGGTTTCTTTTATTACCCAAAAAGGATGGCACATATAAAGATGAACAAATGCAAACACGGTTAGAATAAATGTTACATCATATAACACAGCATATACACACACACAGGATATTACATACTGTATAAATGAAAACTGCTAGCATATGCTTGTCTAAATCATGTGGTTTATCCAGTAACTGTTAGAAACTATAATCTGCAGTCTTTTGTTCTGACCAGAGTATGTAAATGATATTATAGCCAATCAAGAAGCACAAATATACACTGACATTTGTGCCTCTATCATGGGCACAATGTGTGCGGTGCACACGGGCCCCTGGGTCCAGGTAGGCCCACATTGCGCACATTGCACCCCTATTTTAGTATCACCTATCCGGAGTTCAGCATCGGGCTCTGCAGCCGCATCCATTGCACAAAAAAATCCCCTCCAAAATGGCCACCGCACATGTGCAGTTTGAATTTTGTCTCCGGAACATGGCGGGTGCCATGTTTCCGGAGACCTGCACATACATACTGTCGGAGCCTACGGCGCCGTGGAGAGGAGGGAGCCAACCCAGAGTCTGCACACGGGTTCCCTCCACGCTTAAGACGCCCCTGTACACTGACAATCTTTCTGCACTAGTTCAGTAAAGATAACATAATATATTTTGATCAATTACAATTTGTTAAACACAGAATGCAGAGATTATCAAATACAGGTTAACATCAAACCTCAATAAAAAGCAGAAGGAATGGGTTGGGTATGTGTGACCGGCGGTCAGAAGACCACCAGTCACAATACTGACAGCGGGATCCCGGCTGGTACATGGCCGGCGGAGGAGTGAGCGAAACGATGCTCCTTGTAGTCTCGCTGCACTCGCCATGAGTGGGAATAGTCCATGTCGGTCAGCATGCCAACCAGCAGGATCTTCAGATCCCAGCATCAGTATTGTGACCGGCGGTCTCCTGACTGCCAGTCACATAACTGCATCCCGAAGAAATATGTCACATCTTTCAATGGGATGAAGACTGCGAGGAGTAAATTTACTAAAGCTTCTAAGGGGTGTATTCATGAAGCAGTGAAAAATGTGGAGAAGTGAGCCTGGGGAGAAGTTGTCCATAGTGATAAAGGTGAACCCAGGAAAGGGCACCCTTTGCTTAACCAAGTTCAAGCACGCATTCAGTCAGTCAGCATCAGGTTCATACACGGCTGCAGCCAGTGACCAGTCAACAAAATAACCTTTGTAATAACTAGCCACACGTGTATTCAGTGAGGAATAATAGTGCAGAGCTGCTTTATTTCCTGAAAACATTACATTATAAAGAGGTACATATTTGCATACAGTGGCGTAGCTTCCTTACACAAAACATAATCCTATTGGTTAACGATCTCTTTAATTCTATTGGTTAACATACTTTTCTTATCCTATTGGTTAATAAACTATCTTCTTAGCAACGCTATAATTCCAGTTTGTGGTTTTACGTGGGGCAACAGTGGACTTTTGTTAAACTCATAATCTACATATGTCTGGGTCTGCTTCCGTTCCTGTTATACCGCAAACTGATAAATGCCTTTGCAGCCTTCACATTTAGCTGCTGATAATATATTTGTGCAAGGAGTTTATCTTAGATAAAGGTCACAGCTTCAAAATATGGGTTCAAACAGAGTACAGGTCTACACTCTTTCCTGTGTCAGTTCTAAGCTGAAAAACAATTTGAAACAGTTTGTAAGATGTCAATTATAAAATGGAGTCCTATGAACAAATATGGCTTCCATCTTTATCAACTTCCCCTCTTTGATTCTAATTTTATTTTACCCTTCCTTTACCTGGTCATTGATTCTATAGGGACACCTACTTTCACGACTGGTGTACCATAAGGGCACTCCAGGCATGGGCTAGTCCATTCAACATCCCTATGCTCGGTTAGAACCAATGTTCCCTATCCTCTTATTCCTAACTACAAGAGAAAGTTCACAAAAGAGAAGCGGTTTCTCAAGATGAGATTATTATAATGTTCATAGTCCTTGAAAATGTTTATAACTTCATATTGTGACAGCAATGTTCCTTTAGATCACATCATCATAGCAATAGGGACAGCTGGAAGCTTCTGTGTATCTGGTGTGGTAGGTATCACAGTAGAATGAAGTGGCGTTGTATATGGTGGTGTCTCCCAGAAGTTCCAGATAAATCGGTTGTGATTTTCCAGTTTCAGAAACACCTCGGACAGAAAAAGATCTTTGTGTAAGTATCTTTTGTATTATCCACATAATAATCTTTACAACAATATAGATTACTAATAGCAAAGCAAGCATTTTGGCAATAATGGACAATATTCCTGCTATCCATCCTCCTATGCCCTGGAACCAGTTGTTTGGATTTAACCATGAAAGCCAAGAAAAGTATGAGTCTGGAATTACACTGGTGTAGTTATAGTCAATAGCAAACTGATTTTTCAACTGTATTACTTCATTCATCTTTTCATCAATAATATCTTCTGGGTTAGTATCATTAGTTATATAAGTACAACACTTAACTCCATATACAGTTTGTAATGTGACACAATAGCCTGCAGAAGCTGCTGTAAGGTAATCAAGAATCATGCGGTGCTGAATAAGTTCTGTTCGGACCGATTGGAGCTCAAGTCCAATATACCTAAAGGTACTATCATATATTTCAGTGATATTATCAATTATATCCCCCAAGGCCTGGATCATTTTCTGATTTGCAGTAGATCCCCACGTACCAAATGTAATTATGTTTCCAAAACCCAATCCTAGTTTGTAACCTGTACTTAGGGTAAAGAGATGCTTATATTTCTTGCTTATTGTCTTGACTTCACGTTTGGTCAACTTTTGGCCTGGGGGTGTTACCTCGGATGTAAGTTGTTCTTTCATATTCTCATGATCTAATGTAACTACATCAGGAATGAGTGTACCTATAAAACATATTCCAAAAGCATTGTACGATAACCATTTATAAGCCCGTCTACCACAGATGTAATAGATCCCACTAGGTAAAGTGTATGGCTCATCCCACAATGCATATATTATTGCTTCATTCAAGAGGTCACAAGGATATTCCTCTCCTATTATCCTTTCCTGAAATCGGTCCCATGCTTCAGAGACATTTACCCCTACCATTTTTGCTATTATGGCCCAAAAGTATTTTGGATTATCTATATCTAATATGTGTGTACAGCCTGTGGTGGCCCCCAAGAATTTTATTCCAGTAAGATCAGTCCCTTCATCAGGTTCCCATCCTGCCCATCGTTTGGCTGTTTCTTCTCCTACAGATTTATTTATACACACTACCTGTTGTTCTTTAGTAAAATAATAACTTTTTACTATTAAAGCTGGAGCTTTGGTCATATCATAAGGGGGTGCAGTGTGTTTTCCACAACCACGATTTTTGACCATGTCATATGTGACGGGCACTGGGACAAATCCTACATTTCCTTGTCCTCTTGGGACATGACTGCAAATCCAACAATCTGTGAGGTTTGCACCTTTACCCAGTAATGTATGGTAGGTATCGAGAGGGTGTGTATGTACCGTGTGCAAGGGGTCACCCTTGCACCACTCTTCGCATGTTGCCTCTGAATTAGGCCCGCAATACCTACAAATACACTCTTCTACTGCTGTCATTTTCTTACAGTTGTTCGTTATTGTATCTACTGATCTGCGTCTTCTAGGTTTATATGCATTTACTGGAGTATTTGGTGAAGTCATAACAGTAGACATTTCTGATAAAATAGGGAGGATTCCTGATTCATTTATATTTCCCTTTGTGTCATTACCCTTGGTATGGTTACCATCCATGGCCCTGTCACGTGACTCCTCATAATAGTATGGATCAAGTATTAATGACCATATAAGGATAACCATGCCAACAATAAGAACTGAATAACACATTATACATGCCCACAGACCCATGTCTGGTCTGGCGCTTATGAGATGATATCTGTACATTCTAATTGTGTATCGTGATTGGATAATACTTCCTTTGTCACTTTCTTGCAATGTGACGCATGTACCCACGAATCCTTTCCACACAATTTGACTGACGTGGCTGTCGTCAACAGGACTTGGAATGGACCTTCAAATCTGGGTTCTAGAGACTTTCTTACGTGTTTCTTAGTGACCACCCAATCACCTGGCTTCAGTTCATGCGTTTCCTGTGACTTATTAGGATCTGGAATAGAACCAAAGACTTTGTAGTGCATTTTGGTTAGTTGTTGTTGTATATATATTACATACTGGGCTAAGTCACCATGCTCATGTTGCAATTGTTGAGGAAAATAACAGCCTGTCCTAGCTGCAGTACCAAAAAGGATTTCATACGGTGTTAACCCATGCTTTCCACTAGGAGTATTTCTGACTGAGAAAAGGGCTATGGGCAAGCATTCTAACCATGTTTTACTTGTTTCTGCCACTAATTTCTGTAATTTTAATTTTAGGGTATAGTTCGTGCGTTCCACGTGACCACTGCTTTGGGGATGATAAGCCGTGTGGAAGGCCTGGGTAACCCCTAAATCAGATAAAATTTTGCCCAATATCTCTCCTGTAAAATGAGTACCTCTGTCACTTTCAATAACTTCAGGTACTCCAAACCTGCATATTACTTCTTGCATTAGCTTCTTTGCAACTGTCCTGGCATTTGCTGCTCTACAAGCCCAAGCTTCAACCCAATTTGAGAATAGGTCTTTGCACACAAGTACATTTTCATACCCAGAACATTTAGGTAACTGGATAAAGTCTATTTGTAATCTCTGAAAGGGGTAGCAAGTTTGTGGGGTACTTTTTGCTGGTACCTTCACAACCTTTCCTGGGTTGTGTAGAGCACAAGTTACACACCCTGCAACATAGGCCTGTGCTGCTTGTGTGAAACCTGGTGCTACCCAATGCTGGTTTAAAATCCTCACCATTGCATCTCTGGATTGGTGAGTTTTTCCATGCAATATTTGTGCTAAGACTGGGTAAAGTGAGCGTGGTAAACAGATACGGTTCTCCACCATCCATCTGTCACCGTGTATTTGCCCACCTAATTTTTCCCAATCCTTTTTCTCCTTGCCTGAGGCCTGTGCTTGTAATTTGCACAATAACTGTAAGTCTAATGACTCTGGTGTGACAGTTAACATCACCTGAGTGTCTGGCAGAGGCTGGACTGCTGCAGCTTTTGCAGCCTGATCAGCTAGAGCGTTTCCTCTGACCTCTGCAGTATCCTCTTTAGTGTGTGCTTTGACCTTTATAACTGCTAATTTCTTTGGCAATTGAAAGGCAGCAAATAATGCCCTAATACAGTCTGCATGTTTTATTGGTTTTCCTGAAGAACCTATAAAATCTCTGCTCTTCCAGATAACTGCATAGTCATGGGCAATACCAAAGCAGTACCTTGAGTCTGTATAAACGTTAACTGTTTGACCTTCAGCATAAATACAGGCTGCTATCAGTGCCCTAAGTTCTGCCTCCTGAGCTGAACTACCTCATGGCAAGGGTTCCTGTATTAAGATGTCTGTCTCTGTGGTAACTGCAAAACCTGTATGCGGTTCCCCTTCCACATAGTACCTGGAGCCATCCACAAATAAATGTAAATCTGCATTCAGTAGAGGATGTCCCTGTATTTCTGGTGTACTTGCGGTTTCAAGATTCATTAACTCTATACAATCATGTTCTTGATCGTGTATAGAAATTGAAAAATTTGATTGGTTTTCTGTGCCTGTCATTTCATCATCACTCGCACCATTCCCCTCTTTTGAAACCAGCGGCAATAATGTAGCTGGGTTCAAAGAAGTACAACGTTTGATAGTGACATTGGATGGTGTAAGTAATGCTACTTCATATTTGGTTAGTCTAGCAGCAGATAAATGCTTAGTCTGCGCTTGGTTCAGAATTTCAGTCACTGAGTGAGGCACCTGTACAGTTAAGGGATGACCCAGAACAATATCAGCAGCTTTGTCTAACAATAATGCTGCTGCTGCTACTGACTTGACACATGTTGGTGCTGCTCGTATGACTGGGTCTAACTGTACTGAGTAATACGCTAGAGGTTGCTGTTTGTCACAATGTACCTGCGTTAATATTCCTTGCGCATGGCCTGAAATTTCACAACAAAACAAATTGAAAGGCCTTGCATAATCAGGAAGTCCTAATGCTGGTGCTGATATTATGTCTGTTTTTAATTGACAAAAAGCATCTAGCTGTTCTTGTGTCATGTGTAATGCACCTTGTGCATTTTGTCCCTTTAGGGCATCATATAACACTTGTAGTTTTTGTGATGCGCCTACAATCCACTCTCTGCAATAAGTGATCAGTCCTAAAAAGGATCTGAGTTGTTTAAGTGTCTGAGGAGGTTTAACTGATGAAATTACATTTCTCCTCTCTGTAGTAATGTGTTTAGCATTAGCAGAAATACAATGACCCAAAAATTGTATTTTGTCTTGTGCGTACTGTAACTTGTCCTTGGATACCTTGCAATTCTTTTTGTGTAAAAATAATAACAAGGAATATGTATCCTGTTCACATTTCTGTCTGTCATCTGCACACAAAAGTAGGTAATCTACATATTGTATCAGTACTGTGGACGCATTTTCTGGTGCCCATTCCTGAAGGACTAATGCCATAGCCTCGCTAAATCCACTGGGACTTACTGCTCCTCCCTGAGGCAACCTTGTCCAGCAGTACTGTTGTCCGTTAAAAGTAAAGGCTAGCAGTAACTGACTATCCTCAGTAATGGGCACACTAAAAAATGCGTTAGCAAGATCGAGGACAGTGAATACTGTAGCACTAGTTGGAATCTGATTGAGAAGTGTGTGCGGGTTGGGAACAATAGGACTATCTATGATCATCCTCTTGTTGACCTCCCTTAGGTCATGAATAAGCCTGTAAGAGGGCTATCATTTACTTGGGAACGTTTCCTAATGGGAAACAGAGGCGTATTCCAAGGGGACCTGCATGTCTTAAGGACCCCTGCCTTAACATAATCCCCAATTTGTTTTCCTATTGCCTCCACCTGTTCACTGTTTAGGGGATACTGTTTCATTTTAACTGGTTGTACATTGGGCTTCAATTTGATAGCCACTGGTGTTACTGGGAGTAAACCCACATCTACTTTGCTACTTGACCACAGGTCCTGTGGTAATGTTTGAAGCAATTCAGGAAGCGAAGTACTCGGGAAGTCACACTCCTGAGATGAGACAAACATGTACGTATCAAAAGCAATTCTTTGGTTGTCACAAGCATGAGTTGAAATCGACACAGTTCCATTTTTAAATATTATACAGGCTTCTAGGGCAAATAAAAGATCTGCTCCTATTAAGTTTACTGGGCAGTCTTCAGATATGAGAAACTGTGTGACAACTGATTTACCCGCTGGGCCAGAAACTTTTACTGGTTTGGATTGTTGTAGGAACTTTGTTTGACCATGTAAACCTGTAGCAGGTACTTGATCGACTGAAATTAGATTTTTGGGCACTAAGTCTTTCCTTATTACAGACCTGGCTGCCCTGGTGTCCACCAAACACTGGATGGTTGAGCCTCCATCAAGAGTTAGAGGTAAATTACATTGGGGTCCGGTCCTGCCTTAGATACTCTACAGGGAAAGGTGGGCACTCGGGGGCCGTGTTCCTAATCTGATTTGTGTTTGTTTTGGGGATTGTGGCTGCTCTGAAATGGTTTTTGCAAATTGGCTTGCTGATTTTTCCATTTCCGACAGTCCTTTTTAAGATGACCCTTTTTATTGCAGGCAAAACACAGACCCAGTCTCCTTGCTGAGTCAGCAGTGGATCTGAATCTGTTATCAGAGCCCTGTTTGTGGGTATCCTGTTGAAATTTACCTGGTGCTTGTTGGACCAGATAAATAGTCTGTGGAGCTGACTTCTTTTTGTCAGCCTTTTCCTGATTATTATGTTCAATGGCACGCAAGATAGTGAGCATCACATCTGGAGCCAATGTCCCTGCTTCTGGCCTGCTACGGTACAATTCTTCCTTTAGGGCGGGGGATAGGCCATTAAGGAAGGCAGTCTTGAATACTCTAATGTCTCTAGGCTCTGTCATATTAAAGCCTTGATCAGTATGCCGTCTATGCATGATATCATAGTACTGCTGTACTGATTCTGTTTTATTTTGTCTGTGTTCTGGTGCTGCTGGTGCATTCTCTACCAGGCGATTACAGAAAAGTTCACACTTTGCTATCCACGTCTGGCCAGAAGCACAAGCTTTGCGCTCATTTTCAGCAGGTATAGCAAGTGCTTCACCTGGAGGGTTAGGCTGCATTAGCTCTATTTGACCTGCGATCAGCTCTCCTGCAGAGGCTTTTGTTACTTCATCTAGATCTAGCCATGTAGCATTGTAAATTGTTCTTAATCTTTTAACCTGCCTAAGAAACCCCATGGGTTGAAGTTTAATATCTGGCATGTCCTTGACTATTGTTAACAGTTCTGTATTTGTCCATGGCTTGTACCATGTTGTGGTTCTGCGCCGCTCTGCCTGCGCTTCATTGCCATTCACAGCTGCTACAGCCGGTGTGATTGAATCCTGTGTACATACCGGATACAATCCATAGGGGACTGATCCTTCGGTTACATTATATGCTGGAGGTGCAGATGCCAGACTGGAGACCATACATCCAGTTTGTTTAGGACGCACTCCTGGTCTTTTGACATTACATGCTGTGCACTCTTTAGTTTGCCAATGTATAAGTTTAGGGCATCCGCATCTCCAAGTATATTTTGTAGGTTTCTTACTTTTAAGTAATGGCAGCCATTCACTGATAGATTTCCTAAACCTAACGGATTTTCTAACATTTGGTCCTTCACAGGGTTTACATGTGTAAGACCAGGGTGTTTGACAAACTGGGCATATTGTGTCATCTGGTGGGTTACAATGTCCACACTTTGGACATGCCCAGTAAGGATACCCTTTGATTTTCTTGGGACCTTTTTGTATCATTGTGTCCTGTCTTGTTGCGTCTACATCTTCCCAGTCATCCAAACTTATTAGGGACAGTTGTTCCTGAATTTGGTCTACTTCTTCTAACTCTTTTTCATACTGAAGTAATTCAGCCGTGTCAATCCACAACTGAAGCCTACGTTCCAGTTTATTATCCTTCACATATCTCCCATAGGTTACTCTAATTTGTTTCAACCTATCCGGGTCTAGAATGCCATCAGTGGTCACTTCTGCCCATTGAAACAATCGTCTCATACCCTTCAAGCATTGCTCACCATGTACATTCTTCATAATGTCCATGGCACTCCGAGGTGCTTCATCCGAAGGATAATTATTTGTATTTCCCATTCTTATGGCCAGTAAGAATTCAAAATCCGGGAAATATCAGTAGCCTGGATCTAACGGATCCTCAGAGATACAACTGTGAGGATAATTGCCTGGAACGGAGGTGATTTGTAACCAATTTTTACCTATGTCACTATCTTTTGGAATGAAATGACATCCCATCAATATGAACACATCATCTGGGTTTTCTCTATTTTCCCAAACCCCTTCTTCTGCAGAGTACACTACTGCTTTTAAAACAAATGGATGTCCCTCCCCTAACTTGTGTATGATTGCTATGCAGACACAATCCTGACAGGACATTTAACTTGCATTCACTGTTTGTAGTGGTCTGTGGTTACAACTCACAGAACAGAGAGAGAAAAAGAAAGTTTTAAATGACTTCCGTTCCTGATTTTTCTTAACTCTGTACGCTATAATTTTTAAAGCGACAGGACGTACTTTATAATACAAACAAGGTATGCAAGTCAGATGCAATGATATTTTACTATGAGTACAATTTAGACTCTTATATTGTGTACAATATACTGCTCTGAATCTTTTAATTCAGACAGTATATCAGACCACTTCCTTCCAATGTCTCTTACTGTAGGAATGAAATGGCAACAAATTGGTGCAAAAATGTCAAATCCTTCTTCCCAAGGTTCAGAAAATAGGGGAGCTTCTCCTGGACTACAAATATAATGTAAATAAAATGTCTGATCGTGGTGAGCCTTTACTAAAAGTACTACACACTTACCAAGGGGACAAGTTTGTTTCATAACTCTGAGTTCTTTCTAAAGTCTCCCTACACTAATTTACATTTATACTGCTGTAACAATGACTTAATCTACATTCTAGTTCTCTTTATAAGACAAACAAGACAGTGTTCTAGCCCTCAGATGCCACATGGGTCACCTGAGTATGCGTGTAGGATCGCTACCGCACCAAAACACCTGACCAGACTCATTGGACGCTTTAACTACGCCACTCCAATCGCCTGTTATTTGAGGTATACACTTCAAGTACACGGGTCCCGGGAGCCACTACCACCAGTGACGGCGGCTGCAGCAACATCCGGTTTAATAACCCGTCAGTTGATTATGTATGCACACTCTAAATACTCAGGATAAATTCACACTTCCATTCATTGATTCATACGCCTTTGTAACACATATATAAGCACATATAAGCAAGAGATAGAATGAAAATGAGAAAAACCTGTTTACTGAGTGAACTTTGTGCGTGCGATCCCGATGCCTGTCTCCCAGCGGAACATAGTGGATAGTTAACAGGAATGAGAGTCTACAGAGAAATATCTCTACGTACCATGCATGGGTTTTGAGTCTCAGTCCAGGAACCGTCCGCCCAGTCGTCCGCTGTTCAACAGGTGATGTGGGATCTCGGTGGAACCTCCATATGATAAAGGTGAACCCAGGAAAGGGCACCCTTTGCTTAACCAAGTTCAAGCACGCATTCAGTCAGTCAGCATCAGGTTCATACACGGCTGCAGCCAGTGACCAGTCAACAAAATAACCTTTGTAATAACTAGCCACACGTGTATTCAGTGACAACTTCTCCACTGGCTCACTTCCGCACACTTTTCACTGCTTCATGAATAGACCCCTTTAACAGAGAATTAATAATGTTGCCCATAGCAACCAAACACATGCTGTCTATTATTTTCTAAAAGGCAATACAGAAATGATAGACAGCATCTGATTGGTTGCTATGAGCAACATCACCAATTCTCTGTTTTAGAAGCTTTAGGAAATTTACCTCCTAGTCCACTAAGTTTATACAATAGTTGATTTTAAGTCATAAATGTATAAAGTGTTGCAAATTAGTTTCAATTCATACATAATACTTATTTTTGAGACTTTGTATACATTGTATTCCTAGCAACCCAGCATAACCCTGCCAAAATACTTAGCAAAATATTTTAATGCTGTTTAGGAAGATATTTATCTAAGGCAGTTAATTCAGTAAATGCTCCAATGTGCAGAACTGCATGGATGCAGATTAGCAAACAGGAAAAATGTGTGAGCTTCAGTAAAGCATAAAGATTTCCTATTTACCTGATTGTTATGCTTTCAGGCACTACCATCATCATCATTGCAGGAAAACCATAGAATGGGTCACCCTGGCGTAGGTGGTCATTCCGAGTTGTTCGCTCATTGACGTTTCTCACAACGGAGCGATTAGGTGGAAAATGCGCATGCGCATGGTACGCAGCGCGCATGCATTAAGTAATTTAACACAAAACTTTGGAGATTTACACAAGCTCGAGCAACGTTTTTTTCCAACACTCGAGTGATCGTAGTGTGATTGACAGGAAGTGGGTGTTTCTGGGCGGAAACTGGCCGTTTTCAGGGAGTGTGCTAAAAAACGCAGGCGTGCCAGGTAAAAACGCAGGAGTGGCTGGAGAAATGGGGGAGTGGCTGGCCGAACGCAGGGCATGTTTGTGATGTCAAACCAGGAACTAAATGGACTGAGGTGATCGCAGTCTAGGAGTAGGTCTGGAGCTACTTACAAACTGCAAGGAATTATTTAGTAGCAGTTCTGCTAATGTTTCATTCGCTATTCTGCTAAGCTAAGATACACTCCCAGAGGGCGGCGGCCTAGCGTGTGCAATGCTGCTAAAAGCAGCTAGCGAGCGAACAAATCGGAATGAGGGCCATAGTAGTCACCAGCTCCAGCCTGTCCAGCACCAAGCTAAGGGGGTAATTCAGAGTTGATTGCAGAAGCAAATTTGTTAGCAGTTGGGCAAAACCATGTGCACTGCAGGTGGGACAAATGTAACATGTGCAGAGAGAGTTAGATTTGGGTGGAGTGTGTTCAAACTGAAATCTAAATTGCAGTGTAAAAATAAAGCAGCCAGTATTTACCCTGCACAGAAACAAAATAACACACCCAAATCTAACTCTCAAAAGTACCAAAAAAACCAAGTGGCGCTTAACAATCATATAGTGTAAAATATTTAATAAAAATACACATTAAATACAATGCAACAACCTCCCGGGGGTGTAAGACAATTATTAAAACATCACAATAATGTTGTGCAGCAGTGTGATAGATCAAAACACCTGATATTTGGTTAGAATACAGGTTGCAAACATGAAAAATAGCCACTGTTGACACAAGAGTCTCGGGATTACACAAAAAACAATATGTACACACTTGAAGGTGCAGCTGCAGAATAATTTCCAACTGTGTGACTCACAGTGGCATGCCCACAGGGTGGTACCCGTGACCCGGTGGGCATGCCACTGTGAGTCACACAGTTGGAAATTATTCTGCAGCTGCACCTTCAAGTGTGTACATATTGTTTTTTGTGTAATCCCGAGACTCTTGTGTCAACAGTGGCTATTTTTCATGTTTGCAACCTGTATTCTAACCAAATATCAGGTGTTTTGATCTATCACACTGCTGCACAACATTATTGTGATGTTTTAATAATTGTCTTACACCCCCGGGAGGTTGTTGCATTGTATTTAATGTGTATTTTTATTAAATATTTTATACTATATGATTGTTAAGCGCCACTTGGTTTTTTTTGGTACTTTTGTGGATTAAGGGATTGGCAATCCCCTTATACAAGAGGCGGCTGACGATCATATTGCAGTCTCACTCACCTAAGCGCTTAGTGTATTTTCTGCCAAATCTAACTCTCTGCAAATGTTATATCTGCCCCCCCCCCCCCCCCACACACACACACACACACACCCCTGTAGTGCACATGGGCCCTCATTCCGAGTTGTTCGCTCGGTATTTTTCATCGCATCGCAATGAAAATCCGCTTAGTACGCATGCGCAATGTTCGCACTGCGACTGCGCCAAGTAACTTTGCTATGAAGAAAGTAATTTTACTCACGGCTTTTTCATCGCTCCGGCGATCGTAATGTGATTGACAGGAAATGGGTGTTACTGGGCGGAAGCACGGCGTTTTAGGGGCGTGTGGCTGAAAACGCTACCGTTTCCGGAAAAAATGCAGGAGTGGCCGGAGAAACGGTGGGAGTGCCTGGGCGAACGCTGGGTGTGTTTGTGACGTCAACCAGGAACGACAAGCACTGAACTGATCGCACAGGCAGAGTAAGTCTGAAGCTACTCCAAAACTGCTACGTGGTTTGTGATCGCAATATTGCGATTACTTCGGTTGCACTTTTAAGAAGCTAAGATACACTCCCAGTAGGCGGCGGCTTAGCGTGTGTAACTCTGCTACATTCGCATTGCGACCGATCAACTCGGAATGAGGGCCATGGTTTTGCCCAACTGCTAACAAAGTTGCTGCGATTAACTTTGTATTATCCCCTAAATTCCCTAGGGAAATAGGGCCTCAAAAAAAGACACCTCTACATGAAAAGAGCACAGGGCCCTTCCCACACATGTGGAGCAAAAATAAGTAAAAAAGTGTTACATTGTTCTTTGCTGGTGAATCACAGGTCCCAACACAGTGGCGTAACTACTGCCCCTGCAGCCCCCACGGTGGCTTGGAGGCGCAGGGCTGCGGGGGGTGCCGCCACTGATTTAGCGCAGATTGACATGCGGACGAGCCGTCCGCATGTCAATCTGCTGTCTCCTTCCTTCCCTCCGCTGATGATGCTGCTGTTGCTGCTTCTTGAGGGGAGTAGAGCGCGCAGCGTGTGCATCTCCTGCCCCTCTGTGTCTACTTTCAATTTGGCACCAGCCCGTGAGCCAATCAGAGCTCGCGGTCCGGCAGCCAAGGCTCCTGATTGGCTGCCGGACCGCGAGCTTTGATTGGCTCACGGATCGGCGCCTAATTGAAAGTAGACACCCGCACCGCCGGAGACTGAGCTGAGGGGCAGGAGAGGTGCACACTGCGCTCTCCTCCCCTAACACTAAAACACAGGGCAGCAACAGCGCGGTAAGGAGGGGGGGACACAGGACATATGTAACTGGCACTGGGGGCATATCTGAATCTGGTACTGGGGTATATCTGGCATTGGGGGGCATTTCTGTATCTGGCATTGGGGGCATTTATGTATCTGGCACTGGGGGCATATCTAGCACTGGGGGCATCTCTGTATCTGGCATTGGGGGGCATTTATGTATCTGGCACTGGGGACATATCTGAATCTGGCACTGGGGGCATATCTGGCATTGGGGGCATTTCTTTATCTGGCACTGGGATCATCTCTGTATCTGGCACTGGGGGCATATCTGGCACTGGGGGCATATCTGGTACTGTGGGGGCATTTCTGTATCTGGCACTGGGGGCATAACTGGCACCGGGGGGACAGGTGTATCTGGCACTGGGGGTATTTCTGTATCTGGCACTGGGGGCATATCTGGCACTGTGGGGCAATGTGTACCTGGCACTGTGAGGGAATATCTGGCACTTGGGGAATATGTGGCACTGGGAGCACAGCCCTAGCAACAAGCATTACCCCCTGGTTACAAGCACAACACCCAGCTCATGAAACCCCTGGCAACGTGTATGACACCCTGAGAATGATAACCCCTGGCACTGCATGGAACCAAGAGCATGAATCCCCTGGCAACGAGCAGGTAATTTAAAAGTAATTAGAAGCCTTACCAATGTATCAGCAGTTGTACGCCGTCGGATGGAAATGAAGAGACAGCCCTATGGTCAGGTTAGCTTCTGCCATATTAGCATACAGTAGCAATTGTGAACGTCAAAAAAATAGCAACATCAATCCCATCAGTAACTACATAGGAATTAGGCCCATTGTTTTAAAACTACGATTTACATTAAAAAAAATAAGTTAATATTTCAGAGTACACTGAAACGTCAATAAATTAAAGAACAACAACAACAAAAACAATAACAAAGACAGTTATTAAACTTCAAATCCTTCTTGTCGATGGTTGAACGGTCATCTTGACTAGAGTGCAATACCTTCCAAGGACACTGACTGACGTGAACAGAAAATAAACAAGTGTTACGCAAGATGCAATATGTTCTATTTAAAGTCATTTTGCGTTAGCCTTCTCTCAAAGGAATAGTCTTTTACATAACACACAAAGTCCTAGCTAGATGTTACATCAAAGTTAAATTAAACAGTACATGTAAGAAATTTTTTGACACCTCATCATCAAACGAATCGCACGCCTGATCCAAAAGCTACTTCAGTGCTGCCCACACTACCTGATGAACTCACAAGAGAGACAGATGGCATCAGTAGAAGAGCTGCCAGACTGCCAGCTGCCACAGATAGAGATATAGATAACATCCAAATGAAGAATGGTAGGATGGTAGCTGAGCGTCTTCAAAGCCGTATCATCGTTCATTGCAGTAGGAGGGCCAGAAAATACTGTGGGACGAAGAGAGTCATATTCACGATTCCAGTTTGTTTATTTTATTTGCCCTTTTTTTTTTAGGTACAGAACTTTCTATTTTTAAAACACGAGAACACTGATAAATTAGTGTACAGTATATTTTTAAGTCAATGTTTATTCATGAGAGATGTGTGTTGGAATCATATGTGAGCAATGAAATCAGATTTGTTCATGCAAGTCCTCTTTGAAATTATTATTGCCAACAAATATCAATGATTACGGGGCCATAATAGTGAAACATTACTGAGACAATAGGGATCTACTTTGAGCCAACTGGCTCTGCTTGGCACGTATGACGTGGAGTACAGCTCATGTTGCCTATTTAAAGCCATATCATATTCAATTATGTAATTGATTATGCAGAGCTAATGTCATGTGAATTGGAACATTTTTTTTTAATTGCACCCTCAAAATCACATATTGACCAAGAATTATCAGTAACTCTGTAATGACGTCTTCTTGTGGAGTAAAATAAGATGCTCCTAACGTATGCGTAGGTAAAAAAATATTAATTTCTGAACATTTATAGAAAAAAGTGAAGCTTAGATAAACTATTAAAGGAGGTATATATTTTCTTTGTACTGAAATTATGTTAATGTTTTCAGAGGTGATGAAACATGGTAGGTTCAGATTTCTAGAAATGAAAAATGTACTGTACTTACCATGAGAGAAACTACAACAGTGGTACCTTATGTCCCAATAGCTGTCTTCCAAATCAATGTTTGCTGCTTTGCGATAATGTCATAAATATGTTCTTTTGTGTTTCCTGCAATAGCCACTAAACAACACAGCGTAAAGTATAAGTAATGTAATAAGAGGCTTGGTCAAAACAGGACTATATTTTACATTTGTCAGGGTTTTAGGCTTCAAATGTAAATATATATATATATTTGTCTGGCCCTGAGGACGGGGTTACGTCCCCGAAACATGTTGGCCATAATAAAGTAAATTATTCTTCACATGCTGTGGAGTCTGAATGAGTGCCGCCCATACTACCATTACTATTTACCTGGGATTGCATGCATCCCCCATCAGGAAGGCACCTCAGCAGTTGTTACCATTTGGAGTGGAGTGCCGGGCTGATTCCATTTGCTATATATATATATATATATATATATATATATATATGTGTGTGTGTGTGTGTGTGTGTGTGTGTGTGTGTGTGTGTGTGTGTATATATATATATTTATTTATTTATATTTATAAAGAGATAAGTTAGTTTGCAAGTAATAAGTCACAGAATTGCATATCCAACTGTGTTGTGGCTTTAGTGAAGGTAAAATATATATTTTTATTACTGATATAATACTCTATTAACTAGAGATGTACAACCTCTGGGTCAGAAGTTTAAGTGGCATCCAAGAATCTGTCTTTTGTATTGGTCAGGTATATCAGGACATACTGTATGTCACTAGTGAAGGTGGAGATCATGATGTGTAGAATTCATTATTACACTTGTAAGCATACAAGACTTGATAATGATTGTGAGTTGTTAGTTTGAAGTAACAGTGTCAGGAACACAGGATTGCACATAGGTAGTCAAGTGTCAAAAACTCAGGATACCACACAGGTTGGTCTTAGGAACATGCTTGCACATAAGTAGCAGGGTGTCAGGAATTCATACCATTTGTATAGAACAGTCTGCAAATGAAGGAGGTAGAGATTGCAGCAGGATAGCATATGGGTAGCAGAGTGTTAGGAATTCCGGATTGCACATGAGTAACAGAGTGCTAGGAACTGACAATTTAACATAGGTAGCAGTGAGTCAGGAGCTAACAATGACTCTGATTAAAAACATGCACACAAGTCCACTTTTTTATCAGTTGTCTGTAAAGTGTTTAAGTCGCATTGCGCATGAGTTCCAATGTTCTTGCCATGTTGGTCGCAAAGATGATTTCTTTATTTGTAAAGTGAATGACAGACAGGGACTGTTTGTGGGCGGTAATGGGGAGTGACAGCACAAACTGCTGCCATATCACAACCATTTTGTGGGCGTGCTTGAGTCTGCGACCCCATATTCAATCGCAATGTTTCCTGTGTCTTACTTCCTGTGGCCATACTGCACTACCACAGGTCTACTTAGAACTGTTGGCAGAGTGTTGCAGTGTCGGATAGGTATGTTAGTCCACACGACGGCACTTAACCAGGATGATTGGTTTATTCAGATAACAGAGATAACAGTTTGTAGTATATAGAAGATGTTCTGCAGCAGCAGGAACTCACAGTATACATGTGATGCAATACAGCTGTGACACAGCGATTTAGTACACACAGGATGCGACTGCAGGGTAGACAAGGTCACACACTCAGGAGAGCAGGAGCTGCACGTCAGTGCAGTTTATCTCTCCCAGGGAGAACTCTCTCAGACTGTGCACTAAGCACCTCCTCCTGCGCTGAGCTGACACTAGGAGGGAATAACACTAGAGCAGGGAAGCTGCCTTTAGTGCTGGGGACAGAGACAGACCACAGAGTGATCCACTGTCTAACAAGAACTTCGATGATTGTCTGATCTGCAATGAATGCTGTGCCCTTGTACATATCTACCTGGATTTACAAAACCGCCAGTGGGCATCTTGATACAAATACAGGTGGCAGCGACATTTGCATGTTTTTGTACAGCCACTGCATACACATTCGCAGCTGTGAATGCATTTGTGTACATCTCTGAATCAGACACACATGTCCACAGGTTTGTCTTGGCTTTCTATGGTCTATAAGGACAGATGAAGTTTCTGTAAGTGCCATGTACTCCACATCAGTGGCGGATAGGGCAACAGTGGGTTGCTTTCTGCTTGCCCAGCTAATGGCTACACCTGCCAAAACGAACAAGTATCCTCGTACCTTTTGACTTTGTAAACACCAACTCTAATGAACTTGTACCTTTTAAGTACCTTAAGATTCTTTTGACTGCAATCCAGTGTTGACTGCCAGGGTTAATTGCAAACTGGCTTGTCCGGCTCACTGCATGTGTGATGTCAGGGTGAGTCCAAATACTTGCATACACTAAGCTGCCAATGGCATTGTGATAAGGAATCTCTCCAATTTCCTCTATCTCCTCCTGGCTGGTTGGTGACATGGCCATTACCATCTTTATGCTTTTGTCAATAGGAGTGCTCACTGGTTTTGCATCAGACATTCCATACTGGAGAAGTATTGCTTCAATATATGTCTGTTGATCAATTGTAACAGTCCCATCTTTCAGGTTTTGTACAGTCCTCATGCCTAACAAATGATTTGCAGGGCCTTAATCCTTTAGCTTGAATCTTTGTTTCAGCTGCTGTTTTACATCAGTAATGTGCTCTTCTTGACCTGCTAGCAATAGATCATCCACATACACAACTATGATGAACCGCTTTTCTTCTATATATTTGTGATATAAGCAGTGATCAGTCTCTGACCTAACAATGTTCATCTCTAGCAGCAGAACATCCAGCTTTACATACCAACAACGACTACTTTCCTTTAGGCCGTACAAAGATTTCTTTAAGAGGCAAACTTTTCCCACTTGGAACATATTCTCGTCATAATGTTCAGGTAGTTCCATATAAATCTCCTCAATTAGCTCTCCATTGCACAACACTGCTCGGTCTCCAGGACATACAGTTGGTTGCACCCGGCTGCTGAAGCAATTACAGTCTCTTTCTCATTTTGCATCATACGTTTGCCCTTTCCAAACTGGACTCTGTAACCATTTTTCTCCAGGATGCTTAAAGCAATGAGATTGCTTCCCAATTCTGGCACGAACAGACATCTTAGATGTCCGTAATAACTGTTTCACCATTCATTCTTAGACGCACTGTGATTGCCCCAAATTTTGAAGCAGCAAGGACTTTGTCTCCAATCCCTTTTACTGTAATGGATTAACATGCTGTCAGTGAATTGAACCATTCCTGATTACATCTGAAATGCCTAGTGGCACCGAGTCCATGTAACAGCAATCCTTCTTGTGACTATCTGCTTCATTCAATGCTGACTCATTTGGCTTGTCATGCTTCTTCTGCGTACCACTGCAATTTCTCAGTCTACAATCTGAGACCTTGTGTCCCACCTTGTGACATATAAAGCACTTGAACTTGAGCTTTCTAGACTTAGTACCTTTTGTGAATAAGGCAGAACCGTCAGCATGTGTCTCAACAGGAATACGTTCTTGGAATTGCAGCAGCTTGGCTCTTACAATTTCTGTCAGCTTGGTATCGTTAGACTCCAAAGCTACTACCAGTAAATCAAATTATGCCATCATATTTTGGAACACCACCACTTCCTCTTCATCCACCTATGTCCCCACAGATGCCAACTGCTGATCTATTGACAGTATTTTATCAATATAATCATTCATGTCTTTACAGGCGCTCAACTTTGTCCCGTACGGCATAAGCCTCAAGTTTATTCTTCCCATCAGACCTTTGTCCTCATATGACATTTGCAGAGCTGCCCACATGTCTTTGGCTGGCACTTACATAACCTGTTGGCACAGTGTTGCAGTGTCGGATAGGGATGTTAGCCCACACGACGGCACTTAACCAGGATTATTGGTTTATTCAGATAACAGAGATAACAGTTTGTAGTATATAGAAGATGTTCTGCAGCAGCAGGAACTCACAGTATACATGTGATGTAGCACAGCGGTGACAGCGATTTAGTACACACAGGATGTGACTGCAGGGTGGACAAGGACACACACTCAGGAGAGCAGGAGCTGCACGTCAGTGCAGTTTGTCTCTCCCAGGGAGAACTCTCTCAGACTGTGCACTAAGCACCTCCTCCTGCACTGAGCTGACAGTAGGAGGGAATAACACTACAACAGGGAAGCTGCCTCTAGTGCTGGGAATGGAGACGGACCACAGAGTGATCCACTGTCTAACAAGAACTTTTATGATCCTCTGATCTACAATGAATGCTGCTCCCTTGTACACATCTACTTGGATTTACAAAACCGCCAGTGGGCATCTCGATACAAATACAGGTGGCAGCGACATTTGCATGTTTCCGTACTGCCGCTGCATACACATTTGCAGCTATGAATGCATTTGTGTAAATTTCTAAATCAGACACATATGTCCACAGTTTTGTCTTGGCTTTCTATGGTCTATAAGGACAAGTGAAATTTTAAGATTAATATATTATGGTTTCCTGTAATTGTTTTGATATCTTTTTATATACAGATGAGTCCTTGTTCATATGTGCCGCTAGCCACGGGAAACGCATAAGGCAATACGGGAGCTATATTTTCATGATAACTAATTTCATGAATGCTCCATAGTACTGTAGCTGCAGGACATTGGTTAACTTCTAGCCCAACTTTGTGGAGACAGGAAAAAGACACATACCTGCTGCATATAGCCCTCCCCTTCTATATATTTGTAAAACTTACCAAGCTGCCTACAAAGAGAAGAAACAAACAAACAAACCTGGCAACAAAGAGCCAATATTAAAGGAAAAGAAGTTATCAGGTAAATAAAACACCCATACTCCTCTGCACTTCATGATAGCCACAACAAACCAAAGACTATCCCAAAGGGGTGTTAAAATAGACAACACTAAGTTATAAATGCACAATAGTGGTCTATGTATTTAAGCAGCAGTCTGAATAACATCTTTACTGAACTGGATCTCATCGGAGAATGACACAACCAACAAACTATGCTCTACCAAAGTGTGGACTGACAATCATCCAGTTGCATTTCAGATTTCATCAGTTAAATATTGTGTCCACGAGGTAGCCACTGCTTGAATATAATATGTCTTGACCATTCGGGGCTACCACAGCCTTTTTCTTTGCATAAGCCTACTGTGTGACATCTGTGATCCATCTTGCTATGTGGTCTGTTTTGAAAAGCCTTACTGATTTACAGACATGTTTACACAAAGCTGCTCTGACTTCCTGAATGGCTGAACTCTTGAAACATAAATGGCTCTAGAGTAAAATCTAGAAAATCTAGAGTATGCCACTGGTAATCTCTGTCAGTGGATGTATTAGCTCAATGTTATTCAATGATTCTGGGTTGATGTTATGCACAACTCTTCACATACATGATAAGGAATAGCTCCACATGATGAGGAAAGGTTCCTTGCACCACAATGCATTTATTTCGCTAATGGGTCTCACTAAAGTTATGGAGATGAGAACCGGGGTTGACCCCTTCACACCAAGCAATGACCCGGGTTGTCCTACCAATATCCCAGGTCAGAGGCTTGGTGTGAAAGGGGTAGAAATTAGGTTGAATTAAAGCGCTGTTTCTCTTGTGGCCCTGTTCCTTTATGCCTTGCTTGCTAAAAAAAAAATGATTCTGCATCCGCACATCAGATCCTTGATATAATCCAGACTCTGTGGAGCTTGCATTGGGGTCTGTGGCCTGCATTTGTCACAGTCTTTCTAATCCATCCTCCAGAAGATATTTGTATCAATCACAACAGCATATGTCTGCTTTCCCAGAATTCTTGCAAGGAACCAGATCAATTAAAATACTAGGGCTGTGGCTTCTTGATCCTCTTGCAGTGGGGTCTGGATATAACCACATCCTGCAGCATCGAAAATACTAGCATTTAATATAAGAAATATGTGCTGATGGCACATTATGCTTAGCTGACACCTCAAATGCCAGGATTAAAACTGCTTAGCAAAAACCATTGAAGGGAAGCTACAGCAGGGAAATGACAGGGGGTAAGGAGATTCAACCTACTTAGTACTTTACAGCAGGCAAATAAGGGAAACAGCATAATTGTCCACTTTTCTTTCCTCCCCTCTGGGAGACTGCCTGGTGGAGAGTTGCAGCTGATAGGGTTGGGGCTGGGCTCTTCTTGCCATTAGAACTGGACCAATTTGACCCCAACCCCTCCGACTGGATGGCAAAGAGCTTTCCTGTAGCCCAAAATAAGGCTCGCAATTTTAACAGAATAATACACCTCCTACAAAGCTCCTACACCAGCTGGAAGACAGGTTCCAAATAAGGGGAGGTGGAGACTGACTTTATGTGGTAGGTATGTCTCTTTTTTCCATCTCCACTCAGCAGAGTTAACCCATTCATTGTGGCTACTATGGAATAAAGAGGAAAAAGTTTTTACAATGATATACCTATAAGAGAATAGAAGATGAGGATATTGGTGGAAGATAAACAAACGCTTTACTCTTCCAATTTTGGTTCTTATTACTTTATTCTCAGAGCAGACTTCTTTTAAATCCCTTACTGACGTTTCTTCTATACGTCGGAAGCTTCTGCCAAGCATCTACTACTATTTCATTAGAATATTTCTAATCCTCTTGAGTCTCCATCCAATGTCAGATTGGAGAGAAATTATCTCAGAGTGCAACATTTCATTATCTCTGTGCATTGCAAGAGGGACAGTTGTAAGTCTGTTTGCCTCCAGCTACAGAAGTGTTATGACCCTGGGCTGTTTCTGCAGCATCTTTTGGTGGATTGAAAATAGATCACAAGAGTAGTAAAATGCTCATCTGTAACATTGTCTGGAATCTTTTTTATTTCAAGGCCCTCCTCGCTCCTCTGTTTGGCCTTGTCTCTCAATCATTTCAAACTCTCTCTTCAAGTGATGGGGCACACGAAGCAGATTGTGAATGGGCCAAACAATGCAAATCGGCTTTATTATTCCAGGATGACTCATTTGCTTGAAAAGCTTTATGGATACCTGTGTTTTATGACTATCTAACCAAACTCTTTAAAAATTCAAGTACAAATGTTCTATTTTTTTATTAAAATGTAAATAAATTTGCTGCCACTAAAGAGAGAACAACTAAACATGTAACAAGTTCAGGATGAAGGCTGAAAAGACTATTTAATGGTATTATTATTTGACAGCCTAATATAGTTATATAGCAATATGCATCTTAATAATAAACCATGAGCGCTAATTAAAAAAACAAAGTGGGATATTCGATTCAAGTTTATTTGTACAGTATATCTACTATGATTCAAGCTATCCATAAACAAAAATAGCATTAGTGACACTAAAATCTGCATTTCACAAATTAATACGGGGTTGCCGGTCGTCACATGACCGACAGCGGCATCCCAACACTGAAGATCCCAACAGAGGGGGCAAGTATTTTAAACCTCCCCTACCCTAACCCTCAAAGGGTGGCAGCTAGGGCCAGGGCTGCCATCAGAAATTATGGGGCCCGGGACTGACAAAATAGACAGGGCCCCTCCCTCTCCCAAAAAAGATTCTGCTGCACTGCTTCAACCCTATGTCATGTCATACATTGTGACGTTACATGTAGGTGGAATGTTGCGGACCTTCAGGAACAGTTTACAGAGAGCTGAAGCACAGATAAGGCTTGTTTTAAGAAGTCCTTCTTGTGCATCAGACTACTGTTGATTCACAGACTGGTGCAGGTATTGGCGGTAGGAGCCAGGGGTGGGCCCCCGCCCTGTAAGGGTCGGGACACCAGTCCCCACAGCCCCCCCCCCCCCCCTGATGGCTGCCCTGGCTAGGGCTAATTCTCGGGAGGGGGAACGGGGGGATGTCAGCTAGGCCTAACAACCCCCCAAGTGCCTAACCTCCCCTTGTGCCTAACCCCCATCCCCACCTTTTGGGCCCTAACCTGAAAACCAATATATACCTTTGTGCTTTGTGATGTCGGCTGTCGGTGTTCCAGCGCCAGTCTCCGAGTGGTGTCGGGATTCTGGCATCGATCAGATGACTGCCAGCATCCCAACTGATTCAGAATGTATCCCAATTAGATATATGTGACTGAGGAGGAGATTTATCTATAGATATGAGAAATTGCCAAGTGGAGACGTTGCAACCAACGTAGCATTTGAGGTAGCATTTATCATGTACAATGATAGGTTGGAGCTGATTAATTGCTATAGGCAACTTCTTCCCTTGTCCACTTCTCCACTGTTCACAGAACAATGTTTAAAGTGAAATTAACAATAAAATGATTAATGTCCCTACTACAGCTGAGAAACCACAAACTGGTCACTGCAAGGCTGATACCTGTAAGTGGAGGGCCAGGAGCAAATATCAGAATGCAACCTATCCAGTTGGTACTGGTCCTACTCTGAAACATGCTGAAGCTTTCTGTGATGCCCCTGGGCTGTGGTGGCTAAGATAATAAATGAAACCAATAATCTTGTAGTGGTTGGCAAAGTCCATTAAATTGTGCTGTTGTGTGTAATTGGCTTTTAAGTCAAAGGGAAGATTTTTCCTTTTTTTATTTGCTTTTCTGTTTTGTCATGGATGATAAACATTTACGATGATCAAATTTAATTAATGAATTCATTCATTCATTCATTCATTCATTCATTCATTCATTCATTCATTCATTCATTCATAAGGGACAGTGGTGACACAACCTTCGAAATATTGCCAAAATTAGGCCAAATTTCAGCTCAACAACTTGAGAATATTTTAGTCAATCATTCTAATTTGCTATGTCCCAGAGCTGATTTGCCCCACCCACTTCCTACAAGTCATGTACAATCTCAACTGAAATGGCAGACAACATAACACAATGAGGGACAGCTACAGGAGGCGCTTGAAAAATGTTATTTAGTGTTTTTTGTTTCTTTTAGTAACATGTTGTTCATTTATCAGTGTATTATTCTTTTATGATGTATGAGGAGGAGTCTACAAAGGATGGCTTTGGAGTGCAACTAGATACTCCCTGGCTCCTTTTATTGATGTCTCCAGAGAAGCCGCTCAGACAGTTGAAATGCCAGCATCTTCTTCTGATACCTGCAGCAGCAGACCTAGTACAACATCTACTGTTGTGCTGTCTGCAACTCCTGTGAATGTTCAGGCTCCAAGCAGTGAACATGGTGAGGTTCTTGCGAGCAACATAGATTTTCGAGATAGTAGACCTGATGCATAGTCCCAGTTTAGAGAACAATGGTTTAAGCAGGGAGAGTCATAACCTAATAGTGGAAACTTCTCCAGTGCACTTACTAGTCATGTTCTATTGCTAGCATTGCCTGTGACAGAGGGGTCTATTTATGAAGTAGAGAAAAGAGTGGAGAAGGGAGCCAGAGGAGAAGTTGCCCATGGCAACCAATCAGCTGCTACATATAATTTTCTAGAATGTACTTGATAAATGTTACTTCAATGCTGATTGGTTGCCATGGGCAACTTCTCCACTGGCTCACTTCTTCACTCTTTTCACTGCTTCATGAACAGACCCCAGAAGTAGATGTTTTAGAGGCCACATATACAGCCTATACAGTGAGGCATGGCAATTTTCAAGCAAAGTTGCAGATAGTCTAGATGATATTTTCTTGAGAACAGGATCCAAATATGCTGTGGCACAGTTAGTAAGAAACTAATGCTTATCCTGAAAGATTCCTGGTTATGGAATGTGATGCAAAGCTTAACAAATCTGTGTTTGTTACTTCTGCTGCTTAATTCCACTATACTCGGCAATGTTAGGGTCATGTTAGATGTTTGACTATTAGCTTGATTGTACTTGCAGATAATGCTAGCCATGTGACATAGCTTTGGCTACTGTGGAATTGTGTAACATGTTCAGCGGCGACTCCTACTTACATTTAGTAAGGTGGCTGCCGCTACTCCCATGCCTGAAGAGGAGATAGCCAGCTGCCATCCCCAGGTCAAAGGCACCTGTGCAAACGAACTGGCAGGTGTCTATGGACTGCATCAGTTGCAGCCCATAGAAGTCAGATTGGGCTACACAGGGAGGTAGGGAGTGGCTTCCTATAGGCTTTACCCCCAAATCAAAATCAGGCTTTCCTCCCAACTCAGAATCAGGATTTACCCCTCAACTCAGTATCCAGCTTTCCTCCCAGCTCAGAATTCGGCTTTCCTCCCAACTCAGAATCAGGCAAGTTGGGGAAGGAGAAGACTGCACATATATTTTCAAAATTTGTCATCTCAAAAAATAAAATGTTATATTTGCATTTGCTTTGCACTACAGATGCTCCAAGCCACTAGGGAGCTTATTATCTGTACTATGACGTTATTTAATTTGATTTTTAGTCTTCTTAATACTGATAGGGAAGCCACGCCTCCAGACGCATTACAGCTGCATCTGGACGGGAGGGTACAGCAGCTGCAAACCTGCTCATGTGACCAGCTGTTAATAGGTAGCAAAATATGCACATTTGTTTCAAACTTATTTTGCGATTCCTTTTGTATCCAGGTCTGAATAAAGCCCAGAATGTGGTAAGGAACTGTCACAGCTCACAAATAAGAAAAATATGCAGAAATCAGAGGGTCTGTAAGGTCATTCTAAATGACTGCCTTCCCTCCCAAACCTGCAAAAGACTAATGATTTTTCTGGTAGTCTTTGCAGACCCAGAAGGGTATGTGGCTTGCCCGCATCCTGTAGATTACAACACTGAATATGCGGTGATGGAGAGAAGGGGACAGAGCCAAAAAAAACAAAAAAAACATTAATCACGTAATTTAGCCCCACCCACTACCTACTGACTCTCAAACCGTGAGCATTTCCCAATCTTGGGGGTGGGGCCTAATGACATGTCAGTCCGGTCCCGCCCCTGAAGTGACCTGCTGCGTCTACTCTCCCTGAACAAATAAAAAAAAAAGGAGGCAAGTATTCTAAACTATGTGATTTGTTGGTGCTAGCTTATTGGATTCTTTATGTAAATCACTGAAATAGATCAAAAAGATTTTGCCAGTGACATCTGTTATAGTACATAGGGAAGAATGACCTCTAGCCAGAACCAGATGAACAATGGGGCAAATGGGATTACAGCTCCAGGCCTCCAAATTAAAATAGGCCCATCAGCATGACAGCATGACCACCAGGCACCCACATGTCAGCCATAAAACATGTTTTAAAATTGTATTTAATTCATACTTGCCGACCTGGCTGCCCCCTCTTCCGGGAGATGGCAACCCGGACGGCGTATAGGGGGTGTGGCTGCCGGGGGTGGAGCCTTGAGGATGCATCATTGTGGCTCCGCCTCCCACTCTATGGTGCTATAGAGCAGGGGGTGGAGCCACGATGACGCAATTCACACTCCTCTTCTGCTGTTAGTGGAAGTGGGCAGTGCAGGGGGTGCATCTAAATCTGGGACACTTGTCTGCCTTTCCGGGGTGGCGGGAGGGTCACCCAATTTTTGGGAGCCTCCCGGCCACTCCAGGAGAGTAGATTAGTCTGATTTAATTTGATCCTCACAAAATGCAGCAAATGAATCTGCTTTTGAGCATTCAGGAAGCCCTGCTCCGCAGCTGATGATGGCTTATAGTTCCAATAAGTAGACTGGTTAGAAATAATGTTAATTTTATTTTCCAGTAGAAGAAGAAGAAATAATAATTATCAAATGTTCTTATCCATTGGTGGACAGAAATTCATTGTCAGCAACAACCTGAAGAAACTACTGTAAGGTGAAATCCAACATAAACTTCCCAACTGAGTTGTAGTAGTAGTACTGGATTGTCTGCACACAGGCAATGGGAACATTCTATTGCTGTAGTAACTGGAAGACAAAGGTTTTTTTACAGCTGTTCAGTCAGCTTTAACCAACACACGGAACATTTAGATCTCATACACATGAAAATGAATTTTAAGCATTTAATGTGGGTTATTAAAACCTATTACATGCTTTTTGACACGGATAGTCAAAAAGTTATGTAAGAGTATGGACTTGTGGGCAAAACTTTCTGAGAAGTGCTTATGTCCCTTTGCCTCTATTTCCCTATAGCCTGCAGGATTCACGCTTGTTACAACATAATAGGGGTCACTCCTTAAGTCGCTCCTTAAGTACACAGTACCCTGTGCTGCAGGGAAACTCGGAGTCACGTTAATGAACAGGCATGTAATGCTTTAGATATACTGTTTGGCTACACCTGTAACATTTGTTTTTTTAAACTGGTGTACAAGTATCTTTCACAACTCGTGGAGGAATAATGTGGATGCTGGCCCGTAATATAGGATTGGCTGATAGCCGAAACAGAGGAGGAAAGGTGAGCGGATGTGTAGTCGTCAGACTGGGTTGGAACCAAATGGTCAATTATGGTACCAGGGGACGGGCAGGGCACAGGACACCGGAATAGCTGTGATCAGGAACAAAGTTTTAGCTAGAAACACAGAAGGAGTCACAAGGGCTTTAAACGCTGGAGTTTGGTTTGGGAATCTATTCTTTGGCACTAAATACAGTCCAGAGGCTTTCTTCGATAGGAAGAGGACCTAAAATTGGCTCCAAATGCCACATCATATTTACAGTAGTTGCTCCTGGCCCTATAAATCCTGGACAGAGCGGTGTGCACGTCCCTATAGGAGCCACGGCCTCCTGTTAGCCGCCAAGAGCAGAGCGACAGCACCCGGAGCCAGCAGGGGGGAGAGAGCCGGGCAGAATAAGTAATTGCAGATAGCACTGATGACCACCCATGGCAGACCTGCTTCAGCACCAAGATACCAGTGCCACAGGATCCGGTAAGTGAACGCTGAGCTCTGGTGCACTGTGACAATATTCTAACCAGGCCCGGTGCTACCCGCTCAGCAAAGGGATGCAAAGCAGGAATGCGCCAGGCTGTAAAGGCGCTCTCCCTGCTCTGCATCTCTGTGCTGCGCCTGGGCCCTCTGCAGCTGCTGTGCCTGTCACACCGTTTGACAGGCAGCGGCGCTGGCAGCTTGAAGCTAACCCCTACCCCCCTGCAGTGTCCGTCCGTGCCCTGTCCGAAAGGGGGGTGGAGCTACATGACACCAGTGGGCGGAGCTCTACAGTGCCAAGGGGCGGAGCTACACAGAACCAGGCTGCAGGAGGAGGACAGAAACTGCTACAGATCCAGCCAGCCAGATGGTATGTTGAAGGAGAGTGTGTGAGAAAGTGTGTGTATCTATGTATATGTATTTGTGTGTATTAATGTGTGTGTATGTATGTATGTATGTATGTATGTACAGTATGTGTGTGTGTATCTATGTGTATGTGTATCTACAGTATGTGTGTATATCTATGTGTATGTATGTGTGCATATGTGTGTATGTGTATCTATGTGTATGTGTATCTATGTGTATGTGTATCTATGTGTATGTGTATCTACAGTATGTGTGTGTATCTATATGTGTGTATGTGTGTGTGTGTGTGTGTGTGTGTGTGTGTGTGTGGGGGGGGGGGGGCATAATTTGTATAAAGGGCACTTCTGAGGGAATTATATATAACAGGCGCTACTACAGGGGCTATTATGCATATAACTGGCGCTACTACAGGGGCTATTTTGCATATAACCAGCGCTACTACAGGGGCTATTTTGCGTACAACCAGCGCTACTACAGGGGCTATTTTGCGTATAACCAGCGCTACTACAGGGGCTATTATGTGCATAACCTGTACCACTAATGGGGACATTATGTGTAATTATGTTAAAATGGGGGTAGTATTGTGTGTCCACACCCCTTCCTCTTTTTTTGCCACATGCTGTCCCTTTGTAAAATATGGGAGGGCGCAAATTTATAGTTTGCAGGGGTCGCTGAAAACCCTAGCATCAGCACGGATTCCAACATTTTAAAATGAATATAGTCCATTTACTTATGTTGCTGAACTGCAGGGCTGTGTGTCTCCTGATTCACTGATCCACAGATATCCAATTATATGACCTCTACGCCTCTGCATAATATGGGTAGAGCCTGGTCATAAAAACGTATACAGGTTGAGTATCCCATATCCAAATATTCCGAAATACGGAATATTCCGAAATACGGAATTTTTTGAGTGAGCGTGAGATAGTGAAAGCTTTGTTTTCTGATGGCTCAATGTACACAAACTTTGTTTAATACACAAAGTTATTAAAAAATATTGTATTAAATGACCTTCAGGCTGTGTGTATAAGGTGTATATGAAACATAAATGAATTGTGTGAATGTAGACACACTTTGTTTAATGCACAAAGTTATTAAAAATATTGGCTAAAATTACCTTCAGGCTATGTGTATAAGGTGTATATGAAACATAAATGCATTCTGTGCTTAGATTTAGGTCCCATCACCATGATATCTCATTATGGTATGCAATTATTCTAAAATACGGAAAAATCCGATATCCAAAATACCTCCGGTCCCAAGCATTTTGGATAAGGGAGACTCAACCTGTATATATTTGTGGTTGGACATGCTGTAATGCATCCTAAGAATCACACAAATGTTTTTACAGCATTAAAAGTATATATTAAATTTGAATGACAGTGAGGAAGATGTACAGTATCAACCCTTGGAGAAAGATAAAGTGGAGGTAAGATAAGAACCAACCAATCAGTTTCCAAATGCCATGTTACAGTCTGTGATTGAAATATAACAGGAGCTGATTGGTTGGTATCCACTTTGGGGGTGATCACATGTGGTTGGATTGAACACTGGAGCTGCTTACCTGGAAGCAGCAGCGAGGCTCAGATATGGTAATGCAACCTGGTATAAGGAGGCATCTGTCCCTGAGGCCAGCAAATCTCTATCGGAGAACGAAGACCCTGGCCTTGGCACTCCCACAAAACAAAGGCAACATGCCTCCATTTTGTGAAAAGGTGGCTGCTGCTGCCCCCTCCCCACCCCCAAATGGCTGCAGACTGTCAATCACTTAACATCTGCAGCTGCACTGCATTAGATGACGCAGCACCTGTGCTGCACATGAGCAGTATGGGTCCGGCGCATACACAAAGTGGCAAATAATGGTACCTAGTGCATTTGTCATTAATGCGTGGGGATCTAAATCAGGCCCTTTATCTCTCCACAAGGTTTGATACATACCACCTATCTTGATGACATATTTAGTAGTCAACAATGCTATTTTATTATTCTGTTGTTATATTATTTGACAGAATCACAGTAACACACATTGGCATATCTATAATGGGTGCAGTGTGGAGACCACATGGGCCTCTGAGTCCAGGGTGGCTCCACCCCGCACATGCTGCACCCATTTTTTAAATATTCATTCCCTCCGGAGTCCCGTGCCGACATCATCAGCACTGTTAAATCACAGTGAAAACGGTGCAGCGGAGTTCTGTGCATGCGCAGTAGAGTAATCACTGGGAAAATTACCACTGCGCCATTTTCCCAGAGATCTGCACACGTGCAGTAGAGTCTGAGCCCTCTGGGGCTCACACTCTCAGCGCGGCCGGCAGAGAGGAGGGTGCACCTCTCTTAAAGCTCCCCTGGTCTCACACTCATATAAATAACATTATTATAATTATATGAAAATGAAGTTCAATGGTTTAAATAACTTTAAACAACTTTATCGACCAAGAAATGGATTGATTGTTCTTAAAAATTTGCATTAAAAAATGTATTATGTTTAAAATACTCTATACAGCTTTCACACAATAAGAACAGATTTCTTGAAGCAGTGCTAAAATATACCAGTTAATTGTGTAAACATTAAAATTTGGCTAAAGGATTGTTCAAAGAAACCCCTAAGATATACCTTTACTGCTATGAGAGGATTAGAGCAATTTAGTAAATTGCAGGTTAGCTAAAACTGAAAGTAAAAAGCTTCAAAAGAATACATTAAAAACAAAGACAATTTACTCCCAACAGTATCTCCACCCAAAAAACCCACAAAAAACCTGTAGACTTCCAGGAGGCAGCAGCAGCCACGTCACAATTTAGAAGACGGAGAACTCAAACCTTTCACTGTGTCCCGTGTCAGCTCGTTTAGTATTTTTCAAATAAAGGAACACGGCAATTAAAGACAAGTGATTTCAGATTTTTAGATGCGAGTCATGCACCTGGCTTTTCCTGATTCCACCATGCTTCCTAATGGATTTTTTGCGGATTGCTGTCGCTCTAATGGGCACAATTCCCTTATTAACGTTTTCTCTAAAAGAGAACATTTATTTACGGTGATTTACAGGAAAACTGTTCCAAAACGAATAGAAAACTAAACAGATCCTAATGTAGGGGGTCATTCCGAGTTGTTCGCTCGCAAGTGGATTTTAGCAGATTTGCTCATGCTAAGCCGCCGCCTACTGGGAGTGAATCTTAGCATCTTAAAATTGCGAACGATGTATTCGCAATATTGCGATTACACACCTCGTAGCAGTTTCTGAGTAGCTCCAGACTTACTCGGCATCTGCGATCATTTCACTGCTTGTCGTTCCTGGTTTGACGTCAGAAATACACCCAGCGTTCGCCCAGACACTCCCCCGTTTCTCCAGCCACTCCTGCGTTTTTTCCGGAAACGGTAGCGTTTTTTCCCACACGCCCATAAAACGGCCTGTTTCCGCCCAGTAACACCCATTTCCTGTCAATCACATTACGATCGCCAGAACGATGAAAATGCCGTGAGTAAAATTCCTAAGTGCATAGCAAATTCACTTGGCGCAGTCGCAGTGCGGACATTGCGCATGCGCATTAAGCGGAAAATCGCTGCGACCCCCGTAATTCCTTTCTAGTTTTGAAAGTGAAAATAAACTCTGATTTAGGGGTACAACAACTTTTTCCTTGGCGCAATGGGTCTGATTCAGAACCAAAGCAGAAAAAGCAAGTCACTTTATACCATTTTGCAATGCAAGGGAAGGAAATACATTTATATTTTTCCTGGCTGCTTTAGCATGTAGCCCACAAATGTTAGCTTTATTTTTACACTGCAATTCAGTTTTCAGTTTGGACCCACCCTGCAGAAATCTAAATCTCTCTGCACATATTACATCTACCCCAGCTGCAGTGCAACATGGTTTTGCCCAGCTGCTTGCTGTTTTGCTTTGCTTCCAAATCCAAATCAGGACCAATTTGTCATAAATCTTCATATTGCATGATTTTGCCTTGTAAGTGATTTCCCCTTTTAAAAAAAAAGGTCCCAGTTCAGACGGTATCCTGCACAGCCGCCATACTCAGGCGTCATTAGATCCGGCCCCAGGATTTGCCTTCATCAAATTGTCCCTAACAGTTCCCTCATTAATCTGATTAGCAGTGCTCTTCATAGTTCCTGAGGAAAGAAAAGCACCAGCATTTACCACATGTGTGTGTCTTTAATATGTATGTACAGTATATGAATAATTTAATGTGGCATAGTACTGTATGTGACAAAGGGGGATCTGTATCAAAAACAATGTAAAGAGTAAGCGTACCAACCAATCAGCTCCCAATCGTCATTTTTCAAAGACAGCCTTTATAGTTACAGAAGCTGATTGGTTGGTACTTCATCTCTCTCCACTTTATCTCTCTCCAAGGTTTGATACGTCTCCCCCCACAAAGAGTGAACTGACACACATGAAATCCCTGTTCTCACTTTACTAGACATCTGAACTTCTACCTCCATCGCTGACTCCTCTCACCCAGTGGCGTTTCTACTAGAGATGAGCGGGTTCGGTTTCTCTGAATCCGAACCCGCCAGAACTTCATGTTTTTTTTCACGGGTCCGAGCGACTCGGATCTTCCCGCCTTGCTCGGTTAACCCGAGCGCGCCCGAACGTCATCATGACGCTGTCGGATTCTCGCGAGGCTCGGATTCTATCGCGAGACTCGGATTCTATATAAGGAGCCGCGCGTCGCCGCCATTTTCACACGTGCATTGAGATTGATAGGGAGAGGACGTGGCTGGCGTCCTCTCCGTTTAGACACTTGATTTACTAATTTTGGGGAGCATTAGGAGTACTCAGTAGTGTACAGTGCAGAGTTTTGCTGATAGTGACCAGTGACCACCACTTTTATTTATAATCCGTTCTCTGCCTGAAAAAAGCGATACACAGCACACAGTGACTCAGTCACATACCATATCTGTGTGCACTGCTCAGGCTCAGGCCAGTGTGCTGCATCATCTATAGATATTATATATCTGTCTGACTGCTCAGCTCACACAGCTTATAATTGTGGGGGAGACTGGGGAGCACTACTGCAGTGCCAGTTATAGGTTATAGCAGGAGCCAGGAGTACATAATATTATATTAAAATTAAACAGTGCACACTTTTGCTGCAGGAGTGCCACTGCCAGTGTGACTAGTGACCAGTGACCTGACCACCAGTATATAATATTAGTAGTATACTATCTCTTTATCAACCAGTCTATATTAGCAGCAGACACAGTACAGTGCGGTAGTTCACGGCTGTGGCTACCTCTGTGTCGGCACTCGGCAGCCCGTCCATAATTGTATATACCAGTGACCTAACCGTGGTTTTTTTTTCTTTCTTTATACATACATACTAGTTACGAGTATACTATCTCTTTATCAACCAGTCTATATATTAGCAGCAGACACAGTACAGTGCGGTAGTTCACGGCTGTGGCTACCTCTGTGTCGGCACTCGGCAGCCCGTCCATAATTGTATATACCACCTAACCGTGGTTTTTTTTTCTTTCTTTATACATACATACTAGTTATGAGTATACTATCTCTTTATCAACCAGTCTATATATTAGCAGCAGACACAGTACAGTGCGGTAGTTCACGGCTGTGGCTACCTCTGTGTCGGCACTCGGCAGCCCGTCCATAATTGTATATACCAGTGACCTAATCGTGGTTTTTTTTTCTTTCTTTATACATACATACTAGTTACGAGTATACTATCTCTTTATCAACCAGTCTATATATTAGCAGCAGACACAGTACAGTGCGGTAGTTCACGGCTGTGGCTACCTCTGTGTCGGCACTCGGCAGCCCGTCCATAATTGTATATACCAGTGACCTAACCGTGGTTTTTTTTTCTTTCTTTATACATACATACTAGTTACGAGTATACTATCTCTTTATCAACCAGTCTATATATTAGCAGCAGACACAGTACAGTGCGGTAGTTCACGGCTGTGGCTACCTCTGTGTCGGCACTCGGCAGCCCGTCCATAATTGTATATACCAGTGACCTAACCGTGGTTTTTTTTTCTTTCTTTATACATACATACTAGTTACGAGTATACTATCTCTTTATCAACCAGTCTATATATTAGCAGCAGACACAGTACAGTGCGGTAGTTCACGGCTGTGGCTACCTCTGTGTCGGCACTCGGCAGCCCGTCCATAATTGTATATACCAGTGACCTAACCGTGGTTTTTTTTTCTTTCTTTATACATACATACTAGTTACGAGTATACTATCTCTTTATCAACCAGTCTATATATTAGCAGCAGACACAGTACAGTGCGGTAGTTCACGGCTGTGGCTACCTCTGTGTCGGCACTCGGCAGCCCGTCCATAATTGTATATACCAGTGACCTAACCGTGGTTTTTTTTTCTTTCTTTATACATACATACTAGTTACGAGTATACTATCTCTTTATCAACCAGTCTATATATTAGCAGCAGACACAGTACAGTGCGGTAGTTCACGGCTGTGGCTACCTCTGTGTCGGCACTCGGCAGCCCGTCCATAATTGTATATACCAGTGACCTAACCGTGGTTTTTTTTTCTTTCTTTATACATACATACTAGTTACGAGTATACTATCTCTTTATCAACCAGTCTATATATTAGCAGCAGACACAGTACAGTGCGGTAGTTCACGGCTGTGGCTACCTCTGTGTCGGCACTCGGCAGCCCGTCCATAATTGTATACTAGTATCCAATCCATCCATCTCCATTGTTTACCTGAGGTGCCTTTTAGTTGTGCCTATTAAAATATGGAGAACAAAAATGTTGAGGTTCCAAAATTAGGGAAAGATCAAGATCCACTTCCACCTCGTGCTGAAGCTGCTGCCACTAGTCATGGCCGAGACGATGAAATGCCAGCAACGTCGTCTGCCAAGGCCGATGCCCAATGGCATAGTACAGAGCATGTCAAAACCAAAACACCAAATATCAGTAAAAAAAGGTCGCTAATCTTACTCACACAGCTACCTCATTGCGCCTCTTTTTTTCTTTGCGTCATGTGCTGTTTGGGGAGGGTTTTTTGGAAGGGCCATCCTGCGTGACACTGCAGTGCCACTCCTAGATGGGCCCGGTGTTTGTGTCGGCCACTAGGGTCGCTAATCTTACTCACACAGCTACCTCATTGCGCCTCTTTTTTTCTTTGCGTCATGTGCTGTTTGGGGAGGGTTTTTTGGAAGGGACATCCTGCGTGACACTGCAGTGCCACTCCTAGATGGGCCCGGTGTTTGTGTCGGCCACTAGGGTCGCTAATCTTACTCACACAGCTACCTCATTGCGCCTCTTTTTTTCTTTGCGTCATGTGCTGTTTGGGGAGGGTTTTTTGGAAGGGCCATCCTGCGTGACACTGCAGTGCCACTCCTAGATGGGCCCGGTGTTTGTGTCGGCCACTAGGGTCGCTAATCTTACTCACACAGCTACCTCATTGCGCCTCTTTTTTTCTTTGCGTCATGTGCTGTTTGGGGAGGGTTTTTCGGAAGGGCCATCCTGCGTGACACTGCAGTGCCACTCCTAGATGGGCCCGGTGTTTGTGTCGGCCACTAGGGTCGCTAATCTTACTCACACAGCTACCTCATTGCGCCTCTTTTTTTCTTTGCGTCATGTGCTGTTTGGGGAGGGTTTTTTGGAAGGGACATCCTGCGTGACACTGCAGTGCCACTCCTAGATGGGCCCGGTGTTTGTGTCGGCCACTAGGGTCGCTTATCTTACTCACACAGCGACCTCGGTGCAAATTTTAGGACTAAAAATAATATTGTGAGGTGTGAGGTATTCAGAATAGACTGAAAATGAGTGTAAATTATGGTTTTTGAGGTTAATAATACTTTGGGATCAAAATGACCCCCAAATTCTATGATTTAAGCTGTTTTTTAGTGTTTTTGGAAAAAAACACCCGAATCCAAAACACACCCGAATCCGACAAAAATAATTCGGTGAGGTTTTGCCAAAACGCGTTCGAACCCAAAACACGGCCGCGGAACCGAACCCAAAACCAAAACACAAAACCCGAAAAATTTCAGGCGCTCATCTCTAGTTTCTACAGAGGAGGGGGCCGGTGTGCACCTTCGGGTTGGTCCCCACCTCTGAACGGTGCTGTAGACTCTGGAATTGTGCCGGAGTCTACTGTGCATGTGCAGGTCTTCTCAAACATGGCGCCTGCCATGATCCGGAAACCACTTTGGCGGCGATTTCCGCCGCAGTGGCTGCGCCCGCCACTGGACTCCGCTAAGGTAAGTATTTAAATGGGTGCAGTGTGTGCGGTGTGGGCTCCCCATAGACCCAGGGGCCCGTGTGCACTGCACACATTGCACACATAATAGAAACTCTAATACTCTCACCCTTTAAAAACCTGTTTGCCCATTATAGCACACTGACTTGCTGGGACATTTTGAAATGACATATTGAAAAATATACTGAGATAAGAATATATTATATAAAAAGTATAATGTTATGTTGGAACATTGCTCATTACTGGCAAAGATAACCACTGGTGTTTTTTTAAATATATTTGGGGGGGATATTTAAGAAATCAGACGCACAGGTCGGTGAAAGGTACTATAACTCATGGGAACCAATCAGAATCGAGTATCTCTAGTACATAACACAAATAAATTCAGATAACTTATTTGTTGCTATGATTACAGCATATATTTTTTTTCAAATGTATCAGGTTTCATAAATTCCCCTAGCTTTAAAATGCAATCAGTTTTCATTTTTATTTAGCCACTTGTGGCATTCTTACATAGGCCTTTATGGAAGCATAATCACAGCTTCCTTTCACATATAAATTGCAAACATTTATAAAATTGAAAAACATATTTTTTCGACACCTACCAATATCGTACATTAGCTATAATGTAGTATTGAAAGCAACATTATTCATTGGACATACTATAAATGCAAAAACTGAGATTCTCTGGTGATGACTAAATTCCAAAGAATATCCTTATATTGTACATTAACAATTATACAACTCACTAGCTTTTCCACTTTGTTGCAAATACAAATAGAATACATTTTATATGCTTTTTTTGTGTGTTGTTACTTTATTCAATGCATGATCATCTAATTTTTTTTATTTCTAATTTAAATTTGAATAGGACAAATATATAGGGGAAGATTTATCAAAGCTTGGAGAGAAATAAAGTACAAATCAGCTACTAATTGCCATGTTACAGGCAGTGTTTGAAAAATTACAGTTAGGAGCTGATTGGTTGGTATGTTATCTCTCTCCAAGTTTTGATAAATCTCCCCCACAGTGTTAGATTTATAGCGTTAACATAAAAATGTCTGTTAAATATCATTAATTTACTATCAATCATTTCTTGATCAACACAGTCTATATTTGATATACTGTACTTATTAAAGCCTAATAAAGTCACACCAAATAATTATTTTGCTTATAAAGGATGCAGTATTAGTGTTTCTTTTATAAGCAACGCAATCTATAACAACAACAACAACAACAACATAATAACATGTATATTAACACTCTAGCTTTGAGCCCCTGGGATATCACCTCTGCAAATTCAGCCCTATCAATATGAATGGCAGAACACTTCATGAATCTCAATATATCAAAACCCTGAACATATCGTCTTTGCCCCAGCAAAGGTCCCCTCTACTCTTACCTCTCCCTTCTGTTGACAGCATCTCACACACTTCCATTCCCCAATTCCAATGTCTACATGTTACCCTTGACTCTTCCCTTTCCTTTTACCCATATACAGTCCTTTTCTTTTCATTTCCACCTCCATCAATATTTCCAGAATCAGGACTTCCTCACCCTAGATGGTACTAAAACTGTCTTTCGTTCTCTTATCATTTCCCACCTTGATTACTGTAATCTGCTCCACTCTGACCTTCCCGGTTCCTGCCTTTGCCCTTTCCAGTCTATATGCAACAAAGTTTCCTACCTCATTATCTCTTTGGAATACTCTACTTCCGATCCCCTCTCTCACCTTCAAAGCTCTTCTTTACTTCCCCAGCCTCATTTCCTGAGATACTCCCGTCCACCATCTTCCCTCTACTAAAGGTAGTCATCTCGCCTCTTCCCTGACCACCATTTCCACTTTTGCATTCAGGATTTCTCCTGGGCTGCTCCTAACCTCTGGAATGCCCTCCTTCACTCCATTAGACTTACATCCAGCCTCCCAGCTTTCAAGTGTGCCCTTAAAACTCACCTTTTCATTTTACCTAACCACACCTCTTACTCACTTCACAGTCTCTGCTGTCTTCCCCTCTTTGTGTCCACAGTTATCTCCTATAGATAGATTGTACACTCTAATTAGCAGGGCCCTCTGCCCTTTGTCTTCTCTGCATAATTAAGCTAACTGCTCAATGTAATTATGTATCTAAGTGAATTTATATACTGTCTGTATTCATCTGTAATTAGGTATATTTTCTTTCTCCCCCCCCTCCCCCCACCCCAGTATGGCACAATGGAACCCTTGTAACTCCTTATAATTACATTGTTATACCAATAATAGTAGTATTTTAGATTTTTTTTAAAGCAGAAAACAGGACTTTTTCTGACCTGAAGTTTTCCAAATCTTCTGTAAATTTGCCATCCCTTGTTGCTTTAAAGTCACAAGGTTTTACACTACTGTCTCTGAAACAATTCCAGGGGATCTAGTTAAAATATAGCCTTGTGGAGTAATATTTCTCCAACCAGCAGACTTATGTGAGCAAACCTTTGTAAAATTGCCACATTTTCACACCTGACATGCCACAAATCCCAATCCTGATAAAATAAGATTTAAAAAAATTCATGTATACTTGAGCCAGGGAGACTAGTTTTACCATTCACCCTTGGCATCCCTAGGTCAGTGATTGAACAAACAGCACTGGTGCTAGAGTTTTAACCTTCTAAACTGGTAGCAAAAAAAATAATTATGTTTCTACTGGTACAAACAAATATTACTGTGTGTGATATTCTTAAATTGAGGACTGGGCATAAAAAACAACTCTTTTTAGAGCTTTAGCAAAATTTATGGTTAAGATTTAACACTTTGTTAAGAACAAAACTAATTTTGAATTTCTGGTTAAGCTTTAGGATGGGGCATGGACTAATATTAAATCTACAGGATATAATAATAAGGATCTTAAATTATATTTGAACTTTTGCATTCACATTAGTCAAGATTTAAAATCTGGTCTTCCTAGGACACAACTGTGCTATTTTAAACTTAATTATTGAGAGATTCATGCTGAATCCCAGCAATGGTGACAGGGCCACAGAGACCTCTGATGGGCCCCAGGGCTGAGAAAGGGCATGCCAATAATGGGTGTGTGACCTTTCATTGCTTGACATATTGTGCATTGTTAAGTATATGCGCACAAAAATGAGGGCATTGCTCCAACTCTCTGATTTATCCGGGCCCCCAGACAAGCCTGGACTGATTCAACTGTACCTTCTTCAACTCCCTCTCGACATCTCTGATTGATGGGCCCATGGGCAACTGCACAAATTGTTGCCTGATTTAAATCAGCTGATAATTATTTCATAATCAGTAACGTTTTATGACATCAATCATTTGTTATGATTAGGTAGACAAACAAAAAGTTTTTGGATCTTCGCTGAATAAAAACTAATAAAATAAAAAATACTAAAGATTAAGTGGTTGGTTTCCTTTTTTCAATACTAACACCAATATTCTCAAAATGGAGCTGCATTCAAAATGGTTACCAACATCCTGACAACAATGAAAAACGAGTCCGTAGAAACAACAGCAAATGAAAGAATGTAAATGTCTTCCATGACTCATTCAGGATTTCCGTAAAGAGCATGGGAGAATTACGAAGGCAGAAGATGATGATTTATTGTTTCTAAGACAAAACTGCGACACACACCTGTCATTACTGAAAGCAATTCCATAGTGCTCAACATTAACATTTGTTCTAATAGGCCATATAATACAAATCAGCAAACTCTGTAGTTTCAAAGATATATCTGCCTCATAATTAAGTTATACATTTATTATTTATACTTTACACATAATGTAGTGAATGTTAGCCTTTGACAGGGTATTGCCTTCATTTTATGTTGAACAAATATTTGTCGTAAGAGGAATACTGCTAACATTACATCTGTTCATGAATCATTTCATCTGTTATACTGACAAATGCATTTGTTGGTCCCTCATAGTTAGTGAGACAAGAGGTATAATGCAAACTCAAACTTAACTTTCCCATTAATTTGAATGGTTGTTAAAGGTACCCATCCAGTTATCTGCATATAAAAGGTATTAGCTATATAAGGTAAATAACATAAGTACATTTGAGCAGGTTCAGTACTATAATTGCGCTCCAAATCAATTTAGACCATTATTTGCTCTAAGATTTGCTTTGGGTATTATAGTGGTTAAATAGAAGAAAAATCTGGGTTGCAGAAAACCCTATATTCTTAATTCACTATTTAAAGAACATAGGGGTCTATTTACTAAGATGGATATAAAGTTCACAGAGGTAAAGTATCAGCCAATCAGCTCCTAAATACCATGTCACAGGCTGGGTTTGAAAAATGACAGTTAGGAGCTGATTGGCTGGTCATTTATCTCCGTCCACTTTATCTCCATCCAAAGATTAGTAAATAGACACCATAGGGGGAGATTTACGAAGCCTTGAAGAGAAATAAAGTACCGGCCAAGCAGCTCCTAACTGCCATGTTACAGACTGTGTTTGACAGGAGCTGATTGGTTGGTAGTTTATCTCACTCCACTTTACCACTCTCCAATGTTTAGTACATCTGTCCCATAGTTCTCGTTACATTAAGCATTTAACTATTTAAATCTAAGAGTGCTGCGTTAGGGGCACTTGAAATTATTCTACCTCTACCCAGGGCCGGCAACAAGAGGGGTCAAATAGGACAACTGTACTGGACCCCAAGTATCAGAGGGGCTCCAAGTATATGCTGATAAGTGCCCTGCAGGGATGTAAGCTATCTTGTCCAAATAGGGTGGCGAGCTGGAGGCGGTGAGGCTGCAGCCTCAGAGTGACAGGAGCTTCTCATACACAGTGACTGTGCGCCTGCTCTTCCAGGTCCTGCTCTGTTGAAGGCAGTTACGGGACATGGCAGCAGCTCCGCTTGCCAGGATTCCCGTGCCCCGCACTGGCCTTCTCTGGTGTGGTCTGCTGTGCTGTGTTCAGGTCTGGGAAGTGCAGCACAGGTGAGTCTCTCTCTCTGGGGTAAGAGGGGATTAGTGAGGGGATACAGGGCTTTGGATGGGATACAATGTGTTATATAGCGCAAATTCCGTTGCACATATATATATATATATATATATATATATATATATGGAAAAAGAATTTAGGAGAATGCGCCCATAGTGCAGATCATTTTTATTTTATGAATGCATCATTAAAACAAGCAAGTCACAGGTAAGTATATTCCCGTACCAAATAAGACCCACTCTTTGGGCCAGTTTAAGAACATAAAACCATCCACCAGGCAAACCTCCACCGCTGTGTGCAGACGCCAGGACCAAGCACCGCGCCGGCAATCCGGACCCATCTGGCCACTCGCAACGGACACAGGGAGAAGAAAGCCCAGTGAAAAGAAGCACACACGTCTGGCAAGCTCCGCCCCAACGCGTTTCGTGGATACTTCGTGTGACTTGCTTGTTTGAATGATGGATTCATAAAATAAAAATGATCTGCACTATGGGCGCATTCTCCTAAATTCTTTTTCCAGGTATCTTTTTGCTCAAAGGGATTCTGAGCCTCTGGGGAATTGCTGCGGTGTCCATTACACCAGTGCTAACAGTGCAAGGCTTTACTACCTGTGAACTGTGAATGTCTAATTGAAAGAACACCAGCGCACCTGTACATCGTTTCTTTCAATATATATATGTATATATATATATATATATATAAAAGCAGAGGGGGTTCCCAGAGATATCACTGTATGGGGCCCCAAAATTTCTGTTGCCAGCCCTGCCTGTACCTATATTATGCTATGTCCTACAGTCATGCAGGTATGATTTATGGACAAATTAAGAGAGGTAGTAATTTTACATTTCAGGCAAACACAAATATAGTTTTGGTGTACTATCCAGGAGCCAACAGTGTGATAATCCTTACATGTGATGTACAATCATATAAGAATGGGGAAAAAAAAACTGTTAAAAAAATTGAAAATAGGGGACTCTTTGTGGGACTTTGTTTATGGTAAGTACCTTGAGCAAAAGAAAAGAGAAAAACAATGCATCAATCTATGCATATGTACCAACTTATATACTACTTATACGTACTGCTTATACTGCATATATACTACTTATATAGTTATGCAATATGTACCAATCTTTATTTTCTATATCATTATTTACAATGAAAGACCATTTCTGATTTGCTGTATATGTGTGTATATATATATATATATATATATATATATATATGTATATATATATATATACATATACACTGCTCAAAAAAATAGAGGGAACACTAAAATAACACATCCTAGATCTGAATGAATGTAATATTCTCATTAAATACTTTGTTCTTTACATAGTTGAATGTGCTGACAACAAAATCACACAAAAATTATCAATGGAAATCAAATTTATTAACCCATGGAGGTCTGGATTTGGAGTCACACTCAAAATTAAAGTGGAAAAACACACTACACACTACAGGCTGATCCAACTTTGATGTAATGTCCTTAAAACAAGTCAAGATGAGGCTCAGTAGTGTGTGTGGCCTCCACGTGCCTGTATGACCTCCCTACAACGCCTGGGCATGCTCCTGATAAGGTGGCGGATGGTCTCCTGAGGGATCTCCTCCCAGACCTGGACTAAAGCATCCGCCAACTCCTGGACAGTCTGTGGCGTTGGTGGATGAAGCAAGACATGATGTCCCAGATGTGCTCAATTGGATTCAGGTCTGGGGAACGGGCGGGCCAGTCCATAGCATCAATGCCTTCGTCTTGCAGGAACTGCTGACACTCTCCAGCCACATGAGGTCTAGCATTGTCTTGCATTAGGAGGAACCCAGGGCCAACCGCACCAGCATATGGTCTCACAAGGGGTCTGAGGATCTCATCTCGGTACCTAATGGCAGTCAGGCTACCTCTGGCGAGCACATGGAGGGCTGAGCGGCCCCCCAAAGAAATGCCACTCCACACCATTACTGACCCACTGCCAAACCGGTCATGCTGGAGGATGTTGCAGGCAGCAGAACGTTCTCCTTGGCATCTCCAGACTCTGTCACGTCTGTCACATGTGCTTAGTGAGAACCTGCTTTCATCTGTGAAGAGCACAGGGTGCCAGTGGCGAAATCTTGGTGTTCTCTGGCAAATGCCAAACGTCCTGCACGGTGTTGGGCTGTAAGCACAACCACCACCTGTGGACGTCGGGCCCTCATACCACCCTCATGGAGTCTGTTTCTGATCGTTTGAGTAGACACATGCACATTTGTGGCTTGCTGGTGGTCATTTTGCAGGGCTCTAGCAGTGCTCCTCCTGTTCCTCCTTGCACAAAGGCGGAGGTAGCGGTCCTGCTGCTGGGTTGTTGCCCTCCTACGGCCTCCTCCACATCTCCTGATGTACTGGCCATTCTCCTTATAGCGCCTCCATGCTCTAGACACTACGCTGACAGACACAGTAAACCTTCTTGCCACAGCTCGCATTGATGTGCCATCCTGGATGAGCTGCACTACCTGAGCAACTTGTGTGGGTTGTAGACTCCGTCTCATGCTACCACTAGAGTGAAAGCACCGCCAGCTTTCAAAAGTGACCAAAACATCAGCCAGAAAGCATAGGAGCTGAGAAGTGGTCTGTGGTCACCACCTGCAGAACAACTCCTTTATTGGGGGTGTCTTGCTAATTGCCTATAATTTCCACCTGTTGTCTATTCCATTTGCACAACAGCATGTGAAATTGATTGTTAATCAGTGTTGCTTCCTAAGTGGACAGTTTGATTTCATAGAAGTGTGGTTGACTTGGAGTTACATTGTGTTGTATAAGTGTTCCCTTTATTTTTTTTGAGCAGTGTGTATGTATATATATATATATATATATATATATTAAGCATGCTTGCCAAATCTTAACTTATCTGTGTTTAGAATCTATAATACCCCTTTCACATCTCCGAATGCCGGATCCCACACGGGAATTAGAAACGGGTCCTTCCCGGGTGGCATCTGGCATTGGAGACTCTCCTACCTCGTCTGCTGGCTTCCAGACCCAGCATATTGCAGGGTCGGTTGCCATAGTGGTGGGGGCGGAGCCGACAGCGGGGGCGGAGGTGGAGGCGGCACTGGTAGATGAGCTCATCTCAGCGCCGCCTCTCCCTATCTTGTAAACTGGACCCGGATCATCTCGACCCGGGAATCCATTTACAGAGCCACTGACCCAGTATTCAACTTGGGAATAACACTGCTTATAACCCGGGTTGAATTACCGGGTCAGGCGGACCAGGAAATCTGACATGGCGCTTTCACACCGCACACTGACCCGTGTCGCCCCGGCAATATGCCTTGTCGATACCGGGTTATTTGTGTGGTGTGAAAGGGGTATAACACTTTGGAATATGCCAGGTTGAGGAAAGAAACAGAAAAGGGTACAGTAAGTATTATCCAATACACTACGGAAAACATGGGCACATGTTTTTCAATATTAAAATAGCACAAATATTAATATAAAAGAAAAGGGGGCACATACTGCATATTGTTTTTTTAATTAAAAGGGGCAGTATTAAAATGTATATTTAGGAAAGAGACACTAATTTTACAATTAATAAGTAGGAGGGAAATAATACAGAGTTTCTTATAGCCATTTTTGTTTTGCCAAAATAATAAATACAATATGGGCTTGGATACTTTTCTAAATAGTTTTAAAAAAAATCTGTATCAAGAGGTGCCATGACTCCAACCTCCAACAATCTAAAAACACAGAGTAATATTATGATGATGCAAGTAATAATAATAATAATAATGTATATAAATAATCACTGTATACTGAAAATATATTTAAATAATATAATCTATGTTGTTCTGAGTATACCATTCATATATTGTCATAGCTTTTATTTGAACAGGCACTTTTGGTAAAGAGTCTTTCACAAGATAAAAAGGTAATATATGGTGTGTGTTTTTTTAAACTGTTTATCTAACATTGAACTCTATTTGTTAAATGATGAAAAGCCATACCAGGTGGTTTTCTTGCTTCATCCCATATATCTAGGTGTTTTCAGCAGCAATAATATTTGCTGGGTTCTTGTAGACCATGTAGAAGTCTAACATTCCTTGCCAACTGAGGATGGTGATAAAAGAAAAAAAATAATGAAAACATGTATTAATATTTGAATAAAGCCTTTGTTTAGTCATCAATGACAAATACATATTTTTTAGAAAAATGTTTATGTATTTTTAAACCATTTTTATATTATTATTATTATTATTAGTAGTAGTAGTAGTAGTAGTAGTAGTAGTAGTAGTAGTATTAATAAGAGCTCAAGTCTTGGAGCTCAGTTCTACTTCATATGTACTTACAAGCTAGCATCCCACATCTGCATTTCTCTCTGGTATCTTATTGAGAAATGTCAGCTATAACAAGTCTTCTCATATTGATGGAAAATCATCAACACCTTTTAATAAATAGACCCCACAGTCTTTGTCAGACATTTGTGATTGGATATTGACTTTGAAAAGTGTCACATGACTTTAGCAGTGAATAGTAACGGTAGTTGCTGCCATGAATTACCAAATATATTTTTCTTATTATACCTTGTTAACAAATAAACACTTTGGGCTAAATATAATAGCCTGTGAGAAAGAGGAAGTGCGGGATTTTGTGCGAGTCTGGCCAGATTTTTTAAGCGGCAATCATTAACACTTTAAAATGTTTATATATATTGGAAAGGGTTGGGCTTCTTGCTCACCATGTCATTGGAGACCCCAAGCTGAAGATTTAGTTCCCTGAGCTCAGGGTGAAAGGGGTACACCAGAACCTAGTGGCTGAGAGTGGTCTGAAGACCCTAGCGACTTAAGAAACCCGATGGTTCCAGTAAGTAGAGCTATTTTGGTAACCTCTAAAGAATTAAATGTATTTGCTTTTTATGTCTAACTACGCCTTTAACTAAATACAGTTATTTTTATATCCTTGCTTCTTTAAATTACCAAGCAAAAGCAACATTTATTTTCAAGCTCCATTTAGGCAAGGACTGATGTGAATGATTTCATGGGACAGCAACTAAGCATGTTCAGAATGGCTGTCTCAAGTTTTGCATCAATGTAAAGTTATTTTAGTTCTATTGGGAGAAAAGCAGTACATAAATACACATTTATTATTGTTATGGTTTAAAACATCTTTATAGAAAGGTGGATAGAGTCAATCATCAGCTACAAAATATGGGACAAAAAAAAAAGAAATTTCACTATAAGCTATAACCAAATATAAAAATCTGAAATTGCATAAAATACACACATATACACAGGAATACAGTGGATATATATGTTTTGTGATCCAAATATAACAAATATATTTGATATACCCATACAGTAGCTACAGTGCCTTGCTAAAGTATTCACCCCCTTTGCATTTTTCATGTTTTCTTGCCTCACAACCTGGAATTAAAATGGATTGTTTGAAGGTTTGCATCATTTCATTCACAGAATATGCCTACAACTTTGAAGATGTTTTTTTTTAATTGTGAAGCAAACAACAAATAGGACAAAATAACAGAAAACTTCAGCATGCATAACTATTCACCCGCCTAAAGTCAGTACTTTGTAGAGCCACCTTTTGCAGCAATTACAGCTGCAAGTCGCTTTGGATAAGTCTCTATGAGTTTGCCACATCTTGCCACTGGGGTTTTTGCCCATTCCTCATGGCAAAACTGCTCCAGCTCCTTCATGTTGGATGGTTTCTGCTTTTGAACAGCAATCTTCAAGTCTGACCACAGATTCTCAATTGGATTGAGATCTGGGCTTTGACTAGGCCATTCCAACACATTTAAATGTTTCTCCTTAAACCACTCGAGTGTTGCTTTAGCAGTATGCTTCGGGTCATTGTCCTGCTGGAAGGTGAACCTCCATCCCAGTCTCAAATCACAGGCAGACTGAAACAGGTTTTGCTCAAGAATATCCCTGTATTTAGCACCATCCATCTTTCCCTCAACTCAAAACAGTTTACCAGTCCCTGCTGCTGAAAAACATCCCCACAGCATGATGCTGCCTCCACCATGTTTCACTGTGGGGATGGTGTTCTTGGGGTGATGGGATGGGTAGGTTTTGCGCCAGACAAAGCATTTTCCTTTGTGACAGAAAGGTTCAATTTTAGTCTCATCTGACCAGAGCACCTTTCTTCATACATTTGGGGAGTTGTCCACATGCCTTTTGGCAAACTCAAAACGTGCCTTCTTATTTTTAACACTAAGTAATGTTTTCTTTTCCGGCCACTCTTCCATAAAGCCCAGCTCTACAGAGTGTACTGCTTATTGTGGTAACATGCGCAGATACACCAGAGTTACCTTTGGTCTCTGTGCTGTCTCTCTGATTAATGCCCTCTTTGCCCGGTCTGTGAGTTTTGGTGGCCGGCCCTCTCTTGGCAGGTTTGTTGTGGTACCATGTTCTTTCCATTTAAAGATGATGGATATGATGGTACTCCGGGGGATCATCAAAAATTTGGATATATTTACTAAAGGGATGAGCAAGCCCATAAATATAAGCTAATTAAGTACTATACTATACTAATTAAGTACTATTAAGTACTATAAATGGTTCAGTTGCATAAAGTTAACCATTTATAGTACTTAATTAGCTTATATTTATGGGCTTGCTCATCCCTTTAGTTGCCTTATCATTTGGGGTCCAACATGGGAGGTGACTTGGAGATTTTTATAGAGGTGTAATATGTGTTCAGTTGCGATTATCATCTGCTATTTCACCGTGTCCTGGAACTCCAGTGTTGGGATTGTAATTCAATTTATGATTATATTATTCTCACTCCCTTCAATCATGTGGTTGGGACTAAAATTGACTATTAAGAGAGGTTGTTTTCCCTCTCTTTGCTCTATTCCCTATTGGATTAATTTAATTATTGAACCTGTGTGCTGTATACGATCTGCGTGCCAGATCGGATCTTGTTTGAAATGAATATGTGAATTTTCTCCTGCTTATAAATGTATATTCTTCTAAAAAGAACTCTACATCAAGGGAATTACTTTGTCATATTGTAAATGTTATATTAACCTGCCAATAGTAATACCACATATTATGTCCCCCCTTTTTTTGATATATATAAAAATATCAAAATATCTAAGTATATAAGTCTAGATAGTAAACACAAATTTTTTGTATTTTTTTGTGTGTATTTAATAGTGCATAGTTGCTAGGAATTACATGATTAAATTAGTCTGCTCTAGCTATGAATATTTCTCATCTTCCTTCTTAGTATATCTTTTAATATTTTGCAATATAAATTAGAAATAACGCTTTAAAAATATATATATATATGCCAAGGAAACTTGTCTGAGGTTTGAATCTGTGCAGCCTACTGTTATCGATACATGGCATTAGCCCACAAGACTACGGGGACTATCATTTTTTTAAATGTGTTGTTTGTTTTATACTTGATGTATGATATGATGTGCATTGTTCCAGACTGATGTCGTTTTAAAACACATATACATAGTAACATTATTTAATCAAAAATATTTTTATTTGCTGGTTATCTATATTCATATGCCTTTTCTGTTTAGTAATAAAAAGAAAATAATTATTCCTTTTTCTTTATTATAAAGTATTAAATCTTGTATATCTGGATAAGGAAATTACCAGGTGGATCCTTAATTGAAGTGATCACATCTGTGGTTTAATTAGTAGTTTCTTTTTGATTGGATACTTGTTATTTAAATACTTGTCAGTATGAACATTGAGAATACCTTCTGAGGAAATCGCATTCTTATTTTAGTGGAGAAACGCGACAAGGTTCTCTTTTAAACTTGTTCATGATGTGCTGACCCTTACCGCTAAGCCTACTGCTGTCACGAACTATACGGCCGCTAACGGAGCTCCGTCACAGTCTGTAAGCTACCTTACCATCCAAGCACAGCAGGGCAGCCAGACCATAATAGGAGCCACCAAACAGAGCTGCTAATAGGAGCCGCTGCAAGGAGCCGCTATCAGCTACCGTCATCAGCTGGTAGTCCATATTAGGAGCTACTTAATTGAGCCATTAACAGAAGCCACTGTACAGAGACATCCTCAGCTGCACCCTCCCTCTACTCCAACTGGTGGTACCTTCTCTTCTGCAGATACACTATATAACAGTACCACAGACTGCAATCCAACGTGTAAGCTTCACAGAGCGGTGAGTTGAGGTTGTAGCATAGCGCAAGAGCTTCAGCTCCTTTTTCAATGGAACTTTTAACAGCTACTTGTTAATTACTTTGGACTATTGCTTTATATTGACAGCGGTGGTTCTACATATCTGTGACTTTTATATATTGGACACCTTTTTAGAAATTCATGTATCCAATACTTTGTACAATTTATTGTGGTACTGTTAATATTAATTTTTGCTACAATTAAACTTTATCTATGCATGACAAAAGAGCGCTCTCTATCTATTGTATTTTGTGCCAATCCATCACATAATATTCAGATTAAAAAAAATTAAATCACAGGTTGTAATGTAACAAAATACAGAGGTGTCCACTTACATCTTTGCTTTTTTACTCAATTTGGCACAACATGCAAAACACGGCTAAGCTGTTTTTCACGAGTAGCGAGTGGATGGATTTTAAAATTTTTGTTTGCCATAATATAATATGTGTAAAGTAACATATTAAAGAAGCAAATTATGAAAAACCAAAAGGCATGGCTAAATGTTTGAGTCTATGGCATGCAAAACCGTGCTATACATGGCGGGATATAGCAAAGATGTATGTGGACACATGGGGGGTGAATACTTTAGCAAGGCACTGTACCTGTTTGTTTTCATGATTGCTATCTATGACACTGTTTTATGTACAGCATGTTCTTTTTTTCTACACTTTCTAACACTGCAGAGCAATGTGACCACCTACAAATACACTAAATAAAAATAATAACAACAATAATAATAATAATAATCTAAAATAATTGTATAGAATTTAAATTAGAAAACAATTTCAAACAGTTCAATAATTTTTGTCAAGCAATAAGTAGAGATGTGCACCGGAAATTTTTCGGGTTTTGTGTTTTGGTTTTGGGTTTGGTTCCGTGGCCGTGTTTTGGGTTCGAACGCGTTTTGGCAAAACCTCACCGAATTTTTTTTGTCGGATTCGGGTGTGTTTTGGATTCGGGTGTTTTTTTCAAAAAACCCTAAAAAACAGCTTAAATCATAGAATTTGGGGGTCATTTTGATCTCAAAGTATTATTAACCTCAATAACCATAATTTCCACTCATTTTCAGTCTATTCTGAACACCTCACACCTCACAATATTATTTTTAGTCCTAAAATTTGCACCGAGGTCGCTGGATGACTAAGCTCAGCGACCCAAGTGGCCGACACAAACACCTGGCCCATCTAGGAGTGGCACTGCAGTGTCACGCAGGATGGCCCTTCCAAAAAACACTCCCCAAACAGCACATGACGCAAAGAAAAAAAGAGGCGCAATGAGGTAGCTGTGTGACTAAGCTCAGCGACCCAAGTGGCCGACACAAACACCTGGCCCATCTAGGAGTGGCACTGCAGTGTCACGCAGGATGGCCCTTCCAAAAAACACTCCCCAAACAGCACATGACGCAAAGAAAAAAAGAGGCGCAATGAGGTAGCTGTGTGAGTAAGCTAAGCGACCCTAGTGGCCGACACAAACACCTGGCCCATCTAGCAGTGGCACTGCAGTGTCAGGCTGGATGGCCCTTCCAAAAAATACTCCCCAAACAGCACATGACGCAAAGAAGAAAAAAAAGAGGCGCAATGAGGTAGCTGTGTGACTAAGATAAGTGACCCTAGTGGCCGACACAAACACCTGGCCCATCTAGGAGTGGCACTGCAGTGTCACGCAGGATGGCCCTTCCAAAAAACACTCCCCAAACAGCACATGACGCAAAGAAAAATGAAAGAAAAAAGAGGTGCAAGATGGAATTGTCCTTGGGCCCTCCCACCCACCCTTATGTTGTATAAACAGGACATGCACACTTTAACCAACCCATCATTTCAGTGACAGGGTCTGCCACACGACTGTGACTGAAATGACGGGTTGGTTTGGACCCCCACCAAAAAAGAAGCAATTAATCTCTCCTTGCACAAACTGGCTCTACAGAGGCAAGATGTCCACCTCATCATCATCCTCCGATTCATCACCGTGTACATCCCCCTCCTCACAGATTATCAATTCCTCCCCACTGGAATCCACCATCACAGCTCCCTGTGTACTTTGAGGAGGCAATTGCTGCTGGTGAATGTCTCCATGGAGGAATTGATTATAATTCATTTTAATGAACATCATCTTCTCCACATTTTCTGGAAGTAACCTCGTACGCCGATTGCTGACAAGGTGAGTGGCGGCACTAAACACTCTTTCGGAGTACACACTTGTGGGAGGGCAACTTAGGTAGAATAAAGCCAGTTTGTGCAAGGGCCTCCATATTGCCTCTTTTTCCTGCCAGTATACGTACGGACTGTCTGACGTGCCTACTTGGATGCGGTCACTCATATAATCCTCCACCATTCTGTCAATGGTGAGAGAATCATATGCAGTGACAGTAGACGACATGTCCGTAATCGTTGGCAGGTCCTTCAGTCCGGACCAAATGTCAGCATCAGCAGTCGCTCCAGACTGCCCTGCATCACCGCCAGCGGGTGGGCTCGGAATTCTGAGCCTTTTCCTCGCACCCCCAGTTGCGGGAGAATGTGAAGGAGGAGATGTTGACAGGTCGCGTTCCGCTTGACTTGACAATTTTCTCACCAGCAGTTCTCTGAACCCCTGCAGACTTGTGTCTGCCGGAAAGAGAGATACAACGTAGGTTTTAAATCTAGGATCGAGCACGGTGGCCAAAATGTAGTGCTCTGATTTCAACAGATTGACCACCCGTGAATCCTTGTTAAGCGAATTAAGGGCTCCATCCACAAGTCCCACATGCCTAGCGGAATCGCTCAGTGTTAGCTCCTCCTTCAATGTCTCCAGCTTCTTCTGCAAAAGCCTGATGAGGGGAATGACCTGACTCAGGCTGGCAGTGTCTGAACTGACTTCACGTGTGGCAAGTTCAAAAGGTTGCAGAACCTTGCACAACGTTGAAATCATTCTCCACTGCGCTTGAGACAGGTGCATTCCACCTCCTATATCGTGGTCAGTTGTATAGGCTTGAATGGCCTTTTGCTGCTCCTCCAACCTCTGAAGCATATAGAGGGTTGAATTCCACCTCGTTACCACTTCTTGCTTCAGATGATGGCAGGGCAGGTTCAGGCGTTTTTGGTGTTGCTCCAGTCTTCTGTACGTGGTGCCTGTACGCCGAAAGTGTCCCGCAATTCTTCTGGCCACCGACAGCATCTCTTGCACGCCCCTGTCGTTTTTTAAATAATTCTGCACCACCAAATTCAAGGTATGTGCAAAACATGGGACGTGCTGGAATTTGCCCAGATTTAATGCACACACAATATTGCTGGCGTTGTCCGATGCCACAAATCCACAGGAGAGTCCAATTGGGGTAAGCCATTCTGCGATGATCTTCCTCAGTTGCCGTAAGAGGTTTTCAGCTGTGTGCGTATTCTGGAAAGCGGTGATACAAAGCGTAGCCTGTCTAGGAAAGAGTTGGCGTTTGCGAGATGCTGCTACTGGTGCCGCCGCTGCTGTTCTTGCGGCGGGAGTCAATACATCTACCCAGTGGGCTGTCACAGTCATATAGTCCTGAGTCTGCCCTGCTCCACTTGTCCACATGTCCGTGGTTAAGTGGACATTGGGTACAACTGCATTTTTTAGGACACTGGTGAGTCTTTTTCTGAGGTCTGTGTACATTTTCGGTATCGCCTGCCTAGAGAAATGGAACCTAGATGGTATTTGGTACCGGGGACACAGTACCTCAAACAAGTCTATAGTTGGCTCTGCAGTAATGATGGATACCGGAACCACGTTTCTCACCGCCCAGGATGCCAAGGCCTCAGTTATCCGCTTTGCAGCAGGATGACTGCTGTGATATTTCATCTTCCTCGCAAAGGACTGTTGGACAGTCAATTGCTTGGTGGAAGTAGTAAAAGTGGTCTTACGACTTCCCCTCTGGGATGACCATCGACTCCCAGCAGCAACAACAGCAGCGCCAGCAGCAGTAGGCGTTACACTCAAGGATGCATCGGAGGAATCCCAGGCAGGAGAGAACTCGTCAGAATTGCCAGTGACATGGCCTGCAGGACTATTGGCATTCCTGGGGAAGGAGGAAATTGACACTGAGGGAGTTGGTGAAGTGGTTTGCGTGAGCTTGGTTACAAGAGGAAGGGATTTACTGGTCAGTGGACTGCTTCCGCTGTCGGCCAAAGTTTTTGAACTTGTCACTGACTTATGATGAATGCGCTGCAGGTGACGTATAAGGGAGGATGTTCCGAGGTGGTTAACGTCCTTACCCCTACTTATTACAGCTTGACAAAGGCAACACACGGCTTGACACCTGTTGTCCGCATTTCTGTTGAAATACTTCCACACCGAAGAGCTGATTTTTTTGGTATTTTCACCAGGCATGTCAATGGCCATATTCCTCCCACGGACAACAGGTGTCTCCCCGGGTGCCTGACTTAAACAAACCACCTCACCATCAGAATCCTCCTTGTCAATTTCCTCCCCAGCGCCAGCAACACCCATATCCTCCTCATCCTGGTGTACTTCAACACTGACATCTTCAATCTGACTATCAGGAACTGGACTGCGGGTGCTCCTTCCAGCACTTGCAGGGGGCGTGCAAATGGTGGAAGGCGCATGCTCTTCACGTCCAGTGTTGGGAAGGTCAGGCATCGCAACCGACACAATTGGACTCTCCTTGTGGATTTGTAATTTCGAAGAACGCACAGTTCTTTGCTGTGCTTTTGCCAGCTTTAGTCTTTTAATTTTTCTAGCGAGAGGCTGAGTGCTTCCATCCTCGTGTGAAGCTGAACCACTAGCCATGAACATAGGCCAGGGCCTCAGCCGTTCCTTGCCACTCCGTGTGGTAAATGGCATATTGGCAAGTTTATGCTTCTCCTCCGACGATTTTATTTTAGATTTTTGAGTCCTTTTTTTACTGATATTTTGTGTTTTGGATTTTACATGCTCTGTACTATGACATTGGGCATCGGCCTTGGCAGACGACGTTGATGGAATTTCATCGTCTCGGCCATGACTAGTGGCAGCAGCTTCAGCACGAGGTGGAAGTGGATCTTGATCTTTCCCTCTTTTTGGAACCTCAACATTTTTGTTCTCCATATTTTAATAGGCACAACTAAAAGGCACCTCAGGTAAACAATGGAGATGGATGGATACTAGTATACTTATGGATGACGAGTGACTGACGACAGAGGTAGCTACAGCCGTGGACTACCGTACTGCGTCTGCTAGTATAGAGATGATAATGATATAAAAAATATATATATATCACTACTGCAGGTATATATAATATAATTACGGACCTGCTGGACACTGTCAGCAGACTCCTAAACTACTAGTATGAAGAAGATAGAAAAAAAAAACCCACCACAGGTAGGTATACAATTATGGACGAGCACTGACGACACAGAGGTAGCTACAGCCGTGGACTACCGTACTGCGTCTGCTAGTATAGAGATGATAATGATATAAAAAATATATATATATCACTACTGCAGGTATATATAATATAATGACGGACCTGCTGGACACTGTCAACAGACTCCTAAACTACTAGTATGAAGAAGATAGAAAAAAAAACCCACCACAGGTAGGTATACAATTATGGACGAGCACTGACGACACAGAGGTAGCTACAGCCGTGGACTACCGTACTGCGTCTGCTAGTATAGAGATGATAATGATATAAAAAATATATATATATCACTACTGCAGGTATATATAATATAATGACGGACCTGCTGGACACTGTCAGCAGACTCCTAAACTATTAGTATGAAGAAGATAGACAAAAAAAACCCACCACAGGTAGGTATACAATTATGGACGAGCACTGACGACACAGAGGTAGCTACAGCCGTGGACTACCGTACTGCGTCTGCTAGTATAGAGATGATAATGATATAAAAAATATATATATATCACTACTGCAGGTATATATAATATAATGACGGACCTGCTGGACACTGTCAGCAGACTCCTAAACTACTAGTATGAAGAAGATAGAAAAAAAAACCCCACCACAGGTAGGTATACAATTATGGACGAGCACTGATGACACAGAGGTAGCTACAGCCGTGGACTACCGTACTGCGTCTGCTAGTATAGAGATGATAATGATATAAAAAATATATATATATCACTACTGCAGGTATATATAATATAATGACGGACCTGCTGGACACTGTCAGCAGACTCCTAAACTACTAGTATGAAGAAGATAGAAAAAAAAACCCCACCACAGGTAGGTATACAATTATGGACGAGCACTGATGACACAGAGGTAGCTACAGCCGTGGACTACCGTACTGCGTCTGCTAGTATAGAGATGATAATGATATAAAAAATATATATATATCACTACTGCAGGTATATATAATATAATGACGGACCTGCTGGACACTGTCAGCAGACTCCTAAACTACTAGTATGAAGAAGATAGAAAAAAAACCCCACCACAGGTAGGTATACAATTATGGACGAGCACTGACGACACAGAGGTAGCTACAGCCGTGGACTACCGTACTGCGTCTGCTAGTATAGAGATGATAATGATATAAAAAATATATATATATATCACTACTGCAGGTATATATAATATAATGACGGACCTGCTGGACACTGTCAACAGACTCCTAAACTACTAATATGAAGAAGATAGAAAAAAAAAACCACCACAGGTAGGTATACAATTATGGACGAGCACTGACGACACAGAGGTAGCTACAGCCGTGGACTACCGTACTGCGTCTGCTAGTATATAGATGATAATGATATAAAAAATATATATATATCACTACTGCAGGTATATATAATATAATGACGGACCTGCTGGACACTGTCAGCAGACTCCTAAACTACTAGTATGAAGAAAATAGAAAAAAAAAAACCACCACAGGTAGGTATACAATTATGGACGAGCACTGACGACACAGAGGTAGCTACAGCCGTGGACTACCGTACTGCGTCTGCTAGTATAGAGATGATAATGATATAAAAAATATATATATATATATATATATCACTACTGCAGGTATATATAATATAATGACGGACCTGCTGGACACTGTCAGCAGACTCCTAAACTACTAGTATGAAGAAGATAGAAAAAAAAACCCACCACAGGTAGGTATACAATTATGGATGAGCACTGACGACACAGAGGTAGCTACAGCCGTGGACTACCGTACTGCGTCTGCTAGTATAGAGATGATAATGATATAAAAAATATATATATATCACTACTGCAGGTATATATAATATAATGACGGACCTGCTGGACACTGTCAGCAGACTCCTAAACTACTAGTATGAAGAAGATAGAAAAAAAAACCCCACCACAGGTAGGTATACAATTATGGACGAGCACTGACGACACAGAGGTAGCCACAGCCGTGGACTACCGTACTGTGTCTGCTAATATAGAGATGATAAAGATGATAGAGATGAACAAAAAAAATATAACACCACTGCAGGTAAATATTTATATAATATAATGAATGACGGACCTGCTGGACACTGTCAGCAGAATGCGTTTATAGAATAAAATAAAAAAACACCACAGGAGTGTTTAACTTTTTCAGGCAGACAATATACTGGTGGTCACTGGTCAGTCACACTGGCAGCAAAAGTGTGCACTGTACTCCTGCTATAACTGCACCCCAGTCTCCCCCACAATTCAGCTGTGTGAGCAGTGAGCACTCAGCACAGTCAGATATACATAGCTGATATTATCATGCAGCACACTGAGGCTGAGCACAGATATGGTATGTGACTGTGTATCGTTTTTTTTCAGGCAGAGAACGGATTATATTAAATAATAAATAAAACTGGTGGTGGTCACTAGTAACTATCAGCAAAACTCTGCACTCTGAGTACTCCTAATGCTCCCCAAAATTACTAAGTTAGTAGTAAATCAACTCAAGTGTCTCTATCTATTCTAACGGAGAGGACGCCAGCCACGTCCTCTCCCTATCAATCTCAATGCACGTGTGAAAATGGCGGCGACGCGCGGCTCCTTATATAGAATCCGAGTCTCGCGATAGAATCCGAGCCTCGCGAGAATCCGACAGCGGGATGATGACGTTCGGGAGCGCTCGGGTTAACCGAGCAAGGTGGGAAGTGCCGAGTCTGCCTCGGACCCGTGTAAAAAGGCTGAAGTTCGGGGGGGTTCAGATTCCGAGGAACCGAACCCGCTCATCTCTAGCAATAAGTGATCTTCAGGAAAAAATCTTAATGATAATGATAATTGCAATTTACTCCTCCTGAAAAATCAATAAACAACATTTAAGTAAAATGCATCGTTTAGTAAAACACAGTCTATCGTACTATATTAACTAAAAGAAAACTGCAGTGAAAATAATTGTAGATGAACCTAGTACCATTTTATATGTTATGAATAAACCTTTTTTTCCGCCCTATCTATCCACCTATCTGTAATACAATCTTTATTATTGACAATATATTACTAGACAGTACATGTATGGATTATTATAAAAAGTAAATAAATTTAATAGAATGATTATTCCAATTTATATTATATATAGGACGGGATGAACTAAACACAAAAATGCAGGCTTGCTGCCATTCCCATATGCATTAAAGTGGTTCACAGTGGATATCAGAGCTATCCTTGCAGATGTTTGTTGTTTTTCTGTGTTTATATATTATTGTGGGGAGTGACTACCCCATAAAAACAGTTGCTAGGAAAACCTTCTCTAAGTAGCGCCTGTTTAGAGATTATGGGGTATATGCAATTGCGGTCGAATTCCCGAAATTGTCGAATTTCGGGTCATTTTCGACCAAAAAAAAAAATTGCCTATGCAATTCAGTGCTTTCCGACCAAAAAACGGACTTTCAAAATTCGACTTTTTGAAATTCGAATTTTTGCAAATTCGACTTTTCTGCAATGATACAAGTGCTGCAATTCGACCAAAGCATATTCAATTCAAGTTTGGAAATTCGACAGCAGTGCTTTTAGACAGCAAATTCGTCATTTTCAATCCGCCACACTTTGGAGGGTGAAAACAAATAAAAAAATTTTAAACATGTTTTTTTTGTGTTTTTTTTGGGGGGAATAGCAGATCTATTTATATTAGAAGGGATTAGGTACTTTTTTTTTTTTTTTTGGAGGCACAAATATTATTTATATATTTTTTAAAATATTATTATTATTATTATTATTATTTTTTTTATGCTGGAACGGTGAAATCATAAAAAAAAATGGCGTGGGGTCCCCCCTCCAAAGCATAACCAGCCTCGGGCTCTTCGAGCTGGTCCTGGTTCTAAAAATGCGGGGGAAAAATTGACAGGGGATCCCCCGTATTTTTAAAACCAGCACCGGGCTCTGCGCCTGGTGCTGGTGCCAAAAATACGGGGGACAAAAAGAGTAGGGGTCCCCCGTATTTTTAACACCAGCATCGGGCTCCACTAGCTGGACAGATAATGCCACAGCCGGGGGTCACTTTTATGCCGTGCCCTGCGGCCGTGGCATTAAATATCCAACTAGTCACCCCTGGCCGGGGTACCCTGGGGGAGTGGGGACCCCTTCAATCAAGGGGTCCCCCCCCCCAGCCACCCAAGGGCCAGGGGTGAAGCCCGAGGCTGTCCCCCCCCATCCAATGGGCTGCGGATGGGGGGGCTGATAGCCTTTTGTGATAATAAAAAGATATTGTTTTTCCCAGTAGTACTACAAGTCCCAGCAAGCCTCCCCCGCAAGCTGGTACTTGGAGAACCACAAGTACCAGCATGCGGGAGAAAAACGGGCCCGCTGGTACCTGTAGTACTACTGGGAAAAAAATACCCAAATAAAAACAGGACACACACACCGTCGACAGTAAAACTTTATTTCATACGTCGACACACACATACTTACCTATGTTCACACGCCGACATCGGTCCTCTTCTCCATGTAGAATCCACGGATACCTGAAAAGAAAAGATCAATATACTCACCCCAGCCATGGTCCAGAGATAAATCCACGTACTTGGCAAAAAAACAAACCGAACACCCGCTCCATGCCGGACTGAAAGGGGTCCCATGCTGACACATGGGACACCTTTCCACGAATGAGACCTGTCAGTGACAGCTGTCACAGAAAGGTCTCTAAGCCAATCAGGAAGCGCAACTTCGTTGCGCTCACCTGATTGGCTGTGCGCTGTCTGTACTGTGACAGCACATCGCAAAGCCGCTCCATTACTTTCAATGGTGGGAACTTAGCGGCTAGCGGTAAGGTCACCCGCCGGTCAGCGGCTGACCGGCGGGTGACCCCACCGCTAGCCGCTAAGTTCCCACCATTGAAAGTAATGGAGCGGCTTTGCGATGTGCTGTCACAGTACAGACAGCGCACAGCCAATCAGGTGAGCGCCACGGAAGTAGCGCTTCCTGATTGGCTGAAGGGACGTCAGTGACAGGAGTCACGTGATGTCCCGGCATTCGGGAGAAAGGGGTCTGATGTGAAAACATTGGACCCCTTTCTAGTCCGGTATGGAGCGTGTTTTTGCGTGTTTTTTTTTTAAAACAAGTACGTGGATTTTACTCTCTGGACGTGGATTTATCTCTGGACGCTGGAAGGTGAGTATAATTTTTTCACAGGTACCCTCGGATCGTCGGAGACCGTGGCAGTCGGCGTGTCAACATAGGTAAGTATGTGTGTGTCGGTAGTGTGTAATAAAGTTTTACTATCAAGGTGTGTGTGTCCTGTTTTTATTTGGGTATTTTTTTCCCAGTAGTACTACAGGTACCAGCGGACCCGTTTTTCTCCCGCATGCTGGTACTTGTGGTTCTCCAAGTACCAGCTTGCGGGGGAGGCTTGCTGGGACTTGTAGTACTGCTGGAAAAAACAATATCTTTTTATTATCACAAAAGGCTATCAGCCCCCCCATCCGCAGCCCATTGGATGGGGGGGGACAGCCTCGGGCTTCACCCCTGGCCCTTGGGTGGCTGGGGGGGGGACCCCTTGATTGAAGGGGTCCCCACTCCCCCAGGGTACCCCGGCCAGGGGTGACTAGTTGGATATTTAATGCCACGGCCGCAGGGCACGGCATAAAAATGACCCCCGGCTGTGGCATTATCTGTCCAGCTAGTGGAGCCCGATGCTGGTGTTAAAAATACGGGGGACCCCTACTCTTTTTGTCCCCCGTATTTTTGGCACCAGCACCAGGCGCAGAGCCCGGTGCTGGTTTTAAAAATACGGGGGATCCCTGGCCAATTTTTCCCCTGCATTTTTAGAACCAGGACCAGCTCGATGAGCCCGAGGCTGGTTATGCTTTGGAGGGGGGACCCCACGCCATTTTTTTTTCGGGTTTTTCACGTTTTTTTACAGTTTTTTAAAATCGCGGCAAAATCCGCCAAATCGGCCGATTTTCGCCCGCGACTCTGGCGAATCCGTTTTTCATTGAATATGGTGAATTCCGGAAGCCACCTTCCGGGATTCACCTGTCGAATTGAGTCGAATTAAAAAACGGCGAAAATTGCCGCAAATTCGACCGCAATTGCATATACCCCTATATATAGATATTGATATAGATATAGATATATATATATCTTTTTTGCCTATCCCTGCAGATCACTGCCACTGCAGTCCCCATAGAATATTGAAGGACTGCAATGTGCCAGTATGCATCAAGCTGTGGAAAACAAAGCTTTCAGGAGCTTATGCCTATAGAAGCCTATGGGCTTATATTTTTTTTTAAATATGCGGAGAGGTATCCAAAATGATTATTCATGCATATGTTGTTAACTGGTATGCATGCGATAAGGGGCAGGATGCAGAGCCGACCCTAGGCATAGGCAAACTAGGCAAATGCCTAGGGGCACAAGCAGCTTCTACTGATTAAAATGATATGCAGCATGCCTATATTCTGTGTGTGACTGTGGCTCCATCTGCATATGAAATGCATTAATAATGTGCGGCAATATGTGTATAAGATGTACTACAGTACTTTGTGGTGTAACATATAGAAAGGGCACTACTGTGTGGTCTAATGTGAATAAAGAGCAATATGGTGTGGTGTAATGTGAATAAGGGGCACTACTGTGAGGAGTAACGTGTTACTACTGTGTGATGTAACGTGAATAAGAGACACTATTGCATGATATAATGTGAACAAAGTTGCAGTACTGTGTGGCATAATTTCAACTGGGGGTATTATTGTGTGCCCATGCCCATTCCAAGCAAGAACACACTCCGTTTTTGGCTGTACACCGAATGTGCACACTGTTCCTATTTAAAACATAGGGGGAGGAGCACAAAAATGAGGACTGCTATGGGTGAGGGGTGATGGTGTCAGAAAGGTCAGGGGCGGAACTAGCGTCTGTGCAAGGGGGCACCAGCCAAAATCTTGCCTAGGGCATCATATTGGTTAGGGCCAGCTCTGGCATGATGAACCACATAGACTATGCAATACTGTACATAATACTGTAATACATTATGCCCATACTGTGGAAGAAATGGATATGGTCTGCATATTTAGAACGCCTTACTGTTCTAAATATTGTGACAAGAGCATAATTAGAAGCTAAAAAAATGTATTGAAATATAAAAGAAGAAATGTTCACGCATCCATTATGCATATCCCTGAAGTCTCAGCACAGGGTACTCAAGGTTTAATTTAACTAGGTAGACTCCAATGACCAATTGCTCTTTTCTATTTATTTATTTATTTATTTATTTATGTATTTATCTTTCCTCCCGGCACATAGGCAAAAGCCCCTCTCTCTTGGCAAGTGGCTCAAATTATGACAATAATAGCAATGGTATATAATACTATTACTAGAGCTGCCACCACATCATGCAGTTTATGGGACAGAGCGGAGCTGCTGCACATGGCTAGTTGTAGCAGCTTCTTCTACCAAGTTTGCTGTGTGCGTGTATCTGAGTACTCAATCAGTGCAACGGACCAGAGAGTAGCTACCAGGAAGAAGAGACAAGAACTTTACCATGAGGTGGGAGAATGTGTGCTTAGAAAATGCAGTACTGGTTTTATTATGCTTGTGTATTTATTTATTTATTTATTATGATATGTTTAAACTTTTTCTGCCCACTCATGTTATTTATATAATTTAAATACTGCATGTTTGATACAACCTATACCCTAGACCAGTAGTAGCCAACCCTGGTCCTCAAGAGCTACCAACAGTCCACGTTTTCCATCTCACCTGGCAGGTGCACATGTGCAGTTATTACTAACTGTCACATTTTAAAAGATCCACAGGTGGAGCTAATCACTTAACGAGGAGACATGGAAAACGTGCACTGTTGGTAGCTCTCAACCCTCTACAGTGTTAAATATTAAAACTAATGAACTAAACACAAAAATGCAGGCTTGCTGCCATACCCATATGCATTAAAGTGGTTCACAGTGGATATCAGAGCTATCCCTGCAGATGTTTGTTGTTTTTCTGTGTTTATATATTAATGTAGGGAGTGACTACCCCATAAAAACAGCTGCTAGGAAAACCTTCTCTAAGTAGCGCCTGTTTAGATATATATATATATATATATATATGTGTATATATATATATCTTTTTTGCCTATCCCTGCAGATCACTGCCACTGCAGTCCCCATAGAATATTGAAGGACTGCAATGTGCCAGTATGCATCAAGCTGTGGAAAGCAAAGCTTTCAGGAGCTTATGCCTATAGAAGCCTATGGGCTTATATTTTTAAAAAAATACGCGGAGAGGTATCCAAAATGATTATTCATAGATTTGTTGTTAACTGGTATGCATGCGATAAGGGGCAGTATGCAGAGCCGACCCTAGGCATTGGCAAACTAGGCAAATGCCTAGGGGCACAAGCAGCTTCTGCTGATTAAAATGATATGCAGCATGCCTATATTCTGTGTGTGACTGTGGCTCTATCTGCATATGAAATGCATTAATAATGTGCGGCAATATGTGTATAAGGTGTACTACAGTACTTTGTGGTGTAACGTATAGAAAGGGCACTACTGTGTGGTCTAATGTGAATAAAGAGCAATATGGTGTGGTGTAATGTGAATAAGGGGCACTACTGTGAGGAGTAACGTGTTACTTCTGTGTGATGTAACGTGAATAAGAGACACTATTGCATGATATAATGTGAACAAAGTTGCAGTACTGTGTGGCGTAATTTCAACTGGGGGTATTATTGTGTGCCCATGCCCCTTCCAAGCAACAAGCAAGAACACACTCCGTTTTGGGCTGTGCACCGAATGTGCACACTGTTCCTATTTAAAACATAGGGGGAGGAGCACAAAAATGAGGACTGCTATGGGTGAGGGGTGTCAGAAAGGTCAGGGGCGGAACTAGCGTCTGTGCAAGGGGGCACCAGCCAAAATCTTGCCTAGGGCATCATATTGGTTAGGGCCAGCTCTGGCATGACGAACCACATAGACTATGCAATACTGTACATAATACTGTAATACATCATGCCCATACTGTGGAAGAAATGGATATGGTCTGCATATTTAGAACGCCTTACTGTTCTAAATATTGTGACAAGAGCATAATTAGAAGCTAAATTTTTTTATTGAAATATGAAAGAAGAAATGTTCACGCATCCATTAGGCATATCCCTGAAGTCTCAGCACAGGGTACTCAAGGTTTAATTTAACTAGGTAGACTCCAATGACCAATTGCTCTTTTCTATTTATTTATTTATGTATTTATCTTTCCTCCCGGCACATAGGCAAAAGCCCCTCTCTCTTGGCAAGTGGCTCAAATGATGACAATAATAGCAATGGTATATAATACTATTACTAGAGCTCCCACCACTTCATGCAGTGTAAGGGACAGAGCAGAGCTGCTGCACATGGCTAGTTGTAGCAGCTTCTTCTACCAAGTTTGCTGTGTGCGTGGATCTGAGTACTCAATCAGTGCAGCGGACCAGAGAGTAGCTACCAGGAAGAAGAGACATGAACTTTACCATGAGGTGGGAGAATGTGTGCTTAGAAAATGCAGTACTGGTTTTATTATGTTTGTGTATTTATTTATTTATTTATTTATTATGGTATGTTTAAACTTTTTCTGCCCACTCATGTTATTTATATAATTTAAATACTGCATGTTTGATACAACCTATACCCTAGACCAGTATTAGCCAACCCTGGTCCTCAAGAGCTACCAACAGTTCACGTTTTCCATCTCACCTGGCAGGTGCACATGTGCAGTTATTACTAACTGTCACATTTTAAAAGATCTACAGGTGGAGCTAATCACTTAACGAGGAGACATGGAAAACGTGCACTGTTGGTAGCTCTCAACCCTCTACAGTGTTAAATATTAAAACTAATGAACTAAACACAAAAATGCAGGTTTGCTGCCATCCCCTATGCATTAAAGTGGCCTAAAGCAAATATCAGAGATATCCCAGCAGACCACTGCCACTGTCACATATTACAATGTGTATCCATACAGTAACGAGTGTATTAAAAGACCAATGTTTACATTACTGTTGTCAAAGTCGGAAAAATATCATGCTACACGTTGCCATATATCCACCCCATGCGCGTGCCGCTGCACATGCACATTCTCTCCCGTGCGTGCGGATACTCGCAGCTGCGTGACAGCGCCTCCTCGGCCATGCGCTGGAGCGCATGGTATGTGCATTTACGGTAGAGTTTGTGTGCGTCCAGCGGGCGACTCAATCGTTAAATAATAAATCCAAATAGTATGTTTTATAGGTAATGTTCCCCTTAATAATAACTGTAAGTCTGTTTATTGTAACTGGTCGCTGGACAGAGGAATTCCTCTTTGCATGATACGAAGGGTCAGACAGGGTTTGAGCAGTGGTGTTTGGTACCTAACTAAAGAACATTTTATTAGAAACAATCCGGTGCTGGTTAGGTAAAGATTAATCGCTCCTGCGTATAGTTATGTCTATTAGTAGTTTCAGGACATTTACTATATTTGCGGTTCATTATCCATGCGGCGGGAATTCTGAGATTCCCTCCCACCTGAGCAGTTTGATATAGTCACATTCCACCTGTTCAAACTAACCTATGACCTTTTGTTATAATGCGAGGAGACATTCCTGTGTCCAATGAACAATAAGATTGTAGGGCCCTTTGTAGTACACTGCATGTTGTGTATATAAGGGTCACTGTCCCCAGACCGGCCAGTACTCTCTCTCTTCAACATTTATCTCTGATAATTGGAGGACTGGATCCGGTTGCGCTAGCGAGTGTTCCCCGTATGGTATGTTTCTCTGTGGCCACTTTGTTACCCGTTTAATGTAAGCCATTCATTCTTAGCCTATGTATTTGTGTTTGCGATCGTTCGCTGTTGTGTATATTTCTGTTTAGTTATTCTGTTAGTTATTAATGTTAGCCTGTAGTGTATAAGCTGTTACTGTATCTTTTTCCTTTTACTTACTTACATCGTTTAGTAAAGGTGTTGGAACCTTAGCAAGGAGTGTGTTTCACCATTTGTTATTAAGGGTTGCCGAGCATCTCAATCGCTCAAACAGCTAGCTTACAGACCAAGGTTAAAACAGTATTATATCATTGCAGTATCTCAACACTAAGAATTACAGTATAAGCATACTCTGTGTAAGGTTTAAAAGGTTATTATCTGTGTGTACGCTCGCTGTGTGTATCCCGTACTCACAGCACAGCGTGTGTACATAACTTGCGTACCACGTGCAAGGTCTTTGTACGCAAATAGCGTACGAAGTGCATAGCACGAGGGACAGCGGCCATTACGGCTTCATGATATTAGTAAATAGCTTGTGTTCTAAGGTAAATAATCAGCTTTATCACTGTCCAGGGTCATTACCAGGTTCTACTACCGATCTCCCAGACTTCCTCACTTGCTCCAATGTTCCGCAGAGTGGGAAATTTATGGAATGCATTTGGAAACCCCTCTCTAGAAAGCCTGCGTTTGCCACTGCGGCAGGGGGCACTGTATCCATTAGCCATGTTGACTCAGTTTTGAAATGATTTGGCTTTATCATCCTGTCTTCAGATTTTATGGACTGCGTCCTAAAATATTTTAGTAAAGAGATAGATACATCACAGAAATTTATTTTATTTTTCATATTTAAAAAGTCAGTTTGCCAATGAATGACATATCTATGATGTCGCACATAAAAACTAGACTTCAACTAAGCGCCTTGAGTCCTATTGGAGAAAGAGCGCTATATAAATAAAACTATTATTATTATTATTAGACTAACCTACAGTAATATCTCCCTGATCGATTTGTATTTTGTAGTGATGTGGGATTTCTATTAGTAGAAAATGTGACAGGACTCACATTGACTGGATAAACTTCATCTGTTTTTTTATTTCTTTGTTAGGCAGGCCAGCACAGAGCTCTTTCAGCATAGCCATGCAGGTTTACATTAGTACAGGTGCATAGCAGTACAGGATCCTACCAGTACAACTTCAGTACAAGTTCATAGAGATACAGGGTCACCTTAGAACACAGGTTCTCAAACTCGGTCCTCAGGACCCCACACGGTGCATGTTTTGCAGGTCTCCTCACAGAATCACAAGTGACATAATTAACTCCACCTGTGGACCTTTTAAAACGTGTCAGTGATTAATGAATACACCTGTGCACCTGCTGGGTTACCTGCAAAACATGCACTGTGTGGGGTCCTGAGGACCGAGTTTGAGAACCACTGCCTTAGAACATACTTGCCTACCTGACCCTCTCCATGAGGGAGAAAATATTCTGTTCCTGGACTTTCCTGGTAATGTATGATTACCATCACATGTGGTGAGCTAGTTAATTGATAAGAAAGGTGTTTCACTACAGGTGATGGCAATCATACATTACCAGGAAAGTCCAGGAACAGAGCATTTACTCCCTCATGGAGAGGGTCAGGTAGGCAAGTATGCCTTAGAACAGGTCCAGTGGCCTAACGTCCCCACCTCACCTTCTGGAAGCTACTCACCGTCAGAAGCATTGTTCCCTTGTGCCTGGAACCCCTTTAACACACTCTTACATGTGCCTGTAATCAACTGCTACTCAACCATGAACAACAGTAACACTTGACCTGGATTATCATTAGCCACAATGCTGCAATTATAAATCCATTTCAGATCTGTGCTGTCTCTGCCACCACTATACTAATAAGAGGTTGATTAATGATAAAATTGGATGGTACTCATCACATATGCAACATATAGTATACAACATTGAAACTTTTGTGTGTATATAATACACAAAAGTCGTAAAAACTATTTCAGTCTAACTGACCACTCACAGCATACTTCCCAACATGACCCTCTCCAGGAAGGACACAGTGCTCTGCTCCTGGACTTCCCTCTTAATTTATGATTGCCATCACCTGTGCTGAAACACCTTTCTTACCCATTAACCTGTTCAAAACAGGTGCTGGCAATCACAAATTAAGAAGAAAGTCCACAAGCGGAGCATTCTGTCCCTCCTGGAGAGGGTCATGTTGGGAAGTATGTTCACAGACATCCACTTAAGATCACCCTACTGGGAAGGGGTTTTGGATAAGTTATGTTACACCATGTCATCCAAAAATCTGTTAGTTTTAGATTATTTTAAACTGTATTTTTGCAACATATTGTATGTCATATTGTAAAATCTTTTTTGCAAACAATGTTGTATTTTTATTCATATTAAATCTTAAAATTAACATACTCTGTTCTTGTGTCCTGAATTAATTGACAGATTTCAGAAGATGATTTGCTCCATGATGCTAACCTACAGTATAATAGTGAGATAATATTGTCCATGTTAACTGTTGAATGCTTGACTGCAAAGTATTTAAAACTTTGAGTACTAGCAAGGGAGTTAATAACATTACCAGATATTATATACAGTCATATGAAGCCATGCTCATCTTTGCTGCAATGCAGCATGCTGCAACACGGCTTGCTACCTGGCATGCCAGGCTACAACTATTCGCAGTCGGTAATACTAAAGAAATTAATTAACCAAAAGTGTTGTTGTGGAATAAATCAACTATTCTGCAATGGAATCAGGATAGCATACTGGAAGTCAAGATGCCGGCAGTCAGAAAACTGACGCTGGAATCCCAACACTGCTCAGAAGACCGATGCCGGGATCCCAACACCAATCACAATGCCAGTGCCCAGGTGCTGGCTGGCAACTTTCATCCAGGTGGGCAAATGCAACCAAGTGGTCATGACTTTTCAGGTTGACATATAGGACCAGGTACACCGACACACATACAGACAGTACCGGGCACACTCACACATCTACAGACAGGACTGGGCACACAGACAAATATACAAAGACGGGATTGATCACACTGACAGCTCTATGGAGATGGGTCCGGACTCACAGACAGATATACAGAGATGGGACTGGGCTCTGTATATCTATAGCAATAAACTTTATTGTACAGGAACTGGAACAGACTGGAACCAGGCTGGTGACAGATCTGGAACCAGATTGGTAACTGTACTCAAACCGGATTGATGGCTGAACTGGAGCTGAATAGTACCTTAACTGGAACCAGACTGGAACCCGGAGTAAGTGAATTGGTGACCGGACTGTAACCGGTAAGGCAACCGTACTGGAACCGGATAGGTGACCAGACTGTAACTGGTAAGGCAACCAGGCTGGAACCAGAAAGGTGACTGGACCAGAACTGGTGAGGTAACCAGACTGGAACCGGTGAGGTAACTGGACTGGAACCAGGGAGTGACCAGACCGTAATCGGATGGTGTACAGACTGAAACCGGTGAGGTACCACTAGGAACAAGTCCCTGAGTAACGATCCTGGAACTGGAAGCTTGAGCAGAGACTTGAAAATAACCAGACTGGAACTGGATTGGATGGACTGTTACTGTGCTGATACAAAGTACCAGGGAGCTCAGCACAGTGCTGTTTCTTCAGCAGAAGTGGCATTGTACTGGCCACTTGAGAATGTTCAGGAACTTCCCTTATAGGAACTACTGTCTGTCCATTGCTGGTTGCAGTCAGCTGTCTAGGAACAGTGTGCTGAGTTGCTGAAAGTAGTCAAGTGATAGAAGTCCCCTTACACTGACTCTGGAGTGAACTCTGGAGTGGAGCTGATGTGTCAACATACTTGCCTACCCTCCCGGAATGGCCTGGAGGCTCCTGAAAATCGGGTGGCACTCCCGGCGCCCTGGAAAGTTCGGCAAGTGTCCCGCATCTGCCACCGGCCCCCGCACCCCCCCTCGGCCACCCACAGTGAAGCACCAGTGGGCGGTCCGAGAGGGACCTGATAATGCGATTCACGTTGAATCACATAATTGTAGCTCCACCCACACTTTCCAGTACCTGTTTCCTCGCCACTGGATAGTGGAGGACGGAGCCACAATGACGTTTTTGTGCATCCACGCCCACAGGCACACCCCCTTACCACCAGGCATGCCCCCTGTTCACCGACCAGGCTGCCACCTCGCGGAAGAAGGGGCAGCAATGTCGGCAAGTATGTTTGTCAGCATGCAGAGGAAACGCAGAGAGAGTGATGAGCTGTGGAGAGTAACATCCAGGGACAGCAGCAGACTCTAAAAGACTGAGTACAAATGCACCCACATGATCTCTGCAGCTTAGGTTCAGCACTTCCAACAGGACTGACAGCCCTGCTGCAATCAGGAATCTGCAAACACACACACAGAAGAACTTCCAGGTGCATAATCAGTATGGAGGGAGATTCAGCAGTTAGTAACATGCTCAAACTGAAGATGTTGCAGCTTGTATGTAGCAGACTTCTCAGCAAGAAACTTGGCAAAGCAGGATATCCTTACCTGTAGGAAAGTGGCAGAAGTTAGTCACAATGCAAACTGATAGATCATGAGGGAATTAGGTCAGGATCATGACCAGGGCCGATGCTAGGTTGTTTGGCGCCCCCTGCAAACTATACATTTGTGCCCTCCCATATGTAATGAAGGGACAGCACGCACTGAAGAAAGGGGTGTGGTCTCACAAGGAAGGGGCTTAACCTCAAATTCACATTTTGCCACACAGTAGCACAATCTTATTCACATTACACCGGACATAGTGTCCCTGATTCATATTGCACTACATAGTAGTGTACTTTATTCATGTTATGACACACAGTAGTGCCCCTAATGCATGTTATTACACAGTAGTGTCCATTATTCACATTATATCACACAGTAGTGCCCCTTAAACATGTTAAGCTACACCAGGCATTCCCAACCACGGTCCTCAAGGCACACCAACAGTGCAGGTTTTAGTGATATCCAGGCTGCAGCACAGATAGTTAAATCAAAATAACGGAGCTACTAATTAAGTCACCTGTGCTGAAGCCTGGATATCACTAAAGCCTGCAATGTTAGTGTGCCTTGAGGACCGTGGTTGGGAATGCCTGAGCTACACAGTAGTGCCCTCTTATACACATAATGTCCACAGTAGTAGTGCTCCTTACACATAATACCCACAGTAGTAGTGCCACACATAATTCCTACAGTAGTAGTGCCCCTTATATATACCGTCCTCAGTAGCAGTGCAACACATAATGTCGACAGTAGTAGTGGCCCTTACACATAATGCCCACAGTAGTAGTGCCCCACACAATGCCCACGGAAGTAGTGCCCCTTACACATATGTGCACAGGAGGAGAGAGAAGGTATGTACTTACACAGAAATCAACTGCTTGTCATAGTGCTTGACAGGTGCAATGGGGAGGAGAGAGGTGGAGGGAGCCGGAGAGCTGCGCTGACACTGAGAGCTGCGCTTCATGCTGCCGGTGCAGCAGCCTGTCATACAGTGTGACAGGTGCAGCATCAGCTAGCAGCAACATCAGGGTAGCACAGCGGGGAGAGCACCTCCTCAGCCTAGTGCTTCCCTGCACTGCATATTCTTGCTGAGCCAATTGCCACGGCTCTGGTCATGACATTACTGTTGGAAGTTCCTGCAAAACAGCTCTACTAACCTTCTGAGGTAGAAAATATTCTTACCTTTTTGTGAGGGCATGGGGGTAGTAGAGGGATAAGATAGAAACTGCTACAATAACAATATCTATACAACCATTCATTAATTTTTGTGTGTGTATTTTTAGCAAGTGTTTTTAACCAGGGTGAAAGCACTTTTTCCATTCTATTTTTTCAATGAGAAAAATAGAAACAACAAGCTTTTGTGATCAGTGATGCATTCAATACAGGTTCCGCTGCCAGGACAGAATGAATGTGGGAAGCCTTCCAACGCATTTCGTCACTGGGACTTCGAAGTTCCAGTGACAAAACGCGATGGGTGGACTCCCACGATCGCTTTACCCTGGCAATGGAACTTGTTTGATGAGCCAGAACTTAAATTGAATGTGACAATGATCATATACGTTTGTTTCTTTTTTCTTGTGAGCAACCATTTTATTGTTTTTTTAATATTGTTACAATAAATACACCCATACTATTGGGTGTGATTTGCCTTAGGCATGTGACACTACACAATGTGGTCCCCTATGTCCCACTTTTAAACTGGTTGTTGTTTGGGTTGGTCCAGTGCTGGTTGGATCTTGGTTAGGAGCAGATACCATATTTGATAATGGCTGAGGTTCTGGTGGCTACTTTGAATTATAAGGATACTAGTATTTTTGACTATCCTTCACCCAGATCGCAAGCTAGTGTGGCCAATATATAGCCTCATCCCATCTATGTCCCACCAGCCTTGCACTTCAATGTTTTCTATAGTCTCAAGCAATCCCTGTGTATCTCCAGCTTTAGGCCCTCCTGTCTGTCAAGCCTCATGTCACCCATGTCTCTCAAGCCTTATGCCCCCCATGTCTCTTTCATCTTTGTCCCCATGTCAATAAGTTTTCTGTCACTCCCCATCTCTCGTATATCTGTCCCACACAACCTAATATTCCTCTCTGTAAGGGTTAGTGGGGAGCACTCAGGGGATGCCCCAGCTCCAAGCAGTGATAGGTATCTCCCCACCACCTTATTATCTCTGCTACCCCACTCCCAAAACATATTTTATGTCTGCCCCTTTCGCTTTGTCATGTCTGTCCCCCTCATCCACTCTCTCATTCATTTCTGCCCCATTTATTTCATCTCTGTCCAACTCTTCCCTGTCAGGAACTTGGGGTCAGGTACGAAGTGGCTGACGTTACGCAGAACAGAGGCGCGGAGTCTAACACGTTGGGACATTTTCATGTGGGAACTCTGCAAGGGGATATGGGCTTCACTGCTCTCAATGTGCAGGTCACGGTCCTCTGTCTGGGTCACTTAGTACCTGAACTGGACTAGTGTTATGGCAGAGGTGATGTATACTAGTCCAGATGTTACGACAGGATCGCAGGATTACGCAGGCACAAATGGGAACTGGAGAAGGTGGCGGGAGACTCATGTCCAGATGGTATGCTGGGGCCGTGGAGATGGAACAATGGCAAGAACACTAGGAGAGATACAGGAGGTAGCGGTACACGGACGGACACTTGGAGACAGAGTAACGGTAGTCGGCAGACTAAGTTCGTCAGCAAGATGGAGAAGCTGGAATTCAGTGCTGGAGCAAGGCAAACCCACGTGACAGGTGACCTGAGACCAGAGAGGAACCAGACAGCAGAACACTGTATGGAGTAGCTGTAACTGGCAAAACAATCTGGGAGAAGCTTAAAAGAGCAGGCTGGACCAATCAGCTGTGAGCACCAGACAGGCCCCCCAGTAATTGATATATCATGCAGCTACAGTACAGACTGAGCAGGCTGAATAGTAGGATCAGGCCCAGCACTACCTGCTCAGCAAAGAGAAGCAAAGCAGGTAGGCGCCAGGCTGGAGAGGCGCTCTCCCTGCTCTGCATCTCTGTGCTGCGCCTGGGCCCCCTGCTGCTGCCGGTTGCTGTGCCTGTCACACCGTTAGATGTGTGTGTATCTATGTGTATTTATGTGTGTATATGTGTATGTGTGTGTGTGGGGGGGGCATAATTTGTATAAAGGGCAATTTGTATGAGGGAATTATATATAGCTGGCGCTACTACAGGGGCTTTTATGCATATAACCAGTGCTACTACAGGGGCTATTATGCGTATAACCAGCGCTACTACAGGGGCTATTATGCGTATAACCAGTGCTACTACAGGGGCTATTATGCATATAACCGGTGCTACTACAGGGGCTATTATGTGTATAAGCGGCACCACTACTGGGGACATTATGTGTAATTATGTTGAAATGGGTGTACTATTATGTGGCCACTCCCCTTCCATGTGAGACCACACCCCTTTTTGCAGCATGCTGTCCCTTTATAAAATATGGGAGGGCGCAAATTTATAGTTTGCAGGGGGGTGCCGAACACCCTAGCACCGGCCCTGAGTAGGATTCCGATAACCAGCTGTAATTACAGAATGCAGACACCTGTGGAGTCAGTAGCTGAATGCAGGAGCTGAGGCACTGGGAGACAACTATGCAGGAGCTAGCTGTGACCTGTAGTTGCACAAACTGAGGCAGAGGTAGGTCGTAAGAATAACTAGTAAAACATGAGTAATATGCTCAGGATTGTAACAATCCCCGACTATGTCATCTCAATTTCTCTCCCTTCCCCCATTTCTCTAATTTCTGTCACCCTCCTCTCTCTTCTCTGCCCACAATGGGAGAGCCATGAGTGGGCTGGCCACAAGTAACAGGGGGTCAGCTGGGGCAGAAGTGTCACTGTCATGCAGGCACATACCTCCCAACTTTTCATTCTGCCAAGGAGGGTGTGGCCTAAGAAAAGGGGTGTGGCTTCGCAGAGGACCCGCTATCGTGAGCCATGCCCCCATTTTTGTCACTGAGGGGGCATGCCCAGCGCTCTGTGAGCCGTTGGCATGCCCCCTCTTCCTCTGACTCCAGTGAATAGATGCTGTGAGCATGCGCACAGCATCTATTCACTGCTGCTCTGCTAAGCAGGGCAGCGAGAGACAGAGCCACCCAATTGCCCCCACCGCGGGACACTGCGGCCCGTGGGTGGGACAGCGGGACAGTCCCCAAAGAATGGGACTGTCCTGCGAAAATCGGGACAGTTGGGAGGTATGCAGACAGTAAAAACTGTGAGGGGAAGGAGGGGTAGAGCCTCCTTGCAGTTTTCCACTGAGCTTGAGCTAGACACACTCCTTGCATCATTCCATAATAGATATTAAGTCACAGAGGAGTTTCATCACCTGATAATAGCACACAGCTGCAGGATGAGTACTTATTGCATAGAATATTTCAAGCAACTAACAGAATGGGTTGCAAGGTTCCTTATAATACACATATTTTCTTAATGAAAAAAATACCAATAAATGGATATACAGCACTAAACAATCTCAATAAGTAAAATGTTTTTTTAATAAGCAATTTTAAGAACAAAGATTAATAAACAAATGGATTATGTAATCAGTTGATAATACACCAGTAGCTGGATTTGCAATGGGCTGCACATATAGTAGCTCCCTTTTTAAATGCAGGTAGTCTAGTACACAGTCATAATTGAGGACAACCAACCAGTGGAATTTTGCAAGTGTATATATCAGTTGTTATACACTTTACCAATCCTGTGTTCCACAATGGGGATCCAGAAGAAAAGAGGGTCTTCCGTATGGCAACGGCAACAAATGGAAGGATTCTGGTCCACAGTTAGCAGGAAAAGACAATTTTTTATATCCTGGGATGCTGTGTTCCAAGTGAAAGGAATCCAAATAAATGATGACCCATGCAGCAGTGGTAAGCAATGGTGGACGGATCGTGGTTCACAGTGTGCAGTGATCGGTGGCCACATCCTTGGTGGTGTCTCTGGGAGCAATGTTGCAATATAAGTCCAGCAGCCTGGTGACTTGCTCACTGACGCATTTCGCTGCTCCAGGCAGCTTTATCAAAGTTAGTCAGCTATTCAACTGATACCCCTTTTATAGGGGAAATTATGTCAAAGATTGAATTCCACTAATCACCAATTATAAAACAATCATCTTTATATACATTAATTTTATAATAATTACGAAATAGAAACAGTAGTTGAGCTCATAGAATTGATAAAACAATATAAATAAAATAAAATTCATAATAGAGTTAATGAAAATTAAATGCAAGGACAATAATAATGTTGTTTGCCTTTCAGGTTCCAGTCACATGATCGGAGTACCGGTCATGTGACCATATGTTCATACTGCATGGTCATATGCCTTAGTATTGGAGAAGTTACCCATCAATCATCAGCGCCAATCGCATCCAGGATCATGTGACCGGAATCTCCAGTCATATAACTATATTTTCCCTAGCTATATAATTAATGGGACAATCTCGTAATGCTCCTCAGTGTTGGTCACGACCATGACCACGTAACTGGGAGCTGCGGTCACGTGACCCAATGGAAAGAGACAATTTCCTCCGTGAAAGCATGCCCGTTCAGTTCCGGGCACATGATTGAAATTGTGGTCATGTGACCCAAAGGTATCCTATGATAAAAGACATCACAAAGATCATGTGATGTAAACAAACCTATTTATTTCTTTTATTGTTATAAAAACGATTGGTTTACAATAACATTAGCGAGACCAAGCAGTTAGATAGTAATACTCTAATAATAATACTCCTCTTGGAAGCAGAAAGTTTATAATTTTGAAAAAACATAATCACCAAATATATAGATTACTACAAGGTAGACTATAGGTGTTAATATAAAGGGAGAAAGGAAGGGATAGAGGGAAATATGGTGCCTAAGCAACAGATGTTATCCAAAAGGAAAAGGAGCTTATGAAGTAAAGCATGGATATAGTTATAATACTATATTTAGTTCTAGAGCCTCATTCAAACCTTGAGGGTGTAAAGAATTTAAACAAAAAATCCAATAAATGTCCTGTTTACAGAGTTTAGCAAATCCATCTCCTCCTTGTTAGGTGAAAGGAATGTGCTCTAAACCAATAATCTTTAGGGATGAAGGATCCCCATCATGATATTTATTAAAGTGTCTTGGAACACTATGGTTGGAAACTTTATTAATGATGTTCCTCCAGTGTTCTATAAAAGAGATTTTAGGGGCCTAGTCGTTCTACCTACATATTTCATATTACATCCACAAATAAGTTAGTAAATAATCCAACTGGAATCACAATTAATAAAGCTGGTGATAGTATGTTCCTTATCTACAAGCATTAGAGGTAATTTTAGTGTTTGATTCATGACATGATGACAGGTGATACATTATGTTTTTCTACATTTGAAAAAACCTTTTGGTTTAAGAGGTAACCATGATGTTGCTATAGTATTTTCTGATTTTGTTAAAGGTTTCATAAAGCTCCCGTCTTCTATGGGTTTCAGAGATCTGTTCTGTTTAAAAATAAAATTAGGGTCTGAGGGAATACAATCTCTTAGTATAGTATCATATCTAAGTACATTATATATATTTTTTTATTATACATTTTATTTCTCCTGATTTATTATTATATGTAGAGATAAAAGACATATTTCTATCATTAGAAATAGAATTCCGTTTAGATTTAGTTCCTAATAACTCTGTTCGATCCATAGCTAAGACCTCCTCAAATGCACTAGAAAGTAATTGTTTGGGATAAGCTCTTGCTTCAAAAGTCCCCCACATATCCATTGCTTGTTTTTTGAAAAGGTCTTCAGAAGAGCAATTGCATCTGATCCACATGAATTGCCCCTTGAAATGTTTGTTTTCCAGGATGCGTAGTGGTCTCTCTTATAATGTAGATATGCTCCACTCCCAAATTCTTTAATGTGGTTGGATGTTTGAATATGATCACCCACTATGTCTAGAGTCACATCCAGAAAGGTAATCTCAGTGGGGTGATAGGTATGTATTTAAATTAAAAGTGTTCGTATTGGGAAAATAAACAAAATTCAAAGTTGTGTGAAGATCCCCATCCCAAATAAAAAATAGGTTGTCAATGTAACAGCCATAGAAAACCAAGTGCCCACCGAACTGGTTCCCCCACACGAGCTGGTCTTTGACCATGCCAATGTAGAGGTTAGCATAGCTCAGCACAAACCTGGACCCCATGGCCATCCCCATGACTTGGAGAAAAAATGTGTCCGAAAAAAGAAAAAAATTGTGTTGTATAATATACTTGATAGAATCCAGCAGGAATTTTCTGTGTCTCTCTGTGAGGTCATCGTTCACAGTTAAACGCTCTTTAATCGCTTGCAAACCCAACAAATGGGGAATGTTTGTATAGAGGCTTTGTACATCCAATGTCAAAAATGCATATGTTGGTTTCTAACTTATATTTTGAATGAGTTGTAAAAAATAAGGGGCGTCATGTATGTATGACCTCAACAGAGAGACATGGGGCTGAAGGAAACTATCCACGTAGGCCGATAGATTAGAGGTAAGAGAGTTAACACCACACCCGAAATAATAGGTCGTCCAGGGGGTGAAGTGATGGACTTGTGAATTTTGGGAAGGTGATAGTAGATAGGTATCGTAGGAAAAGAAGGTAAAAGAAACCGATGCTACTCTTTGGATATGACTCCATCCTGGAGTGCTTCTAATAATAATTGTTGTAATTCCCCCGAAAAGGCAACAGAAGGATCTCTTGAAAGCTTCTGATAAAAAGACTGGTTATCCAACTGTCTATTAGCTTCTTTGATGTACTGCATCCTATTTTGGATGACGAGTCTCCCGCCTTTATCAGCCTCTCTTATTATTATTGTGGCATCTTTGGTAAGTTTATTTAAGGCTGTTCTTTCTCTCTTACTGAGATTCCCATTAATATTGGGTTTCTTTGATCTGTTTCATAAAGTCCTAAAATGATCCAACGTCATTCTATAAAAGCAGTCAATACAGTCATTCTATAAAAGCAGTCAATATTAGCCCCAAGCTTTGTGAAACCTTTAACAAAACCAGAAAGTACTACAGCAACATCATGGTTACCTCTTAAACCAAAAGGTTTTTTCAAATGTGGAAAAACAAAATGTACCACCTGTCATCATGTCATGAATAAAACATTAAAATAACCTCTAATGCTTGTTGATAAGGAACATACTATCACCAGCTTTATTAATTGTGATTCCAGTTGGATTATTTACTAACTCATTTGTGGATGTAATATGAAATATGTAGGTAGGACAACTAGGCCCCTAAAATCTTGTTTTATGGCACACCGGAGGAACGTCATTAATAAAGCTTCCAACCATAGTGTCCCAAGACACTTTAATAAATATCATGATGGGGATCCTTCATCCCTACAGATTATTGGTTTAGAGCATGTTCCTTTAACCAAATGAGGAGGAGATAGATTTGCTTAACTCTGTAAACAGGAAATGTATTAAACTTTTCGTATAAATTCTTTACACCCTCAAAGTTTGAATGAGGCTCTAGAACTAAATATAGTATTATAACTATATCCATACTTTCCTTCATAAGCTCCTTTCCCTTTTGGATAACATCTGTTGCTTAGGCACCATATTTCCCTCTATCCCTTCCTTTCTCCCTTTATATTAACACCTATTAATATATAGTCTACCTTGTAGTAATCTATATATTTGGTGATTGTTTTTTCAAAATTATAAACTTTCTGCTTCCAAGAGGTATTGTTATAGAGTATTACTATCTAACTGCTTGGTCTCACTAATGTTATTATTAACCAATCGTTTTTATAACAATAAAAGAAAAAAATAGGTTTGTATACATCACATGATCTTTGTGATGTCTTTCATCATAGGATACCTTTGGGTCACGTGACTGCAATTTCCATCATGTGCCCGGAACTAAACGGGCATGCTTACACTTAGGAAATTGTCTTTTTCCATTGGGTCACGTGACCGCAGCTCCTGGTCACCTGGTCATGGCCGTGACCAACACTGAGGAGCATTAGGAGACTGCCCCATCAATAATATAGCTAGGGAAAATATAGTTATATGACTGGAGATTTTTGTCACATGATCCTGGATGCGATTGGCGCTGATGATTGATGGGTAATTCCTCCAATAGTAAGGCATATGGCCATGTAGTGTGAACACATGGTCACATGACCGGTACTCCAATCATGTGACCAGAACCTGAAAGGTAAACAACAGTCTGTTATTGGCCTTGCATTTAATTTTCATTAACTCTATTACAAATTTTATTATATTGATGTTATGACATCAGAACTCACCATTATAAGTGATGACATCAGAGTTCACTGTTTATACAATTATCATTTTCTTTAACATCACTGATGTACATATCACAAAAAGTATAATTGAATGCATAAATATAATTATATCAGAAACAAACAGAAGGTGAAATACAGAATACAGTATGTTTGCATTAAAACAAGAACTAAAATTACCCTTGTGATACATGTACAAACTGATAAAATTCAGTGCCAGTTGCTTTGATAACACTACAGAGGAAACTGTGAAATATGTATCACAGCTCCGAAATATTGAGGTGGATATTTCAAAATTAGTCAGAAGGATATTTTTGAACGCTGAAAATGTTCTCGCTGATAGTAACGTCCAGCTGTTAAAATGCCACTTAACACATGGTTTAAATGTACAATATTTCCCTCTCTTCAGAAATAAGTCATTTTAAAGAATTCCCTTGTATATTTTTTGCCTATTTATGAGCTAAGAGTTATATTTCTTGCAATAGCTGCATAAAGCCTTCATAATTCTACTGTTGTTTTTAATGCAGGACAAAACATGTTTCAAACATCTATGTTTAGTTGCTACTAAATTAATTCACAAATACAAATTTGTTAAAATTTAATTTACAACAATATTGTATTTCTTTAAAAAAAAACACATTTTTAAAGATGTTTTGATGCCATTTTTTGTTATTTTAATAGAAAAAAATATGTTAAACAAATGTATCATATACTTTAAGTTTTATGCAATAAAAATATTTTGTTTGAAAAAATCCATGTAATTTGATGTGTTGTATAAAAATTAATGTGCCAAATATTGTAAAATTTCCCATGAAGAAATTTTTTATAGCTTGTAGTAGAGTTATTAGTACACAGAAGCCAATAGACAAAGGGCCTAATTCAGAGTTAATCACAGCAGCAGTTGAGCAAAACCATGTGCACTGCGGGGGGGGGGGGGGGGGGGCAGATATAACATTTGCAGAGAGAGAGTTAGATTTGTGGGGTGTGTTCAAACTGAAATCTAAATTGCAGTGTAAAAATAAAGCAGCCGGTATTTACCCTGCACAGAAACAATATAACCCACCCAAATCTAGCCCCACCCCCCCCCCCCACCCTGCAGTGCACATGGTTTGGTCCAACTGCTAACAAATTTGCTGCTGCGATCACCTCTGAATTACCCCCAATATCTGACACTGATAAGAAACAGATAGCATAAAGCCACACCATCACCTGCAATAGGGGTGGGCATTGATCTCTGATCTTTTAAAAAGATCAATATCCATGCAAGATTCATCACAATGTTTGGATCAATTCTGGAGACATGGGGTTGGGTGTAATGTCGCCCGAGTTTGGCAGCCATGCGGGGTGTCAACTGAACTCAGACTTTTTTTTTAAAGGGGCAACCACTCACAATCCATGGTTTTGCATTGTAAGTGATTGCCCTTTTAAAAAAAAGTCAGAGTTCATCTGGCATCACTTATGGCCCTTGCTGTATTAGTAGAATAAATCTACAAATCGCTATACTGCGACAGTGATAATCTTACCTGCTCCCTAACATACCCCACCTCCAGCTCCCCTGCGCATGCAATGTCTGTTCATTTTTTATTTTATTTTAACCGTTGTTCAGTTTTACTCAACTCCCTAACTACACATGCGCAAAAATAAATATTGGTTTTGGAGACAATTAATATTATTTTGCAGGTTATAACTTATTTTATGTATTAAATACAGACAATCAATCAATCAATCAATCAATCCATAAGATCAATGAGACCGCTGATTTGCCATACCTAACCTGTGACCCACAGCTATTTCCTGTTTTATTCCCAAACAACACTTTTTTCTGCATTATTCCTCATTGGCCTCATCTTTTATTGTCTGCTTTATATCCCAACAAGCTTCAACCACAGTCCCAGCTGCTATTGACTGACAGGCCATGATGTAGATAATTAGGCTTATTCTTGCCCGGATAAACCAAATCCTGTATCATGTGACATTCTCCACATCATATAAACTCCTGCACCCAGGTAAGGGAGGTCATACAAAGCCAGCAGAATATATACAGGAGGAATAGAAAATAGCGCTTAATGGGAGTAAAGCAGCCCAAGGTATATTCGGGTGACTCCCAATCACCGAAAAGACTAATGTACAACAACAAATATTGAATAAACCTTTAGGCGCTACCACTTTCTAGAGATCATGTAATGTCCTTAAATATTGGTCTTTAAATGTTAGTTCCAAATAAAGTCACTTGATTCACTTGGACTGTTCCTTCTTCTAAAGGTTCATTCCTCTTCAAGTTAATTTTCTTATGTGACGATGTGGTTCATAGAGAGAAAAAAATGGCGTATATAGTGTAGTAATTTAGGTTCAAAGTTGAATTTATTAAATGAACAAAAAAGCATAAAATAATTTTTTCAATTAAAATAATAACTCCACTCTCTGATAAAATTGGAACCGTACCGTGTCAAGCTCCCAGCATGGAGCAGTGAAGAAAGTATAATCAGAAGGTTCCGGAATTCCTCCCTCCTCCCTTCACGCAAACTGCTGACCGCTGGACCTGGCAAGGCTCCCCTCGGGTTCTAAATACAGGTAAAGGATCACTGGATGCCGCCAACGCGTTTCGAGTTCTTCAACTCTTCCTCAGGGCAGAATGATCCCATACCTGTAGGCATCTTTATTTATACTACAATATGACCCGGATGTGAAACCTTAGTTGTCTGTACATGCACATATTTTCTTTAAAACTCGGAATTCCATAATTCACTATAGTTATATAAGTATATATTAATGATCCATAGGATCCATCTTCTAAAAATCATATTGTTGTGCAAATAACATAAATAATTTCTGGAGGTCAGAGTGCTGTTTGTTTATAATTAATGTGTCCACACAGCAGAGCACCTCAGCATGAATTTTGGAAAGGAATATGTATGTGTGCTGCATATCTGGAGGTCATTTTTTAACAAACAGCACTCTGACCTCCAGAAATTATTTATGTTATTTGCACAACAATATGATTAATAAAGATGCCTACAGGTATGGGATCATTCTGCCCTGAGGAAGAGTTGAAGAACTCGAAACGCGTTGGCGGCATCCAGTGATCCTTTACCTGTATTTAGAACCCGAGGGGAGCCTTGCCAGGTCCAGCGGTCAGCAGTTTGCGTGAAGGGAGGAGGGAGGAATTCCGGAACCTTCCGATTATACTTTCTTCACTGCTCCATGCTGGGAGCTTGACACGGTACGGTTCCAATTTTATCAGAGAGTGGAGTTATTATTTTAATTGAAAAAAAATTATTTTATGCTTTTTTGTTCATTTAATAAATTCAACTTTGAACCTAAATTACTACACTATATACGCCATTTTTTTCTCTCTATGAACCACATCGTCACATAAGAAAATTAACTTGAAGAGGAATGAACCTTTAGAAGAAGGAACAGTCCAAGTGAATCAAGTGACTTTATTTGGAACTAACATTTAAAGACCAATATTTAAGGACATTACATGATCTCTAGAAAGTGGTAGCGCCTAAAGGTTTATTCAATACAAAGCCAGCAGCACTTTTAAGATTACAGTTGAACAGATGTACGCCACTTTTGAATTTTGAGTTATGTTTTGGGTGGAGTCACTCTGAAGGTTAGATTTATTTGTTATAACTCTTAACACTTGTTTATCTAATATACTCTCTGATATTACAGATAGGTGTCAAATATCTTTGCTTTAATGTATTGTTATCATTGATTATTGGGATTATGGTCAATGTGTGGCCACTGGAATATTAGAGGGGCTGCATTTGTGGCTCACGAAGTTCATCAAATTGCCAAAAACTATGATGTTCAAGGTGGGACTTAAACTGGGTACACACTAGATGATATATTACCCGATCCTGCGGATCGGAGCAAAATAATGGGTAAATCATCAGTGTGTACCCAAGATATGTGCCCTCCTGAGCTCCCTAGTGACATCTCCGGTCGGCCCTGCTGCAGGGCCGACGGAGTATGTCGCTAGCGATGACATGCTGCAAAATGCAGCATGTCGCGTGACTCCTCCTGTTGGACCTGGCATCAGCAAGTGTGTTTGCACTTGCCGCATGCCAAGTCCCGTTGCCCGTCGTATTGGCTGGATACACATTGCAGAGTGTGTACCTAGCTTTAGCTACAAAACATAGGGTCTTGCTTACCTGTGGCCTAAAAAAAGGGTAGCAACACTATCATAAGAAAGTTGTAGTTATTGAAACACATTGACTGGTTTTATTACCATGCCTAAAAACAACAGGTTTGTTTTCATCAAATTCCTTTATATCATTAAACAGCAGGTAACTGAATTTTACATAATATATTATTGTTTACCAAAGACTGTTAAGTACCGAGCTAAAAAACAATTTTAGGAGCCTATTTATTAAGTTACCTGGCCCCGGTAGTCTCTGTATGATTTCATGCAGAGGGATCTCCATGCACAGACAAAAAGTTTTAGCATACAGTGCATGTGCAGATGAGATTTAACACAATTTTGTGCATCTTCATCCTATTATGAGTTTTGCATTGATTTATGCCAGATCTGTCTTTCTGTGAAATCTGCATTTCGTGGCAGGAACTGGTCAGTGACATGGTCACTAGGTCGACATGGGAAAAGGGGTTTTTTTTATTATTTTTTGAACTTTTTCATACTTTACGATCCACATGGACTACAATTGGGAATAGTAACCTGTGCCGAGTGCAGCAGTAGAAAAGCGAGGCACCTTGCCCAAAGCATGGTGAGTGAGGCACCTTGCCCAAATGCGAGTGGATACGGTGCACTAATTGGGGTTCCCGGTCACTTTACGAAGAATATGACACCAACATTTTTTTTTAACTCATATTAACTTTTTCCATATCGACCTTGTTCATTTTGACCTAATGACCGCGTTGACCTATTTCAGGTGTCGATCAAGTTACTGTCGACCAATAGTGGTCAACCTAATGACTGTCAACCTAGTTACTGTCAACCCTATGATCCACACCTGTGGACACTTAGCCAGTTTATGACAGATCTCTAGTACCTAGCATACAAATGCTAACAGGATCGTATTAAGAGAGGAGGGGGCCCTTGCGCAGTTTCAGTCAGGCCCCCTCTTCTCTAGCTGGAAGTGGTGTGTGTAAGTGCTAGTAGACTCTAGCACTGTGCTAGAGTCTACTAGAAGAGGCATAGGTGTCTGTGGTCTTTTCCTGGCAATTTTCCCTGCATGTGTAAAATGCTGGGAAAATTGTGATGAGCAATATACTGGTGGGCAACAAATACATAGATGATTGTTAATACTTTAAGTAGACCTGTCATTCCCAAATTCCTATACCTTTGTGTCTTTACCACGTCCAATATCTGTGGCTATTCTCTTTCCATATGAATGTACAACATTAGTCAAAAAATGCAAGAAGTGACGTAGACAGATAAACAGAAGATAAGTGAAAGTAAAATTAGTCTTAACAGAAGAGGTCATTGAAGATTACATGTTAGCTAATCATGCAAAACTAACCCTGTATACATGATAAAGTGTTTGCAATTTCCATGGCGGCTATCAGTGCCAGAGTCAACAGACTTTGACAACAGCAGTAGTGTCTGAACCAGTTGCTGCGTCTACGAAAGTATGATTCAAATTACATTTATTTTTAATTATATCATTTCCAAGCTATTTTGCAAATATATTTTTATTGGATTTCTATGTCACATGAAGAGTAGCACAATTATGCATAATATACAGGATTCTGCCATTTCAGCTGATGTTGGAGTTTCAGTGTCGGCATTCTGGCCGTGAGTCAGGATTCCGGTGCCAGGATTCTGACTGCCGGCATCCTGACTGCATCCCGGTGTTGACAAACAATGGTAGTTGCTCGGTCATTCCTGGAGATAATTTTGTATCAGGTGCTGGAAAGGGGGAGGGGTCACAGACAAACAGAAAGAAAGGGGGGAGGTTGCAAATCCCACCCCTACATTTACCTTCAGCACACTAAAAATTACCTGTAACCATACCTGAATCTATCTGGTAATAGAAATTCAGTGAATTAGTTTACACAATAGCAGTGCCCACATAGGGCCATGTAATTTGTCACAGTAGGCCTCATGATAAAGGCTATTACTAAAACACATCCAGACAGAGAGCTAACTTACCCAGGAGCCACCCCCTGGATCTCCCATTGGCACTACAAGGAATAGCATGCCTTCCAAATACTGCTCCCATTCAATGCCTCTCGCACACAAGCAGACGAACAATGGTAGTTGCTCGGTCATTTCTGGAGATAATTATGTATCAGGTACTGAAAATGGGGAGGGATCACAGACAAAAAGAAAGAAAGGGGGGGAGGTTGCAAATCCCACCCCTACATTTCCCTTCAGCACACTAAAAATTACCTGTAACCATACCTGAATCTATCTGGTAATAGAAATTCAGTGAATTAGTTTACACATGTTTGCAAACACATGTTTAAGCTGCTGAGCCACTTCACGACTTCTCCGATGTCAGCAGTCCTAACACTACACAATAGCAGTGCCCACATAGGGCCATGTCATTTGTCACAGTAGGCCTCATGATAAAGGCTATTACTAAAACACATCCAGACAGAGAGCTAACTTACCCAGGAGCCACCCCCAGGATCTCCCATTGGCCCTACAAGGAACAGCATGCCTTCCAAATACTGCACCCATTCATTGCCTCTCGCACACAAGCAGACAAACAATGGTAGTTGCTCGGTCATTCCTGGAGATAATTATGTATCAGGTACTGAAAAGGGGGAGGGGTCATAGACAAAAAGAAAGAAAGGGGGGGAGGTTGCAAATCCCACCCCTACATTTCCCTTCAGCACACTAAAAATTACCTGTAACCATACCTGAACCTATCTGGTAATAGAAATTCAGAGAATTAGTTTACACATGTTTGCAAACACATGTTTAAGCTGCTGAGCCACTTCACGGCTTCTCCGATGTCAGCAGTCCTAACACTACACAATAGCAGTGCCCACATAGGGCCATGTAATTTGTCACAGTAGGCCTCATGATAAAGGCTGCATCCTGGTGTTATAAACATAGCAAAAAAATAAATCTATCTACATCAACCTATCAACATACCGCACATATAAAAGTTTGTCTCATTATAATACACAATAGTCGTAAGAAATAAAGCATCAAAGTAAAATGGAATAATGTGGGCACTATAAAATGAGCACAAATAAGTGAAGCATGAGTGGAACCGTATTATATGATTAGATGACTAAATGAGTGTTAAATATGAAATATAAGGTATTTAAATGACACGTTTGAACAGATGAGCTGGCTAACACAGGAAATAGTGTGGATAAAATTGGGATCTACAACTGTGGTCCACATGCAGTCATATAGCCAGTGCTGTAACTACGTGTGTGCCAGGTGTGCCTGGCACACAGCGCAGTCGCACTGAGGGTGCAACGGCCCCATTCCCTAAAGTCATCTGCTTTTAATGAGTCAAATTGACTCATTACAAGCCGCCTGTGCCGGAGGATGAGAGGAGCAGCGGAGAAGGAAGAGGAGGGAGGGGGAGGAGGGAGGAAGCCACAGCAGTGCTATGCAATTGGTGGCGGCGCCGCTGCAGCAGTCCCTCTCATTCCACATAGGCTGGCCGCCACTGCTGTGAATGCTGGGATGCGCTTCAATGCAGAAGGAGAGGGACTGCTGCAGCGGCGCCGGCAATTACAGTGCGCTGCTGCGGCTCCTTCCTCCCCCTCCCTCCTCCTCCTTCTCCCCTGCCCCTGGAGCTGCCAGCACTGAGGAGCATGACTGCCTGAGCCAGCGGAAAGATGGTAACTATCATCTATTCTATTCAATGGGGGAGATTCAAATGTTGGAAAAGTCGATTGGGTGTCTTTTTTTTCCTGTCTATTAGATAGGAAAAAACAGACTCCCAACTGAATTTTCAAACATTTCAATCTCCCCCTATCTGTCTGTCTGTCTGTCTATCTATCTGTCTACCTAATGTGTAAAAGTGGGACGCTGTCTGCCGTAATGTGTAAAAAGGGGACACTGTCTGCCGTAATCTGTAAAAAGAAGGATGCTAGCTGCCGTAATGTGTAAAAAGGGGACGCTGTCTGCCGTAATGTGTAGAAAGGGGGACTATCTGCTGTAATGTGTAAAGAGGGGGACTATCTGCTGTAATGTGCAAAAAGGGGGACGCAGCCTACTGTAATGTGTAAAAAGGGGAACTGTCTGCCGTAATGTGTAAAAAGGGGGACGCTGTCTGCCGTAATGTGTAAAAAGGGGACTTTGCCTGCCGTAATGTTTAAAAAGGGGATGCTGTCTGCCGTAATGTGTAAAAAGGTGACGCTGTCTGCCGTAATGTGTAAAAAGGGGGACTATCTGGCGTAATGTGTAAAAAGGGGGACGCAGTCTGCCGTAATGTGTAAAAAGGAGAACTGTCTGCCGTAATGTGTAAAAAGGGGACGCTGTCTGCCATAATGTGTAAAAAGGAGAACTGTCTGCTGTAATGTGTAAAAAGGCGGACTATCTGCCGTAATGTGTAAAAAGGGATACTGTCTGCCGTAATGTGTAAAAATGGGGACTCTGTCTGCCGTAATGTGTAAAAAGGGGACGCTGTCTGCCGTAATGTGTAAAAAGGGGACTCTGTCTGTCATAATGTGTAAAAAGGAGATGCTGTCTGCCGTAATGTGTAAAAAGGGGAAGCTGTCTGCCGTAATGTGTAAAAAGGAGACGCTGTCTGCCATAATGTGTAAAAGGGGAATCTGTCCGCTGTAATGTGCAAAAGGGGCTATACCTGGTATAGTGGCGCTACTGTGCAGCGTAATTTTAATAATGGAGACTACTATAATATGTAATATGAATTGCTATTATTTTGTAGCCACACCCCTTTCCCATGAAGCCACGCCCCTACATTTTTGTGCGCGCCTATGGAGCGCTCTGCCCCTGTTTTACATAGATGGGGGGCGCCGATGCCCTATCTTGCACACAGCGCTAAAATGTCTAGTTACAGCACTGCATATAGCCATACAGGTGATCCCTATAAGGTGAAACTGAGTCAAAAATGTAAATGAGATCATGTAAAGAATAAAGATTCGGCATTAAGGTGAAAGAACTCTACAAAGAGAAACATAATGATTCTATATGAAGGTTGGGGCTGGGAGACCGGCATTTGGGATCCCGGATGTCAGCATACCGACCCCAGGATCCCGGCAGCAGAATGTCGGTGGGGCAGTGAGTGCACCGAAGCCCCTCGCAGACTTGCTGCACTCGCCATGCAGAATGCTTGGTGGCTCACTGCGCCCGACACAGGTTATTTTCCCACTTTACGGGTGTCTTGGAAACCCATGAGCGGGAATAGAGCCTGTGGGTCGGCATTCTGACTGACGGTATTTTGAGCGCTCAGGGTCACCATGCCAATGCCGGTCACATGACTGCATCCCCTATATGGGATGGAACGTATGGTAAAGCCACATTTGTATAGTATCACTTATGTCAAATCCCTAAGATTTGTCATTGAGACACAAAGGGTATCTTTTGTTATGCAAGGTATAGATAATTTATGTCTTTGTGGAGTTGTACATTTTGTGCATGCTGCCTTGGAAGACATTAGGCCAGTAGGGTGACAAAAGCAAACCCTTGGAGAAGGATTCCCAGTTTAGGAAAGTATAAATGAGGTTTATACAACAGCAGTAAGAATCTGGGTGGGTTGTAATCCATCAATAGTTTGAATTTCCTTTGCCATAGGTGAATCAGTGTGATTCTAAAAGAATAATTATAATTGTGCCTTGAATTTAACATTTAGGTGAAGGTAGAGGCATTCAACAAATCCCTAACTATTTGGCAGGTTAGCAGGGGTCTCTTTTAGTTGCCCCACAGTCATGCAAGCCTGAGCTTGTTACAAGTGTTGTGACGTTGATTTGTCTGAATATATCATTAAAAAATTGGGAGAGGCAGCATATTGAAAACTGAGGTATGACCAAAGAAAGAATCTGTGCCAGTTTGCCACTCATATAAGGAGTCTTTACCATTTTGGAACAACATCAATTGTTTTGGGAAAGTTTGAAAACTCATAGTCATCTGTTGCCAAAGAAGAGGGCTGAAGGCATGCTACACTCAACACAGAAAAAAACTGTATAGGTTCTGAAAAAGCATATCAACCAGTCAAATGCTCATGAGTAAAATGAAATAAAAAGTTATTAATTGCCTTTAATTACAGCTGCCTGAAATTAATTATCAATTTTCTGTACATATTGGTCAGGATTTCGTGATTTAACAAACCCACTGTTCTTTATGGCTAAGAGATTGTTATATCTCAGCCAATCTTGATGCATGTTTTCGCCAAAATCTGCAGATTCATATTTGAATTGGTAATGGGGCAGTTGTCCTCCACTTTCTTGAGGTCAGTAGCAAGTGATGGCCAAGCAGATATACCAGAATCAAGCAGCCTCACAGTTAATCTGATCCTGTAAATTAATTTACCACCTTCTCTAGAGGGTTGACTGCATCTTACTGAAATGTCTTGTAATATTGAGATCCTGGGTATAGGATACTTCCATTGTGCATAAAACCAAAGGTCTGTAGGACTTTGTCACTAATCAAGAGGTTATCAGTAGCTTCTAGGTTGGCAGGGATTAGTTTAGCGAGTTCCAGTCCTTGTAAAAACAGATCAAGAGAGGCTCCGGAGCTATGGTGTGTGCTTGGTACAAAAAATCTTTCAAATGCTAGTGAAGGCTTTAAGGATTGTTTTGTGAGTATGGCTTGTGTACTAAAATATTGAAGTGTTCCTTCAACATTATTCTACTGTGCAGTGGCTGATCATCATTAATTTAATTAATTCTTCAGCCCAGGACACCAGGACTTTGAAAGGTGCAACACTGCTTGCAGCCAGAGAATAAAATCAAGTCCTAATTCATTCCATGTTGGCAGCAGCCACACAGCTTAATTCAAGGTGGTGTTGAGGGAAGTTCTTAAAGGGGGAAAGTGTATTAGCCTCGGGAATCTGGAATCCTTAATCAGGCCCTGCTCTTGTGAAGAATATGTTTAAAGATATTGACTTAGAAGGCAATTTTAAGGGACAGTAGCAACAAGTAGGGACTGAAGATGACATGCATGTCTTTCTGTAACTGGAACTTCTGCCTACACAAACGTTTTTTTAATTGTAATATAGTTTTAAAGAATTATGGCCTTATGAGCTAAACACATAGAAATGGTGATCATTTTAGTAAGTTCATTTTATCTAGGAGGGAATTATTGAGATTTCCTCTTTAACATTGAGCATGCTCAAATAAAGCATATGGTCAATCCATGGGGTATTAATAATATATTGAAAGGCATACAACTACAGTAGCAAGCAATATACTGATGATGACTTGTGCAATCATCGGTATACTGGAAGAGATTGTAATCAGTATGCACAAGGTCTATTTTAGTATAGCAACTAATAGGAGGAGAAAAAGAATAGTCCTCAGAGTTTGGCTAAAACTCCCTGTACATAGTATATCATATAGTATAAACAAAGGAAATTTGAGTTTGCTGCCTGTGGTGAAAAAGTTTCCAGAGAAACAGATTCAAGCCAAATGTTGAAGTCTCACACTATTAACAATCTACCTTGGTAGATTGAGGTATGGGAGTATAATAAAGTAGAATAACACCTAAATGCAAAGAGACTCTGGAACCCAAATTCCAATGGTATGCAGTCAGAAAATCACTGCTCATAGTGTTGTTAGTGTTCATGCTAAGCGGTTGTAGCAGGGCGACACGCCCTGCACAATTAAATAACGTGAAAATGCGCCCTGTCCTTATGGGGAGCCCCGTTGAAATAGCCTGCTGGAGGGGCTTCCCCACCCATGGGTCATGGGGGGGAAAGTTGCAGTGAAACAATCAACTTCATGTGAATAGATGTCAAGCCCATGTGAATGGCATCTATTCACGCTGCAGGGAGATATTTGCCTCCATGATTGCTGGGTATGCCACTTCAGTGATGAAGAGGGGACTTGTGTTAAGAACACTTTTCAAGTGGCAACACCCCTTTCGGCCGTGGGCATGTAGTAGTGCTCTTGTAACAGAAAAGTGCCCTGACCCACTGAAACCCTGGCATAAACACTATGATATGATTCACAAAGTTGAAACACAGAAAGTTGACATCGATGATGACATTAATGTTAACACCTGCAAAATAATGACATTAACAGAATGTCAACATCAGAAAGGTTGTCATTGTCATAATGTCAACATTTTCATTAGAGTTAGGATTAGGTTTAAGGTTAGGGCTAGCATTGTAGTTATGGTCAGGATTGCAGTTAGGGCTGAGGATAGGGGTAACCTTAGGGTTAGAGTTAAGGTAACCTTTAGGGCTATGATTAGGGTTAGGGTTACAGTTATTGATAGAGTTAGGTTTGCTTTTAGGATTTAATTTAGGGTTTACATTACACTAAAAATACATTGTCAACATAACGTCATCCTAACATCAGTGTCAACACTGACAACATGCTGAATGTATATTAGGAACATTTCAGCATGCTCGATGTTAACATTACAACCATGTTGGCATTCTAATGTTGACCTAAGAATTGTGAACATTGTGAATAATGGCATAAAATTTCACACCCATTCCAACAACAGTAAATAAGATGGATGTGGTATAGAAGAGCTACAATATTTAGGTCGACAGTCAATAAGTTGACACCATATGGTCAACATACATTTGGTCGACAGGTACAAAAAGTGGGTAAGGTTGGCAGGTAAAAAAGGTTGACAGGATCAAAAGGTCAACACACAAATGATCATCACCATTTTGTCAGGTTTTTGGGACAAATCTTGAAGGTTTGGAAATATGTGACCATCATTAGTAGAAACATATACCCTACTGACAAAGCGATCCCTGGCAGTGGCGGGTGCCGGCTCCAGACTGTGCAGGGGATCTTGTGTGAGTAGCGATATCCCGAGCATGCGCAGTGAAGCCAGCTGGGCTGGGAGACACAGCACGTCAGCATAGAGCTGACGCTCTGTGTGCTCTGGAGGGGGCATCACCAGAGGGGGGAGCATGCTTTGGCAAACAGGATGTTCTTACATCTTACCGATGTCCCTCCCTGCTTCGCATCGTTAACGATACGTTCTGCTATAAAAGATTTACCCCATGATGCCATAAATCATACTGATGATGTTCCCCCACTATCTATAATTATCAGCTTCTTTTCTCTTTTCTACCACCACACGTGTGGGAAAGAGGACTACAACACCTCCTCTTTTCCTCTAGCCACTGGCACAGTGGATTACAGGGAAAATGCGAAGAAGATAAGGAATGTGTCCAGAGAACTAAAAGTACAGTATGTTACTGAGATGAACTTAAAAGAAAAAAATAAAACCTAGCTCTTACTATATGGCAGCATATACAGATCTGGGAAATTAAAACAAAACTCAGGTAGACTGCTAGCGAGAAATTCTGTACACTGGTTTACAAATCAAATTCCATAAGGAAAAGAGAATAGAAAATATAAACTTACAGTAAAACAGCATATAATGAAAAATAACATATGTGTGCATTAAAAATTGATGATAATCCCCTAACAACTGATAAAATGGCAAAAAGCACATAATGTAATCTAACTAGAACTAGGTATAAAAAGCATATCTAAAATGCAAGGAACATGAGTAACATAAAATACCTGCATACGTAGTGAGGGTAAACTGCTAAAACATTGTAAATGAAACCCAGAAAATGAACTGAATATCTGAAAAACAGCAGAATACAGTATCTTAAATTTAGGGGATTTGTATCAGAAAGCAAAAAATTGGAGATACCGAATAGTTTTGCAAAAGGAGCGATCCTGCACCCCCACTCATTATGGTGACATAAAAGGGGAGCGGTCCATCTCACTGGAGTCATCTGGGGATTCCTTTTGTGTCAGCTGCAGAACACATGGATCAATCAGGCAGATGGTGCATGCACAGTGGTGCAAGTATGCAGGTACACTCAAGTACGGAGTACCGTTAAGAATTTGGCAGCAGGTACGAAGAACCACCTGCCACACACTTTGAACCCGTGACCATCATTACCACAATTATAACGCACCACCAAGCAACAAGACCATTGTGCTTGGCAGCATGACGGTGCCTCCCACTTAGTCAGTGTTACTGAGAGAGCGATGGTGACGTTATGATTTCACATCACGCTTCCTTCCCTGGCGGCAGTGGCTGGCGCGACGAGAGGAGCCTGGGTGTACTTTCCCGCAGTGTCCCTTGCTGGGTGCAAAAGTGCAATTTCACTCAACTTGTGTCATGCATCGGCACTGAGCAGCTTTTGTTCTTCACAGGCTGGGCATGTCTCTGGCTTCACTGTGTGGGGTAATTAAGTTCTAATATTATGTAGACACTACTATCTATTTCTATTATTATGGGCGTATTACTATATACGGAATGTATTTCTATTGTAATGTGGACACTAATATATATTTCTATTATTATGAGAGCAATATTTTATACAGGTTGAGTATCCCTTATCCAAAATGCTTGGGACCAGAGGTATTTTGGATATAGGATTTTTCCGTATTTTGGAATAATTAGTGATGAGCGAGGTTCGGTTTTTACTCGGTTTTACTCGGTTTTACTCGGTTCTCAAAACGGCATCTTATTGGCTATCCAAAACACGTGACATCCGTGAGCCAATAAGATGCCGTTTTGAGAACCGAGTAAAACCGAGTAAAACCGAACCCGCTCATCACTAGGAATAATTGCATACTATAATGAGATATCAAGGCGATGGGACCCAAGTCTAAGCACAGAATGCATTTATGTTTCATATATACCTTATACACACAGCCTGAAGGTCATTTAATACAATATTTTTAATAACTTTGTTTATTAAACAAGGTTAGTGAAGTGTACATTGGGGGTCATTCCGAGTTGTTCGCTCGTTGACGATTATCGCTATACTGCGATTAGTCGCTTACTGCGCATGCGCAAGGTTCGCAGAGCGCATGCGCTTAGTTATTTTACACAAAAGTTAGGTATTTTACTCACGGCATAACAAAGCTTTTTCATCGCTGTGCTGATCGTAGTGTGATTGACAGGAAGTGGGTGTTTCTGGGCGGAAACTGGCCGTTTTATGGTAGTGTGCGGAAAAACGCAGGCGTTCAAGTTGCAAAACGCAGGAGTGGCTAGAGAAACGGGGGAGTGGTTGGGCAAACGCTGGGTGTGTTTGTGACGTCAAACCAGGAATGAAAAGGATTGAGCTGGTCGCAATGGCTGAGTAAGTCTGGAGCTACTCAGAAACTGCTAAGAAATTTCTATTCGCAATTCTGCTAATCTTTCGTTCACACTTCTGCTAAGCTAAGATTCACTCCCAGTAGGCAGCGGCTTAGCGTGTGCAATGCTGCTAAAAGCAGCTAGCGAGCAAACAACTCGGAATCACCCCCATTGAGCCATCAGAAAACAAAGGTTTCACTATCCCAGTCTCACACAAAAAAAATCTGTATTTCTGAATATTTGGATATGGGATACTCAACCTGTATTTCTATTGCAATGTGGACACTATTATATATTTCTATTACACCAGGGGCACTACTACAGTATATATTCCTGTTATAATGGAGGCATTACTATATATTGGTATTAAATTGGGGACATTATCTCCTATATATTTGCCTTAATCTGTGACTCTGTGCCCGTAACGCTGGGCGGGGTCACAGAGCTGGGCGGAGTCAACTGCATCTGCTGCAGGGAGCTACCCCATACCCAGCGCCAGCAGCAGTCAGGTGCAAGACCCTACCTTACAGTATAGGAGGTGAGGATGGCCACTAGCTGCCGGCTGCTGTGCCTGTCCCCCCCCCCCCCCCCCCAATCACCAGTGACAGCGGGCTGTGTGCTGTGCAGTGCGGGTCCCGAAAAGGGGGCGGAGCTACGGCGTCACGAGGGGGAGGAGTTACACGGAATAGAGGGGCGGAGCTACACGGGACCAGACAGCTGAACAGTGGTGGAATCAGCATTGCAGTGACGGCCAGCCAGACTTGGTAAGTGGAGGGTGAGAGAGAAATGTGTGTGTGTGTGTGTGTGTGTGTGTGTGTGTGTGTGTGTGTGTGTGTGTGTGTGTGTGTGTATGGTGGGGTGTGTGTGTTTGTATATATGTGTGAATTGTGTGTGTGTGAGGTATGTCTGTGTGTGCGCACTTTATGGACGCCACTGCTGGGGGGGCCATTACATGCAAGGACGCTACTAATATAGGGGGGGCATTACGTATAAGGACGCTACTAATATAGGGGGGGCATTACGTATAAGGACGCTACTACTATAGGGGGGGCATTACGTATAAGGACGCTACCAATATAGGGGGGGCATTACGTATAAGGATGCTACTACTATAGGGGGGGCATTACGTATAAGGACGCTACTACTATAGGGGGGCATTACGTATAAGGACGCTACTACTATAGGGGGGCATTACGTATAAGGACGCTACTACTATGGGGGGGCATTACGTATAAGGACGCTACTACTATAGGGGGGCATTACGTATAAGGAGGCTACTAATACTGGGGGGCATTACATATAAGGACGCTACTACTGGGAGGGCATTACATGTAAGGATGCTACTACTACTGGGGGGGCATTATGTATAAGGACGGTACTACTACTGGGGGCACATTATGTATAAGGATGCTACTACTACAGGGGTGGCATTACGTATAAGGACGCTACTATTACTGTTGGGAGGCATTACATATAACTGCTACTACTACTGGGGGGCATTACGTATAAGGACGCTACTACTACGGGTGGGGCATTACGTATAAGGATCCTACTATTACTGTTGTGGGGCATTACATATAACTGCTACTACTACTGGGGGGGCATTATGTATAAGGACACTACTACTATTGGGGGGGCATTATGTATAAGGACGCTACTACTACTGGGGGGCATTACGTATAAGGACGCTACTACTATGGGTGGGGCATTACGTATAAGGATGCTACTATTACTATTGGGGAGCATTACATATAACTGCTACTACTACTGGGGGGGCATTATGTATAAGGACACTACTACTATTCGGGGGGCATTACGTATATGGACGCTGCTACTACGGGTGGGGCATTACGTATAAGGACGCTACTACTACGGGTGGGGCATTACGTATAAGATGAATAAGATTGTGCTACATTGTGGCGTAATTTTAAATGGGGGTACTATTGTGAGACCACACCACTTTTCCCGATGCACAACAAAGGAATATGGGAGGGCGCAAAATTCATAGTTTGCAGGGGGGCGCCGAACACCCTAGCACCGGCACAGGCCACCAGTAGCAAAAGTACACCACGGCCACTGACACTATCTGCAGGGAGGGGAACAGCGCTGATATGGAGGGTACTTGCAGGCAGCGAGTCGCCGCCCGCAGCTCCTCTCCCACCTACACACCATACCTGCCGCCTGACACCCACACCCCAGGGAGAGGGCGCTAGCTCAGGCACCGCTAGATCAGCATCTGCAGCATACACACAAGGGCTGCCATGCTCAGCGGCAAGCGGTGCGGAGCATGTGCAGCGGGACAGCGCCAGGACGGGACACGCACTAATCAACATTGCTGCTGGGCCGGAGCTCCCTCCGTCTGCAGCCTAAGGACGTGCGCCGCACCTCTCCAGGGAAACACCATGCCTGCCCGCCCACAGGGCTCCGGACGCTTACCTATGCTCCGCGATCACAGCAGCTGACGCTGCCATGCAGGATGGAGGAATGACGCCCGTCAGACGGGGCGGACAGTGTGCGGCGGAACGGGGCCAGGAAGGAATGCTGACCACAACCCATTGCTGCTGGGTCGGAGTTCCCTCCCTCTGCAGTCACCATCTCACAGCAGCAGCCTGGACGTTAGTGGCCACCACGACCCGCACATCCTTACCTCACACATACCTCACATATACCTCACATACCTCACACATGACAGCAAAGGTACACACACTGTGATATCACACCTGTAGCCCACCCCTATATCTGCTAAGTACTCCCCGTCACTATGCCCTGTCACCCTCATCCTGCTCTCTAACTGCCTGTCTGTGTACTGGCCTTCACCCCTCTTACACCATCACCAACCCTCACTAACTACCACAGAGACTATGTGCACTGATATCTGCCCCTCCACCACCTGCAGCGCCCCTGGACCCCTCCCCATCCCCCGCAAACCCCCGCACCTGCCCCTCCACCACCCGTGGCACCCCCACCCACTGCGCCTTCGGACCCCTTACCCCACCCGCAGTGTCTTCCAAACCCCTCCCCATCCGCTTCCCCTGACCCCCTCCCCATCCGCTGAACCCCCGCACTCACCCCTCCCCCATCCGCTGCACCCACTGACCCATCCCCTACACCCCCACCTCTCCAGCAACCGCAACACCTTCGGACCCACTACCCCACCCTCAGCACCCACCCCTCCACCACCTACTGCACCTCCGGACCTCCTACACCACCCGCTCCTCCACCACCTGCAGCCCCTCCCCATCCACCGCACCCCCACCCGCAGCGCCTCCAGGCCCCCTACCTCACCCGCAACACCTGCACCCTACCACCCTGCAGCGCCTCCGGAACCCCTCCCTCATCCGCAACAGCCCCTCACCCGCCTCTCCCCCACCCACAGCACCTCACCTCTCCCACACTCCCGGACCACCTCCACCATCCGCTGCACCCCTGCACCCACCCCCTATCCCACCCGCGCACACACCCCTCCACCACCTGCAGCACCTCCAGACCCCCTCACCCATCCACCGCAAATCCACACACCTGTCCCTCCACCACCCGTGGCACCCGCACCCACAGCGCCTACGGACCCCACACCTCAACACACACGGACCCTCCCTCCTCCGGACCCCTAACCCCATTCACTGCACCCCCCCCTCTCCCACCCGCAACGCCTCCACACCTCCTACCCACCCGCCACACCCTTTCCCACCCGCAGTACCTCTGGAACCCCTCCCCCATCCAGCCCAGCATCTGCCCCTCCCCCACCTGCCCCTCCCCCACACACAACGCCCCCCCCGGCCCCCTCCCCCGGTACCCACCCGTGGCGCCTCCAGACCCCCTATGCCACCCGCCCCTCCACCACCTACATCACCTCCGGACCCCCTCCCCCATCCGCCACACCCCGCATCTGGCTCTCCCCCGCCCACTGCACCTTTGGATCCCCTACCCCACCTACACAGCAGGCCCTTCCCAATCCGCATCACCTGCACCATTCGCAACAGCACTGCACCCGCCACTTCCCCACCCACGTTACCCCCGCATCCACCCCTCCCCCACCCACCGCGCCTCCTGGACACCTCCCCCATCCACTGCACACCCGCACCCACCCCTTCCCCATCTGCAGCGCCTTCGGAACCCCTCCTCCATCCGCAACAGCCCTGCAGCTGCCATCCCCCACCTGCGACACCCCTGCTCCTACCCCACCCACAGCGCCTTCATACCCCCTCCCCCATCCGCAGTCCCCACTCCCCAAACCCCTTCCTGTTGCAAGGGACTACGCCCCCTTCACCATCGGAAGGCCTTTCATTGTGCAATATTCAAACACTAACAAAACTAGGAATGCAGGGAATACTCCATATATTGAACCCCAGAAAGGCGTGCAGGGGTTAAAGGGGCGTAGCCCCTTCCGACGGTGTGAAGAGCGCCCGTAGGGCGCGATGAAGCACCTAGTTATATATATTTATTATACTGGAGGAATTACTATATATTTCTAGCCTTGCCTCCAGAGTGAAAAGAATAGGGTTGTGTCGTGTGGCCATGCCACTAGTGTCATGTAGCCACTCCCCCTAGTGTTGTGTGGCCATGCCACCTCACAACACATTAACACGCCCATTTTTCACAACACATGGATACACCCAATACTTTCAGTGGTGCAAGTAGAAAATATTTCTACTTGCACCACTGTGCATGCACAATAACACCCATGCAAGGTGACACCGTAGAGCTGACGCAGACATGCTAACAACTCCATTTTATGTATGGGTCTTGTGATTTCTAAAACTGTGCAGGCTTTATAGCTGAGAGTTAGCAACTATGAGCCATTCCATATGATTTTTAGTCATAGGCACTTCAGTTGCACATCCACATGTGGCTGAGTGGTTGTAGCTGTGCGGTAGTGGGGCAATTGCACATGGCTAATTGGTCTGAGGACATGTTGTGTGCATGTAATCATAATTCCACGCTTTGCTGAGAAGAGCATATACAGAGCTCCGCATGATTTCAGATGCTGCACCTGTTATAGAGTTGGTGTTATTGAATGCTGATAGTGATGACAGCTACTTCACAAGTAGATGGATAGGGATGAATGCAACTCAGTCTACATATAGATTAATAGCGGCATTGATTTCTATGCACGCAATGCAACCACACTTGTGGAAAACATGCTTGCAACATTTATCAGCCCTAGTGTCAGGGGCGTTTCTAGAGAGAAGGAAGCCCGTGTGCAGGTTCCTGCTGGGCCCCCTTCTCTCTAGCTGGCAGCACTCTGTATACTCTGGGCCCCTAGGGTCCCTAGGGGACCCTAGCGCTGTCCCAGAGTCTACAGCGCATGCACAGATCTCTGGGAAAATGGTGTGGCAGCCATTTTCCCAGTGATTTACCTACTGCCCATGTGCGAAACACCGGTAAAATGGCGCTGCGCCATTTTTCCTGTTATTTTGGCAGCACTGCTGCTGTGCAATGGGACTCTGGAGGGTAAGTATTTCTATTAATGGGTGGAGGGTGTGCGGTGTGGGTTCCCCTAGAGCCCCGGGGGCCCGTATGCACCATACACACTGCACCCATTATAAATACGCCAGTGCCTAGAGTGTTCATGTGGAAACGCTAAGGATGCTGAGAGGGCAGGGTGAAGTTTAGAAGATCATTCTGATCTCCACAGTATCCTCTTATCCTCTTATACTTGTCCCTCAAGTATGAGCCACAAGTATAGTCCTCTTCCCTTACTCTGCCTTTCCCACTTCTTATTCCTTCTTCCCTTGGAAGTATGGCTGCTTTCAGATACATACAGGGCTGTATAAACCTATGTCCTGGCCCCTAGGTTTCAGGTGTTTGGGGCCCCTCCGGCACTTCAGTCTTTAACCCCACTACAGCTGACGTTTGGGATGCAGAACTTATGCCATCATTTGCACATTCAGTATTCACATGGACACCAATACCCAGTTGAAATAAAGTTTGCTGACCTCTTTTCTCACTGCGCAATCTTTCATCCTTTTCTTTTCACTTTTGAAATAATGGTCCGCTGCAAAGAGTACAGAGTGCCTTTAACCATTAGAGCCCCAGGTCGCAGATAACAGTGCCTCAGCAAAAACAATTGACAGGCCCCAAGTCTCTGAGGGGCCACTAGGCTTTAGTCTGGGCAGCCTAATGGATAATATATATCTCTGGATGCATATATTGTAGTATGGGGACATACATTGAGGGTGGAATTCAATTAGCCATAGAGTTTACCCAGCAGCTATTTGATTGCCCTACCTGATTCAAGTAGCTGTGGGAACCCCATGAGCTAATCTCAGAGCGGCAGCATTGTTCCTTGCAGCCTAAAGAGCTGTGAGGGAAAATCCATGATAAATACACCCCTCAGCATTTAACGCATGTTGAAACTCTCAGTGGGACTCTTGCCTGGTAAACTATGGGAATAGACTAATTAATTGAACAGCTTTTACCCACACAGTGCAATAAATTAGCATCAGGGCTAATTGAATTCCCCCCAAAATGTCCAAATTAGTATGACCGCTAGATGTTTTTATGCAAAGTAGCTATTCCTGCAGATAATGCTGACGTAGGATGACTGAATCTGTATAAGAACAGAAAGGCAAAGGTATGCAGAGACTAATAAAGTGAAATAATGGGTGAACAACATGATCTGATGGACTTTAAATGTGGAATAATTGTTGGTGATAACATCATGGGTGCAGGAATTAGCAGAACGGCTGCACTCTGAGGTGGCAGTGTACAGAGAGTGGACCAGCAGGGGGTTATTCAGACCTGGATGCAACCGCGCGAAGGATGCGGCCGCAGTGTGATTGACAGCGGAGACCTCAGGGGGTGGGGCATCCTGAATGGGGGCGGGCTGGCACCATTTTTGGAGCGGCTGCGTGACGTCACACAAAGACGCTCTGAAGACAAAATGGCGGCAGACCACCTGACAGTGCAGCCAGGCTGTGCTGCCAGGGGTCAACCTTAGTCCCGATGCATCCGCAATCTTATCGCGGACGCATCGGGAGGCGGCCTTACACATGCTGGATCGGCGGCCCAGAGCATGTGAGGAGATGAACGCAGATCTGGCTGCATATGCAGCGATCTGCGTTCATCTCTGAATAAGGTCCAAAGTGTACTATCAGTGCAGAGATGGACAGTCTTGTTCAGTCCCACAGATGGGCAACAGTGCATCAAATTATTGATAATCTGAATCATGGAACACCTCAGATGGTCTTTCAATGAACAGCACGCCACACATTACATTATATGGGAGATCTGTAAACGACTGGTATCTGCTGCAAAGAGCATGAAACACTTGCAGTTTGCTCAGAAACCAGGAATTGGATATTAAATTAATGGAAAAGCTAGAATCCCTGAATCGCTTACAGCTCTCTCCCCTCTCCTATCTCTCCTCCTGGTGGGGAAGCTTTATTGGTAGGTCATGAAACCTGATATGCCTGTGTCTCTACGTGCACTATGTGGGATATGGTAATACGGCCCTTAAATATTTGATGGAAGACCTTTTAATAATAACTATAGATGGTTTTGGATACCATTTTTAAGGTCTCCAGGAGGTTGGTGTATACCAGTACATTCTCCATTGCAATTTTCTCAATCTCCATCAGGGGTTCAGTTTATAATACCAGCGGTCGGGATTCCGGCGGTCACATGACCAACAGCAGCACCCAACACTGAAGATCCCAACACAGGATGGGGTAAGTATTTTAACCCTCCCCTACCCTAACCCTAGCACTCTGGGGGTGGCAGCTATGGCTAACCCTCCAAGGGTGGTAGCTATGGCTAACCCTCGGGTGGTGACAGCTATGATTAACAACCCCCCCACGTGCTTAACCCTAACCCCCTCTAGTGCCTATCTCTCTCCACCGAAGGCCTTAACCATAACGTGTACCCCAATACTTACCTTCGGGATGTCGGCTGTCTGTGTTCCACCACCGGTCTCCTGAGTGTTTTCGGGATTCCGGCATTGGTCACATGACCACTGGCATCCCGATCACCAGGATACCGAACACATCCATCCATCAGCCTCAATAACTATTTTGTTCCTGGTTCTTACAGAAACATCTGACTCTCAAACTGTTATATCCTGCCTAAACTAGCATTACTTATACTGTATGTCCCTCGGTATAAATATGAAACTTGTACATATATACAGGAAACAATGATTGCATTTTCAAAACCATGAACACTCTCGTAGCATGGCAAATGAATGCCTGCAAAGCAATGGAAAGTGGAAAGAATGTTCTCTGAGAGCAAAATGAAAAAGTACTCTTCTCTGTCAGGGTTCATAACATGAAAAATCTCTACTCGGAGTCTCAATGACATATATTCCCACTTAAAAGGTTCGTGCAAGCTCCACAGCTCTAGGTGATACTGAGTCATCAAGCCCATGTTTGAAACACAGCGGTGATTGGTAAACTTTGATGAAGTTCTAAAATGTAGGATAATAATTATATTCTTTCCTACTGCCTGTGGTCAAGCTGTAGTTGCAAGTGGATACTTTACAGTAGGTTACTTGAATTGCATAAATCATGCAATGCATACGCCATTATTTTGTGACTATTTATTCACCAAGTACTAGTGGGCTTCATAACAATTATTCATTATTTCTAATAACTAAAGATTGCCAATATGTAATACTCCAGCTGTTAATAAATGTTAATTAGCCAGGCAAAAATGTTTTTTCCTCTCTATAAGTGGATACTGTAGCTTTTTCATTATAAAGACATTCATTCACATTGGTAATGAGCAATGGGTTTATAAAATGTGACTTACAGTAATAAGACAGTTATGATTTAAACTATTAAATACTGGACATTAATCATACCATACAATATATTACATATAGTATAGCAGGGATCACTACAACACGAACATATGTTCCCCAAACTCCACACCCAAGAGCCTGCAAACAGTGAATTACTTTAAAGAGGACCTTAACGTATTTTATTTGGTTATAATGCACAACTTGATAACAACTTTCAAAAAAAATGTTCTGGTGTTATATAGGTAAACACAAGATTTTCCAAACTTGTTCATATATATATATATATATATATATATATATATATTCTAAAGATGAAATTATGAGTAACTTTTATCAAGATTTTGAAATAAAAGTAGTTTGGGTCTATTACTGTATATACTTCTTCCAAGAGATTGGTTAGACCAGTGGTTCCAAAACTTCCTTGAGTCACGGCACCCTCGGGAATCAACATTTTTTTCATGGCACCAGCAGGATAAAAGTTTTATTGATAAATTTGGAATACAAAGTACATCTTAGGGTCAGTTATGTTGTGGTGTTAAGATGTGCTCCTGATTGGTCACATGTCTTATAATTGCCAGCCACTAGCACTGGTTTTTACTTTGACCATAAATAATTTGATTTGGTCCTGGACCACCAACCGAGGTACACCTGCAAGAGCCTTGTGACACCCATGGGTGCCTAGGCACACAGTTTTGGAACCACTGGGTTAGACACATCCAATACAATTACAGTAAATGCCCATTCATACACAATATGATGTAATGAAGTGTCATATACATGTGTCTTGAAAGCATTATTAATGAATGCGAGAGTATAATTTTCCTTATATAATGTATTGAAATACAAACACCCATCACTGTATGTTGACCATACAACAGCTGGGCAATTCCATGATGCTGACCTGCTCTGCTGATAGAGAATTAAAAATGTCAATAGACAGACATCAATGATTGGTAAGCAGAAAAACTCCTGCATGTTAATAATCTCGACTTGCTGATCCCAATAATATTTTGGTCAGAATTGGAGTATTGAGGATTTCCAACATTTTGGATTTCCCTGATTCCATGACCCAGGTATCAGTAGATTGGGAAATTGCCTGGATACTTCACTGATTTACGGCCTCCTTACACCTTAGAAATCAATTGGACTCTTCCTTCCTGCAGTAGTCCAAATGGAAATGATAAGTAAGTAGTCTGAAGAGCACATAACACAGCTTCAATACTAATGATTGAACTACTATCATCTGGAGGGATGAGTCTAGAAGCAACCAGGGAGACTGGATAGTGCTCTAGTCAGGGCCGGCGACGGGTGGGGGGGTCACAGGGGACACCTGTACTGGGCCCCAAGGATCAGAGGGGCCCCAAGGTTACACCACTTAGTGCCCGGCAGGGATGTGAGCCGTCTTGTCCAAACAGGAGCTGTAGGCGGTGTGGGCACAGTCTCAAGATGACAGGAGCCTCTCACACACAGTGATGGTGCGGCGAGATTGTGTGTCCGATCTTCCAGGTCCAGCTCTATTGCAGGCAGTTACGGGACATGGCAGTAGCTCCACTGGCCAGGATTCCCATGCCCTGCGCCTTCCTCTTCTGATGGGATGTGAGGGCTGCATGGTACCTGCTGTGTGGTGTGAGGGTCTGTATACTGGGGAGTGCAGCACTGGTGAGTCTCTCCGCAGGGTAAGAGTGGATTGTTGAGGAGATACAGGGCTTTGGGATGTGGTGGCAGAGCTGGGAATGCAGTATAGAGTAATTGGAGATAGACATACTGAGGGGTGTGTGGGAGGAAGGAGAGCGGGAGACACACACTGTGGTGAGTGTGGAGGAGGAAGGAAAGATATACATATTTATATATGTATATAAATATATATATATATATATATATATGTATTTATTTATTAACAGTTTCTTATATAGCACAGAAAATTCCATTATGCTTATATACAGTATATATACAGTATAATCTGAGGGGGCCCCAAAGATGTCACTGTGCCGGGCCCCAAGATTTCTGTTGCTCTAGTGATAGTGGCTACATAATTCTCATCATAATCATCATCATCAGCAGCAGCAGCAGCATATACAGTATACCAGTGTATTACACCATACCTGATCACTGTATGTGTATACATTTTACATATGTGCAACTCAAAATGAGACCTGGGGATAAATGTAATAGCCTGCTTGATGCAGACATTGGAGAGTCTGCCCAATGTTTTAGAGGGGCAAACATTTAAAAAGCAAAAAAGTTGGTTTTGCCTGTTAAAGGATTGCCCCATTAAAGCAACGAGCAGACTCGATGGGAGCTTGCCAGTACCTGCATCACACAGGCTATTACATTTGAACCCCAATATCTAATTCTGAGTTGGGAGTGAAGCAAAAAAGAGCAAATAACTTTGCACCTTGGTAAAACTAAATGTTGCACTGTTGGTGGGGGAAATGTAAAATGTGCAGAAAGATTTAGATGTAAGAGGGGTGTGTCCAAGCTAAAATTTAAATTGCAGTCTACAGTATGAATAAAAATGTCCAGCATTTGAAGGCTACATGCAAAAGTAGCCAGTATTTACCCTGCATGTAAAAATTTGCACCCCTTTCATTGCAATATGATTTGTTCCAGATACAATATTACTTGCTTTTTATTTATTTTTTTGCTTTGTTCCCAAGTCAGAATTAGCTTCTGGTGTGTATGATTTCATCTAATATTCAAGCTGGATGAAAGTTACCAGAATTTACCTTCATCATATGAGAAACGACAAAATGATGATAAGATGACAACAGGTACAGTAGTCAACCTTGGATTTTGCTCTGAAGTGGCTATAAATAAACATGTTGGCAACATTATATAATGGTAAAATTGATAGGGAACTCCAGAACAATGGTTTAGAGCCTACAAAAGGGTCTTCTGCCTATAATAGCCACTCACTGTTCCTTTAATGTTGTACACACTGGTACTTAGGTGGCTGCCAGGACTTAAACTTCTAGCAGTAGTGGCTTACTCAATTGTCTGGAGACTGCAGAATTATTATCTGATGTGGTAACTGCAGGCAAATGCAGAATGGTATGGAATTAACAGGTATGGTATGGAATTAACACAATTAACAGGAGACTTGACTGTGGTATACTAGAAGTATTCAGGATACTGGAGCTATGTGTACCAGAGAGCTCTCAAAATAGTGATAAGCAGACTATGGATGTGGATTTAACCATAAGAGAGTAACGTGGGGACAAGAGTTCAGCACAATACTTTAGAACAGGTGAGAAGCAGCTGATGGATGAATACACAGATCAGAACCAAGAATTGAATGCAGTACAAGAATGTAGTACAATGAATACATGTTTGACCTGCTTGAAGTTCTAGGTGAGCATCGTCTGACCAATAGGCAGGATTGGCACCCTACTTGGTGAGAGCAGTAATTTGCAAGACAATTGGGAAATACCCTTAAATGAACTTGTGATAATAATTGTTAAAACCAAGAAATCTCTGCACAGCTTTCAGAATGGTGGGCTATGCCCAATTAAGTATAGCCTGAACCTTTGCTAGATCCATTTGTAGTCCAGAGCCAAAAATTATGTACCCAATGACGGGAATATAGTTCACCTCAAACTCACATATTTCAGTTTACATATCAATTTTATGTTTCTCAGGCAGGGAAGTACCTCTTTCACATGACACTCCAGATTGCGGGAAAATATGAGACTGTCATCCAGGTACTATAAACAACAACACTGATATAGGGGTATATTTACTAAAGCGTGCAGATGTTGCCCATAGCAACCAATCAGATTGTAGCTATTATCTTCTAGAAGGTGCTAGATGACTGATAAGTAGAAATTGATTGGCTGCTATGGGCAACATCTCCACTTCTAAAAAAAACTCACACTTTAGTAAACTTTTCCCCATACAAGGTAATAAGTCCCAAAAAATTTAATTACCTAAGTTTTTAAATGCAGCAGGAGCATTGCCCAGACCAAATGGCATAACCAAATACTTGTAATACCATCCCGAGTATTAAAGGTGGTCTTCCACTTGTTGTCCTGGAATCTGATGAGGTAGTAAGCGCCTCTGTGGTCCAGTTTTGTAAAAAAAAAAAGTATCACCTTAGACTCTGTCATTTCTGAGATCAGTGGAAGTGAATACAGTTTTTAATTATAATGTCATTCAATCTGCTATAATCAATATACGGACTCAGGTCCCTGATTTTTTTAACAAAGAAAAACCCTTATCTGGTGAGGGGAATGGAGAAATAGAAGAGTGGATGAACCTTTCTCCAGATTCTCCTTGATACTGTATATTCAGACAAATACAGAGTTTTGGGAAAAGGATAAACTCTTCCCCTGGGAGGAGTCTTCCCCAGTATCAGATCTATGTCACAATCCCAATCTCAGTGTTGGTGAAGAGTCTCTGCAGTTTGTTCATTAAATACATCTTGAAATTCCCTGTAGGCTGGAGGCATGACAAGGTCAAGGTGGTGCGGTGAGGAAGAATTTGTTCAAGGCACTGCCCAGTACAAGAGGAACCCCAAGCCAGAATTTGTTAAGTCATCCAATTATTGTGTTGCTGTAACCAAGGGAACCCAAGGATAAGATTGTTGGAAGCCTTTGGAATGACAAGGTAGGAAACAGACATGTAATGGAGTACTCCCATGATCAGATTTACTGGAAGAGTCTGCTAGGTGCTGGTACCAGAAGGAAAGTGACTACCATCTATGGAAGTAAGGTACAAGGGAGTGGGGTGGAGTTTAATGTTAGGGTGGATATGTACTAAGCCTTGGAGAGTGATAAAGTGGAGAGAGATACAGTTCCTGTTGTAGAAAAGTTCCTAGGTTGCAGTTCATAGTGTTTAATGCATTAGTTCAGAAATCCACGGCAAGATGTGGGATCTCTATCATATTTATCTGGAGTAGATAGGTGGAGCCTGGATGCTGAAGGCAGAGAACTGGACCTTACTGTATTTGATCAAATAACTGAGGTGCGGCTTGATTACTTAAAGTCACTATGATCCAAGCGTGTGGATAGGTCCCACAAGAATTGTATGAATTGCCCTTAATTAGCTTTTTGCTTTCCAATATGCTTGCCAAATATTGGACTGGGTGCACCTTTTTGTTGGATTTCCCTGCTAAATACATTCAGCCAGAACTAACTGTCATGGCACTAGGGTCTTGTTGATTGGTGCCAGGAACCTTTGGAATTGCTGCATGGGCTGAAGTGTGAATGAAGCTGGGTGGCTTAATAATGCTGTTCCTTGTGGACATTCCTTGAAGGACATTCATTCAACAGCATCTTCAATCGCTTATCAATGAGAAATGTATACTTCTTCCACAAAAATTAATTTATTAGATACTATATGTTTATAAATGTATATTTTGAGTTTTAATTTACAAAAACAACCTAGGTTTGTTCCCTAGGTTGTTTTTGTAAATTAAAACTCAAAGATTTCCCCTTGATAAGCGATTGAAGATGCTGTTGAAGAAATGTCCTTTTTATAGATATGTGTATATATACATAGATTAACGGATTTGAGAATTGTATGTTCCTGGCAGCAATATCCAATGTTATACAAACCGGCATCCAATGTTATATAAACGAAACACACCTGTGACTGCAGTCACTGACCAATGAAAGTGTCTGTCCAATTAAAATGATGGAAATATAAGGAATTTTTGACCACCATTAAATCACTCTTTGAAAAAGCACCCAAGGGTGCGAAATGCATTTTTCCATCAACCGCATTTGAGACACGGTCTGGGAGCACCCGCCATTTGATACACTGTGTGGCATCTCCCATGGATACATAAGCCTTGCTTTTATCATTACGCTGCTGAGGTAGTTCATTGCCGCCTGCCTGACAGCTCCCAATGGCATGAAACAAGGTTACCCAGTTGCATGGTAATCCATGGGAAGGGTGTATAGCTGGGAAGTGAGAGGCTCCGGCACGGAGCTGCAACAGCCGGGACACAGGGCCATTTTACACAAGCCGGTTTGTCCCGGCTGGCCGGCAAAAAGCTGGGCGGCTTTTTGCAATGACTGGAATTTAGTTAAATGAATTGCATATCTCCTTTCACATGACACGGTCTTAGCACGGCTGCCTGGTTGCAGTTAGAAATATCCACTGAAAAGTCCGGCTGCCGTGACAGGGCCATGCCGTCCAAACGACTCAGTGAATAACTTTGTCCAATACACCCTTCCACACACACCGGTTTTTCAGTGGCTGCTGTGAGTTTCTGCAGCTATACTCCACCTCCAAACGTGACAGCAAATGTACACATGACAACTGTAGTGGGGTTAGAAAAGATGTCAGAAATATTTATATTGAGAGGCTAATAAATTTAGTAGAGGACAGACCTGTTTTGTCTGTTTTGTCTGGCCTTTTTAAAACCACATCATTAAAACTGGCTAAAAGCTGTTGCATGTGAAAGGCACAGCCAGCCGGCAAAAAAAACACAAAAAATGGACAACTTTTGTCCAGCCAAAACCGGCATGTGTGGGAGAGCTCCAATACAAAGGCACTTCCACACTTGGCGCCTATTGTCTAACAGACTGGTAAGCCTCCCCCTCATTTCCTCTTCTGTGAATACATCCAGCTGGATTAAATGGTCCATTGGCATTAAACATTAACGGTATTAGAACCCTAAAATGGATTTCTAACATATCTATAGCTCAGGACAGGGATGGACTGGGGCCAGAATTTGGCCTTGGCATTCTCGAGTGCACGTGCGGTCAGTACATAGGGTCCGCATGTAGCGGACGTGGTGCACTGGCACTGCTCAGGGGGGAGTGCCGCGAGTCAGGGGGCGTCGACTTGCAACATTCCCCCATATTTGTTGAAATGCACACTATGTGTGGGAGCATGTGGACCTGGCACAGGGGGGGGGGGGGCGTGCCGCGAGTCGGGGGGGAAATGACTCATGGCACACCCCCATTTTTGTTGAAATACACACTACAGGCTGGGCGGCGGGGGCTTTGCATGGACACAGCGCACAGGGGTGTGCCATGAGTCAGAGGGGTGTGGACTCCATTTTTATTAGAAACTGGTACATCGGGTGGCAGGGGGCACAAACAGAGAGCCGGGAGCTGCGCTGCTTGCAGGATTCCTGCTCTCTCTGTGACTGGACCGGCCCACGTGCCCATTTGCCCTTCTGGCATGTGCCCTGATCAGGAGAACTAAGTAAAAGACTATTTCAAAATGATTTTCTTTTCTTTTCAGATTTTTATTATTACATAATTTGCACTTTTAATGTTTTTATAACATGGGATGCTGCATAAGGTTATATGTCTGTAGGCGCCTATACAGACACCTTTATTAAATTTATATTGTGCATTTAACATTGCTTTATTCCATAAAACACAGAACGGAAAAAAAAATAATATTTTTTTATAAATTAGATTATATGTGTGAATTCTTTCAATCATAAAATACACTTGGTATTTCTATTAGCGCAAATTTTAATTTTTATCGGTGTTTCTTTTAGTTAACTGTAGGTCCTTGTGATTGTTTGGTACCAACTTTGATTGTGTTTACACAGATGGGTGTGGATCATCAAATCGACAGTGTCTAGGTCGACAATGTTTAGGTCGACCACTATAGGTCGACAGTCACTAGGTCGACAGGGTCTGAAGGTCGACAGGGTTTCTGGGTCGACATGTGCTAGGTCGACAGGTCAAAAGGTCGACGTGAGTTTTTCATATTTTTTCGGTGTCGTTTTCTCCGTACAGTGACCGGGAAGCCCAATTAGTGCACCGTGTCCCCTCGCATGGCTCGCTTCGCTCGCCATGCTTCGGGCAAGGTGCCTTGCTCTGCTACCTCTTCGCTCGCCACAGATTACTGTTCCAATCGTAGTCCACGTGGATCGTTAAGTATGGAAAAGTTCAAAAAAGAAAAAAAATTGAAAAACTCATGTCGACCTTTTGACCTGTCGACCTAGTGACTGTCAACCTATAGTGGCCAACCTAAACATTGTCGACCTAGACAGTGTCGATCTTCAGACCGGATCCCACACAGACATAACTGCACCATTATTGCTGCTCAGTGTCAACATATTGATAAATCTTCATAAACATATATATATGTATACATCATTATATTTACTGATAAAAGCGCCCAAATTTCTGGGTTCTACTTTTCCATTTACGTTAATTTCCATTAATACTTCTATGAAATGCCATAATCCCTCTGTTCCTGACTGTCAGCAGCATCCCCCTGATCACAGCAGCCATGGCTCTACACATTAGTTCCTGGGGGTTCTAGTCACATTTAGCTCTGTATTATGAAATATCTTATGCCTCTGGAAGCAATACCATGCATAAAATGGATGCAGCCTTGTTCCAGTTCATGTGGAGAGTAGAGAAGCTCCAATGTCCAAAATTCACATGTTACATGATATGAATCATTGTATATAATGAGCCAGCCTTCACATTGCTGTTATTTTCTTGTGTCCCCCACATTAAGAGCAAGTGCCAAAGGTTAGGCAAGAGAAGAAACTGTCTATGGTGCAACAGAGGAAGCAAGGGTGTAATGAATGCTTGTGTGCCAGCCCAGATCTGTATTTTTCCAGCAACAGGGCAGATTATTTCCTTATAATGTCTTGCTATATTCAATTATGGACAACAAAGCCAACAGGAGGATTACAGTAAGACTACACAGTATTTCTATAGCATACACTGAAGTTACAAAAGTCATGGGATAGCAGTATGTAAAGGTATTGATTGATGGTGGTGCCACCATACTGTGACATCTTGGAAATCTGACATCTCATGAGTCTGTTTGAACACTGACTGGGCTGCTCATGGCAAGGCGATGTGAATTATCTGAGTTTGAACGGGGCATGATAGTGGGTGCATGATGGATGGGACAGTCCATTTCCAAAGTTATGTGGCCATTCAATATTCCTTTATCTATGGTCTCACGTGTGTACTGGGAATACCTCATGAAAGGCATAAACACCCACTGTGGACAGCGCAGTAGTCAACCATGGGTGCTTAATGATCATGACCAGCGGTGTCTGGCTAGAATTGTCTGTGGTAACATACATAAGACACTGGATAAAATCACATCCACATTTAATGCAGGAGGCACCAGACATACAATATATCCAGCAGGTCATGCAGCATTTTTTAGCTTCCATGGGATATGGGAGCAGAAGGCCCACCAGAGTGCCTCTGTTAACACTATGACACACCTGACATAGCACTTCACCTGGGCTCATGACATAGCTAATTGGACACTGGAGAACTGGCAACATGCATCATGGTCCTGTGAGTCACAGTTCTAGTTGTTTCGGACTGATGATAGGATTTGAATGTGGCACAGACCTCATAAGGCCATGGACCCCAGTTGTCAACAAGGCACCGTGCAGGCTGGTGGAGGTTCCACATTGGTGTGGGGTGTGTTCACGTGGCATGGGTTGGGTCCACTTGTCCACCTGAACACATCATTGACCAGTAATCACTACATTGTAGTGCTTGGTGACCATTTTCAGCTCTTCATGGACTTCATGTATCCCCAACAATGGAATATTTCAGCAGAATAATACACCGTGTCATTGGTCCCAAATTATCCAGAATTGGTTGAAGGAGCATTCTGGACAGTTCTGATTAATGGTGTGGCCATCGCATTTGCCCAACATAAACCCAATTCAGCATTTATGGTACATGGTGGAGAGGTCCATTTGCACCCAAGATCCAGCACCTACAGGTATCATAGAGTTGTGGGAAGCTATCCAGATGGCATAGATCGAGATCTTCCATTCTTGTGGAATTGATGTCATGTAGAGTTTCTGCACTTTCTTGGGGGTCCAACATGATACTAGGCCATGACTTTTGGCACTGCAGAGGATTCGTAACAATGCCATGGCCCATGAACATTTGTGAACATGAGGGATGGGTGCAACTTTCTACATTTGCCTTGTGTGCTAAACATTTTCTTCCTCCTGTATCACAACTACCTTCAAGCTGAGGAATTGGCAAAACCTTGATTGAGATCATAGCTTTATTCAGACCCTGCAATATTGCCCTATATTCCAATTCACTGATCTCTCATTGCATGTGCTAAAACATATGTATACCAACATCAATGGCTCAACTACATATGCTCAACTACATATGCAGGGGCGGATTTAGGAATCAGGGCGCCCCTAGGAACAACAGTAATGACCGCCCCCCCCCCTCTTCCCAATTTTATTATTTTCATGGTTTGGTTATTAGCTCTGATTATGTATTAAAATAATAAAAAAGCTATAAACTATAACATTTCATTTTCTATGTACATATTTACTATGTAGGGTGGCTTACAGGGGCAGTCTGTGCATATCCTACCCATTTACACTCCAATGAAGGTGGTGTAAGGTACAATAGAATTAAATATTTTGCAGTTACTGGTAAATTTCAGAATGAAAAAAAAAACTGAAACAAGCAGTCAGGTGCCACCGCCCAACAAGTGTCACCCCTAGGCACATGCCTCACATGCCTATTGAAAAATTCACCACTGTACATATGAACTTAATCATATTAAATTGCAATATACAGAGAACAGAGAAACAATGTAATTGTTCTCCACTGTCTAAAGTAATTCAAAAACATTTATAAATAGCTGCTTTATTGCTTTTTAGATTGTCTTGGGGACCAATCTGAATATACTATTATAATGATGTTCAAATCCATGGGATTATTTGTAAATTAAAATGAAAACTTTTTTCACTGAAGAGAATAAAGGTTAATAATAAAGTTCAATGGTTGGAAAAAATAAGCACATTAGGGAGATTATACGCAAATAATGTAAGAATAAAATATCAACAACAATGATGATGATAATAATAATAATAATAATAATAATTATTATTATTATTATTATTATTATTATTATTATTAAAAAAAACAAATTACATTGGTGTTTCATTAATATTGGCATATTGGCCTTAAACATGCCTGATACCCAGATTCAATCTGATTTGCCAATAAAAAATGCCGATCGGTGGTTATCAACCGGTGATTTACCGGGAAATTGGGGAAATTCTTATATTAAAAATCTCCCGTTTATAATAATTTTTTGTTCGGGATGGGCAAACAATGAAATCCAACATGTTGGACTTCCTTGATTACTCAACCCTGGCATCGGGGGATCCGGGAATTCCCCAATCTGTCACAGCTGTATGAGGCCGGAAATGCAATATAAAGTCTTCCTCCCATAAATGAATTGTTTTGTATTCTTAGGGTCTATTTAACTATACAGGTTGAGTATCCCTTATCCAAAATGCTTGGGACCAGAGGTATTTTGGATATGGGATTTTTCCGTATTTTGGAATAATTGCATACCATGATGAGATATCATGGTGATGGGACCTAAGTCTAAGCACAGAATGCATTTATGTTTCATATACACCTTATACACACAGCTTGATGGTAATTTTAGCCAATATCTTTTATAACTTTGTGCATTAAACATAGTGTGTGTACATTCACACAATTCATTTATGTTTCATATACACCTTATACACACAGCCTGAATGTCATTTAATACAATATTTTTAATAACTTTGTGTATTAAACAATGTTTGTGTACATTGAGCCATCAAAAATCAAAGCTATCTCACTCAAAAAAGTCAGTATTTCAGAATATTCCGTATTTCGGAATATTTGGATATGGGATACTCAACCTGTATATATATATATATATATATATATCCAATATTGGATTAGTAATATATATATATCCAATATTGATGAATAAGGCTAATTTTAGTTCTTTACCTCAACTTTTTTATTGTGATCACAATTTAATACCCCCTGTCCAGGACCATTTTAGGATATTATTTATGCTTGGGCATGATGACAATATTGAAAACTTGTGATTTTAACAATGCCTACAATTAACTCAAATTTATAATGAATGCATATACAGTAGGGGTTGATTCTATAAATTCAATATTTCCCAGGGACATATGCTGTGTTTAGATGCCTGTTATAAATCATTTCACGTTGTGAACATCATTTTTTGTATACCTTTCCATTACTCTACATCAGTGGTTTGACCCACAGGAAGTCTGGTGTACACAGGAAACAAATATTCCCCCATGGGCAAAATAAGTTTCTCCCATGGTTACAAGTTTATCTAAAATTATTACAATTTCCTAAAGTTATTGTAGTGACGGGGAGACTTGAATATAGTCATAGATGTCATTATATGGTACTCTTGAGTATTTACATAGAACTAATTTGGCTTTCTATAAACTTGTGTGTAGTCAATGTAAGTACCTCTCAGGCAATCTGCATATTACTTTCCTTCCTGGACAGGTTAATGGAAGGGAGATAGATCTGCATGGAGGTCATAGTCATCTATGGAGTAGCACATGGGTGGATAGAGAGAAGGGCGACAGGGCATTGGCTAATGGAAATAGAACATACTCTACTTTCTCTATCCCCAATTCCTGCTCTGACATCTACTTCTGTAAAGCCCCTGTGTGCAAAGTCACTCCATTACTCCACATACATCAGTGATCTCTATTCAGTATATGTATCCCTACTAATCTGCGTCAGAAACTAAAATGCGGGGGGCCACTGAACCATCAATGTTTTTTCTAGATAGAAGCAGAACCACATTCAATGTTGGCATTGTGATATTTTCATCAGAGGCGGTAAAGATCTGATGGTGATGTAATGGTTAGTTTCCACCACTGCTGAAAGCACTTATCCTGTTTGTTGGAGGCTGTCACATTGCTTTTCAGGCTGTCACACTTAGATCTTCCCAAATAATTTTACAACGCCCCAGCACCCTGCCTTGCTTGCTAGCCTAATACTAAAAGAATTGTCCACTTATCTCACGTGTCACGCCACTATGTTAAGGGCTGCCTCGTGATTACCACAACCAAAATAGTGTCTCTCCAAAACACAATAGCAAACAAGTACAGAATATAAAGTATGGCTGCGGGAACCACCTGGCGCCCAGGTGGATTTTTCTTATATCAACAGGACACACGTAAATGTATAAATTATACAACCCTCCAATTGGAAAAGGGCGTCCAGTCCTCGACCTTCACAAATCCTCCTCTTAGCAGGTGTCCTTAGAACAGAGGGGAGAGGAGGGCCACATTTGTAATACAGTATTTAATATAACACACAATACAGGACAAATACAAGTGACAAAATATGATGGTATAAGACATCCATGTGTGTGGGCCACAAGGGAAATGAATGCAACAATTACCAGAGCGACAGAGAACCCATAAAAAGTTCTCAATCAAGTTCTTAAACACCAGAATCCACCCGGGCAGGTGACTGGAATTACCCCTGGTCCTTGGATCAGCATACACTCCCACTGGACGCAGACCACAGATGCCAAACGTGCCGACGCGTTTCAACTCCTTTCTGGAGTCTTTTTCAAGGCTGGATACCATCTCCCTCCTTGGTATTTAACGTCTCCATTGTCCAATCATATGCAGCGCTGTCTCGTTACTATAAAACCCTCCCGGTGTGAATGCACCATCGAGTTGTCATGGTTACCGGAAGTGTAAGTCCGTCACTTCCGCTCGCGAGTCTGTATACGCGTTGTCACGGTAACCCGGCGCATCAACGCGTCATCCACTCGGGTGCCGTCCGCACACAGGTTGCCATGGCAGCTAGGCGTCCAAAAACGATCTCCCATAGAAAACGCCTATACTAGCTAGCAAGGCGCCACCGGGACGGGTCATGTTACTCAGACGGGCTCCACTAGATAATACCAGGTTTGCATCCATGAGCTTATTGCAGTCCATAAGGCAACATTGATTGTATCATCATATCTCTAAAAAGTGTATATAAAACAAGTGCTAAATCGTACAGTTAAAACATACAATTAAAATATGCATTGCAAACAGAATATAGTTAGAAATATATAAAACATTTTCTTATATGAACCATTTGAGTTTGAAGTCGTTATTTAAACCCATAGGGTGCAATGTATTCAATTCATATTTAAAATTCATCTCACTCTTGGCTAAAAGTGTGCTAACATCTCGTTGTCGTGGTCCACATTTCACTACTTTAATAGTCCCAAATCTCACTATACCCTTTGTGGAGCTATCGTGATGCATCCTAAAATGGTTCGATAAAGCATGGGATTCTAGACCTTTCTTGATGTTCCTACAATGTTCGCCGAGGCGAGTTTTAAGAGGTCTAGTAGTCCGACCGATATAAAACAAATTGCACCTACACTCAATAAAATAAGCAACATTCTTTATGTTGCAAGTAATAAAATCCCTAATCTTAACAATTTTCCCATTCACACACAGGGAATCCAGTTTCTTTGTCCCATCACTGGGTACCTCTCGGCAGCAAATACACATACCACAGCGGTGGAAGCCCTGGGTTAAAATCCTGCCCTCCCTCTTTTTGGGTGGTACATAGCTATTGACCAAAAGCGTTTTCAAATTAGGAGCCCTTTTATAAGTAAATGTTGGACGATTGGGCAACAGTCCCCCCAAAATGGGGTCTTTCCTAAGGATGCTCCAATTTTGTCTGACAGATTTTTCAAGGGCTTTATATTGGGAGTTGTAGCCAGTAATAAAAGCCCATTCAAAGCTTTCTTTATTGGATGGCTTCCTTGGTTTATCCACCAACAACTCCATCCTGTCAACTTTATCTACCTTCTCCATAGCTACATCTATATTAGCAGTCTTGTAACCACTCCTTTCGAACCTTCTTTTTAAATCTTGTGCTTGATCATGATATACCTTGGCCTCTGAACAGTTCCTTTTAACTCTTTTTAATTGTCCATATGGAATAGAATCCAGCCAATTGAAATGATGGCAACTTTCAGCATGTATATACATCAGAGAATCAGTCTCCTTCGTATATGTACTCGTGAAGAGGATCCCTCCTTCTACTCTTAAGGTCAAATCCAAAAAATTTACAGTAACTTTGCTGATGGTAAAAGAAAGCTCTATATTGAGGGTATTGGAATTCAAATATTCACAAAAAATCTTAAGCCCTGCCTGGTCTCCTCTCCAGATAAATAGTACATCATCGATGTAGCGTTTCCTGGACACCAGGTTCGCTCCAAATGGGTGGCCTGTATACACAAAATCAGACTCCCATGTGCCCATAAAGATGTTTGCATAGCTCGGAGCGAACCTGGTGCCCATAGCCGTGCCGACTTGTTGTATATAGTATTCCCCTTCCACAACAAAATAGTTGTTAGTGAGGATAAACTGAATGCCCTCCAAAATAAATTGTTGTAAATTATTCTCCAAGGAACTGGCACCCAGATAAGATGTAACTGCATCAATCCCTGCCTTATGATCTATAATAGAATAAAGGGACCTAACGTTGGCCGTAACCAACACATATTCCTCCTCCCATGTTACTGATGACAAAAAATTAAGCAAATCCTTGGTGTCTCTCAAATGTGAGGGGTTAGTAAGCACCAGGGGTTGCAGAAAAAAATCGATATATTCAGAAAGGTTCGCAGTTACTGACTGGATGCCTGAAACTATCGGACGTCCAGGGGGGTTAGAAGCATTTTTATGGACTTTCGGCAGTAAATAAAGTGCTGGTACAACTGGCGTAGGGTTGAAGATGAATTTCTTTTCTGCTTCTTCCAATACACCCAAACTGCAGAATTTATCAATAAGAGTCTGTAAATTTGAATTGAATTTATTCGTGGGGTCCGACCTAAGTTTGGCATAGGTACCTAAATCTTTAACGTGTGTTTCCAATTCTCTAATATACCAGCTCTTGTCCATAACGACAACTCCCCCACCTTTATCGGCAGGTTTGAGTACCAGTTCGTGATTATGTTGCAGGCCCTTTAGGGCCGTTCTCTCCTTATAAGATAAATTAGATTTAAAACCGCCCGGCTTAATTCCTCTTAAGTCCGCCTGTACCATCTCACTGAATGTATCAATAAAGTTCCCTTTTACATGAGCCAGAAAAAAAACCGACTTAGGTCTAAAGGGAGTGGAACTCACAACTTCAGCTGTACCAAGTTCGCCCACTAGTTCCTTCGACAAGAAGAATTTTTTGAGGCATAGTTTCCGGACGAACTTGTGTATATCAACAAAAGCTTCAAATTTGTTAATTGGTCTTGCAGGGGCATATTTCAGGCCCTTCTCTAAGACACTTTCCTCGTGCTTAGTCAACACGTGGGAACTAATATTGAAGATCTTTACTCCCTTAGTGTCATTTCCTACAGGGGCACAAGCTCTAGAGTTAGTAGACTCCAGGCTGATGGGTATTGGGGTAGTCGTGGGCAGATTGCCTTCCTTGGTTTTCTTTTTCCTTATTCTTTTCTTTTTGGGGCGTTTCCCCTTATTCCTACCACCCCTTTTCCCCCTATGAGTTCCCTGATGTATTATCTCAGTCTCCGTGTCCTTCCCCCGACATCTAAAAAAAGGTCTCTATCTCGTCTTAGTACATCGAACCTATTGCTATGTTGTCTAGGAGTGGTATTCACAAAATCACGCTCGTCTCTCCTTCTATGGTCATCCCTCCTTTTATCATCAAACCTCTCTGCAGGGACCTGCCCGCCTCGTGGTCTGTTTTCCCTCCATTGATGCTCCTGATGCCTTCTCTGGTGGTATCGCAGGGGTGAGGGGGTCCTTCTCTGTCGCATATATAGGGCTTCCCTTCCCCGATATCCCCGCTCCTCTTCCTTATGTCTACTCGACTGAGATTGATTCTGATAATACTGATTCCCTCTAGGGTTTTGGGGTTTGTAAAAAGACCTTTTTACATCAAAACCTCTTGGTTTCTGCCCGCCCCATTTGACGTCCCGTGTCATACACGGTCCATCCTTTTCGTTCTCTTCAAAATCTATCGGTTCATCAGGACATTCTATCTCTATTTCTTCAGAAGCCTTTGAATCTTTTTTGTCTCTGATGAACTTCCTGATCTTTCTGTCCACAAGGAGCTTTTCATTTTTTTTAATGTTAAGCTCAATTCTATTCTCAAATTCCTTGTAGTCAGCAAGATCACAGAGAGGGGCTATTAGGTCTTTGTATTTTTTAATTTCACCCTCTAGCTCTCCAAGATCCCTCCTCCTCTCATTGATGATAAGATTCATTAGGGCGAATGAGCATTCGGTGGTGATCTTACCCCATTCTTCCCTAAATGAATCGGAGGCTGAGTCAAATTAAGCTTTTTTATCAATCCTAAGGCCTTTCGGAATGATTTCATGCGCAATATACTTTTCCAAGGTTACAGTTTCCCACCATATTTTATTCTCCTTCAATAGGGTGGTTTCTAACTTCCTCATTATATTCTCTAAGCTGACATCCAGAAGTTCAATATGTTCACCTTCATCCTTAAATAAATTCTCTAACATTGACCTTCTCTGGTCTCAATATTTGAACATAATGGCAGCAATATCGCAGAACAGTGGAACAGTAGGAGAGAAGAAGATACCAAATACTAAAAGAATTGTCCACTTATCTCACGTGTCGCGCCACTATGTGAAGGGCTGCCTCGTGATTACCACAACCAAAATAGTGTCTCTCCAAAACACAATAGCAAACAAGTACAGAATATAAAGTATGGCTGCGGGAACCACCTGGCGCCCAGGTGGATTTTTCTTATATCAACAGGACACACGTAAATGTATAAATTATACAACCCTCCAATTGAAAAGGGCGTCCAGTCCTCGACCTTCACAAATCCTCCTCTTAGCAGGTGTCCTTAGCAGAACAGCATATAGAACAGAGGGGAGAGGAGGGCCACATGTGTAATACAGTATTTAATATAACACACAATACAGGACAAATACAAGTGACAAAATATGATGGTATAAGACATCCATGTGTGTGGGCCACAAGGGAAATGAATGCAACAATTACCAGAGCGACAGAGAACCCATAAAAAGTTCTCAATCAAGTTCTTTTACACCAGAATCCGCCCGGGCAGGTGACTGGAATTACCCCTGGTCCTTGGATCAGCATACACTCCCACTGGACGCAGACCACAGATGCCAAACGTGCCGACGCATTTCAACTCCTTTCCGGAGTCTTTTTCAAGGCTGGATACCATCTCCCATCTCCCTCCTTGGTATTTAACGTCTCCATTGTCCAATCATATGCAGCGCTGTCTCGTTACTATAAAACCTTCCCGGGTTGTCATGGTTACCGGAAGTGTAAGTCCGTAACTTCCGCTCGCGAGTCTGTATACGCGTTGTCACGGTAACCCGGCGCATCAACGCGTCATCCGCTCAGGTTCCGTCCGCACACAGGTTGCCATGGCAGCTAGGCGTCCAAAACGATCTCCCATTGAAAACGCCTATACTAGCTAGCAAGGCGCCGCCGGGACGGGTCATGTTACTCAGACGGGCTCCACTAGATAATACCAGGTTTGCATGAGCTTATTGCAGTCCATAAGGCAACATTGATTGTATCATCATATCTCTAAAAAGTGTATATAAAACAAGTGCTAAATCATACAGTTAAAACATACAATTAAAACATGCATTGCAAACAGAATATAGTTAGAAATATATAAAACATTTTCTTATATGAACCATTTGAGTTCGAAGTCGTTATTTAAACCCATAGGGTGCAATGTATTCAATTCATATATAAAATTCATCTCACTCTTGGCTAAAAGTGTGCTAACATCTCGTTGTCGTGGTCCACATTTCACTACTTTAATAGCCCCAAATCTCACTATACCCCTTGTGGAGCTATCGTGATGCATCCTAAAATGGTTCGATAAAGCATGGGATTCTAGACCTTTTTTGATGTTCCTACAATGTTCGCCGAGGCGAGTTTTAAGAGGTCTAGTAGTCCGATCGATATAAAACAAATTGCACCTACACTCAATAAAATAAACAACATTCTTTATGTTGCAAGTAATAAAATCCCTAATCTTAACAATTTTCCCATTCACACACAGGGAATACAGTTTCTTTGTCCCATCACTGGGTACCTCTCAGCAGCAAATACACATACCACACCGGTGGATGCCCTGGGTTAAAATCCTGCCCTCCCTCTTTTTGGGTGGTACATAGCTATTGACCAAATGCGTTTTCAAATTAGGAGCCCTTTTATAAATAAATGTTGGACGATTGGGCAACAGTCCCCCCAAAATGGGGTCTTTCCTAAGGATGCTCCAATTTTGTCTGACAGATTTTTCAAGGGCTTTATATTGGGAGTTGTAGCCAGTAATAAAAGCCCATTCAAATCTTTCTTTATTGGAAGGCTTCCTTGGTTTATCCACCAACAACTCCATCCTGTCAACTTTATCTACCTTCTCCATAGCTACATCTATATTAGCAGTCTTGTAACCACTCCTTTCGAACCTTCTTTTTAAATCTTGCGCTTGATCATGATATACCTTGGCCTCTGAACAGTTCCTTTTAACTCTTTTTAATTGTCCATATGGAATAGAATCCAGCCAATTGAAATGATGGCTACTTTCAGCATGTATATACATCAGAGAATCAGTCTCCTTCGTATATGTACTCGTGGAGAGGATCCCTCCTTCTACTCTTAAGGTCAAATCCAAAAAATTTACAGTAACTTTGCTGATGGTAAAAGAAAGCTCTATATTGAGGGTATTGGAATTCAAATATTCACAAAAAATCTTAAGCCCTGCCTGGTCTCCTCTCCAGATAAATAGTACATCATCAATGTAGCGTTTCCAGGACACCTGCTAAGAGGAGGATTTGTGAAGGTCGAGGACTGGACGCCCTTTTCCAATTCGAGGGTTGTATAATTTATACCTTGCTTGCTAGCCTATTAGTGGTTGTCCTAATCTCCTAATACTCTGACAGCAGGTTGCTTCTGCGCATTGGGAATCATCAATGGTGCTAGCCATCAAATGGTTATCAATTGATAGTAATACACCATCGATGGGATTTATGCAACGGTCGAACTTGACAGTGGGCACAGTCTATGCTGGCTCTTACTTGGATAACTCATACTTGTCCACATTATATACCTCCCATCTGGGAGATCCTGGTGTGGAAGCCCCAGTAGTAAGTGCAAGAGAATAGGACCAAGATTTGCTTTATTGTTCTGAAACCCCTGCACTGTGTACCGCAGCAGGGGGTGGAGTCATGATGATGAAAACCTTTGAAATTTTACATCATCATCCACTGTCTGGCTGGGGAGGGACACATGAGTGTCTTATCTTATAGTAGACCAGGAGAACTGCTCAAAATACTGGAGTTTCCCGGGCATTCTGATTGTAACTAAGTATTGTTTAACCCATATGGTGTCTGTTCTCAAGAGGGAACAGCTACTCTAAGCATGACATGCAGGAACACAAACTACAATCAGATAAATACTATATACTGTATATGCAGTACACACACACACACACATATGCATGTTCCAATTAAGCTTTTTGTGGGCACCGGTGAAGTATTTATATGAGTGCCTGACCTTGGACTTTTTATATATATATATATATATATACAGTATACATATTTTAGAGAGAGCGAGAGATCCTTTCTTGTTCTTACTAACATTAGGTATGACTGTCTCACTCTAGGATGGAAAAAATGCCAGCTCAATAGCTGGAGGTCAGTGCAAAGTCTATCATGTTAATTTTGTGCTTGCCTACACTCATGTGCACACTTACAGAGATCTCTAGAGCATGTAATAGGCTGATAGCCAATGAATCTGAACCTCTAATTTTAAATGATATTGTAGCGAGCTCTTGAACCATTGCAACCTATTCATAATGCTTCTTAACAGGATGTTTGAAGGGTGCTGTTCATTGATTGAAATGATATAATAGTACACTTCCAAGGTTATACCATAGCCCTGCAAAAATGCATCTTATTTAGACAGTATTATTTAGTCTTTCAATATAAGACAACAGCTCATTTGTTTGTTTTTAAATGATTGCACAATGATTGAAATCTCTTATGATAATTCTTTTATGTACATTTAGCTATTTATTACTTTATTATTATGTAACTTCAAATGTCCCCCAATTTAAGGTTATCGGCTTTGCTTTAAACAAATGACGATGTCATAATATCTCTGCATATCACCATTATTTAATTTAGTAGTTAAACACAGCAGAATGGATGCGAAACACTGATAATATGTTTTAGCTACAATAAACATTTATTGATGGCTTTTTTTTTCTACTGAAACACTATGATGCTAAATTACAATGTGCCTAGAAATAGATGGGATTGTCAATAAGGTGTCTGCAACCATACACAATTAAATAAATCACAATATGACTTTTTTGTGCGGATTATTGCAGTGTCAGGAAACACAATATTGTTACTGACCTCAACTTAATGGGTGACAATGTAACTTTTTTTGCACAGTCAGTAAATGTAGTTGGAAACTGTGAACAGCACCCAATCACAGTTTGGTTTGAGTTCCTATAGGTATAGGATATGGATGTTTCCATTCTGGGGCAGATGTATTAAGCCTGGCGAAGTGATAAAGCAGTGATAAATGCAAGGTGATAACGCACCAGCCAATCAGCTCCTAATTGTAAATTTACATATTGGAGTTGATTGGCTGGTGCATTATCACCTTGCACTTATCGTGCCTTATCACTGCTTTATCACTTTTCTAGGCTTAATACATCTGCCCCAAATTGTCTAGGAAAGTTGAAATACTACTAAATGGAACTTGTTTTAATATAGTTTACCAACATAAGACACTGGTGAATTCATCAAAACTAAATCAATGAATGTTCAAAACACTGGTGCCACTTGTTTGGTGAAATGCAATATGCAAGAAGTTTGGTGCTGATCCAATGCACATTAACTCTACATCTGCATGAAAATGAAGCACTCTGAATAAAATCTGCTTTAAACCAATGAATCAGTTTTAAGTGTAGTTTACATTGTGCATGAAAAAATTAATTCCAGGTGCAGCTGTAAAAATGTCCTCAGATCCACTAAGCCACAATTAAGTATGAGGAATACTATGTCACCCTGGCATTATACATGGTCAAATCAGATTATTATGACCACCTCCTACATTTGACATCGGCAGCACATAGCAATGAAGTACGTTACCTGTTGTGTGCTGGCTTGGTGGCTATATAAGGTGTGCGTTAGGCCGTCTGCACACATATTCCTCTTTGCTGTCATGGATAAAAGGGGCTATTTATCTGAGTTGCAAAAAGGGATGATTACCAGTGTTCGAGCCAAGGGTAGCAGTATTTCTGAAACAGTGCAGTTTGTGAACTGTTCGCATGCTGCTGTGGTGAAGGTGTATTGTGACTGGACTAATGGCACCATTACGAATTACCAACCTAGAAACTACGGAGCACCATGTGCCATTGATGTGAGAGGTACATTGCAGAAGCTCACCATCAAAATGAACCGGGAGGCGGGGGAGGGGGAGGGGGTATCAGACATGTGTCTAAAATGACAGTTCAGAGTACCTTGCTGCCTATGGGGCTCCGAAGCGGTTACCCTGGTTATTAGATGTTGGTCATAATAATGTGAATCAACCGTGTATTTTTGCAGTAATTAAAAGAAGAGGTTGAGGGGCCTATCCACTATTGGAGGCAAAAGTATCCAACTTGTGCGCAAATAGCAGTGGTAGATACATAACTACCAGGGAAGGTCAATATTGTTCTGGTGGGTGACAGCTGTCCCCATAAGCTCTAACACTTTACCAAACCCCATATTGTATTGATATAATCTGAATGCATGCAGTATTGAGTGGTAAAGCATCATGTTTGAGTTGTAGATGCTTTACATATCGTTATTATCAAGTTACTATTACAGGTTTGACCTGACACTGTTCCCTTTCTGAGTGTCAACAGTTTGATTGTCAAATACTCATACCCAACCCATTCTTAAACTTTTCACTTACACTCTGCTGGCTCAAATATAGAACAGCTCTCCTAACATGGAAATCTATTACAAATACATGATATATACAATGATGGTCTTATAGTTGGGTATAAATATATTATTTCATGTATACAATTCTAATCAGTATTAAACAACCTATGATGCATGGGAATATAAAGCAGTAGTTTGACATCCACTTTCAAATAGAATGCTGCATATACCTAAAAATGTAGCTTTATTTGGAAGGATACTTAGGAGAGATTCAATTACCCACAAAGTTTTCACTGGTGGTTCCACATGAACTCACGCGGCACCTCTTATTCCACCCCCATAGAGGTGTGAGTAGAAGATGATTTTGTTTTTCTGCCAGTAATTACCTTGAAATCAAAATGTAATGCAATGTTTCTTAACTTTGGTGCAGTGGCTATTCCAAAAGGAGAATCACAATGTGCCAGGTAACTTGACCATTATATTGTATTATAACTACATTTACTTTACCCAGAACTAAAGTTATCAAAGTTCTTAAAAAAAAAAAAACACCTCATATCAATGCTGAACTTAACATGGGGAGGGGCATTTAGAAGACCATTTAGAAAAAGAAACAGCCTACAGCATGCATACAGCTGGCAGTGAGACACAAGTGTTAAAATGTAACACCCAGGACCAGGAGGGAGATGTGCTATGTTTTGGAGAGTGATAAAGTAGATAGAGATAAAGTTCCAGCCAATCAACTCCCAACTGCCACATTACAGGCTGTGTTTGAAAAAAGACAGAAGCTGACTGTTGGTACCTTGTCTCTTTCCACTTTATCACTTTCCAAGACATAGTGCATCTGCCCCTGAGTCTGCTCTGCATCCCAGAAAATAATACAATAGCATCAGTTGATAATAATACCAATTAAGATAGAAAGAGAGAGGGGGGGGGGAGAGCAGGCAGATATTAAAACAAGCAGGCATATACTGTAGATATATAGATACACATATACACATACTGTATGTGGGATCCGGTCTGAAGATCGACAGTGTCTAGGTCGACAATGTTTAGGTCGACCACTATAGGTCGACAGTCACTAGGTCGACATGGATGGAAGGTCGACAGGGTTTCTAGGTCGACATGTGCTAGGTCGACAGGTCTAAAGGTCGACATGAGTTTTTCACATATTTTTTGGGGGGATTTTTTCATACTTAACGATCCACGTGGACTACGATTGGAACGGTAAAGTGTGCCGAGCGAAGCGGTAGCGGAGCGAAGGCACCATGCCCGAAGCATGGCGAGCGAAGCGAGCCATGCGAGGGGACGCGGTGCACTAATTTGGGATCCCGGTCACTTTACGAAGAAAAAGACATCAAAAAAAAAATCATCATGTCGACCTTTAGACCTGTCGACCTAGCACATGTCGACCTATAAACCCTGTCGACCTTCCATCCATGTCGACCTAATGACTGTCGACCTATAGTGGTCGACCTAAACATTGTCGACCTAGATACTGTCGATAAAACGAACCACACCCACTGTATGTACCATTGCACCTATGTCACTATGGCCAAGAGTTGTCCCAAAACAAGCTTGTCATGTCATCTGAAACTACATATGTAGATTGCATAAAGCAACTCTCTACTACATTACATACAAGGTGGAGTAAGTCTGTAAACCCTCATCACATTCTCAAGAAAGGCAAACGTGTACAACAACCCTGGACAGTCATATTCTTACATTTGAAACCACTTACAGTACCATATATTTCACTGGCTCTTATTATAATTAAAAAAGACTATGGATGTAGGGAAATCATCCTCTGGTTGCTTGTTGGAACCTAATCTCATCTCACCATCCACACATATCACCAGTGCGCTTTGATTCCAACACTCAGCTCCCACCACAGGCGAGGTATGGAGCGCACTTGTTGCATTTCAAACCATTCGCTGATCTCACTGACAGGGCACTGTAGCTAACCGCAATGTAACAGACAATCTGCATAATACCCTGCAATCTTTCCTTTGCATTGTAGAGTATGAAAGCTGTAACTAAATCATGAGCAGTCAAAGTGTGTGAATAAGACGTTAAATCTGCCACAGCCTTCTGCTAATCAGTGTAATTCTGTTTACTGTAGGCAATAATGAGTTGCTTATCAACCCGTTGAATACAGTGTGTTGAATGAAATTGCAGTTGAATGAAATTGCAGTAAGAAGGGGTTACTGGTTATTAAACATGTAGTCTTTCTGCTGATGTGGTACCACTATTCGCAGCATGCCCTATCAGGATCTGGAACACTGGAATCTAAAGATCCACTGCAGCAGAAGAGCAACAGGTTGCCCAAGCTTAGACAATACCTGTCTTGACTGTCACAAGAGGCAGCCATCTGGGTACTCACCCAGAACATTAGCAATACTTAATTCTGTATACAAATCATACATATAATCATACCTGTGCCGCCTAGGTAGTGCAGACAGGTACCGCTAGCACTGCAGATCACTTACTGCATACATGTGAGGGAATGCACTTTCATTAAGTCTACATCAGGAGGAAAGGGCTTCTGACCACTCCTGTATAACTGTGATTTTCTCTTCATTGTAGAGTTTGGGATAATGCAAACTTTCTAAAGTGCCCTGTGCTTAGAATCACACACGTCGTCGTGCAACAGGTCCCTGTGCTGCTTTTTCTATGGCACATTGCTTGTGACAAACACAAATGTAATCTTACCTGCAAGCTTGTATATAATCCCAAGGTTCAGGTCAGCTTGCAAAACCCCCAGATGTGTCAAGTTTCAAACAAAAACTAAAAAAAAAAAAAAGTGATGTTTGGGTGAAGTTTATTTAGATGAACGTCCTGGATGAGTGGTAACTTCTGGTGGAGTAGTTATATTTTTACTAGGCTGGAGTCTGGGTAAGAAGTTGTGTTCTCTTGTATAGTTATTTAGCAGTTCCCTGATAACCTCCCTTATTGAGTGGGATCACCTGTGATCTTAGGGAAAAACGTGTCTGTCTGACAGAGCATTGCATAAAGCTATAGGTTCATAAACATCGTTGCCAGTTGCCTCCTGTCTTCTGTAGTCACCAAGGTGGTTGAGAGTTTAAGCTTGCGGATATTACATTCATAAGTCACACCAAGTGGTGGGCGATCCACTGAGCAAAGCAGTAGTCCTCACATGATGACTTCAAACAAGAGACATTACCTTCCAGCATCTGTTGGAGAGACCGGATTTTAAGACACTTGTATCTCCAGGACAGCAACATATAACAATGGTAAGTAGCAATACTAATCTTTTTCATCTTAAAAGTGATTAATGTGCTGCTTTCAAGGAGATATGTAATTGATGGTTGTTGTTTTTTATGACTTACATCTTATGTACAAGTATGCGTTTATAATAATTAGAAAAAACACCCAGGCCACCAGAATTGTGCTACCAAAGAACTTTAATTGAAATGCTATGATTTAGCTCTGTGATTACAGCCTGCGTATTGCAAACTTGGAGGTTGTAGATTGTATTTCACTGGGTGCACTCTGCTAGGTACCTGTTATTTCCTCGCAGCGCAGCTGATAACCATCAGATGGGAGCACGCAGAAGGGCTTTTCTGCATGCGACCAAGAGAAATAATTACAGCTCGCTATCTCTGTAGCAATGTGTTAGGATTTTCTAGCCAAGAAAAGGGTACTGAGTTGGCTATTTTGTCTTCTGTAAGAGGTGACTTGGTGCCTAAGTCTACCGGTGACTATGGGAAAAAAAAGGGGTATTTCCTTTGTCAAGCATAGGGGTCCACACAACATGTGATCACCCATTTGGCAAGGTACTATTCACGTGATATAGCGTGGGTATGCACTACTAGTGTGAAGCATTATCAAGTGTGGTTTTAATAAGGCAAAAATAACGATAGCCCTTTAAACAGCTGATTCCATTTCAGCACCCTGGACAGTGGCGGTGACTGAGAAGTGCTGAACAGAGAGAGTGCATCCTATTCAGGATTCTGCCTGTTTCCTCTCTGAAGCTCTCTCACATGGCATATCCTTGCATTTGCTTCATCCAAACTGTTTGAGATTATTCCACTAAAGGATGCGCCTAAGTTTTGTCGAACTTGGACATCTCACAGCGGATAGAGCACAGAGCTCACCATCTATAGTGTTAAGTTTAGGGAAAGCTACGGTATGCTTGGGCTCTCTGGACCTATTGTAACCAATGATTCTTAAGTTAGCTTTCAATAAGGTAAGCAGGGGGTTAGATTGTGTCTTAGATATATCCCTTTGGTTTCCTCCCTAGCATTGTACATTGATATATACTGTATTATAATGTGCTAGTAGCATCCATTAATATTGCACAGTTCATACTACATGCATTTTGTACTGATGTGAGCAAATCAGATTGTCTTAGAATATACCATTCATCGCTTGCTTGGTGCGTTCTTTTAATAAGAATCTTGTAATGCCAGACCTAGGAACGCAATTATTTTAGTAATTTGCTAACGTAGCCACAGAAGAAGAAGAAAAAAAAATATTATGGAAATGTGAGTGTTGCTTTAAATCTATGTAGGTAACAATGTAGCTAATAATAAATTATAGCTGTGGTGCTAAAAATAAGATTTGGAAGTCAGCAGTATTTCTTTAAAAAAAAAAAAATCACAAATCACAGGTAAGCCTCTTGGTCCCCAGACGCTAAAGAGCGTGTTCTACAGCATCTACTGTGTGCCCTCCTCCTTGTATTTAACAACCTGGAAGTCACCGAGAGCCACATTCATCAGCTGGGGAAGGGTTACCATTTAAAGGGGAGAGGATGTACCTTAACCCCTTATACTCCTGCAAGCGCCTGACAACCATTTGCAGACTTAATTAGTCAAGCAAAGGTTAATGCAGTCCAGGATTTATATCCCAGTGTTTCTGAGTCAGAATTGTACGTAATTTAGCAGAGAAATGTGTGTGTGGGGGTGGGGTGAGGGGGGGGGACACTGGGTGGGTGGGGAGAGACCTACTGTATGTAGCTTAAAAAAAAAAAAGTCTTAATGTTGCTATATAGGGAATCTCCAGTGCCTGACAGAGAAATTAACATGTTACAAATGACGTAGGCGCACCATATGTGTATAACCCAAAATATTCTGCATGGGTTACTGCTATGGAGACATTGCTCCAGTACAGATATAGAGAACCTTGTATAGATGGGATTACAGATATGCTGCATCAGAAAACTGATTCTCCATCAGCACACTGCTAGCAGGCAAGACTGGAATAACACAGAGTCTGGTTGTAAAAACAGTTCAGCTTTATTATTTGATTGTAAAACAGTGAAAGAAATGGTGAGACACAATGAATCCTACAACCCTACGCCCTGCACATATCTACATCCCCTTAAACCCTTAAAGTGTTCTGGGCTACGGTAGGTCAATCCACTGACTGTCTACCTGCTTATTCTTAACACTATATAATGTAATACAAAAAAAAAAAGACACCCTTACATTATCTCCCACCATGTATTGCCATATACCAATTAGTCTATCCCATTATTTATATTCCAGCATCTTTAAATGACATGGGGGAATATCCTGATGCGTAAAGATGGAAAGAGACATTTATAACGAGAAAATGGCTTATATATATGAAGTTCTGTAACACCTTATATAACCCATAGTGGATGACAAGGGAGATGATGAGGATGTGTGTGTGACACAAAGACTACCATAGTAACGACAGTCAGGGTGGTAGGTGGGTGTTATAGCTTAGTATAAACCTGGTTTCACTGGAGAACGGATGGAGCACAAATTGTTCTGAAATCGACCTGTTTTCTCCCAGATCCTGGAGGGGGGATTTCTGATCAATCTGATGAAATTTCCAAGCGTGCAGCAAAGGTACTCCAGCCCACCCACCCACCTTCCCAGATGGTGCTTCTTTAAATACGATTCTGCAGGGCTGAACGTTACAACTGGAGGCTGATTAATCCACAGCAATTAAAGGCGCACTGCTTGTGCTTCTCCCCCACTACCCTCCTGCACGACCCCTCTCTGACTCTCACTTACATGCTGGATAAAAATCACTACTTATTTTCTTTTTTTATCCCCTTTTTTTTATTTATTTGCTAACAAGAAAATAATATTAATAGCTGAACTGTGATTGCAGTAAGTCTTCCCTCCCCTTTTGTTCTAGATTCTTATTACAGTTGCTAAGGGTTCCCAATAATAAAGGGAGATTTAACTCCTCTGTGGCTGGCAGCCTGCGATGAACTGCATTGCGTTAGAGATCCCAGTCCGGCAGGGTAAATAGTATTATCACCAAGCTGCCAATTTGTCTGACGGCTGAGCAGAGGAAATTACACACAACACTTACAGTGGATAGCCATTTGCAGCAGAGGGGGGTGATTGTGGTGCTTGAAACGTGTAATTTACTACAGCAGAGAGGTGTAATTTCCCATTCTGTTTAACTGCTCTCAATCAGATCCTTTACAAAGGGTATCTTTACTGGTCATTAACCCGATTCAGCCCATTAGTCTTGTATTCCCAGGGTTACTGCTATCCAGCATGTAAATTACTATAGATCTGCACCACATTCAATAGCTATCTATCTATCTATCTATCTATCTATCTATCTATCTATCTATCTATCTATCTATCTATCTATCTCTAGGTTTTATATATATATATATATATATATATATACTCTCTCTCTCTCTTTTTCTCTCTATATATGTATTCTCTCTCTCTCTCTCTATATATATATATACATACACTCTCTCTTTATATATATATATATATATATATTCTACAGATAGATAGATAGATAGATAGATAGATAGATAGATAGATAGATAGATAGATAGATAGCTGTATACAGATATATTGATATGCATATATTACATAGACACATTACACGTTCTATGCTCTGAGCATAGTCTCTGGATTTATCTGCCTGCATCTATTTTTAACCCTTACAGTCTGCACCCCACCTATAATTAAACCACGTTAATATTAGATGCTTGCCCTTTATTGCAGATTTCTTTGCACGTCACGAAAGTCAGTTTAATGTTTCAAAGTAATGCCAACTAATCAATTTCTACTATGTCACTGACACAAATAAAAGCTATGCATGCGTATAAACGTAGAACAGATGCACATATAAATTTACGTACACAGCAATTCAATATTATTTTTGTGCATGAAACAGGCAAACAGTCATGAAAGGTCAACGACTGTTTTACCTAGAAGAGCTTGCAATCTGCCCAACTGCCTGAGTCCAGCTTTCCTTCTGATTCATGGGAGACTGGGATTGCTAGAGGATTAGTGACGCAAGCATCATCATCCAATGCCTTACAGGGAGTGTTAGGTGTTGCTAGAACTGTGCGCCCGCCCACTCCGGAATTCCATGAATGATGCACTATAGACTCTGCAGTCAATTTTTACTACAGAGAACGTTTTGGATTGGTTCAAAGTTGTGGGGAGTTTGAGCGTGTTTGCACATTGCAGACTTCCTAGTAATGGTTCTAACCTTATACTTTTACAATGGACTGCATACAGAGCTCCATACAGAGTGTGTGTGCAGTGTATGTAGATAGATAGATAGATAGATAGATAGATAGATAGATAGACAGACAGACAGACAGACAGACAGACAGACAGATAGATAGATAGATAGATAGATATCTAAATATATATAATGTTTAATGGAGATGGATTATAAAATTGAAGAATAAAGTGAATTATAATATAGTTTCATAGTGGAGAAAAACATGTTAAGACTTGTGTCAGTTATCAGTGGCTTACAGTCCTTTTCACAAGCAGGACTGCAATGACTTGTACTGTTCTTCGGAAATTTAAGATGTGAAATAATTTTACCATCTCCTACTGCAGTGATAGCTAACCTTGACACTCCAGCTGTTGTTGAACTACACATCCCAGCATGCCCTGCATCAGTTTTACCTTGGTCAAATAGCAAAACTGTAGCAGGGCATGCTGGGATGTGTAGTTCAACAACAGCTGGAGTGTCAAGGTTAGCCATCACTGTCCTACTGTGACCAGGTGTAGGTACTATGAATGGAGAGTACATTTGTGTACCAGACTTATAGAACACCTGTAAAAATGATTTATTGTACTACCCTGTAAAACCACATGGGATGTCTTCTGTTTGTCCACAATGCTCTATATTTCATTGTTGAAGACAGTGAAGAGAGTTGCTGTTCTATTAGTGTATGATATGCATTACTGTTTCATTGTTTTGATGTTTGCTTTTCTCAGATGGGATGTGTAAAAATGTTGGCAAATTGCCAGGAAAAAAAAGGAATCCCTCTAGAATAGGCCTTAACTGGAATGTCACAATGGGCCTTGTAACCTCACATGACCAGCTTGTTTTGCCAGTGGAATTGGTTTTGCAGAAGTTGACATTAAAATATAATGTCACATGTTTCCTGACTAGCAAATTATATTTGCCCATCTCATAACAATAAATAAATTAATAATTAAATAAACAAACAAATAAGCAATAAAGCACGGATAACTTTACAAGTTAACATATTGTATTTTCCTTTGTCAGACATTTTGGACTATATCAAATGATTTATCACATAATGTCAATTCTAAATATTCTTGATGTCAAGAAAAAGCTCTGTGCCAATATAAAGAGTCAGTCATGGTTGACTTTATTTCGTATAATGTATAATTTTTTATATGGAACCAAACATGTTCTTTGCCTGAAGTGATTTGTGATATATCTGTGTGTTTTAAATTCACTAAGACATTTTCTGTCGACGGATGGAGCACTCACGATGGCTCTCACAATGAGTCATATAACAAAGGCGACATCACAAAGCATTAATATATGTACGCTCAAAAAAGAAAACCTTTTATTAGACATTATATATTAATTCAGTTGTGTGTATCAGCTATTTTCTGCATATTGGCCATCCCCACAATAAGCATCTTAACCACACAAAAAAAAATATCAAACCTAGCTAAAGAAATCACACCTGCAAATTATTCTCAATTATCATCCCAGAGGTTTATATAAAAATACAGAGAGTTGTATCTTCAGTTTGCCTTCACTTTTTTTTACAATTTTGCTTAAATTAGTTTTATTTCTTATAGAATATGGAGGTAATTTAAAGACAGTGTACCACCCCTTCCGCTTCCTTAAATTTTGTAGATTTTTCTGTGTGCATTAATGCAATTAGTATACTACAGAGTGCATACAATCAATCACTTATCACAAAGCATTAATATGACTACCATATAATAAAAAAAAAATAAGTGTACGGATAATATTTAATTTTAAATATAGCACATGTTCATTTTATGAATATATTAAATGTTCAGGAAAATATATACCGGAATAAGTTTGTATGTAATTCAATGTTTATCATACTTTTACTATTATATACATGAACACATTCATATGGCAAGTTGAAATATACAGTAAGCCATAGACTCCCCCCAAAATTAGCATTCCCCGCACTCCATGGTCAAGTAATCTTGGATCTAAATAGAAGAAGTTTTTGGTATTTCCTTGGGACTACTCGTATTTAATTTTACAAGAGCTCAACAAATCATGTACAAATACTCTATGCAAGTATTCAACATTATGTAGATTTTAAAAAAAGTCAGCCCATTTATTATACATTTTTCAAAACTAGTTAGCAATGTGTTCTTATTTTTTTACAGGAGGCTCTTAGGAAAATGTAAAATATTTATGAGTGCAAAAACATATATATGTACCTATTTATAGTAATCTTGATAAACTCTAGTCCAAATGAACTCTGCCTCTTTACAAAGCTAAATATTGCACAGTATGTGTCCTCTTTCAAGCTACATCTATTTTTTTCTAATATTGTGGCATTGCATGCGTCATAAAAGTGCTGTAAACATCTGTTGTAGCATCTGTTATTTTATGCAATAGAATACCAGTAAAATAAATTAAAATCAAGACAAAAAAAGAAACATACTCACATATAATTTTCCTAATTTATGTATTTAATAAGAAAAACATAGTATATTTTTATCTTTTTTTTTAATAAATGGTCTTTAAAGCAAACTCTTCATTTTGGTCAGTGTAGAATACATTTTTTGTAAATTTTCATATTAACTTATAGAACTAACAAAATCAAATTATCCATTGGTTCCAACAAAACAGTGGTGTCCCAACTGGCCACATAAATAGTAGGAAAATGTTTTGGAAACAATTACTTTTGACAGCGAGAAGTTCTTGGATTTAGTTATACAACTCTGCAGACTTTGTTGGCTCCATATAAATAAGCAATATATATTATGTTTCATCATCATCATCATCATCATCATCATCATCATCATGGTCATCATCTTCTATTCTTCTTCTTCTTCATAATAATAATAATAACAACAATAATAATATGAAAACATTGGCATCAGGATAACAATGCAATACAGTTTATATTTACTTTTCTGCACATTAGTAAGTGGTAAATTGTACTTCTTTCATACAGATTATTAACAATTGACAGAAAATTAAAGTAAATATACACAACATATTGGCATTTATAAAACAATTTAAAAATAAATATTTAGTTATTTTTCACTTGTCAAAAGTAATTGTGTTCTATTGCATAAGCCTCATACATCAACAGTATTTGTCTGTTTGTGTGAAAACAACAACTTTATACTCAGTGTATTGTGTGTTTTTATTTATTTGTATTATTATTATTATTTGGTGAGTTTGTATTTATTTTCTGCAATATAAAATAAATAATAAAATATTTAATGTGGGCATGCACAAAGTGTCAGATATATCAAAGCACAGCCTATTGCAAGGGTAATTTCTACAATAAATCAGTGTTTATTTATCACCCTCACAGTTAATATAAAATGAGTGCCACCATATGCTATATTTTGTAAAGGGAATCATACAGTAGGTTTACTGACTGCACTTGCTCTGTACTTAAATGAACATTTAATGCGAATTGTAAATACATTGTATACTGTATCTGGTACCCAGCATTTGTCTTTAAAAAAAACAGGCATGGGTAACTCATTTGGAAAAATAATGTTAGGCAAAATAGGTGTCCTGATGTTGTGTTTCATAAATATTACAGGTGTACATACATTATTTACAGTAGAAGAAAAAAAGATATTTAGAAATGACATAAAAATTACATGATTAATAACAACCCACCAGGAGTGGAGGCTAGGGTCAACCATCCGGGGGTGGCGACTAGTGCTATCCCTCAAGGAGTGGCGGCTAGGGCTAACTCTCCCCAAGTGCCTAACCCTCCCACCCTTCAGGCCCTAATCCTAACAGTTACCTCGATACTTACCTTTGGAATGTTGGCTGTCGGTGTTCCGGTGCCAGTCTCCAGAGTGGTGTCTGGAATCCGGCATCGGTCACATGACCACCAGCATCCCGCCTATCGGGATGCTAAATGCAATCCTCATGTATCAATGCCTATTATCCTATAGATTGTAAGCTTGCGAGCAGGGCCCTCCGACCTCTACTACTGTCTGTTATCACCCAGTTTTGTTTTATCACTGTTGTTTCCAGTTGTAAAGCGCAACAGAATTTTCTGCACTATATAAGCAACTTTTAATAAAATAATTAACTTCAAATTAGTTAACAGCAGACAGTAGGACATGATCCAAGTCGATACTGAAAGATTAATGCATTTAATGCCTAAGGTACACTATAATGAAATAAAGGCATAGGATGTTCTAATGAAAGCTGCACAATAATTGTTGCTTTATTATCTTAATTGTTAATAATTTACAGTTTTACATTATACAGCACAGGCAATGGTATACAACACTATTGGCAGAATATCTGCAGCACAGTATTCCTGCCCATGTTGACATAACATCAAATGTAGTGCCTAACACTGAAAGACAAACTGACTTGTCCACAAGTAACCTCTAAGTATCTTTAAAGGACAACTGTACATTAAGGTTTTTTTTCCCTTTCTCTGTACCCAATGTGGCCTATACTATCATCTTCCATCCACAGCCTGCCTGAAGCCCCACATAGATGTAAAACTTTGCAGCGCATTATGACTTGTGATACACAGAGGAAATCTAAAAATGGGCGGTATTTCCCAAATGGGGTAGCCACAAATACTGGACACTAGGACTTTGAGTTGGATTACAGCTATTTCCAAAGATTTCATTTATCCATGAACATTTTGCTTATTTTACTGATCTACATTAACTGTTCTTTACAACAACAACAACAACAACAACACAAAAAACCTATAGTAACCAGAAACCAAAACTGATTAACTTACAGTATTACCAAATACTAAATAAATTGTTTCTGACACCAGGCAAGTGGTTCAACTTGCTGAGTGTCTTGGCTACTGCAAATGATGTGTTGAATTTATTCAATTGCTCAAATATTTTGATTGCTCTGGATCCTGGAATTTCACTCTGTAGTCTCATCCAAGATTCCAGTGAGAGAATAATAAAACATGGTTCATTTAACAAGAACTAACATTTGATCTACAATTCAATTTTATTCACTGGTAATTACACAGCTTCAATTACAGGAAAAAAAACATTGTCATTGGAAAATATATTTTAAAAAAATACTGTAAAGTAATTGCAGGCTGTTATTTAATGGCAAAGGATAGCGGCAGTGACATGCGGTAAGGGGAGGCAGAGCCTTCCCTGTCATACACCAGTATACCCAAGAGATATGACTATAAAAGTTATATGAAAAATACAAAGACTATTTTATAAACAAGGCCAGGTAAAGGTCTGTGAGGTCCCCTATGAATAAAAATTTCATAGTGATATATTGACGATGTTCTAAAAAAAATATATTGTATCAATAAGCACATTGTGTCTGTTTTCAATGTACAGTATACATATATATATATATATATATATATACATATATATAGATAGATAGATTAGGTAGATAGATAGATAGATAGATAGATAGATAGATAGATAAATATATAGATATACACTACCGTTCAAAAGTTTGGGGTCACCCAGACAATTTCATGTTTTCCATGGAAACTCTCTTATTTATCAAATGAGTTGCAAAATGAATAGAACATATAGTCTAGACATTGCCAAGGTTAGAAATATTGATTTTTATTTGAAATAATAATTTTGGCCTTCAAACTTTGCTTTCGTCAAAGAATTCTCCCTTTGCAGGAATTACAGCATTGCAGACCTTTGGCATTCCAGCTGTTAATTTGTTGAGGTAATCTGAAGAAATTTGACCCCACGCTTCCTGAAGCACCTCCCACAAGTTGGATTACAACAGCTCAATGGGGTTGAGATCTGGTGACTGTGCTGACCACTCCATTACAGACAGAATACCATCTGCCTGCTTCTTCCCTAAATAGTTCTTGCATAATTTGGAGGTGTGTTTTGGGTCATTGTCATGTTGTAGGAGAAAATTGGCTCCAATCAAGCGCTGTCCACAGAGTATGGCATGGCGCTTCAAAATGGAGTGATAGGCCTCCCTATTCATAATCCCTTTTACCTTGTACAAATCTACCACTTTACCAGCACCAAAGCAGCCCCAGACCTTCACACTACCTCCACCATGCTTGACAGATGGCGTCAGGCACTCTTCCAGCATCTTTTCACTTGTTCTGCATCTCACAAATATTCTTCTGTGTGATCCAAACACCACAAACTTCAATTTGTCTGTCCATAACACTCTTTTCCAATTTTCCTCTGTCCAATGTCTGTGTTCTTTTGCCCATATTAATCTTTTCCTTTTATTGGCCAGTCTCAGATATGGATTTTTCTTTGCCACACTGCCTAGAAGGCCAGCATCCTGGAGTTGCCTCTTCACTGTAGACGTTGACACTGGCGTTTTGTGGTTACCATTTAATGAAGCTGCACCAAGGATAATAATATATTACCAGAGAGCGCTTTATCCAAATATATTGAATTTATTACATATATATCACAATAAAATTGCAAAATTGTCCACTTTACTCACAGCCAGGAGTGAATCCTCTGACGAAACCGCACACTGACAATTGCGGAGAAACGCGTAAGGACTGGGGCTTATTCTATACGGATGTCCTTCCTGCTACCAGCGGATTCCGGCTGAATAATACCCTCTTGGTGTTATTGTCCATGTATGGATGCTAATCGTCTCTAGAGATTCTCCAGGTATCCCGTAATCCAGGAAGGTGCCTCTCTCCACTGTGGCTGTGTTCGACAACGGGGGCCGTCCACGGAGATCAAACGGATCCACTCCTGGCTGTGAGTAAAGTGGACAATTTTGCAAATGTGGCCCTATCTAGCACAGTGAGAGTAGGACGAAAAAAGTCCGTTAAACAGATACTAAAGTATAAGTATCCTACGCACCTGGCCACTCAGCGGCATTAATTAACGGGAGTAGAAAGCCGGCTTCTATCTGACATATAAGGAGATCTCTATGAGCATGTGGGAAAAAATCCTATAGCTGGAATTAAACAGCAAGCATCCATAAATTGTTCCTAATAAGGACTATATACTGTTCGGGACTTTTCACTGAAAATATGGTTACAATAAGTACTTCTATTTGGATATAATATAAATAACCGGTTAAATTTAATCAGCTGCAGCTGGGAGGATTTTTTAACTTCAATTATAATTTTATGTGTACATGTGTTTATTTTATATTTTATTGTGATATATATGTAATAAATTCAATATATTTGGATAAAGCGCTCTCTGGTAATATATTATTATCCTTGGTGCAGTTTTGTGTGTGGACAGGTCAGTACTGTCCAGTTGAGAGCTGCTTATTTCAGCACATACGACCCAAAAGTGCATGAGTTAGGTGTTAGTGACGCGCTGGAATATTTGTTTCTTTTATTTAATGAAGCTGCCAGTTGAGGACCTGTGAGGCGTCTATTTCTCAAACTAGAGACTCTAAAGTACTTGTGTTCTTGCTCAGTTGTGCACCGGGGCCTCCCACTTCTCTTTCTTTCTTTCTTTTCTGGTTAGATCCTGTTTGTGCTGTTCTCTGAAGGAAGTAGTACACACCACTGTAGGAAATGTTCAGTTTCCTGGCAATTTCTCGCATGGAATAGTCTTCATTTCTAAGAACAAGATTAGACTGTCGAGTTTCACATGAAAGTTCTTTTTTCTGGCCATTTTGAGAGTATAATCAAACCCACAAATGTGATGCTCCAGATACTCAACTAGCTCAAAGGAAGGCCAGTTTTATAGCTTCTCTAACAAGCAAACCCATTTTCAGCTGTGCTAACATAATTTAACAAGGGTTTTCAAGGGTTTTCTAATCATCCATTAGTCTTCTAACGCAATTAGCAAACACAATGTACCATTAAAACACTGGAGTGATGGTTGCTCGAAATGGGCCTCTATACACCTATGCAGATATTCCATTAAAAAACAGACGTTTGCAGCTAGTACAGTCATTTACCACATTAACAATGTATAGTGTGTATTTCTGATTAATTTAATGTTATCATCATTGAAAAGAAAAGTGCTTTTCTTTCAAATAAAAAGGAAATTTCTATATATGTAAGAACGGTGAGAGAAGCGCCCTCTGGTGTAATATATCATGAATAATTAGCAAAAGGTGTCCTCCACCATGAATTTAAACCCCAGATAGTGGACATGTACCGTGTTAACGGGTTCAAAACCACTTGTTTAATTGCATCCACTGTTTAAAAACTCTGGCAGTGCCCTGGATCAGGCCATATCACACATTTCTTTACTCACAGGTTCTCTTAGAAATCCTGCCCACGCCACGTCAGTGGCGTCGCTGCTTTCTGCTACTCCAGCTGTCTTGGCTGAGGTTGATGACGTCGTGACCGTGACATCACGGTCACGATGTCATCAAGCTCAGCTGAGACAGCTGGAGTAGCTGAAAGTAGCGACACCAATAACTTGTTGCTGGGACTAGTTCTAGTATGAGCGCTGTTACCTGTGCATAGAGTGTGGGCAGGATTTCTAAGAGAACCTGAGAGAGCCTGATCCAGGGGACTGACAGAGTGTTTAAACAGTGGATGCCATTAAACAAGTGGTTTTGAAACTCTTAACATGGTACACATCAACTATTTGGGGTGTGAATTCATGGTGGAGGATACCTCTTGTTCATTATTCAAGATATACTACACTAGAGGGTGCTTCTCTCACCTTTCTTACAGATTATCCAAACTCGGGGGGAACATCCGTCTTTTTGGAGAAAAGTAGCCGCCCGTGATACAGGGAATAGATTGGTGATTAACAGTATCACCTTGGCACATTGTTTCACATTTACTAAGGGACATTACTAATATTTATATTTTCCTGACGACTTGTATTGTGTGGGTGCTGTGCTACATACCACTACTGTCTACAATATATATAGATAGATAGATATTATTATTATTATTATTATTATTATTATTTTAAGCAAATATAACAAACTGGTATTTCTAGAGCAAATTATATATATATATATATATATATATATATATATATATATATCACAGAGAGTGTCTCTCTATCAGACTAATTACATTTTGAATTACGTTAAGGGGAATACCACAAGTGGCGCTGAACCTCACTATTATATACTGTATGTATGTATATATATATATATATATATATATATATATAGTTATTAAGATATGAATGAGTTATATGTAACTACATTGAAAATAATTAGTAGCTTATTAGCTCTTCCAACACACTCATGGGGTGGGCCAGTGTTGTTTTTGTTTGTGGGGTGTCACCAGTAGCCCTGATTTCCAGCTTTTCTATTTGTTTTGTTTTATACTCACTTTTCCATTGCAAGATGGATTTAAAGTTTTTCTTCTTTTATCAATGGTGCTATTCCATGGTGTACACCAATGGGAGATCCAACTAAGATCCACACCTCCTTACATGTCTTCAAAAATCCAGTGTTAACACTCTGTGACGTTTCCATCCAAATCCATCCAGTGGCAGGTCCAGAACAGGCTTACTAGGTCAAAGTTCTGATCAGCATACTTCAGCGGGAGGTCCAACTGGAACCTAAACCCCTAATAAGTCTTCTGTGATCCAATGTAATCACTTTGTGAAGTTTTCTTCTAAATCCATCCAGTGGAAGGCAGAGCCAGATTAAGGGGAGGGGCCCTGGGGGTAAGTACCCCAGGTCCCTTTTTCTAAAAGGGCCCCCTGCCATGCCACAGATCGGATCTCTCTTCCAATCAAATCTGCGGTGCTGAACTCCCGTCCCCACTGCAGCAGTGGGCGGCTAAGTGCAGCAGAGAGCACAGCCACAGATGGGGCAGCTGAGCGACAGCTCATCTGTCCAATAATATATGAATGAAGCAGCCTGCCGCTCAGTTATTGGCTGGGCGCGCAGGCTGCAGGGAAGGACTGGGATCCCCGGCAGCTTGTGGATTGTGGAGCCAGAAACCAGCAGAATTTGTGTGGTGTGTGACTGTGTGCTGCTTGGTGAGTATGTGTCGCCAGCAGAGCAATAAAAAGTAAGGCCAGCAGTAATATTTATATAAATATATATGTATATATATATATATATGTTTGTGTATAACTATATATATATATATATACTGTATATATATATATGTGTGTGTGTGTGTGTGTGTGTGTGTGTGTGTGTTTTATATATATATATATATATATATATATATATATACAAAGGGTACCCTATAGTGCTATGTGGATAATATGAACTAGGCTGCACCTCAGAAAGAACCTCCTGTTAGACGAGGCTCGAAATAAAAATATAGAATACAGTTCTGAGGGCTCTACAAGATAGTACTGTTGATCACATTAATATGATTAATATAAAAACATCAAGAACTCGGCTTTAATATTTATTTTGTACTTAAAATGTGACAACAACATTAAATCACAGTAAAGATTTTCCAGGTGTTAACATGTGTCCAAGATGGACCTGATGCTTGTGACAATCCTTCGTTAACAGCATGTATCAGGGATGGATACAGTACTTGAACAAAATCCAACGCATTTCGTCCCTTCTGGGACTTCCTTAGGGGTATAGATTCTAAATAATAAAATACAATAACTAAATAATGATACCGACAACCTATCTACAGACTTAAATCTAATGTAAGTTTACATACATACCAAATGTCAAATGTTTTAAAGTGATCCTGAAGGGGTATAAACCTCACTGTGCGTATCGATAAAAAATAGGTCTAAAACCTGATAAATAAAACAATATATTAAAAATAAAACCTCTAAAATTGGTCTCTAAGGTAAGGAAAAGGAATAGAGGATGAACAGGTATGGGAGGATAGGAGTGATACGTACCAAATGACTATATCAGGTGACTTACTAACACGATTCCATACTTAAACGGAATCCAAAAATTCAGAATTTAGTCAAAAAAGTGACCGAAATGAAAGAGAAATTTTAGGGCTTAATAGATAAATAGCGGTAAAGAAAATATTATGTTCTATAGAGTGGTTTATTAAATTCATAAAGATCATAAAAATAATTTAATACATACCGATCTTAGGTATAGGTAAAGTCTAACCCTGTCTTTATAGATAACTAGTAACCGAATTCATACAGTAACTGTTCCGCGGTTAGCAGACCTAAAATAATGAATGGACAATTTAGGTATAATTAGTGCCTCAATTCAGATCTCATTCCCGATATATAGCTCATTATTGATGTAAAATATATATAATTGTGTAAATTAAGAATTTTTAGAACATATTACCATAATTAGTAGAGCTATTATTAGAACCGCCAAAATTGTATAATTATAATAGAAATACCGGGTATTGATTGAAAATATATCAATCATTTTTAACATGACCAAGTACAACAAATTAGTTCTTATAAATACATGGAAAACAATACAAATACATACAAAAAAAGGTGAAAAATAATCCCAGTATCCATATATGGAAGTAAGATAGCATCAGTGATACTTACAAAATAGGCACAATGTGGTCTTCTCAGAGTTCAGAGTGATACTGAGAGAGGTGCCCCAAGCTAGTATTTATACCATTAGCTATATGTCATCACTTCCTAGGATAAGTTAATAGGGTAAGTAATCAATGAAATAAAAAACGCCCTAGATCTCTCATTGAGTAAAAATCTGTATAATTGACCAGTAATATAAGGAAGCTATAGTCTTAAAGTCCCAATGGTATGTGTTTAAAATAAAAAACTAATCCTTTTTAAACCTAATTAACGCCAGTAGTACGCACTGTAGTGTGCGCTTCACAGACCGGAAGTCACGGGACCAGAAGTCGCTCCTCAGTTAAATAAAAAGAAGGAAGGAATACTATATCCACGTTGATGGAATGCATTGTCGTCATGCGTTCCACCGCTGATGTCCCCACAGTGGAGGTGCGCATGCATGAAGCACACTATGGCGGCGCCATACACAGTATAGCCAGCCCCATTCTGGAAGGTGCACGTGCATGATGCGCACTACAACGGTGCTGTATCTGCCTCCAGTAGTGCGTTCCACCTTCCGGAAGCAGTGTGTGTCTCAAAAAGTCATATTTATCTTTCATTAAAAGTTGTAATGTCCACTGATCTAAGTGGACACATCCAGAAAGCAACAAAAAGGAAAAAAAGAGTATCCTAATCTATCTACACCCCACTAGCTTCCAATGTATTATAGTTAAACTATAAATAATATGGACACTGATGCTGCCAAAATAATAAAAGTGACATTATCTACTATAATCATTTAAACGGTATTAATATCCACCTTACATATTTATTCCTAATAGAAATCCAATACAGATAATGACATTAATTAATAGGTTTTAATTATTGCTATATATAAATAGATTTAATAAATATTTAATATATGTAGCTTCTTCTAATTTATATATATTTTAGTTTGTGTTACCTGTCAAAAAAACAATTATTAACCCATAAGTGTATTCATCTAATACTTTAATGCTAATAAAACCAGATTAACTTATTTCTTACTGCTATAACCCAATATAAAAAAATGTGACAGCCACAGTAATTTAATCAGTATCCAATGATAAATATATTTAATAAATATTACATCTAGTAGATGTTAATCTTTTTTAATTTCTTTTTAACAAAGGACCAATGTATTCAACTATTAATGTTTTAATATTTCATATATTTATTTAAAAAGAAATTCCCTTCTATTTTCCTAGATTATACATATGTATATAAAAAAAATCAGATGTTCTAAAAAGGGGAACAATCCCATATCTAATCATGTAAGTATCACTGATAACTTTACAATTGGTTTTACTCCCATATTTACATAAATGATATCTGGGTTACAACAAAACTCTGATCACATATACTTTTATAATTGTATAGATGACATCTGTGTCAAAAATTTCTACTCTTATATTTGAATCGATGACACCTAAAATACTTCTTACTCTCATATTTGCATGGATGATAACTAAACTCTTCAATATTTAAATCAGATGTTAAATCTTAAGGGCCCTTAAAGAATCAACCTATTAGTAAACATATCTACAGGGATATTTGCTTAAACATAGGAAACCACATCTGTTCCCTCATTGAGGCCATGAGAAACTAGGGCATTGAGGGTGTATATCCAGAAACGCGAGTTAGAAGGAACTGCAATAACATAAATTACTACTGGGACCAGTCACGAGTACTGTATGACCATTTTGTACAAAGAGGTTATGATGATCTTTAGTAGAGGATGTCAGAGAGAAAGCGTCATCCCGAATTAGAGAAGATCTACTGACAGCTAAACCTAAAGCTAAAATTAGTTGGAATTCGAGACCCTTCATCACGCAGTACAATAAAGAAAATTCCCTCATTTGGAAGGTCTTGGATCGCCATTGGGGAATCCTTTTGAAAGATCCCTTATTGGGACCACACCTCCCTGCTAGACCAAATATGGTCTTTCGTAAGTCTGCTAACTTGAAAAGCATATTGGCTCCGAGCAAATTGCCGCAGAAGATCACTAAGTACGAGAAAGGCAATTCCTGGATGACTAAAAAAGCAAGCTGTGTACCGTGTAATCACTATATCTGTTGCAAATACATGGACCGGTTAACGTTCAGTCATAAACTGGACTCAGGGAGACTCTACACTTTTACTGACCATGTCAATTGTAATTCAGAAAATTTAATTTATAGGATTACATGTGGATGCGGACTGTTTTACGTGGGTAAAACTAAAAGGCGGATTAAACTGCGCATACAGGAACATATGTGAAATGTAAAGAATAAAGTTAAGGCTCATAGCTTACCCCACCATTTTGCTGAGAAACATAACTCTGAGCTTCATCCATCTAATTTCAAGTTCACTGTCCTTGAACGTATAAAAAAGCTGGTGAAAAAGGGAAGTAGAGATTTACTCCTAGCAAAAAGGGAGAGTTTCTGGATATACACCATCAATGCCCTAGTTCCTCATGGCCTCAATGAGGGAATAGAAGTGGTTTCCTTTGTTTAAGCAAATATCCCTGTAGATATATTTACTAACTAATAGGTTGATTCTTTAAGGGCCCTTAAGATTTAACATCTGATTTAAATATTGAAGAGTTTAGTTATCATCCATGCAAATATGAGAGTAAGAAGTATTTTAGGTGTCATTGATTCAAATGTAAGAGTAGAAATTTTTGACACAGATGTCATCTATACAATTATAAAAGTATATGTGATCAGAGTTTTGTTGTAACCCAGATATCATTTATGTAAATATGGGAGTAAAAACATTGTAAAGTTATCAGTGATACTTACATGATTAGATATGGGATTTATTCCCCTTTTTAGAACATCTGATATTTTTTGATATACATATGTATAATCTAGGAAAATAGAAGGGAATTTTTTTTATAAATATATGAAATATTAAAACATTAATAGTTGAATACATTGGGTTTTTGTTAAAAATAAATAAAAAAAAGATTGACATCTACTAGATGTAATAATTATTAAATACATGTATCATTGGATACTGATTCAATTATGGTAGCTGTCACATTTTTTATATTATATTGGGTTATAGCAGTAAGAAATAACTTAATCTGGTTTTATTACCATTAAAGTATTAGATTAATACACTTATGGGTTAATAATAGTTTTTTTTTGACAGGTAACACAAACTAAAATATATATAAATTAGAAGAAACTACACATATTAAATATTTATTAAATCTATTTATATTTAGCAATAATTAAAACCTATTAATTAATGTCGTTATCTGTATTGGATTTTTATTAGGAATAAATATGTAAGGTGGATATTAATACCGTTAAATGATTATAGTAGATAATGTAACTTTTTTATTTTGGCAGCATCAATGTCCATATTATTTATAGTTTAACTATAATACATTGGAAGCTAGTGGGGTGTAGATAGATTAGGATAGTCTTTTTCCCTTTTTGTTGCTTTCTGGATGTGTCCACTTAGATCAGTGGATATTACAACTTTTAATGAAAGATAAATATGACTTTTTGAGACACACACTGCTTCCGGAAGGTGGAATGCACCACTGGAGGCAGATACAGCGCCGTTGTAGTGCGCGTCATGCATGTGCACCTTCCAGAGTGGGGCTGGCTATACTGTGTATGGCGCCACCATAGTGTGCATCATGCATGCGCACCTCCAATGTGGGGCCATCAGCGGTGGGACGCATGACATCAATACGTTCCACCGACGCGAATATAATAGCCCTTCCTTCTTTTTATTTAACCGAGGAGCGACTTCCGGTCCCGTGACTTCCAGTCGGTGAAGCGCACACTACAGTTTGTTCCACCAGTGTTAATTAGGTTTAAAAAGGATTAGTTTTTTATTTTAAACATATACCATTGGGACTTTAAGTCTATATCTTCCTTATATTACTGGTCAATTATACTGATTTTTACTCAATGAGAGATCTGGGGCGTTTTTTATTTCATTGATTACTTACCCTATTAAATTATCCTAGGAAGTGATGACATATAGCTAATGGTATAAATACTAGCTTGTGGGCACCTCTCTCAGTATAACTCTGAATTCTGAGAGGACCACATTGTGCCTATTTTGTAAGTATCACTGATGCTATCTTACTTCCATATATGGATACTGGGATTATTTTTCACCTTTTTTTGTATGTATTTGTATTGTTTTCCATGTATTTATAAGAATTAATTTGTTGTACTTGGTCATGTTAAAAATTATTGATATATTTTCAATCAATACCCGGTATTTCTATTATAATTTTACAATTTTGGTGGTTCTAATAATAGCTCTACTAATTATGGTAATATGTTCTAAAAATTCTTAATTTACACAATTATATATATTTTACATCAATAATAAGCTATATATCGGGAATGAGATCTAAATTAAGGCACTTATTATACCTAAATTGTCCATTAATTATTTTAGGTCTGTTAACCATGGAACGGTTACTGTATGAATTTGGTTACTATCAATCTATAGAGTCAGGGTTAGACTTTACCTATACCTAAGATCGGTATGTATTAAATTATTTTTATGATCTTTATGAATTTAATAAACCACTCTATAGAACATAATATTTTCTTTACGGCTACTTATGTATTAAGCCCTAAACTTTCTCTTTAATTTAGGTCACTTATTTGACTAAATTCTGAATTTTTGGATTCTGTTTAAGTATGGAATTGTGTTAATAAGTCACCTGATATAGTCATTTGGTACGTATCACTCCTATCCTCCCATACCTGTTCATCCTCTATTCCTTTTCCTTACCTTAGAGACCAATTTTAGAGGTTTTATTTTAAATATATTGTTTTATTTATCAGGATTTATACCTATTTTTTATCTATACACACAGTGAGGTTTATGCCCCTTCAGGATCACTTTAAAATATTTGGCATTTGGTATGTATAGTTACATTAGATTTAAGTCTGTAGATAGGTTGTCGGTATCATTCTTTTAGTTATTGTATTTTATTATTTAGAATCTATACCCCTAAGGAAGTCCCGGAAGGGACGAAATGTGTTGGGTTTTGTTCAAGTACTATATCCATCCTTGCCACATGCTGTTAATAAAGGATTGTCACAAGCATCAAGTCCATCTTGGACACATGCCAATAAGGAATTGTTTTACTATCTGAATGCCTATGAGTTAACACCTGGAAAATCTTTACTGTCAGTTAATGTTGTTGTGACATTTTATGTACAAAATAAATATTAAAGCCAAGTTCTTGATGTTTTTATATTAATCATATTAATGTGATCAACAGTACTATCTTGTAGAACCCTCAGAACTGTATTCTATATATATATATATATATATAGGTAGCAGGCTGTACAGCAAACAGCGGCACTCAGAGACTGACACAGCAGGAATAAAGTGCTAGTGCTTTTAATTCATGGCTGGTACATCCAACGTTTCGGGGCGTGCAAGCCCCTTTTTCAAGGTGAGCCAAAAACTTTGTATTGTTTTTGGCTCACCTTGAAAAAGGGGCTTGCACGCCCCGAAACGTTGGATGTACCAGCCATGAATTAAAAGCACTAGCACTTTATTCCTGCTGTGTCAGTCTCTGAGTGCCGCTGTTTGCTGTACAGCCTGCTACCTGCATCATTTTCTCCAGAGGGCACCGGAGCAACATACTTCTCTCCAGGAGAGTGCCGATCCGACATGTGCAAATATATATATATATATATATATATATATATGTGTGTATATATATGTATATATATATATAGATTCAGTATGAAAAGCTGGCGGTTGGGATGTGGGCGGTCAGTATACCATTGTCTGTTGCTATGCAGACAAGGGTGCGCAGGGTACCCTAACTACCCTCCCATACCCCCCTAACCTTCCCTGTCCGCAGCCTAACCCTAGCCTCCCCTATTGGTGGCTAACCCTAACCTCCCCCCAGTGGTGCCTAAATCTAACCCCCCCTTCCCGCAGCCTAAACCTAACCTCCCCTCATAATGCCTAACCCTAACTCCCCCCGCTCCTGCACGCTAAACCTAACCCATCAGTTCATACCTTCGTGATCCTGATTTCTTTGGGATTCCGGCGTCGGTATTCTGGCGGCTGGTGGGACCCCGGTGTCGGTATTACAGCTGCCGGGATTCCAACAGCCGCGATTCTGAATGCATACTATATATATATATATATATATATATATATATTGATATCATTCACCTGCCTGTTCTTTATTAGGGGCCCTACTGTCTGAAGTGCTCCGGGCCCCCCATTACCTTAATCCGGCTCTGGTGGAACGCCAAGAAGAGGCTCCCTAGGTCAAAGTTCTGCACAGCACGTTATGCCGTGTGGTCTGACCGGGACCCTAACCTCCATAAAACCGGGCTAGGATCCAGCTGGATCACCTCGTGTTGGTTTCATCACAATCGGTGCAGGATTGTCCAAATGTATAACTGGACAGTCAAACAAACAGTTAATTTTATATACTATATGTACAGTATATATATTGAACAAAATTAAACATTTTGCACAAAAAAATCTATCATTGCTTTTTTCATTTGGAATCTGCTGTGAAATATGAAAATAAATTTGTAAAATATAGATTCACAGGTATGCAAATGGTTTGGATTTCCCACAAAATGAATTAATTTCATTTGTAAGGCAAATTTTTTGTGTATAGTAAGTGAGTAGACCACAAGCTTTCTGCAGGTATTTCATCCAGGCAGGTCTGTGGAAAACCAATGCGCATCTTCATATGTTCCTGCTCAGGATTTATGAGTATTTACATTCCAGTTTTTTGCAAGCTACAGTATATAGTCACATTTTCTATTATGTTAAATAATATATTTCGTAGAAAGCAAATAATTATGTTAAGAGTTAAACTGTATTCTTTTTAAAATATAGTATATAGTATATAGGAGTTCACTGTTTTCTCTGTATATGATACACATAAATAAGACATAAATGTGTATAACAAATGTACTATGTTACAGTAAGTATTAATAACTTGGAAGAACGTAAAAACCAACTGTAGCAGGTAGCAGTGGAATCAGCAAACCTCCCAATAGTCTGTATTTTGGCAAGGCAGTCCTGATTCATGGACCCCAAAAGTGACATGGGTCTCACTCTCTGGTCATGTGCCAAAGGTTTAGGCAGATCTGGGCGTGGTTTTAGTAGTTAAAGGATTGTCAGAGGTTTTTTTCTTGTCTCAATTTTGCTTTTTGATATGTTGGGTGGTATGCATCAGCAGATGGGTTAAGAAAAATCAGGCTCATAACCGCAGCCTATGTTTCTATGCAACAAACCTGTTGCTAAGTCACTTGTCATTGACGCCAGCTTCTGTTAAACCTTAGTATGCATAAATAGAAGTAACGTTAAAAAAATAAAAACAGAAAAGCATGCAATAATTAAATGTGAAGATCTATATTGTGAACAATAATATAAAATTAAAACATATATAAACATTCTAAGTGAAAGAATATAAACAGATTGACACTAATGGTGTTTATTTTATGCAGACATAACCATAGGTAAGAACAATTTACTGTTTTGTTTAATACAGAGGTGTGTTTGATAACCCCTAACTCAAATTGAACTACATATGGACATGTAGGATTTGTGTGAGCTTAAACACTCTGCACCACTGTTGACATTCTAATGATGGGCTAAAGGATGTTCTAGCCACACTAACCTCATCTCCTGTTCTTCACTGTGTAAGCAAGTTTGTAAACCAAATTCAAGAGGAGGTGCTGTGATCTTAGTCAAAGGAAGATAAGACTATTATAAAACTTACTACAGGGAGCCAGCATATTCCAGTTCACCTCAAAGTCTCCACAGCCTGCTGCTTTGAGCCGCCCCTGCTGTCCCACTATATCTTGAAGGCTCCCTGGACAGTCTCATGTCCCCTCCTCCATCCTGTCACCCACCTGTAACATCCACCATCCCATCCCTTTACTTTCCATGTTCTTGGTGGTATATTCCACTTCCTTCTCCTCTCCTGGCTACTGCTAGGGTAAGGTCTGTCCAGGGGTGTATCTAGAGAGCAGGAGACCTGTGTGCAGGCTCCGTCTGGGACTACGTATCTCTAGCTAGCAACGCTGTATCTCTGGGCACTAGGGTCCCTAGGGGACCCTAGGACTGTCCCAGAGCCTAGAGTGCATGCACAGATCTCCAGGAAAATGGCGTGGTGGCCATTTTCCCAGTGATTTTCCTACTGTGCATGTGCAAAACACCAGGAAAATGGCACCATGCCATTTTCCCAATGATCTCTGTGGTGTTGCTGCTGTACTATGGGACTCCGGCGAGTAAATATTAAAAATAATGGGTGCAAAGTGTGCGGTGTGGACCCCAGGGACCGCATACACTACACCCATTATAAATACGCCAGTGGGTCTGTATCATCTCTAGTGGTGATTTCCCACTAGGCACATGAGGCACGTGCCTAGGGGTGGAACTTGCTGGGGGGCGGCACTCAAGGCTGATGAGGCCAGGTGATGCTTTCTTTTTTTTTCTTTTTTTGTCATTATGACTTTTTTTTCCAATATATTTTATTTTGCAATGGATGGGAGTGGGACTATAGGCAGCGAATTATGGTCCGGAAGCTGGTAGTGAGGTGCGATTAGGGCTGCTTTGGTGACATAATTTGGAGGAGAGGGAGCAGCCAAAAATGTGCCTAGGGGTGGCCTGACCACTAAATCCGCCCCTAGCAGTGGGAGCGGTTGGCACATGCACATGTTGGAGATGGGACAGATCTTACATAATTCTGATAATAATAATAATAATAATAATAATAATAATCTATAACACTAAATTATGGATGCAACCTCAATAAAGTACATTAACGTACTGCAAAAAAAAAATCCAGCTCAGTAAACCTCAGTAAAAGGGGAATGTGACTACGGTACAGTACATCTGGAACTACTCCCTTAATTAATTTCAACTTTTACATATTTCTCCACAAATACAGCTCGGTTTAACCTCAATCATGTCTTAATCAGGAGAGTGGGGGAATTCGGGGCTGTGATCATTCCATGTATCACTTTGTGTGTTTCAAGATTTTACTATTGTGGTCACAGTGTTCATAAAAACCAGGTCACCTGCTGGGGGAAACATGCCATGCCCCATGGAGTACTGGGAGCAGTCGACCAAATGTATGTTGACCTTTCATCCCCCCCCCCCCCCCCCCCCAATGCATACAGTACTTTATAGAGCATGGCCTATCTCATGCACCCATGCCCAAGTGTAAACATTTATAAGATATCCAAATGCATATCTGTAAAAGTAAAGGAGCTTTTATATGTGTGGCAGATATATTCCTTTTTTTTTTAGTAAATTCAGCAAAGACAAGGAATTTTCTAAAGTTGGGAATTGCAGCAATAACTTTGACCCCATGTAAGCAATTCTTTATATGAAAATAGAAGGAATTAAAAAAAAAATGGTTTCTGGATAATACACATTTAGAGGCTAAGGGGTTAATTCAGACCTGATCGGTGCTGTGTGTTTTCGCACAGCAGTGATCAGGGCTGAACTGCGCATACGCCGGCGCCGCAGTGCGCCGGCACATGGCAGGTAGCCAACGGCTGTTATAGCCCTGCGATCACCTCTGCCTGATTGACAGGCAGAGGCAGTTGCTGGACGGGAGGGGGCAGGCCAGAGGCATTTAGCTGCCATTTAGGGGGCGTGGTCCAAGCAACGCAGGCATGCCCGGACCGTTGGGGGGGTGGGCTGCGGCGGCTGCGTGATGTCACATGCAACCGCTGCAACCCGGGCAGCGACGAGTATCACCCTGCCAACGCGCAGGAGCTGCGCTGGCTGGGAGCTACTCCTGAAGTACAAAAGCTCTTGTACTTGTGTGACGGGGCAGGGTCTGCCATGCGGGGCGGGCTCGCCCTGTGCTGGGTGTCCCCCCGCATGTCAGTGTGACTAAATTTACAATCAGGTCTGAATCACCCCCTAAATTAATCTGCCTATAACGCTCTTCCACTTCTCCAATGATATCTGTAAGAAAATGCTATAACAAGCAAAGGAGCGTCATAACAAAGCAATTCATACAGTAAAATTCTAATAAAAAATATAAATTATATATATGAACATATATTAAAATTGTGTTTTGACACATTTCCTCAAAAAACTGTCTTACCATGCTTAGAGGACGTTTATCTAAGTTTGGAGAGAAATAAAGTTGAGAGAGATAAAGTACTAACCAATCAGCTTCTATCATTTTACAGGCTGAGTGATCTATGTACTAAGCTTTGGAGATTGATAAAGTGGAGAGAGATAAAGTACCAGCCAATCAGCTTCTAACTGCCATGTTACAGGCTGTGTTTGAAAAATGAAAAGAGCTGATTGGTTGGTACTTTGGAGCAGATGCACTGTGCCTTGGAGAAAGATAAAGTAGACAGAGATAAAGTACTATGAAATATGAAACTTAGGAGCTGGTTGGCTGGTACTTTGGGGCAGATGTATTAACCTGGAGAAGGCATATGAAAGTGATAAACCAGTGATATGTGCAAGGTGATAAAGACCCCAGCCAATCAGCTCCAATATGTAAATTAACAGTTAGGATCTGATTGGCTGCTGCCTTTATCACCTTGCACATATCACTGGTTTATCACTTCCTTATGCCTTCTCCAGGTTAATACATCTGCCCCTTTATCTCTTCCCACTTTATTTCTTTCCAAGACTTAGTACATCTCCCCTTTTATCTCAGTCTACTTTATCCCTCTCTAAGGCTTTAGTACAAAGACTACTGAGTTTGAAAAATGACAATTGGGAGCTGATTGATCTGCACTTTATCTCTCTCCACTCATTGATACATCTTCCCCTTAGTCATATTGCTCCACTAATCATACAATGTGATACTACAACAAACAAACCTCAACATTAACAATATATCTTTAATTTGGAAAAGTTGAGAATGCACTTTAGTTCTTGAATTGTTAAATAATTCCATTTTTACTTGCACAAGGAAAATAAGCTATATAAAAATAAATTTTATACAAAACCATATCTTTAATTAAATATTCTCAGTGAAACAGCCTTTGTGATAGGCTGATAGGACTCCCATCGTGTTTGAAAGCTCATGAATTACAGAAGGTGTGTGGGCACTGTGATACCAAGAAAAAGCCATAGATCATACCTAACTATCTCATCCTTGTGGAGATAATTAGGAAGGAAATGTGGGTGTACAAACCTGTAAACCGCTCAGAAAAACTAGTTCACTTATTAGTATACTTTATGGACAATTGACAAAGTACACCCACGCTGAACAATTTTATTCTTTGATTATGTTGATATTAACTGTAAGAGTTTGACATATCTCAAATAGTTTTTTTTGGGGGGGGGATTCTGAATTGATTTTTTTATTTTTTATTTTTTCAAGCTCTAATTTACAGTTATCTGAACTTTGAAAGTTGATGCAATAAAATTAACTTCAATTTTGTTTTGTTGCAGTACAGTCAGTGATGTAAGTGAAGATGAACGTGTGTTTTGGAAGTAAAATGTGATTATTTTATGTTTCTAGCAAAACATTTATTGCCTCGCTGAGACAATCAAAGGGGTGAGACATTCAAAGGCTTTCAGGCTTCCTTGTATGCACACATTGCACACATTGCATAAGAAGGGTATCAGAAAGAAACCCACCTGCAGATTACTTTACCCTGTGTGAGGCTCATCAGTGTAAGCCAAGATTGTTGGACTCAGCATGTAAAGAGGTTTGCCTCACTCACTCAGTGAACACATATGCACATATATATACGTATATGGTAACATTCCCTGAAATGATCATCGAGCTTCCTGCTCAATGCCAGATTACCAAATAGGCAGAGTAGGAACCACCGTGCCTTTGAGGGGCCTCACGACAACAGATCAAATTGATATTGATCTTGAAAGAAAAATAAAATCAGGCTTTCTTAAATTGTTTCCAGAAGATAGAACAAATGAATCAACTCAAAGAAATGAAAACTTTACATTAAAGACTTTATAGAGAAAATACTGCATTCATGTAATGTAACAATTAACAACTTAAAGTACTTAAACCATAGATATCAGAATGACATTACACTGTCCAGAACATAGACTGTTGGTTGGTAAAATTAAAAACGTATTAGGAGATAAATTGCGAGGATCCTCCACAGGGTTTAAACCAGCACCGTTCCTGCTGTAGACATAGAGGAGTCAATTTACTAAGATGGGAGTTCTATTTAAGATGGGATGTTGTTGTCCATAGCAACCAATCAGATTCTGCTTCTCATTTATACCCCTTTCACACCGCACAAATAACCCGGTATCAACCCGGCATATTGCTGGGTTGACATGGGTCAACGTGCGGTCTGAAAGGGGCATAGCCAAAATCCCGGGTCGCCTGATCTGGCATTCAACCTGGGAATAAAGCAGAGTTATTCTTGGGTTGAATACCAGGTCAATGGCAGCGTAAACGGGCTCCCGGGTCGATACGACCCGGGACCCGTTCACTACAACAAGGGGAGGTGGCGCGAAGGTGATCTCATCTCTTAGCGCTGCCTCCACCCCCACTGCTGGTTCCACCCCCTGCCGCTATGGCAACCTGCCCGGCATAATGCCAGGTCAGGGATGCCAGCGGCAGCATCCAATGCAGGATCCCTCCCGGGAAGAACCCACTTCCAATTCCTGGGTGGGATCCGGCATTGGCAGTGTGAAAGGGGTATTATCTAGCACCTTCTAGAAGATACAGTAATACCCGAAATTTGATTGGTTGCTATGGGCAACTACCCATCTTAAATAGAACTCCCATCTTAGTGAATTTACCCCAAAGAGTTAAAAATGGGGGAACATTGACCTTGGATTATCCCAAAATGGTTTTGCATGTTTCATCCCTCACACTGATAGTTTGCTGTCACATTTGTAGAAGTTGTGTTTTTCCTGTCCATCATATAAATGCTTAGTTAAAAAGTACAGCAACATGTTAACTTAAAATTTTTTACTTAAACTGTTAATTATCAGCCCTATTGGCGGTAAAGGGAAGAGAACCTTACAGGCGGTTACCACCAATGGGGCTGATAATTGTGAAACATGTAAGAAGGATGTGGTCACTTCCGATGGACGCCATGGCACTTCCGGTTGTTATTTAGTTCATTTTTAAGGATTCTGTAGCTTTACTAGCACCGTTTTTGGTCTAAAATAACATAAGATACTTTAGGCATCATTGCAAATAAATCCTTTTTATCATTTTTAATGCTTCTCTTGTAGCATTACTTTTTGGTATACACCTTATCCAGAATACAGGATATTCTGTTTTGCCCATTCCTGATTAATTCTATTACTAATTAATTCTAATTAGTGGAAGCCCTACTTTTACCCAACAGCCACAGTACTGATCTTTACCCTTGAGGAAGTTTGAATGATAGAACACAGTCCCTCTTAGACAAAACGCGTCGGTTACTTACCGTATGCTGATTTTCGGATAAGCTGTTCCTATTTTTTCTCTGGGTTACGAGCATTAACTTTGCATTGGTAACATCAATTGAAAATTGTTTTTCACTATTTTTTTTTATTTATTTTTTTCATGTTTTATATGTGTATTGGATCTTCATTAAAATCTGTAAAAAATTTGATGCTGTGGTGACCATGTGTGGATGACATGAGAAAAGCCTTTATATAAAGTTTTTATATGGTACGGGTTCACGTATAGCTTTTTCACCACAAAGTATTGCTTTTTATTGCACTAGGAGGCGCTCTCTGTTTTTATTGTAGGTATATATACACACACATATATATATATATATATATATATATACAGTGCACTCAGAAAGTATTCACAGTGCTTCACTTTTTCCACATTTTGTTATGTTACAGCCTTATTCCAAATGGGAAAAAATTCATTTTTCCCCTCAAAATTCTTCACACAATACCCCATAATGACAACGTGAAAAAGAGTTTTTATGAGATTTTTGCAAATTTATTGAAAATAAAAAACTAAGAAATCACATGTACATAAGTATTCAAGGCCTTTGCTCAATACTTTGGTGATGCACCTTTGGCAGCAATTACAGCCTCATGTCTTTTTCAATATGATGCCACAAGCTTGGCACACCTATCTTTGGGCAGTTTCACCCATTCCTCTTTGCAGCACCTCTCAAGCTCCATCAGGTTGGATGGGAACCGTCGGTGCACAGCCATTTTCAGATCTTTCCAGAGATGTTCAATAGGATTCAAGTCTGGGCTCTGGCTGGGCCACTCAAGGACATTCACAGAGTTGTCCTGAAGCCACTCGTTTGATATCATGGCTGTGTGCTTAGGGTCGTTGTCCTGCTGAGAGATAAACTGTCACCCCAGTCTCAGTTCAAGAGCGCTCTGGAGCAGGTTTTCATCCAGGATGTCTCTGTACATTGCTGCGTTCATCTTTCCAACTATCCTGACTAGTCTCCCAGTTCCTGCCACTGAAAAACATCCCCACACCATGATGCTGCCACCACCATGCTTCACTGTAGAATTGGAATTTGCATGGTGATGAGCGACACCTGGTTTCCTCCAAACATGACGCCTGGCAATCACGCCAAATAGTTCAATCTTTGTCGCATCAGACCAGAGAATTGTGTTTCTCATGGTCTGAGAGTACTTCAGGTGCAATTGGCAAACTCCAGGTGGGCTGCCATGTGCTTTTTAGTAAGGAGTGGCTTCCATCTGGCCACTATACCATACAGGCCTTATTGGTGGATTGCTGCAGAGATGTTTGTCCTTTTGGAAGGTTCTCCACTGTCCACAGAGGAATGCTGTAGCTCTGACAGAGTGAACATCGGGTTCTTGGTCACCTCCCTGACTAGAGCTCTTCTCCCCCGATCACTCAGTTTAGATGGCCGGTTAGCTCTAAAAAGAGTCCTGGTGGTTCTGCATTTCTTCCATTGCTGGATTATGGACGCCACTGTGCTCATTGGGACCTTTTTCAGTACCCTTCCCCAGATTTGTGCCTTGAGACAATCCTGTCTCGGAGGTCTACAGACAATTCCTTTGACTTCATGCTTGGTTTGTGCTCAAACATGCACTGTCAGGTGTGTGCCATTCCAAATAATTTCCAGTCAACTAAATTTACCACACGTGAACTCCAATTAAGCTGTAGGAACATCTCAAGGATGATCAGTGGAAACAGGATGCACCTGAGCTTCATGGCAAAGGCTGTGAAAACTTATGTACATGTGATTTCTTCGTTTTTTATTTTTAATAAATCTGCAAAAATCTCAAAAAAACTTTTTTCACATTGTCTTTATGGGGAATTGTGTGTAGAATTTTGACCGGAAAAAAATAATTTATTCCATTTTGGAATAAGGCTGTAATATAACATCATGTGGAAGAAGTGAAGCGCCCTGAATACTTTCCGGATGCACTATATATATATATATATATATATATATATATATATATATACTGTATATATATTATAAATAACATGGACAGCAGGAAGCAGTTTAGCACTCCGAGTTTTCCAACTGAACAGAGTCTATGGAAAAATAATCAAAACAAATTATTACATTTTCAAATCAGTAAAAAAGACCCCAGCACTCATTGTGCCCAATCCTCATTTAATGTGGTTTGAAGAATAAGTGTCAGCTTGAATATTGACAATTAGACTGCACTGTTATGTCAGTTTGTGCATTCCACATCTCAGTGTTTCCATTGCCTGAATTCTTATATGATGTTACAACAGGTCATTCTTCATCCTATTATAAACAAAGACAGAAGGGCATGTCATTTTGGCCAAAGGCATGTGTGAGCGATATGGGAAAACCCAAGAATAAAGAAATAAAGTTGGACAGAACAAAAGAGAAAACTGTCCTTAACATTGACAAAAGCCCCTAGGTATCTAGCCGTGGCTTAATGGTTTACTTAAACAACTTCTATATTAACAGTGCAATGGTCTCCTTATTTTGTTGCCACCATATGTTACATATTTAAATAGACTGTGTGCAATTCACCTTTATTTTATATATATATATATATATATATATATATATATAAGTAAAGTCTACGGCGCTTAGGTGCGGCTATGTGCTTTTTATACCTTAAAATTAAAAAAAACTTTTGTATACATATATTATCAATATAAAATACAGAATAAAAACACTTCTCAAACTATTAAATGAGTGGCAGCTTATAATACAGAAAAATGTGCTTGGCATGCGCACATATGGATTTGGAGGAATTGGTGAAAATAAGCGCCCAAGAGTGTTAATTATAAAACAAGGTGAGTATAATGAAGATATTGATGGTGGGTATATTAAAACCAGTTATAAAACTTATCTGAAAAATCAGAGAAGCTGAATTCAGGCGATGCTCCTTTGCTGCTTAATACATGTTAAAAAAGAAGAAGAACGGACATAGTGTGTACTGTTTTTTTGTACAATATCAAGATATATCACTGGCTATGTAACTAGGCTATATATTGATTGCATACTTGGGAATATGCTATTTCCCTAATTAAGCCTAAACGTTACATAGCCAGTGATAAGTTTTATAACTGGTTTTAATATACCCACCATCGATACCTTCATTATACTCACCTTGTTTTATAATTAACACTCTTGGGCACTTATTTTCACCAATTCCTCCATATATATATATATATAGAAATCCAAGGAGGAAGCAATTAACGGTACTCAGCGGGGCAAGAAATACAATACTCAGAGATGAAGTTAGATCGACGTTTCGGGGCTGGCGCCCCTTTATCAAGATATATCTTGATTGTGGACTGGGGCACCGGGGCCCGCTGATTTATACCGTCTGAGTGCCGGCTGACAAGAGACTGTATATATATATATATATATATATATATATATATATATACATTGATCGAAGTGTGCCAGTATGTCATAAAGGTACCTCACTTTGGCGTACACCACTAGGACAGTCACTGTCCCCACATCAGTCAAAAAGCAGGTGGTTATAGCGTTGTTTAAATTTGGCGTCAGTCACAAGCTATTCACAGCACAAGGTCTGGCAGCCAATCAGGGACAGCCATCGGAATTTTAAAGCAATCATGGCTCACAAACTGTCTGCGAGCTGTGATTGGTTTAGGGCTTGCGCCAATTTTTAAAATGCCATCAAGGACTGCATGGAGCAGTGCGGGTGAAGTGATGTGAGGGGAGCATAGCAGGGTGGTGAGGTGGTGTGTGGGGAGTTGTGCTGTGATAGGAGAGGAGCGCTGTGCTGTGAGGGGTGCTGTGATGGGAGAGGAGTGCTGTAGTGAGGGGTGCTGTAAGGGGAGATGGGTACTGTGCTGTGATGTTAGAGGGGTGCTGTGATAGGAATGGGGGCTATACTGTGAGGGGTGCTATAATGGCAGAGGGGTGCTGTTAGGGGAGAGGGGTGTTGTGTGTTAAGGGGTGCTGTTAGGGGAGTGGGGTACTGTGCTGTAAGAAGATATGGGTGCTGTGATGGGTGAGGGGTAGTGTGCTGTGAGGTGAAGGGAGCTGTGCTGTGAGGGTGAAGGTGTTGTGCTGTAAGGGGTGCTGTGATGGGAGAGGGGTAGTGTACTGTCCTGTGAGGGGTGCTGTGATAGGAGAGGGGTACTGTGCTGTGAGGTGAAGGCAGCTGTGCTGTGATGTGAGAGGGGTGCTGTGATGGGTGAGTTGTGCTATGCAGTGAGATGAGAGGGGTGCAGTGGCGGGAGAGAAGCAGAGAGGGAGACAAGAAGACCTCTCAAAGAAAAGAAGAAGGAAGAACCTGCCATGGAATAAAGCAGAGGCGGTGCCACTGGCCAGGATGACCAGCGACCAAAGCAAGATGCCAAGGACCGGAGAGTGCTGGAAAGGAAAATAGCTAAAGAAAGCTCCCCCTGCAGATGCTCCCAGTACCACAGTAGGCGGCTTTGGTTCCCTTCACTTATTAAACCCTGCCTAGACCACCAGGGTTGTCGGCACTAGGCCCATGGTCACAGACAGGCCTCAGGCCTGTGGTGCATGTTAGGTGAACAGAGAGCACTTGCCTGGTAAATGACCCCAGGCATTAGGCCCAGATCACTGTGTCATTATTTTAATGTGGGGCATGGAAATATCAGGGGGGATCAGGTCTTGGGCTTGCCTAAGTAAAGCCCAACTGATATTTTCACACCCCGTCTCTGCTCAGCCCCTCTCAGCCCCACCCCCTACCAGCTCCCATACTTACCCCTGTGGTCAGTTCTCTTCCTCTAAGGTAGACTACATTTGTATATTTTCATATATAATTTCAATATTTTATTTTTTAAATATTCTTTGCAGTAGTAATTTACATGTACTTTCCTCAATGTGCTAAATAAAAGGGTGTTTTTGCTCAGCTGTATAAAATGAAACATAACAGCACAGATGACAATATTCATTTTGCTGCTTCCTGTAACATAATTCCTCTATTTATGGGTCTGTATTATACATAGTTTTAGAAAAATATGGATAGGCAACTTTTGGCTCCCCAGGCCTTATCATAGTAAATATCTGACCTTGCCCTGCTGGCAGAGTCAGTTAGGCCATGTTAGGATATGTAGATGCACAATAGCTGGCAAGAAACGCTCAGTATGAGATCCGCTCGAAATGCTGATGCCGGAATCCCAATGTGGAAGAAGCTGACAGGGGTGAGCAAGTGGTGTTCTCCCCTCTTCCCAACCCCTAACCCTAACCCTCCCTACCAGCAGCCTAACCCTAACCTCCCCCCTTGCTGCCTAACCCTAACCACCCCACGGAGGTGCTGAAACCTAATCCCCCCCTTCCCGATGCCTAACCCTAACCCTCCCCCAGCAGCCTAAACCTAACACCCCACCACCACCACCACCGCGGCTTACCTGTGTTGTGCCGCGTTGTGTCCTTGTTCGGGATCCCGGATGTCAGTATTCCGGCACTGGGATGGTGCACCCATTCTGGATGCCAGTGTCGGGATTCAGAATAGGGTCAGTATTCCGGTGTCAGTATTCTGGCTGCCAGGATCCTGGCTGCTTCCCCTCTAATCTACAGCTTAATTCCCTACTTTTAGACCTAGAATAATGGGGGGCACGCAGTGAGGGATGGGGCCACGGCCTGATTAAGGGCCACATGGGCCTGGAGCTGAACATTTTCAATGGCCTATACTGAGAAGAATAGGAGCTGTGACTATTGCTGTGTGGGTGTGGCCAGAGCCATGTGGGCGTGTACACCCTATACACTATATGCCCCAATGTCTCCCTAATTACATAAACATAGAAAGATTCTATAATTTTGTAAGAAAAATACAAAAACATTTTTAATACTTTTGATTTATGATTTTTTGACTAGCTGTGTGCCTGGTAATCATAATGCTGCCAGCATGATGGGCCTATTTTTATGTGAAGGCCTGGAGCTGGAGCTCCATCTGCCCCATTGTTAATCTGGCCCTGGATGGAGCAATTCTGTTTTGTAGCAAGTCCCATCATCAGGGCCCCACCTACTTTCCAAGAATGAGGATCTGAAGTTAGGAGGGTGGTCACCTGTTCTCGCAGGAATCCAGAAACACTCCCTAAAATGCTCAAGTCGCCCCAACATCCCAGGAGCATATTAACTACAGAATACTGTTAACACTAACAATGACTGCTGTTAATATTTCAACACTTTTAAAATTTATCGGTATGAGTTTGGAACTGGTGATAAATTGCAATTGCTATTTAGAAACAAAAAGTTGTTATTTAAAAGATTTTGAAATACTGCAGTTATCCTATGGTGAATATATTACTAAAATTCTATATCCATAGACAGGAACAGAAATATTTGTTGCTGCAAAAAATGATAGTCATCACCTAAACAAGTGCATCAATATCATTTTAATTCATTTTTACAAAAAAATGCTATATGCTTCTGCCTATAATTGCAATAAATAATAATTTACTTATTGGTTAATATTTCCAGATGTAGGCCTTTGGGAATGAGTAGCTGGAACCGGTGAATAATCATTTTATGCCCACAACAATTTCTCATGTTATTATAAATCAATCAGTCATGAGCTATAAGCCCTCTGATCAATATCGGTATACATGTTGCACCCCAATTGTTAATACATTATAATATACAGTCAGTAATGTCTGGTCTGCTTTCTTTAAAAGTATATATTTTTGTCAGAAGGCCCTAGAGCTGTAACTCCATCACTTGCTCTGATTGATGGCCCTTTTGTGTTGGCACTTAGAATTTTACCAACTTGAGAAAGTTTGAGGTGTGTTCTGTTTCCTCCAACTGTCATTTGTCAACTTGATAAATGTCATTATTTGAAGACAATGGCTTGAGGAGCGTCAACACAACACTTTATGCAATGATCTACACTGGCCATGGCTCCTTGTTGTTGTTGCACGTGTTCATGACCTTACCCGCATTTTCGCTGGCCTTCCTTGTCATTTCAGAATCATTAACATATTACCTAGGGGATAGGAGTGAATGACAAAAACACATTTCTCTGCACTGAATTTGTTTCAGTCTGTGTTATTATCTCGTAGTGCAGCTCTAGCTCTTTTCCAAGGCCCCTTGGGAAATAGAAAGGTTGACCATACAAGAAACAGACTAATAATGTTTGTCCGGATCCTATAAAAGAGAGAGGTTCTGCCATCCTGAGGCACAAGCCTTAACACAGTCATACATATACATCAATGTCAATCTCTTAGTGCAGCCTCAGAAATGGCTCTTGGTACAAACCTGGGTAAAAAAAAAATCTTTATCGCTACAGCTACTTCAGTTGCAATCATCTTCAGTCATACCATGATTAGGGTTGCAATCTGATAGAAAGCTGCGGTGCCCGGGGTCTACAACCTTTTTAATAGTCCTCCATCAATTTAGAAGCACAGACATGTCAGCAAAACTATGATTGACATTGTAGAAAGAGTATGTAGTAATTGAGAGCATTCCATCAAATTATGCAAGTGGATGTTTAGTTGACAACTTCAATAAAACACCTCTTACAATTAATACTTGCTGGGCAGGGGGGACTTTAACAGTGTTTTATAGGAGGGGGGCTAGGGTTAGGTTTAAGCACTATCGTGGGAAGGTTTAGGGTAAGGCTGTGGCGAAGGGGGGGATAAGTTTAGGCACCGTTGGGAGGAGGCTAGGTTTAAGCACTAAGGGGGAGAATAGGGTTAGGCTGCAGGAAGGGATGGTTAGGGTTGGGAGGTAGTGGAGAGGAGGGAACATACTTACCTCCCCCCTGTTAAGATTTCAAACATCGGGATGCCGGCATCGGTATTGTGACCGCAGGCATCCCATCCGCCAGTCAATCAAACTGAACCCCAGATTTGAGATGTGCAAGATGCTTTGACCCTGCAATTGCGCACTTGCATGGGTTCTCCTTCTGGGTAAATTGGTGCAACATGAGGGTCATTCAGTTGTGGTTGGAGTTGCTGTCACTGCTGTTTCCTTGCAGCAGTGATAGTTCTGTATGATAATGCAGCAAGGAGGTGTCTATTACAAGCAAACGCATCCTGCAGCACTAGTGATCCAACATCCCCATATGACTAAACAGAGATATCTGCTGCTTTCTCATGGCACAGCAGTTCCCATAGGATTGGATGGGGCTGTGATGTGGCCATTTACAGCAAGCTCTGGAAAGTATAACTCTTTGTAGCTTGTGCCTGATCTGCAATGCCATCTATAGATGGCTTTGCCTCTAGGTACCTTTGAGCTTCATTACGCAATCATTCCCTGGAGAGGGATCCAAAAGATCTTTCTCCTTTTCCTGCAGCTTGAGCATGTGTAGGCCGGTGGCCAACCATGTGCATTAATATACCTGGGTCATAAAATGAAAAAGTCTTTCCATCACCGGGATAGATCTATATATCGGCGAGCTGTTCTGATGGTTAAGGGTTCCAGCAATAGACCAATATAAAATGCTGGTAAGAAGGCAAATAGGAATGGGATGTACGGCAATCTATCTTGATACATCCTGCCCTTGGACTGATTCTGCCAATTTTGTTCACCAATGTGGATAGCTCCTGGCATTCTTCATCCTACAGATGACCAAACACAGGTTGACAGTGGTCATCTGCTAACTAGATTTTGATTGGATCACATGGATTGTTTTTTGGCCTCAGTTATGATATCAGGACAACTTGTGACCCTGTATGTTCCAGCATAATGTTGAAGCTTCTGAGCAGAACAAAATAGATATAATAATTTTGATTAATTTTTGGTAATGTATGTGGCTTACTTAATTGCCACAAGAAAGGTTCCTTTGCACTATACAAGAAAACCCTGCCTTTTGCTATGCTACTAATCAGGGGTGTAGCCAGGACACTGTGGGCCATATAGCAACATTTTGAAAGGGCCCCTGTCCCAATCCTTCTAGAGAGAAACCTCTCTGCAGCATTTGTTAATTATATGACCCATAAAAGTGCTCTATAGCAGTTCCAGTTCATTTTCTGTACCATAGAAGTGCCTTAGATAATGTTATGCCCCATAGTAGTGCCCTAGTTTATTTTATAAACTATAGTAGTGCCCTAGTTC